>NC_042520.1:7821669-8516669 GCF_900963305.1 Echeneis naucrates
TTGAATATGTGAAATCTGAGTGGCCAAAGTGACAACTTGAAACTGCTGGTGGCGCTGGATCAAAGATTAGGAAACCACTCAGTCAATTCAACAACAGTGAGACATGAGCGTCAACTTTAAATTTCATGGCCATTCATTCAATATTTGTGGAGCTATTTCACTGTAGATCAGACCAGCGGACAATCAGTCTGTCAGAGCAACACTGCCAACTCAAGAGTCTGACATCTTGTTGTGGTTATTTTGAATACATTACTGTAGTAGCAGCTGTGGATGAAGTCTCGTTCGAAATTACTGTCCGCCTCTATTTGCTAACTGAGAATCCATTGCTATAAATATTTTCAATGCAATCGTTAAAAAGGAACACGGAGGAATGTGTTTTGCAGGTCAATCTCAGCTGATGTGAAATGGAAGCATGTTTGTTGAGCACACAAATTCTAGTCATGTTCATTCCACATGCTGAAAAGAATTAAACCTGTGCTAACCTGAATGCCTGAATGAAACAATACTCTGAAAATGTTCTGGACTTTGTCCAAAGTAATCAAAACAGTACCTTAGATGAAAATCAACAGTGCGCCATTCAGAAATTGTATGTTGTTGATTAATCTGTTTCACTGCACACATGCAGATATATAACTATCTGTTGGATTATAGAGAGTGCCAAGAGGGTGATACTTAGCCACCCTAACCTGTCGATCCCAACACACACATACACACATTACATGTAATTAAGCTGATCAAAATCACATTATCCTCTCAATGATGTCATGTTAAAACATAAAATTATTTATACTCACACACACACACAAACACACAGACACACACATCTATATATACATATATCACTGAATTACTTGGTGAATTGCATTAGATTTTATTCGTACTTTGCCAGTGGTCATGGCCTTCCCTTGGTCAGTACGCCTCTCCATCATCTCTCCAGCAGCTTTCTACCTCCTCTTTCTCTTGAAATTAAGAGCCAGATTTGATGTCAACTTTACTGTCAATTTATTCTGCCCGTCTGTCCCTGAAATATTTATACATGTAGAGAGAAAGGTTGCTTCTGCTTAAGCATTCACAGCTCTTCACTACAGCACCCAGCCGGTTGTGGAACAGCTCAATGAGAAGGAGACTGGTCGGTGTAATGACTACATCTGATAAAGGAAAAGAGACTATATAAATTAAATATGAGGGGATTAGGTCCACGGGAATGACCTGTTGAATCATGGATAGGCTATTAAAAAGGGGAGAGAGGGCAGGAAAAATGAGAAAAAATTATTTTGTGTCTGCAATAATAGCTCCAGTGAGTGAGAGTATGTGAATACAACACAATCTATGCAAGATTACTGTCTCACACACACAGTCAATGACACAGACACACACAATATTATCTTTGATAACCTTTTACGGTTATTGTCATCCTTTCATCCTCATCCAAAGCAATCTCATGTCACATCGATGCCTGGGTCCTGTGCTACTCCGTGTAATTTTCACATCGCGGAAACATGACAATGCAAATCTGCTGTGTTTACAACGTTCATACTTGTCAAAATTGTAAAAGGTCAAGTCTCTCTATTCCCTCGATGCTGATCTAATCGGTAAACATCAAGCCCTACCTCTACGTTACAGTGGCTCATAAGATGCTCCTTCAAGAAAAAAGCATGTGCAAGAACAGTCTTTGTGCATGTCATTTAAAGGACACAGGCATGCGTATAGTCAATATGAGTAATATTTGAGATGTCTTTCATGCGATTGTTGCAGCTTCATTGATCTGGTCTTTGAATCAATTTCTTTCCCAATGCACAAAAGGGAGCTTCATGAATCATGATTAGACATGATTTCACTTTAATTATCTAAATCTTGTTTTGGTGCTTTCATGACACTCATTTTAATACTGACATAATATTGAATGTAATAGTTTTATAAAGCAGGTATCTACACAAGTACTGCCTTCTCCTCACTTTCTGATCTACCCCAGCTTACCTGTGTTTTTTTTTTTTTTACTGAAGGAGTGCGATGAAATGCGTGGAACACAGTATAGACTTGTTTCCTTTCACATGCCATGCCTTCGCACAAAAGTGTGCAATGATGACAAAGATGAAGCACAATTTCTGCAAAATCACAGAACTACGTGTGTATGTGTCTGAAAAGAGAAAATTGTTGGGCGAATGTTTTTCTGGTCACTTATTGTTTGGAAGCACTCTTTATCTCAACAAAATGTAGCAAATCGGAAAGAAATCAAATATGTAATATTACACTTTACAATTTAATTTCATTTTATATATTTAAATAAACTTGGAACTAGAAATTGCTTTTGCTGCAGTTTCTGTCTGAAATTTGGTTCGCAGCGTAAATTGACTTTTGCTTCAAAATTGGCAGATTAATTTTCTTGACATGGTAAACTTATGTTCAATGTGCTACAGCTTTAAACACATGCACAGAAGCTGTTGAAAGTTAACATTTGGCCATGCCTTGCTCACAGCATCTCCAGATAACGTCTCTTTTGTGTGATCATGATGCATAAAGCTGGGCATGAAGCTGGAAAGGGGACCTCTTAAGTGGTCAATACATGCATGCCTCCTAAACAGACAATTAATCAAGCCAGGGAAATGGACATCACGTTGGGCTGTCTGTGATGTCTCTTACTGCTGCTGGGAGCGTTTTAAACGTCAGTAGAACGTTTTGCTTTCATGCTGGATGGTTTCAACCTCTGTGATGCACAATGAGAAGAGCATGGACCATAGTAAAATTTCTTGATGCTACGAAAATGATATTGATATACTGCAAATAAATGAAATTGAGCAATGTGCTGTTTATCTGTGGGTAAAACAGCAAGGGTCAGCTGTCGCATACACAATACACAACACAACAAAACCAACAGTTTGTTCAAACCAACTATAGTGAGCGAGATAGAGAAATCTGACGGTTATCAAGGTCAGCCAGGGTTGTTTCTGTATAAAACATTCACATGATCCAATTCAGGAAAAAAAATCTAATTCATTTATTTAGTTAAAATGCGATAACAAAACTTTTCAAAGACAAGGCACCTTGGGGCTTTCCATTGGTTTTCAAATCTCCAATTACTTTTTTTTTTTTTTTTTGGGGGGGGGGGGGGGTCGGTATTTCCAGCTATCATGCTTCAGAGTCAAACTGGTGACAGTAAAATGTATTTCAGAGTGCATGCAGTTAACGACAGTTCAAGTTTTTAACTTGTTTGCAGATAAAGAACAAATGGTAGCAGGAGTGATAAAAGACAGGTTGGAAAGGTGAGAGAGGGAGGGAGAGAAACTGTTTATTGATCAAATTCCTTCAGTGAGACCATTGGCCCAGCAGCTCGTGTGACAGAGTACAGCTCCATTCAATAGCCTTATCATTACCACAGCACAAACCCATTCAGCAGGTCAGGCTATTTGGCCTCTGGTTCAGTAAGTATGTGTTTGTGTGAGTCTGGTGTGTGTGTATGTGTATGTGTGTGCAGGAGTCCATGAAGAGGGAGGTAAAAAAAAAAAAAAAAAAAACCCCAAACATTTCGATTCTTGAATCCAATGAATCCCATTATAAGACCACTTACAGCACATTTCTTTGTTCAGAACACTTTCAGCCTAATGAAGTGTCCTAAGAGTCAAGGGAAAAAAGAAGATGCTATCCACTAAACAGTGTTGTAATGCATAGTTAGGTAACAGGTAGAATTATTGGAGCACCATACTATCTTAAAAGTAAAAGGGTAATGGATTGAAACTCGAAAAAGTTTGCCCTCTAAATCTCTAGATGAAACTTCAAAGAACTTGTGTTTAATTACAAGTTCAGTCTCCTCTAGTTGTACAATAGTTATCTGTGTATGACAAGATGATTACATTGAACTTTTACAACGGCCAGGAACATCCATAGAAAGGATAATGTGGAAAAAGTCAAACAATCAGCGGTGAAGCATCAGAATTAAATTTGGTTGGTTAAAAAACAGAACTTCCCACTTCCTCCTTTGCCAGATTGCAGCCACGCATGATTGGCAGAAGTAGGTGTCAAAAAGGAGGAGTTAGAGAAGGAGAGATGCAGAAGGGAGAAAAGAATAATGGAGTCGTTTCCACTGGCAACGCAGTGGCACAGAGACTATTTTTAGCAAATTAATTTAAGGCTCTAAATAATTAACTGATAATTATCTGGCAATCAAGAGTAAGATAAAATGATCTCCCTGAGAGTTTTTTTGTTATGTGGCTCTGCAGGCGGACAGAGGAGCTTTGAGGGACAGTCAACCAAAGCGCACAATGGGGGGGGGCAGAAGGATTACAGAAAGATGTGGCATCAGTAGTGGACTTGCCAATGATTCAGGGTGACAGGAAACTGGCACTTGAATCTATTTCTTTGTGGAATAATAGATGTGAGTAGCGGCTGTCCTCTGTGTTCACATGCTCACCCACACACAGCCACAAAGGTTTGGACATTACCCTGCAAAACAACCTCATAAACTGCAATGATACCATACATCTTCAGAAATAAGTCGGAAATTAGGGAGATTTTCCTGACAGCCTAACTTCAACTTCGACTGTTTTGCTTGTAAGTTGAATTGCGTGGAGTTAGGTTATATCCACATCTGACCCTGACAAGATTCCCATAAAGAAAGGAGGGGAGAGAGAGCGCTGACAAGGAGTTGATGAACTACCTTTGGCGATGTGTGTGTGTGTCCTCTAACCTGTAAAAATAAAAGTACCTTCAATGCCAGTTCATCTCTTCTTACCAAGTCTTTCCTCTCTTCTTGACTTCATTTCTCTCATCCTGTCATATTTCACGGCTGCTCCCCCTATCCCATTACTGCCCAGGCCAGCCGATTGAGGAGGTTTTCCAAATGAAGATTGTATTGGACTGCATTTGCACAGGATTGGCTGCTGAATTTGAATCTGCCAGTCATTCTTTTATTATTTTTTTGCCATATTTTTCTCCATGCCTCCATAGTATTTTTAATTATATTATATATATTTAATTGCAGAATAAAGCATCTGCATAGGACAGAAACAGAACAATGGTTGTAACTGAACTTTTCCCCAGTGACAGCTTATTTTAATATTTATCTACAGTCTGGAGCTAAATGTTTATGGGCCACTGACAACCAGTGGTTGAAATAAGACTTCTTATTTTCATGTGAAAAAATACTACTCTTGGATCTATATAGGCAGATATGCAGACATTTGTTAGCACTTACAGTTTTGGGATTACAGAGGGCACAATTAGCTTGACAGTGTGATGTGCTTTGGTGAGAGCTAAGGTTGACAGGCCTACCTAGCCACCCCGCTGCGCAACCTTTTATAAAATCAATGTCACCACTAAACACAACTCTCCCCTGTGGAGCTGGGCCCCGTTACAGCCTCCTTCCCCTTCCAGTGTGGGGAGGAAAACACAGACAAACAGACAAATTAGAGCCTCCCCAGCTGCCCTCCTTTCATCCTCCACCCTGTCTGCTATTGTGAAGTGACAACAGTACTGTCAGTAATATACACAAAAAACTGGCAACTCTGCCTTTGCGATCAAGAACCCCTGTATTTAAAATCCACTTTCTTCAGCCAATTATATTTTCCTTTTACTATGGAAGTATAACACAGTCTGGGAAAATCATTGTTATTGGTGGGATTGGGTGTTGATGGGTGATAAATATATATATATATATATATATAAGGTTTTGAAAGCTTTGTGCACACCCAACAAGATATGTACAGCGAGTGGAGAAGAAAACATTTGCTCACATTATCTCTTCTGAAGCACACAAATTGCTTCTGCAGGAAAATGCCGCAAGATACATATACATCATCGCAACATGAACAAAACGTAGTGAGAGGAGACAATGTCTCCTCTCACTACGTTGTTGGAAAAAAGCATTTTGATAGCAGAGTAAACAAATGTGACACTTACTGTCCTCCCTTTTTGTCTTGAACGTCAAAAAAGGAGGTTTCATAGACTGTTTTCCAAGCACTTGTTTAGAGGGGCACTTGCTCACAGCTGGTTGTGATAACTGTGCTGGTTATCAAACCAAACATCAAGGCCTGTACACCTCTTTTGCAAGCAAAACATGCATGTATTGCTGCAGTGTGGAGTATGTCTTGGAAAGTGGTACATAAAGAAACTGTAACTGTATTACCTACTACGACTACTGCACTCATTTGGCAGTCTGGAGCTCTAATTTGCATTAGATTATATGTCCACAGAGGCAAACTCTTCTTAATGGGTAGCATCATCCTCTGCAGGTGGCAGGGGAAGAAAACACAAATTGAGGACACAAAAATGATCTTCCGCCTCTAACACTCACTTGTAGTTGGCTGATTGCTGCTCTGATGACTTCCATTTGTGCTCTAAAATATAATTTTCAACTGCTCAATCTCTCTTCGTTACCATTCCGTGTGCCAATCCACAATGTGGACACATTAAGCCAGTTATTTTCTTAATTACCATATTTGTATTTTTTTATTTGGGGCCTGCCATCCCATGAAATCTAGGAGACGTGGCAGGATACTTTGCTGCTCTTCAAAATAAACCAGTGTCTGAATGTATGATGGTGTGCACCACATCTGCATTCTAATTGCTGATTACAGTAATCTGGGTGTGTATGATCATCTGTGTTTGGTAGGTGTTTGTAACTAGATGCAGCCCACCTTTTATCAATATGGGCATGGGTGGGCTGTGTGTTGTGGGTTGATGGTGGTATTGAGCAGGAATAAATCTATATCAGTCATTAAAATGCAAATGTGTTTACCAGGTCTAGCTTTGATGCAGCACTGATAACAAGCAGTGGGAAACAATCATGAATCAAACTTGTGTAGCAACCAATCGAACGCACACCAACGCAATGTAATGAAACATGAGCTGAAATAAGAGCAGTTTCAACAGTCAATGCAAAATCCTGTCATTATCTGAGAATATGAAACAGAGAATTAGGTGACACAAGCTGAGGTTGGCACATTTCCAAAGTTGCATTACAAAGGAAAGCTGGACTCCACCTCTATTAAAAATACTGAAAGGGAGATGGACAAGAAATGCTGATGTCTGTAGTGAATACATTTTGACAAAGTCAAAGCACTTCTTCATGTATTGTGGTCCAACACACCACTGATAGACTTTGCTTTTTGTAACCATGCTAGATAATTAGCACAGAGACTAAAGCTACTCCATTCTTACCTAACAACCGTGGTTTCTTGGTTTCTCTCATTTAAAACTTGGCAGAATAGCACGTCTTTACTATGTATTGATTTTACGACGGAGAGAAAGAAAGTCGTGTCATGGAAAACACCATATTTCATTTGTGCAGCTTCATTAAGCAAATAATTACCTGTAATGTTTCCCATCTCTTATTGGTTAGTGATATGTGTGCAAGCGCATTTCTAATAAACAACAAATCTGGAGCAAAGGATGGTTTGGAATCTCGTGTTAAGAGCAAACCTCAAAAGAAGAAAAAGAAACAAATATTCATCTGGGAGGTTGAGAGATTTTTGGATAATAATTATTTCTTGGCGTGTAAAACACAATATCAGGGTTACAGTTACATGCTTCTGATTTAGGAGCACTGTATACTGTTTATTTTTCCTGGTAAAGCTCGGACCAGAGCTGTTGCTGGTGAATTCATGCATAGGCCTGCCTCTCTGCGGCTGCTTCTTCAGGCTTATAGTTGATAAATGAATGGTATTTATTACAGAAACACATCAAATTTAAGTGCCATAACCTTATGAGGAATTTCAGTCTGAAATGACTCGTCTGTAAATTGTATAGACAATAGCATCGCTGATCATTATGATGACATGGGGCAGCTCTGGAGAAAATAAAGGAATCTGAAAATTGAGTGGATGCCTTGTGGAGTCTACGCAGCAACACAAAGCCATATGAGGCTCTGTTCAGAATATCTACTCACTCATCCAGTCTCTTCCTCTTGGGATCCTAAAAAGTTAGCAACCCTCTTTAAAGCTTAGTGAATCTGAGAGAAGGGAATAAGGAGAAGAAAGAGGCTGGGTAACATGAGAGACTGTGGACAGGGAAGTAATAGATGGGTGAGAGGGGAGAGCGAGAATAACTGGGGTAGAAAGAGAGAAGGGAGGGCTCATCTTTTGCGAATCGTATCATCTCTGTGAAAGCTGACAGAGAGACAGAGATGAGCATTACAACTAATCTCCAATCTGCACCTTGAAAAGAAGTCTGACTTTCATTTGCTACTGTCAACCTTCCTCTTGTGATCTCTCTGCATGACAAAAGCACTCAATGAATGGATTTCATTGTGTATTTACAGTACTACAGTATGAAGTAAATCATCAGCTCAGAATCTACTCTGGGTTATACTGATTGCTCTTTAAACGTGTCTTTTTTGTTTTTTTTTCAATACCACAGCAAACAACATACATTATTTTATGTAAAGTCATGGCAATCAGTGGACTGTGAAATTAAAGCTAACCTTGGAAAGGATTATTATCTCTGATCAGCCTTGCATCAGGGAGAATACTTGATACTCCTCTGTTTCAGATCAAATCTAATGAGCTTAAAGGTAAGTATAGGGCTTAGTATTCATTTGTGGATAGAGAAACCTATTCTGTACATAGTTCACTTGTAATATGATAAGGAGATATTGTTGGGGGATTAGGTTATCTCTCTGGAGATCTATTAGTGGATAAGTCCTACTGGCTGTCTTATGAATCATTACCTTACTGGTTACAATCTGATCTGCACATGCTCTCCCTCAACTACAAACACAATTACTGCACACACACACACACACACACACACACACACACACACACACACACACACACACACACACACACACACACACACACACGTAAGTTTTCAAGACACAACAACAGAAACTCAACATGCAGTACCGAAGTAGTGCGCTGAAAGTACATTGATGACCTGTGTCAGCACAGCGGGGCATATGCAATGCCCTGTGTGGGATGATAACCAGAGAGTTGAGAGACGTCAGCAGTAAATCTTGCAATAATGGCTAAAATGACATAAAATAATAACAACACAGGGACTAATCTTATTCAAGCACAATACAGTCTCAGTCAAACTGGCTCCAACAGAAAGCTTTTTAGTAATCAGCACAACAAGCAGTCTCTGTGCATCATATGTATATGAAGAATGCTACAAGGTCTAACAACATTATGAACACATTAGCACTATGTATCAGCCTGGCACTGTCATTACACATTCAGCTCAGGCAACATCCTGTACTGCAGTCACGACTGTGATATTTAGCAGGGGGAAAAAAGACAACAAACTGAACAGTGTTTCTGTATAGAGCCTCAGGGTTGAATGGGTGAAATTCAATACTCTTTTTTTCTACCTGTTAGAAATCTATTAGAGTCCAACAAGGATGCTGAGGGGAGAAGGTTTGAGATATTTCGGGTCAGCCTTAGAAGTTAATTGCTGAGTCGTCCGTCTGGTCAGTGAGGGGATCACGATGTGAAACCAATCCTGAAGGCAGGGGATGAGCGGCAAGTGTGGATGCCATTCAGGAGATTAGAGCGGTTGATGGGAGAGGCAAAGGTGGAGAAATTGAAAGAGGAAGAGAGAGAGAGACGAAGAAAACATGAACCCATGGCCCTCAAATCAGCAGGTTCACAAGGCCACCAATGGTAAGTGGGTGTAGACATACACTTAACGTGCTTGAGGCTGTTATATGTAATATCCATCTCACCTACTCCAAGATAAAAGAATAAAAATAAAACAAAAAAACACATGCACACATGACAGGAGAACCTGCTCCACACACTCTTAACACAAGTCCAGCTTAATCATATCTATTGAAACGTCAACAAACTCCTGGTTGACTCTCACTGCAGTTTTTTTTTTTTTTGTTTTGTTTTGCAGAAAAAATTATAAAAGTCAGAAAAATAAAATACATTGCAAAAAAACACACGCTCTTTCACTTTGTTCTGATGAAGGTCAAATTAAACGCAGCAAACCAGAATGGATGCTGGGTGGGGTGATGAAAAGTATTTGGCTGTCTGTTCAGATGTACAGTGAAAAGACACGGTCCTCCTGTGGGCATCGCTCCACATCTCTCTAGCCACCTCTGTTGTCAGTCCCATTTCACAACTTGTTCTACATCTGTGACACAAACACACACGCGCGCGCACACACACACATTTACATGCATGTGCAGACACGCTCTCTCGTTCACAAATACAGGATGTCCCTCATCACCTTGCTCAGAGATGAATGAGTTCACTACTGTCCCCAATCATTTTAATCACTTCAATGGATAAGGCCTCATTCACAGACTGGCTTGAAGCTATCTCATGTGTACACATTCGTACACCCCTCTTACTTACTCACACATACACACACAAACAGATACACACAAAACCTGAAACTCAAATTTGAGTGATGCAGGAGCTATTTGTATACCCCTCTACCATCTTTGTTCCTTTCTCTCTTCAGTGATAGCACACTGCTCAGTTATTACTCCACAGATATATTTATACAAACATAAATAAATGTGCAAATATGCACTTGAGCAAATGTATATGCACGCTGTGAAGAATGAAGTTATTAAGTTAATATAAGTTAGTTAGCTGAAAAGATATTTGTCGCTGGATTTCAAGCTGCATTATTTCACTCAACGATATTGTCAACTTTTAGTTTTAAACAGTGTTGGTAACCTCAATGTAAACATTCATCCATATGGAAGTACCCACAAATGCATCAAATAATATCTATAAAACAAACCAAGTTTAGACCTGTGTTATTAAAATGAATAATGTCTTTGCTGACCCCTTGGCCGGGTCACCCTTGGAAAAGAGATCTTGATCTCAGTGGACTTCTACCTGGTTAAATAAAGGTAAATATATTAACATATTAAGTTTTGTTCTAGCAACTGCTGCTGACCTGAAGGTTTCAAATCTCAGAAGTTTCATTTGTAGCCATGGCAATCTAAACCAATGGCGATGCTAAAATCAGGAGTGTAATTAAAGTAAATTTTTAAGGTCTCTATGGCATGCACCAAATGAAGGAGGCTGATGCAGCACATCATTGTTAGATGTTGGGTAAACTAATACGAACATTAGTTGTTTTAACACGAGTCACAGTGTCTTAGACACTGCTGTGAGCCAGCACCAATGACAATTAGTTGTGTTTTTAGCATTTTTAACATTAACATTTAACATTTTTCTTTTGACTGATATCGTTATTGGGTGTGGAACTTTCAGCAGACAACATCAATAATAAATGTCACTATTATAAAGCAAAAGTGAGCTATACAATGAGACTGCTCAAGATCACAGTTATGAGTTAAAGAAGTTGAGAGCATAGCTTTTATCAGCCTATCAAAAGAGAGATGCTGTGAGAACAACTTTTCAGCTAAGTGGCGGGTGTGTGTTTTCATGTCCATTTCCATATGTATTATTTTATGGGGGGGAAAAAAAAAAAAAAAAAGATATATGGCAGTTTAAATACTAATTAATGGTTCAGAGCTAAAAATAGATTGTTGGTCGTTCATACACACATTTTATTTTATTTAAAAAGGGCTAAAAAGGGCTAAAATGGGCTTGAACTGAGGCACTAGATTTACATCAATATCAAAATTATCATTAATTCATGTGACAAGTTGTTCATGCTGGCTTTTTTAAGGCAAACACTGGACATATCTTTACTATATGATGGAACAGAAAATAATAATTAACGATATCTTTCTCCTATTATTGACTGCTTGTGAGCCAAGTACCACAGCAGACTACTAAAATAGCTACATCCTTTTCACATACACTTCACAGATACTAAAGCGGTAGACTACACCATGGGGTTGAGAGCCTTTAGCCCCCCCCAACCCCCAGGACGTTCTTCAACACTCCACCGCTCCTTTCTCACCACCTTCAAATCGCACCTTTTCAGACAAGCCTACTCCTTCTCCATCTGTTTATGTGTATATGGGTCTGGGATGACTTCACTTTTTACCATTTTACCTCCGTTTGTTTACAGCTTTTTGTATTTGTTGTATTCAACTGATCGTATTTTATGCATTGTTTGATTTTATTGTCATGCTTTGTGAGGTCTCCTTGAGTTTTCAGAAAGGCGCCTAGAAATAAAATGTATTACAGGCCACCATGTGAAGCGTCATCACCTCGCTCACAAAGGTTTAAGAATATGACCACTGGATCATCACTCTCACTGTACCATCCATCACAATCACGTCTTAATAAAAGTGCATGCAGACAACAGTTGGTCATGAAAATTGTTCAGGTTATTCTTACACATTTCAGCTTGACATGTGGAAAACTTTTCAAGAAATTGAATTCCCACCCTGATCAGTGCCGTGATATACTCAACAGAGATCTTCTCTGAATGCATTCTTCCAAAACATAAATAAAAATCTATCTATATACATATGTAATGCTGCTTTGCGACAACACCTCATCACCACTGAGCTGTGGCACCATAAACCAACATGTCCCTCCAGTTAACGCCTGCTCCTACCGAAACCACTGGGAGTGCGTATTCGCACCTGCACGTGCTCAGTGATGTGTAACATCAGAACGATTGGACAGTAATATGCATAGCTTTGCACTGAAGTCAGAACTGCTGTTTTTTTTTTTTTTTTTTTTTTAAATGGTGACAATCTCATTTCCGTGAAGCAGTTCTGATGAGAGAGCTGTGAAATAAGCAGAGCTTCTGGTTTCAGGGACACTTTTCCACATAGCAATTACGATTTAATTCTTTTATTAAATAAAACAGTGTAGTGATAGAACCACGCTTTATGAAGATTGTACAGTCACATTTTCTGTAAATATTCTATCTTTGTTCATTTTGAAAATAAGTTGCTGCTTTTTTTTTTTCTAGCTGGTGGGGTGGGGTTTCAAGTCTCCAGTGTCCAGCTGTCTCAGGAGGTATAACCTCAGAAAAAATTCTAAACAGATTTTGCAAATCACAGCTGTATCTTAATTGTGATTGATTTATTTTTGTTTCCATTTGGAACAAAAATAAATAAAAAAAAATATAATAAAAAATAAAAAAATCAATCAATTCTTGACAAAAGAAAATTAATTCAAAGCAAAACACAATAAGTTCAAAATGTACTATTAGCTTTTTAAATTGGCTTCAGCGCATAACTAGAACACTACTGTGCAACACTTGTGCAATAACTGTTAGTCTAACGGTTGGACTCATGCTTTTGTGTCCATGGGCTTTGATTTATGCTCACTGAGTCATTTAATATTGTTTATCCAGGAAATGAGGTAAACTTTCACTTCAAAAGCAGCCACTGCAGACACTGAAGCCTAACATAACTGCTATTGGACCTGATGTAAAAAAAATAAACAAAAAAAAAAAAAAAAAAACGCAAGTAAACCAAAACTAGCCTTTGATCTGGACATGGGCTTTGAATATCAAATTTATTAGAAATTCATCAGTGAGGCATAACGCTCAGCAAAGCTATTAACCCTGTTCAAATCCAAATTTTTGACTCTGTTTTCTCTATTGAGAGTTTAGCCAGTTTACCTTTAACATCAATATTCTAGCTGCGTGTCGACAATGCTAGCATTAATGCTGGGTAAAAATTTCATCAGTTAAGCAATAAACTCACTGCATTCTCTCCTACCCAACCTCTCCTGAGTGCCATATTTTTGTTTGAGCCTGCTAAACATTATGCTGCAAAATAAATAATCCAAAAACTTGCTGATTACATTTATCACAAATGACAGCTAACAAGCTCATTGGACAAACTATGATTTTCCCGAAAAGCCTCACTGAGTAATTTTTGGTAAGGAAGTAACCTAATTAAATCATTGGTGGCTAGAAATATTATTAATAATAAATTGAACATGGAGTTTTGGAAAATTTCAATAAAGGAAATTATAACAGACTGTGGCTCACATCTCTGAGTGTGAAGGGCCCCTGTGTGAGGTGGTGCGCTTGTTGCATTGTTTATTGTTACACCTCCACCTGGACACCAATATATAACTATTCCCACCTCTCTGTAACAGTTTGTGAAGTCAGATGGAAAGACTTCTTAAAATAAATAAATAAATAAAGTATGTATATATATATATATATATATATATAGATGCACACACACACACACGCACACTTTCAACACTGGTTTAGAGGTTAAAAAAAAGTGTATTTTTTTTCTTAGCACTTTTAGCATGGATTTAGTACATATCATCTTCTGTTTATAACATTTTTACACATTATTATTTGTTTTAGATAACGCTTGTTTTGGCAAGTGTCACTGTTCTAGCCAATCAGTGGTCCAGTCAGTGAGGGCATGGGAGCTCAGTTTCTGGCTTGACTTTAACAAATTTGGACATTTCAACTTTAAAAGAAGCCTCTCAGTGCAGACACTCTTCCAACTTAACTTTTGGACTCAATTTATCATTAAAAAGTTAAATTTTATTAATCAAAACAAAGAATTCTATTTGATTCTGTGTGCATGTATATAATTATATATTCCTGCCAAACAGAATCACAACCTGATGACAACACAGTCCAAGTGGAAAGAGTGAATATTTTTCCAAACTGAACTTCTGTTTTTAAAAATTCATGCTTTTATACAGAGAGCCAGCACAAACAGCAGCAAAAGGTTTGAGGAAAAAGGAAATTACACCTATGTGTGTTATCAAGTAATGCTATGAACAAAAGAAAATTAAAAAAAAAAAAAAAAAAGTTGAGGGGGTTTCATCTATTTTTGCAATGATCTTGCCACCTTTGAAAGTCATTACACAGAAGAATTAAAAAGAAGATAGACCAACAGAGGAAGGGGTATTTGGTCTCTACAACTCTTACCTATGTTCTTAAGTTAGGATAGAAAACTTTAAGGTACCAAAGCCAAAATCCTGGGATCAACCATAAATCTTTTTCAGAGAATGTCAATTCAAAGTCAGCTGCTGGTTCAGGTAACAGATGCGCCTCGCACATTCTTGTTGCTGTTAAATGAGGGCTCAGTTCCACTGACGGTATACAGACTATGTGTGCCTTTGTGCCTGTGTACACGGTACATTGAAAAAATGTTCACACTGCTTCGATTTCTTCCCATTTTTGTTATTTTACAACCTGATGCTAAGAAAATCTCCTGCACCGCTAACCCCATAACACTAGACCAAAGAAAATAGATTTCAAATTTCTCACAAAGTAGAAAGTAGATGCTTTATTTTACTTTTTTTTTTTCCAGTATATTCAAAATAATACTAAAATTTACTTTTCACTTGGTCACTTTTAGGTGTTCAGTTTAAATTGATGAAGAAAACTTTATATTCTATTCCAGCGTAAAGCTGCAACATCATAAAATGTGATGACAACAAAAGAGGTTTAAACACTTTCTGAGCTGCACTCTGAGTGTGCAACAGTGAGAAGAGAGAATAATCCACAAAGATAGAAACATTGATTACCGTTTCCTCTTTTTATCTTAATGTCCTGCCATTGTAGCCAGCAACAACGCGATGAATGCCTCTGTCGGTCACTGGAAGTGTCGATACACCAGCCAGAGGTTCCTCTTCACTGCAAACTGGCTCACCCCATGTAATCATGTTCACGGAGGGGCCAGCATCAACAAAACCACTGGCACTTCTGGAGGTCACACCATCTATTCATGCTGCTAATTGGAGGTTAATTGCCACCAAAAGCCCACACACACACATGACTGTTGTGTTGACTTATATCAGACCTGTCCGTGAATACAATAAAGACAATCCTCATTACTCCATTTGCCATGACATGCTGAACATATTACTGGATTGAAACATCGGAAAGAGGTAGTGAGGATATCATCATCCAACTCATATGGGAGTGTGATCTCAGTTTACATTACAGAATCTGAGTAAAGGCAATTATGAAAGCTTAACACACTATGTACATACAGGGGGGAGGTGGCAAAGTTGTGTGGAGAGAATAAGCAGAAGCAGAATGAGCATTTCAAGTCTCGCTTTGACTGTGATACTCACTGACATAGAGACCAAGAGCAGGCCACTCACTGGTTCAGCAGAAACAGTCAATTATTGCCTGGTTATATATTTACTTGTAGTTAGAGAATTGAGTTTATGTTTATGCCAAAGACATCACTTACTAGCTTCTTACATTGCTCCTATACGTCTTTTCAGAGATGGATGTCTTTCTTGGAAAAGTTACTCGTAATCCAATAAAATGATCATGAGCTCCTGAATAGAACCAATACCAGTATTTTGAGGAGTGTTTGAATTAAGCCTCTCAGTCCATGTCATCAGCAAATCCTGTCCTTTGAAAGACGAAATTCAACAGTGTGTTTTGACAATTCTGTCTCGGCTTTGAGTGGCAGAGAATGCCAACCAATCCGCATTTGAAATGCGACAAGGAAAAACAAAGCCTGTCAGAATGAGTTGGAGAGATGTCTACTGAGAGCCACATGTGGTGAAAAACAGAGTCAGGGGGAGGAAGAGAGAGAGCGAGAAGAAAAGAGAAAAACTGTTCCTGCTCTACATGTTTCTGTCCCTGAGACACATATCATGCTGCTCCCCCCACAGTGGGTGACTCCGACAGGATACTGTCAGTGCAGTTTCCCCCCTCCGTGTGATTGATGAGCCTCATTTCGCCAATTAATGGAGAATCCCCTGTTGACTACTATCAGATTGCCGTTTGTAACTGTTACTGTTTCTGACTGTCACAGATTCATTTTAATTAGAAATTCTCTCTTTCTCCGCTGATTTCTATTGTGCTGAAAATATGCACGCCGTTACATATCAGGGAAATGACCCATTGTGTTATTTACTTACATTAATTTATTCGCAAAGTGCAAGGATTAAACTATTGAAGGCCAATCTCAATGTCAAGCATATACTTTATCTTATAATCAATTAGCAAACGTGAGGTAATTAGGGCACTTTATTTGCATAATGAAGCAGCTAATTGCTCCAAAGTGAGCAAATGCAGTCAGCAGGTTGGGCTAATGGTTTGCGTATCTACATATGAGTGCACTGCTGGAGAGATGTCCCACAGCCGTGCGGAGACAGAGATCCCTGGGTCCAACCAGGGGGCGGGCAAGGACAACCACCACAGAGCTTAGAAATCAACAGAGAGCATAAACGGCAAACAGCAGAACAGAACCCGTGTTCCCTCGACAGCATCAGCAAATAAGGAATAATATTACCATGGGGAGAGGAAAGGACATGTTCTGGCATTAGTTTGATTTTTATTTTACAGCAACTTCAGCCAGTGATACTCAGGCCCTTTCATCAAGGAGCTTCCCCTGGCCTTTTTGGGCACTGCCCAAAGCACAACAAATGATGCAGCGAGCTAATGTACTGAACCATTGTATACATTTCTGCGCTGCACATCATCTATGAGCAGCAAGTAAATTTCACCCAACTCATTTTGCATTTAACTTCTACTCTAGCAGCTGGATTATTATCATTATCATCATTATTATTATTCGTTATTATCAAAATTACCTTAGTGGGTAAGCACAGGGCTATCAAGAACGTGAAAAATTCAGAGGATATGTGCTACTTAGCTTGTATACATTTTCTTGTGTTAACCTGAGTCATTTAATTCCAACAATCTTCTACTGAGGACTCACATGCTGAAAATCATTATAAACCCTTGGTGGCTCATATTTACCAGACAAATAACTCCAGTCACGTTTTTCCTCCACTTGCATTTGATAGAATAATTTGCCAACAATGGGCCTGCCATTCAACAGAGTCTGAGGGATTTCATTAAAACATCAAATGAAAGTGAAATCATGAGCCATGACAGTGGAGAGTGGGGATGGCTAAGCAGAGAAGCGTGGCTGGTGTCTACTGCAGGATTAGAGCTCAGCAACAAGTGCTCAAGAGGGGCTTTGCATCAAACCCAGGAGCCCATGACAAATGAGGGTGGCTGGGCCTCTGTCTATTACCCTGCACTAAGCCCAAGCCTTTTGGGGAAGTAATGAGGTGCAGATTGGTGCTGCTGCCACCACGTCCTTAGCCCGACTTTCTGTGGAGCAGAAAGAATCTGTGGAGGCCTGGGCCGGGGGAAAAACTATATGGCAGCTCAGCAACACATGAAGATGAAACATCACACACACAAATCATCTTTTTAATTGATACAACACACTGTATATTGAAGCATAAGATTGTATACAACAGGTATGCAAAGAAGGATTTTAGATGAGGTGGACAGGCCTGAATCCCAACAGGACACAGTGGCTCTCAAAGGAGACGCTCTAAGACTGGCAGGGCATGGAGGCTTTATCAGTGCATATGACAGTTGTTCATTCAGGAGCAAAAGGCTAGATTCAGTGTAAATCATGGGTGTACCTCCTGTACATCAACGTCACACACAGCCCTCACCCCTGGGAGCCTGTCAGCAAGCTTACTCTGCTGGTTAATGGAGCTGCCACATCAGGCCAAGTGTCACAGACTAACAAGATACTGATTGGCCCACTTCTAGGGAATTCACTCATATGACCAGAGGGCATAAAGATGATTTTCTTTCTGGCAGCAAGCATGACCAACAAAACGGACAGACAGACGAACAGAAAGCATGTGTATTCTGTGAAATCTATCACCGGGAGTTTAACATACAGCTGACATATGTGTCACATTTGGTTCACAATTTTCACCGGAAGTGAAAGTCCAAATTCATATATGTGTGTGCACAATTCTAGTTTATATATTTCAAAAGTAGTGACGTGATGAAACTGTGATAGCTATTTATTTTGTATATTTACTTATTAATTTAAATTTTTTTTGTATTGCTCTTGGTTGCTAAAAGATTAAAACCCCATATACTTTGTTTACATTTGTAAAAGTTTTTTCTGCAAGTAACTTGTTTTTACTGCAATTTGTATTGTCAGGTTTGACATGATAAATTATAGAGCTGGAAAGAGCTGGAAAGACTTTCCGAATTCCCACAAATTTAATGATCACATAATTTCTTGTTTAAATTGGTAAAAAAAAAAAACAAAAAACAAAAAACTATTACAAGTTCTTGCCTTTTTGAATGTTAGGATTTTTTTCTTCATTTTTTTTGACATTGTACTGCAATATTATTCATTTAGATCAAATATGACATGTAAAAAATAAACCAGTGGGGTAGCCACTCTATTTTCATACAGTATGAGCATTATCATTGAAGTACTGTACAATAATATGACAAGGTACAATGTAAACAGATGAGAATACAGCAGGTTTTATAAAACTATAAGTCATATTACTCACACTGCTGTAAATCTGTTTAATTGACTCCCACAGCAACAATTCCAATTAATGCACTACTTGAAAAGAGAGTGTTGATCAAATAACAAATAATTACCACGCTTTACCTTTTCTCTGCAACATTCATTCTTGGAATTTAAAGTGATAAACTACAAAGACACACATACTGAATTGTATTAATCCAAATTCTCTGACATGCAGAAAACATGAAAGGTGAATATGATTGCATGATGATTGCAGCTTTGTGTTGCTTTATCCAGTTTGGACAGAAGTGGGAGATACAAATGGAGAACTCTGGCAGTGAAGGAGCCTTTTTTAAGCATCTCCACTTATTTATACCGGTTCCTACTGAATTTTGGATAATTAAAAGACTCCATGGTTTATCTGTGCTTCAGTTAATTGGCCACACAGTTTACAGTAAATTTCATTAGTGAAGGAAAACACTTGGGCTGGGATTTGGGAGGGGGAGGGGGGCTCAAAGGAAGGTGGTGATTAAGCAAGAGCGGTTATGCGTGTGTGTGTGTGTGTGTGTGTGTGTGTGAGAAGTGAAGGGGGTGGGTGTTTGTGTATTTCTGCTTTAAAAAATTATAAGCCACTACTGAAAGTGCCATCAGCATGTTTTCACCCAGTTTTATTATATACAAATAAACATGATTCTGTAAATAATCTGACTTATTTCTCTTTCAAGTGCACACACTGAAAGTGGGATAACCTTACAACCACCACCTTGCTTCTCCAGACAAAACAAGCCTTTAACGGGGGATGTTTCTGCAGTTTAACTCAGCAGCTTGCTAAACAGAACAATTGTTCACTAACAACCATTTATTTGACCTTAAGTGCCGATGCTGATACAAGAGAATACTGCACCTGTACACAAACCTCGCCTGAAGCTAAGAGTCTCTGACTGTAGTGAACCTCTTCTTTGAAGTGGGAACTGAATCAGGCTGTGGTTTCTCAGAACAACAGAGAGGTGGTTCTGGTAGAAATGGATCTGGAAGTTTTTAGCCATAAATGTGGTATTACAAACAGGCAAGCCCTGGGGCAGGGAAAAATGTGTCTGGCCTGACCTTGTGTGGAAGGGCGAAGTTGGTGTGGGGAAACTGGCACTGATAGGTGTGTGGCCTTTGGAAGATTGGCAGGATTATTCACCAACTGTAAATAGCCCCCTTTAAACTGATCCCTCTATATTGCCACAAAGAAGGCCCTTATTATGCAGACTTTACTTGTTTTACTTGCTTGCACTGTGACTACCTCCCCTGGAGGTTTAATGCTGGAAAACAATGTCCCCCCCCGCCCACCCCGCCCCCTTCCATTCGATGTTCATACCTTTTACACAGAATAGAGGTGGAATAAAAGCCCAGCAGTCCAACATTAAACAGGCTGCATAAAAGCTGATAACTACGGTAGATTTGTATCGCTGCCTTAATGCCCGCTGCTTTATGTTGGCATTAACCTATCAGTGAGATACAAAACACAAGGAATAGAATTATTGCTGGGTAACTGAGTTTAAAATTTACTCCAGGGGAAAAAAAAAAAAAAAGTCCACTTAGTTCAAAGGCTGATTTTCTAAAGACACACTCTCTCCGTAGATTTAACGTAGCCTATCAGGTGGACAATGCTGTCATGTCCTTGGACAAATTCACTAGAAATTGTGGGTAGATGATGCTTGTTTTCCTACTAAAAATGTGGCCATGAGCAATGGCTTCAAACCACTCAGTTTCATTCACTCAACCTTGAGCACAAAAAATGAAATAAAATTCTGCGGCAGCAAGGACATTTTACAAGGGAAATTCGATGAGTAAAGAATGCCACACACACAGACACACAAACAGACAGACAAAAGAATGGTTGGGGGAAGAGGACAGCAAGAGCTATTCATGAGACGTGCATGTAAGGGAAAAAAAATCGTGAAAGGTTGTGTAAAAACATGCAAAATAAAACAAACCCCAATCTTTAAATAAGAACACACTGAGGATGGTTAAGAAACAAGAACACTGCTCGTGCTCACTTAGGACAATGTTTTTCTCATTTCTGTCAGTTTGTGAAAATTCTTTGTGTAATTGTTACCATAGAAACGCCACTGTTTGTTGTAATGTTAGCTTGGGGATATAGGGTGACATATTTCAAGCCTAAAATTAGAACCTTTTTATTTTCCTGAAACTGCCTTACTCACACTAATACGACATTACACTACTCTGAGAGGAAGAAATTTAGACAGATTAACAGTGATGTGCTCCGACTCTTCTGGCCTTCTGGGAAATAAAAGATTAAGCTAAATATCACTAGGCTGGGTAGAGGCATTGAGTACCGCAGGGTGGGGGGTGTGTATCAGCCATGTCCAGGCATCTATCAAGGTTCAGTCCAGTCTCATCATTGGCCTATTGAGCCACCTGACTACCATTAATATTCCAGTATGCAGAGTCCCGCTCTCAGCCCCCAGCTCTACTCTATCACATCTAACAGCAACAAGAAATGTGTGCGTGCGTTTGTGCGTGTGATAGCTGTGGCCTCTCCAGTGAAATAAGGTTCTCTGGGGGCTTGTGCGTCAACTCTACAGCCTTTGTGGGCTGCCATAACTTCTGACAGATAGAGATCACTAAACTGCTGAACAAACACCCCATTGGGTCATTTGCATACATTACAGTAATGGAAAGAGAAAAATGTATCAATAAAGCCAAATGAAGTGCTTCCACTAAGCTCGACTCTCTCTTTCTTTCTTCCTTCCATCTTTCGTTTTGCCACTCTTTCTGCCGTCCCCTGCATATTTCATCTTTTCAACTGTTTTTCTTTCTGCATGTCTTTCTTCAAGTATTTCATAACTGCTACTGATGCACAATGGTGATTTTCTCCTTGTGTCATTTCATGGACTGATTTCCTCTGAAAGATGAGCAGGTGACTGATAAAGATGACAGATTCTCCAAATATGTTTGCTCTGGAAATTTATCTTCTTAATGGGTAAAAACCAGGAATTTCTGAAGCCTAAACAAATTACAAACGCTAATCATGCATGGTGAAAAAAACAAAGCAAAACAAAACATAATTTATTGTTGGAGGAATAATTAAAGTTATGCTGCTTTGGGGCACATATTACATTTACAATACCTTGCAGTGACCATGGCCTCCCAAAATTAATCTCAGGAAGAAGCTGACAAGAGTCAGTGAAACAGAAGCACACATAGTCACCTATACATGCACTGTAAATTACTTTCCCTCCCGTTCTGCCTCACCCTCCCTCTCTGGAGCGCACATGGAAGCGCACACACAACCTACGACAACTCATTCATCACGGTGCCCAACAGTCAAGACAACAGAGCTTCACTTAAATTTTTCAGGGTTGCTCAAGCATCAAATGCATGACTTTTAGCTGTTGTTGTTCTCCATCTGTCATGCTTTAAGGAAAGACTATCCTCTTTTTTTTTTTTTTTTTTTAATCCCAGCGAGAAGTTTAAAAAGGTATGTTTGCCTTGACTCTACTATCTTATGCGTACCAAAGGAAATGTCAACCCAAAATATACAACACTGTATTTCACACTGTCCTTGTTCCAACACTAAGCTGTGCAACTCAGACCAGAGTGCTAACTAAGCTCATTACAAACACTGGTACTAAAAACCTCAGCAAATCAAGCACAGCCTCTGCTTTCGATCTCTTTATCTCTCTGTTTGCTCTTTGTATGTGATTTAATTTCCATCATTGTGCTCATTTTCACAAAAACGGCCAAAAAAATCTGATATTTCAGGGCAATTAAAATGGCTGACAATATTACCCAAGGCAACACACAGAAAGTGGGATGAATTGAGACATACATGGATTCGCAGACAAACACAACAGCTCATCTAAGGCTCGAGTCAAAATGTGGTTGCCTACTTCTGGTGTGCTTTTCTTACCTACTTCACTATTTATCTTAAGATTGAACACCTGGGGTGCTTATAAGATGGGATAAAACAATCTGGACCAGATTTCTCGCACACGGGATTAATAAGGTTTTCCTGACATCTTCTTATAATGACAGTATTATTATGAATTGTGTCAGTTTACTATGCATAGTAGATGATCTGCAGATCAAACGGTTTCGGGAGCTAGCAGAAAGAACAGACGAGCATGAACTTTTCATAATTTCACACCCTTCCTTATCTCAATGTGTCTCTTTCCCGAAAAAAAAAAAAAGAAAAAGAAAATCGCAGTTAAAAAAAATGTCTTACAATAATAAATCTACCAACTCCAAAACCAGAAAGCAAGGAAGCCACTTAAGCATTATCACTGAGCCACCCCAAAATGGAACCACGATACAGATGGAGACTCAAATGTATGGGATTGTAAGGGCTTTCCTTTTGGTATCTACTTTAAATATGTGAAGGACAAAAATGGATCTTATTAAGCCTTCTGGCTGCAAAACTCAATCATATGAGATGGGAAGAAAAAGGGGGAGTGAAGGAAGTGGGCCGTTTCAGGTCATGGCCAGTCGGCTTCTGTCTGCCCCTCTCTGGGGAGGAACTCCAGACAGTGAGGGAGAGCCATGTTCCACTATATCTACACTTCTCCATTTCCTCTCAGTCAAGCCTCGAGTTCTTGAAGGACTGTGAGAATCAATACTGACATTGGGGGGCAGAGCAGCTTTCTGGCTTGTCTGCTCTGCCTCTGAGTCACCGCCAGGGAGGTCCCTGCTTTGGTTTTTTTAATCATACAAAGTTAAGTGCCATTCTTTGACTGGGAGCAGATTGTAAATGAGTTAGGAGGCTATTATGCCTTAACCACCCAACATGCAAAGCCAGCCTTTATAAATCTCAGAGGGAAAAAAAATAAAATTCAGGTTGAATGCTGTCTTACATATGAGGTTCTAACATATGGAAACAGGCACTCACTTATTAAAGCACTTGATTAATTCTTTCTTTACTTAATAATGGCTACTGCCTGCAAACAGTTTTTTTTTCCTTCCCATATCTTTACTCTTTTCTCCATGAAAGGTACCCTCGCCTCAGGGTATTGACAAGAGACTTGATTTCCACCATTGATCAAACCTATGCAGTGAGGACCTTTCCTCAGAGAAAGGGCATTCACAAAAGTCCAGAGACATGGCTAATTCAATTTGGGAGAAGATATGCTTGGAAGCACTCTGTTATCGAAACAGGAGAGGTGCCATGAGAGAAGATAGCACACAGATGGCTGTGTGGAGAGGCTCGTGGCCGGTCAGGAGATGAAATCAGGGATAGGCGATAAGTTGGTGCGAGGGGCAAGAGCCCCTATTAGAGTCCCCCAGGGGACAGGTAGCGGTGGCAGAGTGGAGTAAAAAATAGCCACAGGCGTGATTTCACTCTTGGGACCCAGGGAAGACTGAAGAAGGAGATCTGATCAACATCTCACAGCAAGGCAGCCAGATCCATTCCCAAAGTTCCCTTGGGTGCCACCTATCACACCAAGTGACTTAAACTGCTTACCCACTGCCAGGTACAACACAAACAGCACACACTTTTGCCGCTGCGGTCAACAAAATGGCATACCAGCATACCTATGCTTCTTAAGTGGCGGATTTAAGAAAAGACCAATGCAAACAGTGAAAATGCTCTCATTTTCACTGTTTGCATTAAAAAGGATTATTAAAAAGGATATCGACATCTTTTCCACAAACTTATCTTGCTGGTCATCTGTTTTGGGGAAGTTCTCGATGTCATTCTCAAGCCGCTGAATATGACGTTCCATGGTTGTCAAACTGCCCTTTAGGATCTCTGCTGATACTGTGGATAAAAAAAAAATCACAAAAGAAAACAATAAATTAGTACACAGTAATTTGGCTTTATTAAAACATGTCAGTTAATGGGATGTCAAAAGACCTTTGTGAGCAAAAACTGCAGATGGACTATGCATCCTGTGACTCCTGCATGATGTGCGGTTAAGATAGTGAGCACCTGTGAATGCGTGTGTCGAATGTTTCTGCAGTCTTTAAGCACTGATTGCAGAGTTGCTGTGGAATCCACACTATTCAGCTCGCGCCTTTCAAGTGGAAACTTCAAACGGCAAGAAGCATCTTAAGGGATCAGATGGGACAGGACCATAGATGCAGCGCCATGTTTAGGTTGTGTTTGGGGTTTAATCTTGTTGACACACATGCACACAATTACTTGCATACACACGCACATAGGGTTTCAAAATAATTGGTCTCAGGAAAGAAGAGGGAAAACTATTCATCTAAATTTACATGTAGTCCCTTAAACAAGAGTCTTGTTATCTTTCAAGATAACCCCTGATTTTATGAATATGTGAATTGCAGTTATGCAGTTTACTCGGTTTCATGGCATAACTGCTACTTCTAGCATGCAATGTATTTCCAGTGGAAATTGCTTTGTTTATTCTTTTACAACTCAATGCCTCCTCTGAAGGACAAATTTGAAAATACAAACAAAAGTGCTGAACAGAGGGAAGGCCACCGCAAAGCTTATTTAACACTTTTGTTTATCCTTATATTCAAATTCAAAATTGTCCTGCACTGGGAAGATGAAAAGTTATAAATAAGTCACAAGAATTTGGTCTTATGCTGCAAAAAGGTGAACAATGAAAATAGCAATGCCTTCACTCCAAACACAGCGGCCTAGCTAGATGAAAGGTCGTGGCATAAAATAAATAATTTGTGGGGTGATATTCCTCCTTGTGAGTCAGAGGTCACTGCATTTGAAAGTTGAACATTGGTCCATTACAGCTGTCAAAGCAATAACACAGTCTGTAAAAGAAAAAGAATCATAAATGATGTAGTGTGTTGTTGAATGATAATTAATAGCTCGGTTTTAATGTGCACTTTCTATCACTTATGTCTTTGAAACTACATATGACTTATGACTGACAGAATAAATTATTCACATCCACCTTGTTTTTGTGATTCACTCAAAATACCAATTGAAGGGGGAAAAAAAAAAAAAAAAAAAAAAAAACCCACCGAGGACAATGTGATAAGAACTTTTTTTATTTTGTGCTGCCCCCAAATCTACAAGGTTAGTCCAACTACTAGACTGTAATTGAAGTGCTGAAGGAGTGAGGAGTGGGCTAATGGACATGTTGTCATGAGATGTGTCCTCTTGTTTTACATCTATTCCATCACTTGGATCTGTTCTTTTTTTCCTCATTTTCTGAAAACTGAATTGTAAAATGGTGCCTCACATACCCCAACACACTGAAATAACCAAAAGCACATATACCCTGAAGGTATCTTCCCCTTCAGGAACACAGCCTTAGACACGGACATGCACGTTCACATACGCGCACAACACTCTAGAGGAAATACAACATGAGTAAGGAGTGAGGTCAGTGTCGTTATTAGTCTTTGGTTGACTAGCTCAATCCAGGTACCAGCAGATTTTCACACATCCTCTTCCTCAATTCTCACAAAACTGAATCCTGTGAGTGACAGTGAAAACTACCACACCAACACATAGCCTGCTCCTCGGCTGATATGGTGACCAGGAGCCACATGCTCCTCTCACTATGTTCTCAGCCCCATTAATGGCGAAAAGGAGAATGAACGGCAGGGGAGGTGGGCAGATGGAGGCAAGAGAAGAAACAATTACATCCACACAAATTTACCACAAATCACCATTGGAAGGCCTTTGTTATTGATTGTGGCTTGTGACTCATGCTTGTGGCATGAGTGATTGGGTAATAATGTGGCTATAACACTGATCATAGAAACCCTAGGAAACGGCGGGCAACTGCAGTGCTGTTTCAAGGAAGCCATTTATAGGATCAGAGTGAAGCCAGGGGACTGCAGTAGACTACTGTTTCTAAGAGAATTACTCATGCTCGATACAAACTGGCACATGGAAGTGTAGTATTTTAGTCTCTATACGAATTTTATATATATTTATACATGAAGGCAAGTTTATGCTTTTTAGAAATTTATATATATCAATACCACTATCCCGTTTTATTCTAATAAACTACCGTCAACTGAACCTAGAGTGGATCCTTTAGGGATATCATTAGTAAAATTACCACAGAATTAATGCTGCTATTTTCAGGGGACAAAACATGGCAACACTGGCGTCTTCTGAATACACATTTCAAGCGGATCAGAGGAGAAACAGTTAGGATAATGGGGGTTGTATATACCACACGTATCAGACAGAATTTCTGGAATATAAACCTGCAATTGTCGTTCAATGAAACAGAAATAGAATCTTCTTTCTTCGTCTTTCAATAGACACAACTACAAAGATAAAGTGATATACGGAGGACAGTAAAGCATAAAAACAGGGGAAAAAAAAAAAAAACAAAGCTATCTGGAGACAAGAAGTTTACCTGGGTGAATAACACAGACAAGGCAGACAGTCTGAAAAACCTATGGTCAGTTATTGATGAGCTCTGTAATGCTGGCCCTTGACACATTATTCATTCCCATGAACAAAAAGACAGACAAAAAGAATTTCATTAAGCTTTGCCCCGTTTCTTTCAAATCAACTGCCGGGGGAAAATACTGCGCAGCTCACAATACCAAATCAACTGCTATAATGTGAAGATGTCAACTTTATATTCAGTCATTTGTAGAAAGGGGCAATTTTCATTTTGATTTATAGACAAATAATACCAATCTTTCATTCAGTGCTCCTGCAATGCTGCCAAAGGTTACAAAGGAAATTGAGATTTATTTTTAATGTGGCTGCCAACGTAGCATAAAAGATCAAGTTGTAAATAATCCACACACTTGTGAAAACAAAGAAAGATGCAACATAAAGCCAGGGAAGAGGGTCTTTCATAAATGCATTCATCATCTTATTCAAGTAAAAATATGTTTGTGGGTGTGTAGCAAAGCAAATGAGTAGGACAGAAAGAAAAAGAGAAGAGATGCAAAAACAGTATGACTGTAAAACTGTAAAACACACACTTTTTAAAGTATGCCTTTCCTGTTTTAGGTACAGCAGTTACTGTTTCATAATAAAATTAAAACGCAACTGTGAATAATTTGATATTAATGAAGAAATAATGTATTAAACATGATGGGACAACAAATAAGACATTTGTGTTGCTCACAAATGTGAAATCAAGCTAGCAACATTCATGACACATCATTCACGAAGGAGGGTAACGTTGACAGGTTTAGGAGCATGCATCGAAAATCATCACGACAACGACGATAGGAAGGTGATGTCATGTTTTCACAACTTATGTACTGCATCACAGCAGGGGCCATTATTTATTATTAAAAATAATAATAATGATAAACTATGAATGAGAAGGTTTCTTTATCAGGGTCCGCTGATTACATTATTGACATTATCAGATTATAACGACAGATATATTTACGTAGCAGTGATAATATCAGCACTTCAATCGCATGTTATAGGTCTTGCAGGCTCCAGAGATTATGGATGTTAAATCCTTGAAGACCATGAAAAAGTAATCTTACCCCAGCTTGTTATCTTCCCCAAACCTCCCTTCACAAACCCTTTGCATATTTATTATAGCATATGGTGAAGATGACCTTGAGGGGAATCTACACATGACCAGACACATAATCACAAGTAGAAGCCATCTTCATCACATCAGGGTAAAATCTATTGATATCAGTGATAGTGATATCAAGACAATAAAGAATCTATTGTCTGTTTCAAAACATTTGATATCCATGTTCCTTTAAAATGACACAAAATAATGTTTTTGTTTTTTGATTAAAATTTTTGACAAAATCAGGCGTTATCCTGTTTTATTGCTGTTGGTGGCGTCTGAACGTGAATCTGAGATGAAGTGGGAGGCAGGCTAGAGTACAGCAGAGGAAAGAAACAAAAGGGAAAAGCAACTCTATGTGTTCCCCTTGCAGCAGGAATCAAAGCAACTCCGTTGCATGAGTGAAAGTGATATTGTTGCCGCGACAAAGCAGTTGCGATGCTCTTTCTGCTTACCTCAGCTTATGTGATATTAAAAACAGCAGGAGAAAGTAGCAAATGAGGGTCGTTAATGGACAGCATGAACAAAGACAGTATTAACATCAGTAAACATCATGGCGCAGGTTTCAGTTACTAGGCAAAGATTCTCTGATCTCGTTTTGATTTTCATTGCTATATTTTTGTAGAGGAAACACATTCACGTTACATAGCTTTTTATAAATAATTTAATGCACTAGTTATGTTTTATTATGAATAATTACACACATCTGGAGAGAATAAGATTATTACAGCATACCAAAAAATAGACAATGCAATTAAATTCGCTCAGAGGACACAAATTTACACTAAGCACTATCACAATTGCAATTTCCCATCAATGTGGTACTAATTGCATTCACATAAAAGGGTAAATCCTTTTTACTTTTGCTCTATTTCCTCTTTTAATTTGCATTTTCCTTAAGCCCTCTGTGAAACAGAACTGTTATCATAATGAAGGATTTCTTATCTGATTAAAACTGATGGCCCCCCAGGAGTACAACCATAGGGTTGAAATATGTAGAGGTTAATCTGCACAAGCCCAAGCAGCAATGACCACAAAAAACAGCCTTTTTGGATTAAAACAAAATCAAAAAGCAAATCATGTATGCAATGAAATTATTTTCTAATGAAGCAAAACACCAAGTTGAAATATAAATGTATATACATTTTAGTAAACCGATGGAAAAGTTGACAATTGATGTTCATCCATACTGTGGTGTTTTATTCCACCCTAACTCTGAATTATATATATAGCATTTCTTTCCTGAAGAGTAAAGTGCAATGTTGTATTTACTGCCTTTCTATCTGCTTCCACAAAGAGCTATCGTCTACAGAAACTATGTTGGAAGAAAAAGATATATATATATACTGCAACTTCAGGTCATCCTATACTTTAAAACTGCAAGAACTGAACGGAAAGGAGTGGAACAGACCAACAACCCAACAGGAACAAAACATAACAGGAGAAAAGCACTATTTTAAAATTAAAACATTTCAATGGAGGTTTGGTTGGAGCCAGACACCAAAAAAACAAACACGCAAACAAAAAAAAAAACAAAACAAAAACGATACTTTACTCTACCTCATACCCAGGAAGGAGGCCATGTTTACAATTGGGGTCATGTCTGTAAGACTTTATTGCTTTTGGCAGCCATCAGAGCTACAGCAGAGTGCCAGATCTCTGGAGGAATTACAAATGGAGTCAATTACAATATATTTTGATGCATGGGAAAGTTTAGACATTGACCTGAGGTGATGACAATTCCCTAGAAGGTGCTGGGGAAATCAGTCACAGCGATGTGCTAGTGCTATATATGAGTCTCTGCCCTGTGCAATAAAAAGAATGAGAAACCCACAGGAGTGTAGTGGTTTACCTCCCGACAATCAACTACCTAAGAGCTTGTCATGGACATAGTTGAAGTTATTTCTCTTTGGCAAGATCAATTTATTTTTGTCCATATATGATCAATTTCAGATGGCACAATAACAACAAGAATGAGTCAGGAGTATGGATGCATGTGTGTTTGTGTTTTTTTTTTTTTTTTGGTGGCACTGTGTAAGAGACACCGAATGGAGATGAGTGACCTTAGCTCGAGGAACAAAGTTGTCTGTTTTCATGCATGTTTGCACATACCATCGTCAAGATGGGCTATGTTAGTGAAATGAGCTGTCCAATAAAATAGATGACTTGCTGAAGGATATGTTTGAGTAAACATTCATTGTCTCGGGTACCTTTTAGAAAAGCTAGCTAATGACTGTTGGGTGCCTTAACAGCCAAAAAATGAAACTGTTTGAATGAAGTACAGACATGTACCATTTTAACATATCAGGGTTAGATGAGCTGATGCTGCTGTTTATTTTTTCACAGTGAGAGACAGGCAACAACACACAGCAAAGGACAACAAGGTTGGCCTGTTGTAGTACTGTACAAGCGTAAATAGTATGTGCTCTGCCAGGTGAGCCAGAGGGCCGTCCTAAATGATTTGATTTGTAATTTGAAGTAAATCCAGCCGCACTACATTCACAGGAACGTTGAGACTCTGCAGGCAGGGGAACTTGTGTGAGTGCCGCACACAGGGGAGATGTTCAGTGATGGTGGTGCGGTGATCATGATAGCCTGCAGAGGCTGACTCACGCTTCTAACCTCTTTCAAAACTTCAAAGTTGCACCTTATCACAGAGCCTTAGCTATTTCACCTGACAACTCCAAGGGACACACTTCATTTGACATTTCTAGATCTAAGAGACCCAAAACCGAACTTGGAGTATTGACGAGCCAGAGATTTGCAAAATACAGGTCCAAAAACTGGCACAATCATAAGTACATAAGAAAAAGTACTGTTGATGTGTCTTACGATTGAACACTCAAAAACAGCCCCCCAAAATCCCAGCTTCTAAGTTAATAAAAATTAAGTCTGACAAAAATAATTGCTCCAATTAAAAAGTTCTAATTTTCAGTGTCACCAATTTGAAATACATGATTAACAATGCTGCCACACTCTGTAAAACATTTCCATATTGTGTGTCATAACCTAGATCCAATATAATTCTACAAAATGCATTTAATATTTCCTTTCTTTTCACTTGAAGTCTTGTTTCAGGCCGCATGAAGCATTTAAGTCTAAAGTTATCATTCTCTGTATTCCATTTTTTACAAACTCTCTATTACATTTCTATTTTAAACATGATTTAAAACGTATGAGCAGCAAGCAAGATTAGTTTGAGGACCTTCAATATAAGCTCAAAAGTAAATGAAAATGACAATCAGGGTTTAAATCCCAAACAATTGATAGAATGTCTTTTATGGAGTAATTATGTTGCTGTTTCTTTTCAATTGCATTTCTATACATAATGAAAGGTTAAAAGTTGAACACCTCAGTTTCTAATACCTGGTTTACAGGTAAAGAGTTAAAATAATACATCATTGAGTAGTGCTATGTTAACCTTTGACAACTTCATAATACTTTATTTTTTATCTTGCTTATTGTGTTTGTGCATTTTTATTCTGAGAAATATAGCATCTTTTGGAATGATTGCTGGTGGATTATTAATGGCATCAACGTCACCTGGCTTGGGAGGAATTTATATATATATATATATATATATATATGCACACACACATTCTTTGCTCCCACCTTTTCTCTGGTTCTGCTTCTCTCTCATGTTATTTGGTTTTTGTTGTGTCCCATTTGCAGCTCAAGAGCTCCCTCTGTGAGAGATTCAGATTCCAGATGGAGAAAACTCCATACATGTACATATTTACACAACCCTTACCAATGTTAAATTGTATAAATAGAATTTTTACTCTTTTACTCTTACTATAAAGCTACTAAACACGATTGCTTTAAGAAAAACACAAGGAAATATTTGCACCATTTTCTATAGATTTTCTGAATACAGTGACAATGTTCAGATAAAATCTACATGCAATGTTGTGTAAAGAAATAAAGAACCAGCATCTCAACAGCATTGCCTAAAATCAAGAGTTTTGGATTTTATTTTATTCACGGTTAACTACAACACACTAACACATTACTTGTATACTACATGATGAGAGCTGTTATCAACCCTCGATGTTGTAAGTATTGAAAGTAGCACACACATCACCTGACCTGACAGATCACTGTTCTCAGATGGACACGTTTCTGAATGTATGACTTTTCTTTATTACTTAATTCAATGAAATGGTTGCTGTTCAAATTACCACAAGCACCCCTGCACATATTTCAGAAATTTGATTTCCTGAAGCTTAACTGTCTGCATGTGTGGTGGAGCATGACTCATGAGATGAGTGTGGGTGATGACTGAAGCACAGTATTTGCTTCCCTCTAGCTTTTCTGTTGATAAAAAAGATATAAAGATATTTATCCCCACCACATGTGAGCCTAATAAAACCAGCACGCTTAAGATACCATAGCTAATCATTCCGCACGTCACGATCTGAGTTAAGACTTGCTTTTGTGTCTTTTATAATTTTATTTGTCTTGAAAGGGATTTTATTCTGCTGGTGGTTTGGGTTTATCTGAATATTTGTTAAATACAAATCATTTTGTAAAATCTACTGGAATAATTCAACACTTTGGGATACACGTTTGCACATATTGAGATTTAGGTTAGAGGATTTGTAGTTCTTATCCAGGAGGTTATTAGCTCTATTACTCAAGTTAAAACATATAATTGGAAAAAAAAAATGTTTTCTCGGGGATTACAGACTATTCCATCTCTAGCTCTATCTCTCATTTTCTATCGCTTATCCATCAGGGTTGGTGTTGTGGGGGGTGCTGGAGCCCGTCCTAGCCACCTTTCAGGGTGAGGGTGGGGTACACACTGGACACATTGCCAGTCCGTCAAAGGGCCCATTCTTGCAACTACATTCCATTAATAGATGTAATTTGTGAAAATCTGAGCCTCTTTCCAAAATGATATGTCTTCACTAGCTGAAAATCTCACTCCAACACTACAAGGGAAATCACCACGCTGCCAGTGTTCGTTTATCTCGCTTTTAATATAAGTTCAGGAATATTAAAACGCCCATCTGGTTGCAGTATATCTCCAGTCATGACACCACCCACAAGTCCAGGGGCTCAGAATGAGGAATGCCAGCCATTAATCACTCTGTTTGATTTACACCATCAACCCATGGAGACAGCAATCCATCACATTTTCTGAGCATTGCTCCATGAACTCTTACAATAATGCCAATTGCTGCCATTGCTGTACCTGATTATTGATGAGTTGCTTATGGAAATTTCATATTCACAAGAGGAAAAAAGGGCAGCCAGATTCTTCTTGATTGGCTTTATGCAGAGCAGTAAAACTGAAGAGGGATCTGTCAGATGGTTGGTCACATCCCCTCAGTGTATTTGGTTTTATCTTGTAGTGCAGATGACTGGTTGGGGTAGTTTCCTGACAACAGAAGCGGAGCAAGGGATGGAAAGGCAACTGAAAGCATTAAGCAGACTCACTGACTGGGAGATGTGGGACTTGGAACAATGTATTTGGTAGCGGCAACAGGATTACATATTGAATTATTTAGATAAAGGCTGAGTCCTCAATCTAGAGGCAGCAAAGGTATGTTCGAACTATAACCTAACTTTTCCAACTCACACATGAGCGTTCAAAGAAATAAACTGCGAGGAGTATTAGACCATGAACAAACTGAATTTCCAACAGCCATACAACGAAAACAAAAGTATACACTATCTTTCAAAGATCACAAACTTATACTGCAATTTTTCTACCAATTCATTACTTATTTTCTGCTGTGAGTCTGGGTCGACGTTCATAGTGTTGTTATTTCGTAACATTTGAGTGCATTTCTGGGCATCAGCGATTTAACAGGTGGCGTGTGAGTCTTCTATACCTGCAAACAGAGTATTTTGTTTTAAAATGTGCGGTTTTCAGTGGCAAATTTCAAATTTGGACCAATTTCCTCCGGCTCCTTATGGCAATGTCCTGAATAGTAAGTAGTTACTATAGAGACATGAACACACATGCACTGCTGCATAAATGGACAAATCAGGCTCAATCTTGATATTTGAAGCACACAACTTCACTACGATTTCCTTTAACACACTTCTAGTCTAATGTAATTGGCACCAGCTGTGTAAATTCCTCTAAGTGATACGTACAATATATTGTAGGTTTCAACAATTTGCTAACAGATATGCAAACACTAAAAAATTTGCAGGCATTCAGCTTACATATACTTGTGCTAGTTCTTGATGTCACTGTTCTCTGACCTACATGCGACTGGCTGGATGAGGATTTCATGTGTCTTTATACCACATTAATAAAGTAGATGTGGAGAGATTCATATCCCTTATTTGGTGAGAAAGGTCAGATCAATTCTTCCACCCACCAAATCTGTCTTCATTTCGCAGCCAGCTTAGGCTTCACGGGATATAACATCTCTTTTGGAAACATATGCTTAGATAAGTGTATAATCATGAAACATGCAGGGCGGTGTTGAGTATTAATTCTGCTGGAGTACAGTATATATTTTGTTTTTCATCTCCACAAGACAAGGAGACTCAGAACACATGACTGCCAAGCCCCTTTTTACCTCAGGCAATCCTTAAACTTATCAGCAGTGTAATGAGGCTTTCTAAGTGGGAGATGACTTGAAGTATGGCATCTTCTCGTTTAACCCCTCTATGTAGAAAATCTGAATAATGCATCAAGCGTCACCCAGGCCTCTGATTTTAGCAGCATGATAGAAACATATATGGGTGGAAGACTAAGTAAGTTTATGGATTTCACAGGAGCAACATATGTATCCAACCCCCGGTTTGAAATTGCAAACTGTCCAAACCATAGTATGTGGTGGAGCTTTTCAGTTCCTTTTATCGATGCTCTTTTTTTCCTGAAGGTCATGCATTGCAGAGCAATAATGTTGCTTTCATGCATTTCCTCTGCTGGAATAAGAAGCAAGCTTGGGGTTTGTTGATGTAGCGATGAAACTGTCAGTTTTTCGATCAGACTATTTTCTAATTGTGATTTTGTTTGACACCAGTACATATTGCTACTTTTTTGTCCCCATAATTTTGCCGCCCAAGGCTATGAGAAAAACAAATAACACAGATTAAACTGCATGCTCATCTATTTCGGCAACAACACAGTGAGCATGTAGTGTGTCAAAATACACATTGAACATCTTCCTTATAATGAAGAAAAGGGTTGAAAGTAAAGAGATATACTACAACCGTTTGCTTAGAGGCAAAACTACATTATGCAAACAAATTCATGTATCGTTTCAGTATGTCATATTTTGTATCAACCACTATATTCAATTAACTGAGAAGAAACAAAGCCAAAATCCATCTTTTTGTCTAGACCAGCTATGAGAGCTGTATGTGCTTGGCTAAGGTGCATTTAGGTTCATTCTGTGATTTAGATAAATCTACAATCCTCAGTATGAAAGATGTCAACGCTCATAAAATGCTTTGGCTTCAGTATCAGTCATGTGCTGTGCTGCTCCAGTCTGTTCACACAAATCACAGCAATGGTACATCTGGACTTGGCCTCACACAACAGAATTTGTCTAGCGAGGTTTTCAAAAACACACATTTTATGGTTATATTTTTTATACCCCCCCCCCCCCCCCCCCAAAAAAAAAAAAAAAAAAAAGTTTCACTTAACACAACGTGAAATGAGACAAGCCCTCTGGTTGTCTGTTAAGTGCCAAAGGGCTAACAAAAACATTAGGGGTCTACTCGGCAAAAAGCACACAGTGTTCGGGTGTTTGTATTGTTATCTTATAGCCAGAGGTAGTGTCCCTGTGTGCTCCCATTTAGTTATTACTTAGGGGTAGTAGTTTCGTAGCTTGCAGCCTATTGTAATAACCAACAGCTTTAGGCTTTGCTGAAAGCCGACTCTGCCCAGAATGTACTGTACTTCTCCGTGCATATAGGTCACTGCAGAAATACATTTTTTTACTTCAAAATATGAGAATCATTACAACAATTTCTTTCACTGGGGAGGGAGATAATTAAAGGTGAACTTTTCCTTATTTAAGGCAGATTTAGAAAATGTATCTCAATGTTATATGGTCTGAATGTTGGATCTAAATGTCCTTTGATAGAAATTTGGTATTGTATGAATTGAAGCTTAAATTGAAAAAGAAAAACTCAATCTTAAGATCTACAATATGTGTTCCCTTCCCACTAACCCTAACCCATGTCAATCCATATTATTCCAGTTATTTAGGCTCACAGAAGCCTCATCTTAGCGCAAGACAGAGAAATAGATCAATGAAAAAAGTCAAACTTTTTCCTGATGATTGACCTAAATTGTCTATTTAAACCTGTATAATGTAGATTCTAAACTATCCAAACCAGAAGAAGACAAGAGGAAACTATTAGTACAGGGACTGAAGGGAAAATTGCAAGATTACAAATTCACTGCTTTTTGTTGCCAATTGTTCAATGCAGGCGGTAAGCACTTGAGAGTAAAATGGAGCAGGAGGAAGTCAAAAGAAATGGCAACTTGTCCAACCAGCTTCATATCCACAGAGAAAAGCAGACAATCTCACAACATGGTTTGCAACTGCAAGTGATGCATCCTGGAGTTGAAACTGAATCATCTTGCAATTTTGAAAAGCTTTAGACACAATAGGCCAACAAATAGCCAAAATCTAAAGACATTCTAGGGATATATGAAACACACTCGAAAAGAACTCATATGACTCTTTTGTTTTGTACTTGATTAAGTCAACTTGGAAACATGGCTCAAGGGCAGAAACAGGGATAATCATTGTCTTCCTCAAAGAGGAAAGCTTTAAATGTGCCCATTAAATTAGTGGAGCCATTGTCATTCCTTGCTAATGGCCTGCCTGATTATCTATGAGGCTATTGTCCGTTTTCTGCGGGAACAGGTGCAGAGTGTGTAGCTGATCATCTCGGATAACGACAGGCAGCAGAGTTGTGGGCACTCCGCTGAGTCTGTGGTGGTTCACAACATGGGGTCTCATAGGACACACCATCCTGGAACAGAGATTCTTAAGAATGAGCAATAAACCAGGGTCATACCAGCTGGGTGAGACTGTGCATATTCAAGTACGAGGCAGACCAAATGCGCTGTATGAGCATCCATTGCCAAGGTTTTACACTCACAGCAGCACTCTACCAGTGGCAAATTATCTCTGTTGGTGGAGGCAGAAAGCTTGCCAGAGAACAGCCAGTTGTAATAAAACTATTTATCTGTTGTATTTTGAGTACCACAACAGAACAACAGAAATATCAACTGTATATGATCGGGCAGTCTTTCTGTCTGGAAAGGGATTGACAGCTACTGTAGTCATAGAACATGATTAAGGTTACATGTAAATCTAGTAAGCAGATGGCTCATACGATATCTTTCCCATAGTGGTGTGTTTAAACTGGTTAGCTGTATTTTAGTGCCATTTGGAGCCCTCTGAAACACACGAGTTACTGTAGTGAAAAGAAAAACAAGAGATTTGCTCCACTGCCGAATGTGCAGGGGTGATAAAATTCAATGTGTGATAGAAAAATTGCTTTTTTTTTTTCTTTTTTTTTTTTTTTTTTTAAAGTAAACTTAGTTCTTCACCACCAATAACAGGGGATACATCCCTCCACTTCACACAGGCCTCATAACTACAAACCAGCCATGATAACAGGGAGACTGTGCCGGGTTTCACAATGAAATATACCGCAAACGATTAAAGAGCATCATATTCAAAACTTAACCTATTGAATATCAACAAAAATGGACCAAGACAAAGCAAGAAAGAGAGCGGCAAAATTTCAACTGAGGCCTCTCCAAGTGAAACAAAGTATACAGGGAAGCTGGAAACAATAATGGGCTGACATGAAATATAATCCCCTCTGTCTGCGATTTTATTGGCAGCCCCTCCAAAGAATGGTGGCTCCCCTATTATGACTTAACACATCAAAATCGCAGCATAGCACACACAGAAAAGGCCACCTGATGATAAACACAGCAGACGTCGTCAGAGGCTTTATCTCATGGCTGCCTGCAGCTCAACACAGGTTCAATTTGGCCCACAACAATCGATTCTGTCCCTCCTTACCTCTGCTTCAGTTGGTGGAATAAAAACAGACCTTTCTGTAAAGAGCAGGTCTCAGCTGGTATGCCATGTCAAGGCAGAGGGGAAGAAAACTATGGACACCAAAACCCGAATTGTGGTTGGTCGTTAAATTGGCACACAAGTTTTTCTCAACATGGCATTTTTATCAGTGTCACAGAGGCAGAGCTAATATCAACTTTGAAAAAGTTATATAAATGAAAAGACAAATACGTAAATAACCACAGATGCTGAAACTTTAAGTTACACAAACTGATTTCTGTTAAGCACTTCTCTTAATATTGGTATTAATTTATGAAAAAACAAACTGGTGTAACTGAGACAAACAGGACGCAAACTGGTCTGGTCTTTAATAGAGCTTAAAATACAACTTAAAGTACTTTTCTCACGGTGCCAGGGCTAGAACCTCTCCCCAGGGTACTGATAAAGTCACGAAATAACAATAGCAATTTTTTACAGATGTTTTCATGTCGAAGAAACTTAAAACAAAACACTAGAAAAAAATCTGATTAGGCTTAAACTCCGTTATTCAGGACAACGTACATGCTGAAGTTGAATGGAAAGGTGAGAAATGTGCTGCCTATCTTATGTTAGTGGTTACATGAACAAACTTAATTAAACATCAAAATGAAGACATAATTAATCATACAATTTTGTCCAGCTATTAAACAGTGTAATTTTACAATTTATTTGATGACAAAAGTTTTTAACCTTCTTTCCTTTAGGTCAATGGTTTGCGAAGGAACACAAGCAGCTTCCCAGACAACCTGAGCTAAGCTTAACATAAGACAATCTAAACAATTAATAATTGCCATTAATTAATGTAATAATAGCTTAAGAACACAATTGATATATAAACTTTTCCAAAAGCCCGGATTTGTCTCTCATTCTAAATTCACAACACAGCACTACAATGACATCAATTTGCTTTCAGGGCACGATCGCCACTTTTGGTAACACAGCATTTTTGCGTATGTTCTTTTTTGTTTTGTTTGTTTTCTTCTTGTCACAAATATAAAAAGCTTTTCTAATGCGTGAACAAGCCGCCATCTTGTGGGTAATTTTGTCCTAAAAGTAACGCCATGGCCAGATATCTCTATTTGTTAGAGGACATAATCATTTCCTGTGCTGAAAGCAAAGGGGTTGAGAATAGTATCAGATTCATTAGGCTGAGGAAAAACACATTGCTATGGTGGTGCACAATACAGAGCAGCCCTTTCATGACATTCATTAATACCCTGCCCCATTTATTTGCAGTATCAATCTCACGCCAATGGAAGTTGTCCCTCTGATCAGTATGCAGGCGAACTAGCCTCAAATCCTCAATTTCATATGCAAATGCAGTGAAACTGATTTAAATAATTTTTGAATATGGATCACACAGTGAGACTCCATATCACAGAGCTGGGGGGAAAAAAGAAGGTGGAAAATGCAAATCATCAACATGTAAAAGAAAGGTCATAGTCAGGACCTGTTAGATTTATTTTGGAAAATAAAGGGCTTGCTGCTAAATTAAACTCATTCCAAAAAGCCTGGGGACAAACTTAGAGGAGATCTGCATCATTTACATCAAAAAGGAAAACACAATATGGCCTATAGTACACAAAGGAAGAAGTTTATGATGAAGGTGGACTTGGTTTGTGTGCACTCAACAAACTTCCTTGTTTTCGTCCATCCATTACAGAAAACGCTAAGAAGTGAAAAAACAGGGGAGGTTCAAAAAGCTTTAGCTACAGTCAATGTTGTGCGTCGGTCTCACTCACCTAGCCCACAACACTGAGCCATATCACTCTAAACACTTGAGCAAGACAGCATGACACTGCCGCACATTGCAATACTTTATACAACAGTTTGCAACAATATCGCTGTGATCATTTTGAAATTCACCAAAGCAGAAATGAGTAATTTTCTGCAATGAGAAGAGCAAGAAACAGCCCGCACCACATGTTGAGAACAAATGCCTGGAAGATGGCTTCCATGATAGACACAGATAAGCATGGTCTTGGCAGAGCCAGCAAAGCACACCGTATAAATGATGCAATACAGGCACTGAATGCCTATGTGTTGCTATATCTTTTCTCCTTTGGGGGTATAAATCACAAGTGATGGTGGAATCCTCACACATAGTGGCATGCATTAACTGAAAGGGGCACATGGGAGCCAGCTCCCCTGGGCCTCGTAAAACTCCAATGAGCAGGCCTGCAATGCTCACTTCAGGCCATGCTTTTACATTATATATTGATGACAGCCCGTGATAAAATGACCTGAATTTCGTATCCAAAATCAATTCCACACCCCCAATGATGCACAGGGGTTGGCTAGCAAAAGCAGTCCAGATTCTTATGACAGAATTTGAGCCACAGACACGTTTTGTCAAACAATGGTCAATAAAGGCAGAGCGTGTAGGAAGGAATTCAGAGAAAAGCAAAGGCACTTTAGTGGAATAACCATCTAGTCTGTAAATTATCTCTTATTTCTCTGGGTAAATAGCATGTCTGGTATGGTTGAGCATTGTTTTTTCATAGCTGGGTGTGAGTAATGAACTTTGCTGAAGGCCTTGCTCTTAAGAGAGTAAAAACATCAGAGGATAAAGCCAACCAACTCAACCAACAACACCGACACAGAGATGGCCCACGCCTAATCTTTGAGAGACATTTAAAGCACATTCTGCCCACATGACATTGAGAGAGCGCTTTCAAGGAAGTGAAAAGGATCACACAATGCTTAGAAGTGATTTGAATATTATCTTCTCACCTACACAGTTAATACACACTGAGTACGAGTTGTTTTTTTGTGTTTTTTGTTTGTTTGTTTGTTTGTTTTTAGGGGGATGGATTCTGGATTGTGTTTTTACTTGGGATGAACAGCCTGCTTTGACTATTTTCCTTGGGCATAGTTCTTCAGGCATAGATTTTAGACCATTAATTCTCCAGTTTATATTTTCTTTCTGTGTTTTTTTCACTTTCCTCTTGTTTGACATTATCCCGTTTTGCAATCCTACACAACATAGTCATTAATATTAGGTTACTATGAGATGGCATTTGGATGAAGACTGGGAAGAGAAATTAAAATAACAATAACAGTAATGGCAAACAGTTCAAGAGTTTCTCTGTTCTGCCAGTCTTCAGTCTTTTTCCATGAATTTTAATTAAGTGAGACAAAACAAAATCAGTCAACCCAGGACTATATAATAAAAATTGATTTCCCACTTCTGCTAAAAAGCAGTATTACTTCTTTTCTGTATCACTTCTTCTCAGAAAAAATAAGAAGTGGTTTGTGAAGAACTTGGAAGAACATTTCAGGTTAATGTTAAATTCACTTTTTAACAATATTATGATACCTATTTGGCAAGCTTTTATATAGATCTCACCATTGAACCATCACATAAGCACACAACATAAATCCTAAATAGGGTAGGCATATTGTACTGTAGAGATTACACTCTTTCACTGAGTCAATATTACAAATCCCTGCACTTGTTATTGTAATGCCTCAACAGAGCCTTATCTGGAGGGTGCAGGGATCACCACAGAGAAAACTCAATTTCCTGCTCATTTGTGCAACAACCCTCATCATTATCTTACTTATCAGAATCCCCTGACAGACATGCTATCACAAGCGTCTTCATGAAGACAACTTCCAAGTTCCCCAGTGTTTACTACAGTGTCCTCTGCTGAAGTTCAGTAACACGGCACAACAGGTGCTCAACGAGTCCATATCAGGTCAAAACCATTGTGTCTGTCTCACGTCTTGTCACGTATGTTCATCAATGCACATTGGATTTCTGTAACTCTGTAATCCTGCACTGTTAAATCAATCACTGGAGATGTTAATCACTTGGAACTGCATTGACATGGTACTGATATGTCCAACGCTGTGATAAAAGTTTTGTCATCCTGTTAATGATTGCATAGTTCAGACCAAGATTGGTTGCTAATCTATCCTTATAGCTATCAATCGCTCATTGTAATTACAAAGCAGGATTAGGGTGCACAGGAGGTTGGAGAATTTTATGTAAACATTTAGATTTTTGCAGTTTCTTTTTGTTGGAATCCACTGCAACTCTTAAACCCAAGCTGCCTCTCTCCGGAAACTCAACAAACAAGCAAACTTCTACCATTAAAACCAGTGGAGTAGTCAATACATTCAAAAATATTCAGTAAAAATAAAGCCAAGGTTTTGAAAGTATTAACTTGTAAAATAGGGGTATATTGTGCATGAGATAAGAAAACACCAGTAATGATTTGGGGAAAAAAATTGATAGAATATTTGACTGTTTTTCTAAGAACAAGAAAAAAAAAAAAAGATTCGTTCGCAGCACAGCGAGGTCTTCATGTGGGAACCACATGGCTCTGATGCATTTTTCAACTGAGCAACATCCAGCAGCTTGAATCTTACCAAACCCTGGATGTTTTAATGATCACATGGTAATGTGAGGAGATGGGACAAGTCATTGGTGATGAGTCTAAACCATGCTGCTATCCCATGTGCCACTGGCGCTCTGAGTGGCATTCTCTACTCCAAAAGCATACTGCCTAGCTACTTGCGCTCCCTTAGGAATTGCTCCTGCTGAGTTCAGTCACTGTGTGCCATTAAACAGGACTTTGTACGAGGCAGTGTTTGAATGATCTGAGCGCGTTTAAAATTCTTTATATTTCTGTTTAGCCCGATGAGCTGCTAGAACAGTTTGTTGATCAACTGTTGATACAGCCTGAAAATACTACAATGATCTTAATCTGTATTGGTTGAGTTCCTGAGATGGTGGCGAAAAACAAGAGTTACATTTAAAATGGAGCTTCCTTGTTCACCTCAGCTCATGGAACACCCCCAGCATGGGAAATGGTCTACTGTGACAGGCTGAATTTCTAGGCTGGCAAACAACATTATTCTCATTTCTGGTCACATTGTCAGCTCTCATTGAAATCTGCTGTCACGGATTGGAGCCTGATGCTAAGCAGGGCGGCTGGCCTCCCTGCATGTGTCTATCTCTGTGTACATTCATACTGGATGGCCAAAGTGGTGATGTAAGAAATCAGAGGTGGAGGGAAAGACCGATGGACAGGAGGAGGGAAAAAAAAGAAGAAGAGTGAGAGAACAGTTGTTTTGGTCTCACAATGAACTACTCATCCACCATGAAGTGAAGAAAAAAAAAAAGAATAAAGAAAAAAGGAAACTCTCTTGAGCTCATCACTCATCCTGGGCTGGGGTAGCTAGACAGGTCTGTTTCCTGCTCCTAATATTCTTTGTGACAGACTGTCCATTTACACTGCTGGCCTCGCTGATCCTGCTCTATCACTTTCAGGGTCCAGGGATGAGTATACCTTAAACAACCGGAGAGGAAATTGTTTCCATTTCTAGTCATACTGACATTTTATATTGACTAACGCTTGAGTGCACCGATATAATTCAGCAAGGTTTGTAAACTTTAGTTTACTCCTGTCAGCATGTCAATCATTAAAGTTTTTTTCAAGAAAATGGTGTGTTGGTATCAGTGTGATAGTTAAAACCTGCAAACACTAATGAAAAAATAAATAAATAAGTGTGCAGCAATGCACAAGATGTCCAGTCAAATCATCTGGAAATCTGGGTCTCAGGACTCCAAAGACTGTCGAGGGCTGTGGCTTCAATAATACAACTACCCTTTGCTAAATTCCTTAGATGTATAAATGATGAGTTCTCAAACATGAAAAGCTTCCGAAGAGAGTTTGCTTAGTGCTTAGCTACTAAAAACGGGAACCAAATGATAGAAGGAAAGGTGTAGAACACAAGCAGGGCACTCTGGTGGAAACAAACTAACGATCATTGACATTACTTCAAACTTTGATAACTTGACAGAGTGAAAGCCGGAAACCCCAAACATAACAAAATTGAGCGTCCACTCACACTATGACATGACTTCTTTTTTCTCTCTACTCTGATATCAAAATTTTCGAGTATATCTAATCCCACTGTTGAACACTGATAAGCATTTTCAAACTGCTTTCTTTTGAGAGTTCATTTCAATTTCAATGAAGTTTAGCTTAACCACAACAAAACAAACAGGAACATTTTTGTTTCTTCGGTGCTGATTTTTTGGAACTAGTGGCTCCAGCTTCAAGTCATCCTGTGTGTAGTATGGCTCAGCCAGCTCTGCTCTTTTGGATTTAGATTTTTCTTATTTTTTCTTCCTTGTAGATCCTCTATATCTTAGTCAGATTGTAAGGGAAGCACTGCAATCTCAGAGTCTTTGAAAGCATCCCTGGGGCCTGATCCTGTGGCCACTTTACCAACATGACGAACACTGCCTAGGGTCTCATTTGAAAAAGTGGGGCTGATATTACACGAGCTACAAAAGGAACAAAAGATGAAAAGTGCATATCTGTAAAAATATTCCAATTTAGAAAACTGTCTTTATGTTCACCTACATGCAGTTCCCCACTTTATAAATTGCAATAAAATTGAAATGCTGAACAATTGTGAGACTAATATCACACCCAATTAATTCTTGCGATTAAATGGCAAATGGAATTCCCATTGAGGATATTAATATGCACCTAAATCAGATTGTCATTCAATTACTTCTAAAGGAGACTGGGAAAGTTTGACTACAAATCTAAGAAGGGAAATTTCACTGACTGTGAAATACTTTATTTATTAATTTCTACAAAAGTTGTTGGCGGCTACATCTATAGCATTCCTCCTTGTCCAAAAGACAGCATATCACAACAGTCATACAAGTTATTAATTTGGACAGCGGTACATGAGAGTAAAGCAAATACTGAAATTGAAAAAGGAGGGGCCAGATATTAAAATGACAACAAAAATCTGCCGGGTTGTTAACCACAACAGAGACAGAGCTGCAGAACTACTGTAGGTAAGCAGAGCTTTCCTTCCCTGTGTACACAGGAGCTCATTACATTTCACATTGTGCAGGCAATCTATAAGTGTAGATGAAAAAAAAATATGAATTTGAAATTTCCTATCAGTTCCTTGATCGCAGCCATCAACTTCTCCTGGAAGCCTGGCTGAAGTCAGGGTGTTACTGAATACACTAATGGACCACAGTAATGCCCTGTTAGTTTCCATTCATACACCTCTTGACTAATGACAAAACACAATTTTTATACAATTATACATAAATTATGTTCCCTGCGTTTTTCCCCTCAACATCTCCTCTGTCATCAGTTTTGTAATTGTTTGTCAACACGTAAGCTTTGAAGTAACTGAAGTTGCTTCAACCTAACATGAAATCTCCAGTTTCAGTCAAAGGCAAAACATCTTTTCCTTAAAACACTTCACATTTCTGCATGAACTCTAGTACACCAGTGTTTGGCTTGAATTATATCCATTTTTCCTAAAGCTACAGCAGCTGACTTTAGGGAGCTCTCTAGCTTGGCATGAGGGAATGTCCTCTCAGCCCCATGATTCCCTGCAACTCCACCGAAACCAAAAGACAAATGATCCCCTCAGTATTCCACCCCATCCAGAAAGGCATTTTGTCGACGTAATACAGAGCCAAGTACTGCGAGGAGTTTAAATGGGAAATGGGCACTGCTTTATTATGCTGCAGTGCCTTGAAATGAATGTGGATAATAGATATATTCACAGTGGTATTAATATCCTCAGAGTTCATCTTTTTTTTTTCTCCCTTCATTTTCCATTTTTTCTCTTACAGGCTCCAAAGTACTTTGCCCTTGGCTATGCCTTATACTAAATAGATTTATGAGAACATTTGTGTCATATTTCCTTTTTTCCCGGATTGTCACGACAGATTGTCACTGCACCACTGATTGAGTGGAATCACCACACAGACTTAGTTCCCATTGTCGGGCCCCACATATTCATCTCTGGGGAGCATTTAACAAGGCAAATTGGCCAATCACACTTCTCTCAAGGCTTTGCCACTGTTATTAAGATGAGGTCAGGGGTATGCAAATAAAAGAAGTGATGACTACAGTCCAAGTATTTTTTAGTCTTTATCAAATAGTTCTTTTTTGGTTGAATATACAGCATATAATTGAAACAGTGCGCACCGTATTGGTTCAGTATTGAGTAGACCCTTATTCGTTGTGTTTCCTTAAAGAAAGAGACAGCGAGATACAAAAAGAGCTCGAGCTGTCCGACCGATGAGTGGTTGGTAGGAACTGCTTTTTAAACCAGTTTAATCAAGATTGATCTGTATTTCTTTTGGGATGTCAATCAGATAAGACACCTGTTTGCCACAGACCTGCCTGCTTCACTGTTTAAATTTAAGGATCAACATAATATTAAATGAATACATCATTAAACTAGCTCATAAATATGAATCGTTACCAGCATTGAGGAAATGCAGTTTCTCTCCTGTGTACTTTCCCGTGCCACTGAAACAATAACTGAAGAGGAGGCCTGAGCCCCTTTTATTTACCTACACCGCCTTCAAATCCTTCACCCCTCAAAGTGATTTATCAGTAGAGATTGAATACGACATGGTGACAGGAGAGGCTACAAATCTCCTGCTGACAGAGACATGGAGCTCACAGTGAAATATGTAGCTTGGATACAAAACCAATAATCAAGGTTAATTTTTTATCACCAGGGGGAGGCAACAAGTTTCATTTGATGAAGGATGTTTAGGACAACAGCCCTCATGTCTTAAAAATAGACCAAATTCTTGATGATTTTTTTCTGATCTGGAACATATTTCTACCTACAAGCTATATTGGAAATTTTAAAAAGAAAATAACAGCAATAACTAAAACGTTTTATGAGATGAGAAACTAAGTGATGACATCAATTTAATCAAAAATTCTGCCAGGGTGGATTGTTGGTTAATGATTTTTTTTTTTTTTTTTTTTTGCTTTGATTTGTTCCACCATGATCAATGCAACTATTTCCAAAAAGCCCATTTATAAGCAAGGCCATAGGTAATACAACCTTATAAATGTGATGTTTTTCATTGTCATAATACAATTTGTTCTTATGACCTGCCAAAAGCATATTTAATATATTTAATAATATTTAAGGGCTAAATTTGCAGTCTTTTACACTTTCTAATACATATACATTTCATGCATCATGCATTGTTGCGACTTTACTGTTCATATATATATATTTATTAAATTATGTATTGTTGTCAAGGGACAAATATTGATTTGGGGCACAGCCAAATATTTGGATTTATTTGTAGCCTTTGTAATGGTGAAAACCTGTTGCGTTTGTGCCAAGGCAAAATTTTCAACAGCATTCAGTATCTAGCTTGAAGATTGTACAATGATAACAAATAGAATTCAATAAGTTGTTTGGGATCCATCTCGCTGCCAGGCTTTTACAAAGATTGTGAGTCTACAAAAATGTAGTCTCTGCTGTAGCTCCTCATTGTGTGGAGAAAAAGAGCTACTGTTGATGCTTGTGAAAAATAATTTCAAGCTCTCGTCCTTGTTGGTTGTGCTGGTTACAATGAATTCACCAGCATTCATCAATCGGTAGTTTTGATAGAAACTATATAGCAGCATTTTCTTCTTTCAAAGACCTCAGGGCACTTCTTCACTGTTCAAAACATGTTAAACAAATAACAATTCAACCTGAAATGAAAGTTTCGCCGAATTTGTGGCGTTTATGGTTTATACAGTTAAAGCACAAAAATTAATCAATAGCTAATTTTTTTGTCTATGATGTATTTGTACACTTATTCTCCGCACTTATACAAACGTTATCAATTTATTTGAAAATAGATAGCTTGATAATTTTATTTTCAGCACATGATATGAAAATCTTCAATACAGGGACTATTGCAAAAAACGAAAGCGCAGTTAGAGAAAAACATTGAAATAAAGGGATATATGAACCAAAAGCAATCGCTTGTTCCTCAGCCCGTTACCAAATTGAACTGCATTACATGAAAACAAAAGACTGAAATAACTCATTGATGGAGGTAATTAATATGTGATGGCCTTGTCACTGTCAAAATTACCAAATTAAAAGTACTGCTCTATATTAGACTTCATTGCATTCTTTTTATACATTAATTTGCTCATAAAGATTTCAGTTACAGTAGTTGTACAGCAGAGCCACAATAATAGTTTAGTTTCCAGCATATTTATGTATATTTTGGAGAAATATTAAAATGGCTGCATCAAAGAAGTAGTTGACTGCATGCTAATTGCCTTCATGAAGTGAAGTCCATGTCTACTAATCTCATTCTCATTTTATGATTTGATCAACTACGATTACTGAAAGTTACACAAATCATACTTTGATCATACTTTGCTTCCACTATGTTATAAAGCAGCGTGAGAAAAGATGCCAGAACAGTGTCAGATGGTAAAGGTTCAATATTGCATCATGCTTCTCACAAATGTAACATGCAGCTATTTTCTGCATTGAAGCCATGTAGCACCAGAAAATTATTAAAAAAAACAGGCCCTCCCCCCTCATCCAGATCAAACATGGAACATCTGCAGACAGCTGCCCCTGCCTCCTTACATAATAATGTGAAGTTTAATCAAAAATGGCCCTAATACAGATAGTATTTGATAATGGCGGAATCCTAAGAGAGAGGAGAACTCTCCTGTGGGAACTTCATTACATGCCGAACATAGTTATTGTTAACCTCGAGCTCCATCAGGCCACGATTTCCTCTCAGGCATGTCAACGGACAGATGTAATAAGATACACAATAGTCTTTTATATGATGACCAAGCTTTTTAAAAAGATAAAACTGATATCTTTATATAGTGTTTACATCTAAATAAATAGATAGAGAGGTAACGCTATACAACACGTGCACAAAACACACAAAATATGTGTTTTGACCATAGTGACACTGCGGGCAAAAACAGAATATGTTTGTTAAAATGTTTTGGTCGGGGTCTTTTTGTCAAGCATGAGCAATTGCTTTCACACTGCAGTTAAATGTGCCAGTGATCCATTTCATATGAACATATATTTAGGGAGGTAGCAGCAGATATATGCATTCATTCAGAATAAAAGCACTGAAACAGGCTGTTATTGCTACATGGAGCCATTATCACTAAATGCTGCAGAAGGCCACTAGACAAAAAATGGAATCACCAGTGATGCAATTAACAATAATTAGGAATCAAATCAATGCACCACTTTGAATGTGAATGCACCACTTTTGTTTGTGAACATAATTAAATTAAATAACAATTGCGTCAAGATCAAGATAACAGCAAGGTGGCAATCCAATTTCTTCCACAAACTGTGCACTGGAGGACAAAATATGAAGCAGGCAATGAATGGAAGGAAAATTATGATTTTCTAGGCCAATTATTTAGGCCTGATTACATTTATCAATGAGGAATATTTGTAGTAGATGGCAGTTTGACGACATTGGGATCAAACCACGTCATCGTGTCACAGCGCGACGGTAGCAGGCTTTACACAGATTCGATCACACGTCATTTGTGTTGGTATTACACAAACATTTACTTAATGTATTACTTAAACAGTTGAATTTTTTAATATGAATCCCATGGCAACATCTAATAATATTTTAAATCAGCAGTAATGATCTTCCAAACTGGGGGTACTTAATAAATTACAGTCAGTATTTTCTGTGCTCTTTCAAACACACATACAGGTTGAGTGGAACAAGCAATCTAACCATTCAAAGCACTGCTCCGCCAGATATGAACCATGAGACATGCATGTTAATTAGAAATGTGGAAGAAAAAAAAGCCTCCATCAGAGGAGACTATCATGTGAGAGTGGTATTTGACCTCATGTAAAGAATGTTCCGTGAATAAAGGAACCATTAATACATTTTTCTTTTGGTCATGATACACAAAGCTTGTAGAAGAGCTAATGATTATGGGAAAATGTTTCTGTGATGCTGGACTGCTCTTCCAGATTTAACAGCACAGACAGAATAAGGTGTGTGCATCATTTTCAATCACTTTGTGACACAAATGCCTGTGAGATATGCCTTGGCTCATTTCTCTAAAGTACTAAAATAAACATGCCAGTCACAGTAACGTATATGGAATTAAAAAGAAGTGGTGGATGCTTTTGTACTACAAAGAAAAGAAATTAACTTATTTTAAAACTGTAATTCAACTCTTTCAGTGTCTTAAAATATCACAGTTATAGTATTCACAATTTGATCAGTTGAAAGTATCAGTATCCTATTTATCTTTCTGAAAGTAAACTTTTACTCTTGTCATCTCTTGAATAGTTGGATGATTATGTGGGAGAGTCATTTAATTTTTGGCCTCAGTCAGTTAACTGACTTCTCCTGTAATGATTAACTGTCATAATAGGACAATGTTGGTATAATTCAAAAATGGTACTTATAGACATCTAAATATATACAGAGCACGAAGACTATTCAGTGCACTTACACAATGGTTGGCAGCCTCAGTCAAATGCATAATTAACTGAATTAGATTAAATAACCAATTATGAGACTAACAAAGTAAATAAGCCTGCAGGGATTCCACCCAATGCCTGAGTATGGAATTAGAGTGGAATTAGTTTATTGACAGGCTGAATGACAGTTTGGTCAGACATACAGCTCTATTTTTGTCACGAAGAGAGACCTCTAAACGTCATTAAAGGATGAAAAAGGATGAAACTAAGTAAAGTGTAAAAATGTGTTGGAAATAAAAAATAAATTCTTGATTAAATTCAACTGTTCCAATTCAGGGTTAAAACTGTGTTGCATTTATGGATGTAACAGTGAAGTCCTTAGTGCCCAGACTGTAGAAATTACCAAATAATGCGACTTATTCATTCATTTTCAACTGCTTATCTATTAAGGTCATCTGGGTGCTGGAGCCAATCCCAGCTAACATTCCTGGCAAGGGTGGGGCCACCCTGGACAGGCGGCCAGCAGGACCGACATACAGAGACAAACACCCACTCCCACTCACCTTTGGACAATTTAGAGTCACCAATCAACCTACATGTGCATGTGTTTGGACTGTGGGCGAAAGCTGGAGTGGCGGAGGAAACCCACACAGGCCCGGGAGTCCAACCCAGAACCTTTTTCACTGCGAGACAACGCTACTCACCAACAGTCCGACATTCTGCATTAAGACACCAACATACCTTTGCTGGCACTCTCCACATGCTCCAGTTCCTCAGTAAATCTCAACATCTCCACGTGACTCTCCTCACACTTCTCAGCCAGAAAATGAAGAAGTGTTGTGTTCTGACTGATGGATTTAGTGTCTCGCAGCTAAAAAGAAAAAGAGAAAATGTCAGATAAACCCACATTCTTATATTCATTCATTTCTCAAAAAATACTACACGGGGGTTTAATGACTGCTATATCTCTGTTGAATTATCTGATCTACCCAAACATTTAGAAAAATCCAATCCATTTGGCAATAATTATGAGGCTCAGTGAAGCCACAGAGAAATACAGTACGAAGACCATCTAAATCACAGAGCAAATTAATTGACAAAAAACCCACAACCGTTGCGATGCAAGTGCATATCCTAATGAACTGTGCAAGTACGAGCTCTCTACCTACACCTTCTGCACAGTCTGTCTGATAAAGGTGTAGTAAGTCCAGTTTGACCTGCAAGACGTTTCTGGAGGCAAACGTTTTGAGTTCAGCAGAAGATATAAAATCCAAACGAGATGAAAGTAATGCCTGTATTCCTGAGTCGACTAGAAGAAATAATGTCACGGCATATCCTGCAGAAATAAAGAAAGTCTGTATGTCTCTCTTTCAAAAAGCTGGTGATCAGAGCAAAAATGCACATTACTTTAAAATACATTCCAGTCACACTTTTAACAGCAGCAGATAATTTGTTTTTGAAATTGAACATAAATGTAATTGTAGATGTTGTGATTGATAAAAGCAAAATAACAGTGACGTCCTCTTTGAGTCATGGAGACTATAACTATCTCTTGATGATTTAAAATAAAGTGAAATGGTTATGAAGCTAATTTTAGTAGTTGAAATGTGTTTTTTACTTTAAATGTGAACATGCGTAATAGCTACTTGATGGGAACTAGTAAGATCACAAACAAATTTCAGAAATGAGTCTAGTTGTGCCCTCTGAGGAATACAGCAACAAAGTACATGGCCAGCAAAATAAGGATCTGCATGTATTAGGCACCACTTAATGGTTGAGTCAGTATCAAATGAGGGACTGGATAGAAACTGTGCACGAAGAGGACATAAAATAAAGCTATATTATGATGAGACCTGCAGTGGCAGGTTTCCTCATCCAATTACAGACAGCTAAGCAAAAACAAACACATGCCTTTAGAATACATATGCGCTTAAAATGATACCACAACCATGAACATGAAAGAACAGCGAGCCAGAAGGTTCTGAATGAAACAAACACTTTCCTGTGTTTGCATGTGTCTGATTTCATAGACAGGAGCCAGTCTCCACATCAGCGCATAGGAAGCTTGTTCCGTATTCATTCCCCACTGCGATTGCCATGCTGTTTGAATGGCATGCTGGGAAACCTAATTAGCACAACCTACCTCTGTGTACTCATACTGATTATATCTGTGCTATAAACAGCCTGCAGTATGACATCCTCACACATGCACATGAAAACACAAGTGTGTACGCGGTCACACACTCACACATCTTTAGGTAACCGTTACAATTACAGGAAGTGCAAGATCTGCCCTTACACACGCACACAGGCACACCCTTTTAGACCAGCATCAATCATTTGTGCACATTTGGTAATCACAACTTAATTTTATGGATTTAAAATTTTCATTTGTTTGTTGTTGTGCCCAAACCTGTCACACTAAAAAAAGTGTATGTCTGGTAAGCCAATCCCAGCTGCTAATTAATACTAGTGATATACAATAGAGTGAACTGTGAAAAAGAACTGTGAATATTAACAACCAGCTCTGACTGAAACAATAATTATCGTATTGTAGTACATCTTAAATCTTCAGTTTATTATATAGTCTCCATTGTGTCAGTAATAAAATGTAATTGAAAGACATGGCTTTAACATCAACCAATGAAGCAGTTGATTAAACTATTTAAATATGTTTCTGTGCTTTGAATTATATTTTATGTTCATAACTGTATCTACATAAAAAAACTGAGCTTTAAGACAATGCATATTACGCTGACAGTGGCATCTTTTGCAGAAAAAAAATAAAAAATTAATATTAAAAACAAAACAGTTAAAGTTAATTCATAGTCAAAAAAGGAAAAGATACTGTTGTGTTAAAATAAAATGTTCCAGTAGTGTAACACATTCAGTTGAAGTTGTAGAGGCGGGGGTTCCCTTGGTAAAACCAAAGGCACTGATGTTGTTTTCACACTATTTTACATCGGGAATTTCAATCAGTGCAGCTTTAAGGTATCGTGAGAACTGTGCGTCTGGTTGTGCACTATCTGGACTGTTTGTATTGAGCTGTTCTTCGCCAAAGCCCAGGACCATCTGTTATCCTAGTCCATCCCCTGTCCTGGCTATTTCAAAGTTTGTACTAGAAGCTGAAAGTGGAAAGGGCTTTTACCAACAGAGTTCTTCAGCTTTGATATACAAGAGCTTAGGCTACCGTAAGGCTACCTTAAGTTTCACTTCAGATCTTTTCTTTAAAACACCCATATACAGACCATTCAGAGAGTCATTCACAACACCTCAGCTTTTTCAGTGTCTGTTATGCTGAAGCATTATTCCAAAATACAAATAAAAATCTAAATAGAATTTTAGAAATTGCAGCAAATTTACTGAAAAGAAAAGAATAAAAAATGACATTGGTGTAAGTACTTAACTGTTGCCAAAACTCTTGATAAGTGCCAAAAATTTCTTTTAATGATCTTTGAGATGTTTTGGCACCTTGATCAGCATCCACCTGCAAATTTACCTGACTGAACATAATGTGGAGAAGCACACACTTAGGTCTCCAGCTGACAGTGAGTCAGAACAGAATCCAAAGCAAGAGGTAGAAACTGCCTGCAGAGATAGACAGGATTGCATCAATGCATCCTGTTTTCATTTTATCATTATGACTTATTGAGTGTTGATTTACAGAAACAAAAAAAAAAAAAAAAAAAAAAAAAAAAAAACACTGAAGGTGTCACTTTTTGTGTACTGTGAAATTAATATTTTTTTATCTTGCTGCCACTACTTACACGTTATGTTTTAATGAGAGAGCTCAGTGTTATTTGTGTAAAGCCGCTCCTTCAAATAAATATGTCCATTTGAAGTCAGTGGAAAATCATTCTTCATTACAGTGTTCCTGAAAGAAAGTACTGAGCACTGATGTCATTAAATCCTACATAACATAAATTGCCCTGAGGTATCATTATTCCCACATCCCTCTACAGATACTACCATACATTACAAAACATGGGGTACTCCGATTGGTATATTACAATAAACTCCACTTTTTTCTATGTTGGAAATAAATAAATAAAACAATAATTAGTTAATAAGTGAAGACGTAGCAATGGGAACAAAGAGCCCTCACAGTAACAAAGGGATTGTCTGTCTGTGATTTCTCAATTTAACTTAACAGGGTAGAGACACTATATACTGGCACATATAACTTAATATTATGTGATCTGAGAAGAAGAAAAGAAGGGCGTTAATTAAAAAAAAAACCCAACAACAACAACTTCTGTTCTGTGCATTCAACAACCGTAGAGATCACCTACTTCCTAATACAAACATAGTTGCTGAAGACATCAGCAACACAATGGTGTTTGGAGGAAAATTTGAATTTTTTTCATTTTTCAAAGCAGGACACAATATCACACTAATCCCTGGTAGGTGACTTCTTAGCAAGTCAAGTGCCTTCATAGCCTGCTCTGTTCTACTTCAATTGAACTAAATCGTTGCCATGTGGTAACGATACTATAAGTGCAAGTGCAAAAACACTTGCATATGAGGTTAACAATGGTCTTGTTGCAATTTGTTCATAGGTTCTTCTTCACAGAATGACATCATGAAGTCCACATTTCACTGCTGCCTGAGTGGATGTGACCGAGCGGTCTCCCAGGAGATTTGTGTCCTTGGTGGGGCGAGGGGCTGCAGTGGAGGGCTGAAGGTGGGCCAGCTTGTGCCCTTCCTGTTGCAGCTCATTCCCGTCATCAACGTCTTCCTCCCTGATGAGCCAATTAGGTACCCTAGACCTGCTACCCAGGGGGCCATTTACTTGATTGACTAAAGTGAGAAAGCAGACTTTTTTCCTTGTCCATCAATAATGGCCCAATCAGCCCCCTGAGGCATTACCAGCCCCTACACTGACACTCCTCAGTGATTCAGTCAGCTTGCAGAAATTCCAAAGGCACGCTGGATACACCATACTAAAACCCTTTTCACACATGGAACTTGCAAAACTGCTGAAGCTTCAAATATGCATGTAAGGCGGTGGCTTATGGCCCTCACACTTAGGTCACCCTAATGGAAAAAGCCGAGCTTCAAGTGTTTTTACATGACGTGACTGATCCATTTGACATAAATCTGGAAGGGATATCATTTTTGTTTTTTTTTACTTATTTTCCTCTTGTGATATTGAGACACTGAGGATAATGACTTTGAAAAAGATGTGTTAAAAAAAAACAAACAAAAAAAAAAAAAAAACATAAAAAGCATAAATGATGTATTTTGCTACTTTTTTCAGTTGTTAATCCCTGCAGCTTGCTTGGCAAACACAGGAATTGCACAGAGGAGGATTGCCCCTGCATCAGCACCCCCACGAGTTCTCAGAGAACTCCGTCGGCTGCCCGATAAATATTGTCATAATTTTTAATCGGCAGCTAGATGAGATGATAATATTGTGCTACGCAACAACATGGTGCCAAATCTAGTCACAAGCGACACCACAAAAAAGTCAAATTAGTTTGGCCCTCAGTTAAATAGTATCTGTTCACATGCAGCTCATTTTGTAGATATACAATATACATGCTGGATCTTTATCCTATAAAACACTGGCATTAAGAAATGTTGAATATTAATAGTGACTTGGTGGCAGTTGGTAAGATTTTTTTCTGTGTGGAAAAGTTCCATGGAGGGTTTTCCTAATCTGTTTTACTCCCAAAGATGTATGATACAATTTATGTAATTTAAATTATTTGAATCTGCCATTTTTTTTTTCTCAGAGAGGAGAATAAATGTGACATTTAGGATTAATACACGACTGTCTTTTTAATGCAGTTTGCTGGAAAAAACCTATTTCAGCATATATTCCAGTTTTTGCATATAAATAATTAATAATTATTTTCCTACAACATGTTGCAACGTGTGACACCACCATGCTGTTGTTGCATTAGGTTCTATTCAGGAATCCAAGCTTAACACCCTGTTTCCATTGTGACATGAGTAACCCCAGCTTTGTCTGCAGTGGGGCTGACATTTGCTTCTGTTACCTTTGCTTAAGGAAGCTTCCTCTGAGAACATAGTTCAGGAGTCTTGCCTCACTGTGCATGTATGTGTGTCTGTGTGTGTGGAGCTGAACAGATCTGCTTCAAGAGCTTTGTTGTGCTTAGTGTTGCTGTGTGTGCATGGCAGCCAGTCCTCTCTTCACACCTTTGCATGGTGTGATTTACCTGGCAATGAATATCGATGCTGCTTTTGCTGGCTTGAGTTCCATGTCTCAAAGTTTGTTTCATTTGTTGTTGCATTGGAACCCTTTTTATCTGATTGTTTCTGAATTCTTTATTGGAACAAACTAATCCTATGGTGTTTGTATCGACGTACTTTAAATCTTTGGGTCTGTACTGTGGCATTTTGATATATGCACATGCACCGGCATTAGTTTATAATGTGAATCATGTCTACTACCTAAAATCAAATCATGTTTTCAAAAATCTTCTTTCATATTAACTTCAAGTTTCAAATATTTTCACACCATAATTTCTGTTACCTTGCAGAGGAAGCTGATGTTAAATCCAAATGTCTGGGCATTCCTTGATCCAGCATTCATGTAATTGCCGACCAGCAACACCAACTCCAGGAGCCTTTTGAAGCCCTCACTCTTCTTCACCTCCTCACAGGCAAATGTCACATTCATGATGTCTGGCCGGATGTTGTTCACCTGCTCCTCGAATGTCAGCTTGAACAGGATGCCATTGAGACGCGGCCGTAGGAGCTTTACTGAACTCATCTGAAAACAATGTGATGGAAACAGTTAGCGTTGGAAACAACCCAGAGTAGCCAAGTGACCAAGGTTCAGTGTAACAGCAACTTGTTCAGCCTGCAAGAAACTGGAAATGAGTACAGTTTGTTTAGTTTTCAGCTCAGGACTTCAGCTCCATAGTACGTTTCTACTACAATGACAACTTTATCATTTCTGAAGGAATTTTCTATAGAGACAACTCTCACATGGCCACGTATGATCATTGGCACATATTTTTCAAAATAAATGCCAAATTCTGTGCAGGTTAATAGCCAGCCAATCTATATATATATATATATTTTTTTTTTTTTTTTTTTGATTCATTCTAATCAATTATTCCAGTTTTTTCTCCAAAATGTTCCCATGTAACACGACTCCCTCTGTAAGTATATAATCCTTTGTTTCATTTGAGCCAGTCTTACATATGTAAGTCAAGAAACCTAAACAGGCCAATGCAGAAAATAATGTTTATAAATCTTTTTTCAAAGGTGAACTGCAAAAAGGCACAAAGAGCTTCAAATTACAGTCCCCAATCATCATGACTCCTCACAAGCTTTATAAAAAGCATTGTCAGCCACACATTGCCACATTAAGTTTTCATATTCCTACAGTAGATATATATGTAAAAAAAATAAAAAAAAATAAAAATCCTATAGATCATATGCGGCACTTTCCAGCATTGTCATGTTGAATCACTCGTGTAATTACAGCTGTGACTAGTTTTAATGAAGTGAAAATCAACTACCCTCGTTTGCAAATCGGATTAACCTGTTTCCTGCCTCATTCCTGACTTTCATATGGATAAGAGAGCCACCTATTAAAAAGATTTGTCATGAATAAATAACAGCCCCAATCAATACTTGTGGGCTTGGGAATGGAATCACTGAAGCCAAGAATAGGAAAAAAATAAAAATACCCCAAACAAGAAAAATGGGGGGAAAAAAGATATGAAAATGAGAGGGAATTAAAACAAATAGGGTTTTGGCTGTAAGACGTGTGGCAGAGCGGCAACCACAGACACATTCTACAGATTGCTGCATAATCCTGTGCTTGAAGGCAACCTTCAGATCCAGCCAATAATGTTTCATTACTATTTAAACGTATTCATCGGTATGGGCAAGTCATCTGTGACACAACAGCCCCCCCACCTCACCACTAGCATTCCCACCCACCTAAATTGCTGCCGTGCACACATATGCATACATGCTCACACATATACACTCCCCTCCCCTCTCCCTCACTTGAATTGATTCCTATAAGGAGAAATCACAATGAAAGTGAGCACGGTGGTGACAGCTCTGGCAGAGAAAAAGCTGGAACATGGCTTATTTCCCAGGGGAACTAAATAACTCTGTATTGAGAAGCTACTTCATCAGTTCGGAGGTATATGATCACAACATTGATAACATCATGAAGAAAACTATCACCCTCTGCTTCATTAAATCTCATAGGCAAAAAAAAAAAAAAAGAAAAAGAAAAAAGCCTTTAGAGTGAAAAGAATAACCTGAGAGACGGGGCACATCTGCAACCCTTGGATCAAATTGAACATACCTTTTTCAATTTCTGTAATGTACCTCTCTGATCTTGTTGCAAAATTAAGATCACACTTACCTTCACAGTTCCTGAAAGTTCTGGGTATTCACTTGGCAAATGGATGGTGAGAGCAGTTAATTAAAACGCAATTACAGTTGTAACTAAGCGGAAAGGTCAGAACAGCATGATGATATATTTTCCTTCTATTTAAAAAGATTTACAGTGCGACACTTCAACCTGTCATACGCTGTGTCATTCTTTAAATAAGGAACATAGATTAATTGATAAAAACCATATTTGTGAAGACTAAAAATGTGTTTCTTTTAGTTATTGAATGAAAAAAAAAAAAAAAAAAAAAGTTGCTTAATCTTGCTTAATCTAAACGTGTACAGCCATAAAATAATACACTGGGAAAAACTTTACATTATCAAATACAGCTATAATTAAATGTTAATTACACAGAAATCGGCAGACAATCCAGCTGTTTTTAATAACCTAAACATATTTTCTAATGGTAAAATCTGCAATACATTACCCCAAGTATTATTTATCCAACCACAGCAAAATATTTTGACAGATTGTAAATCAATTTTGGGATTGGGAAGCATCACCAAGATGGCTAACTGCAGTTGTATGCTTTTCAAAGAACTTTATGACAGACATGATTCATAGCCTTAGGGTATTATTTTATCATGAGACAACACTGACAGTTAATGTCAAAATATGGCTGAGTTCTAAATGCTAAATCCTAATCAGAAATGAGTGAACTGCGTCAAAAGTGCTTCTCTTTTAATTACAGTCTATGACATTACTTACATTTCCAATTTTTTTTTTCAGTTTCTGCTTTTATCAAATATATCTTTTATGCTTTAGTTAGATATTTTAATTAAACATTAGTACAACTCATGGGGATGTATCCATTTAAATTATACATTTATTAATTTCATGGCCCTAACTAAACCGATATTCAAAAAGGAAATTATACTCACCACAATACCAAACTGCTCCGACTCTACTAGCTCTTCATATTCACCCTTTAGTTCTGCTAGTGCACTCAGCTCTTTCTGCTCAGGCAGGTTTTTTATCAGGTTCTACAAATGGGAGAGTACACAAACACAAACACAGGGAGATACTGTTAATGCAAATATCATTATCTGTACACATAAGGATAAACATCACCTCACTCTAACACTGTAGGTCTGTAAAGCAAAGAATGAACCTGCTGATTGTATCTCTATTCAACTTACCTGATTAGCTAGCAGTTTCAAAAAAAACAAAAACAAAAACAAAAACAAAAAAACCTTTTACGCACTTTTCTGGAGCGATGGCAGAACAGACACTCAGTTTTAAGGCATCTTGTGTGCTTGTAAATTCATAATGTAGATATTAAATGAAGGAGTTCTTTTGTGTTTTATAGGTCTGAAAACAGACACATTTTACTCCATATATGCATTTTTAGCAAACCAGATTGCATTGTGTCAGAATGCATGGAGGTTTGCTGCTAGTCTAGTAGCAGATAAGGTCACATAATCACTGCTCACTGCTGGCTTGGTTTACTGCGACAGTAGTGGCCCTTAGACAATTACTGAACATGTCTGGGACCTTCAGATGCCTGACCTTCTACTGAATTATTCACATCACCTTGCAATTGCCTTAAAAATACATGCAACGGGTTTGCCATTAATTTTCTACATCTCTATTTAATTGTCCTTGTAGAAGCAGGGAAAAAATAATAATAAAAAAGACAATGCTGCTAGTGGTGAGGTTGAAGATTAGGATGAAAATGAAGAAGATAATGGGAGGGACTGTGTTTTCTGTAAATGTTAATTGTTTGTGTGAAGGTCAGCCAAGTTAATAAAATTGACCACAACGACTTTTCCCATCTTTTTCCTCAGAGGAGAAGAGGAAGGGGTGCCCTTTTCCAGGTCTTCACAACGCGTCCTCCCCCATTAGCTTCCCAAATTTATTCAGGGGGAGCAGACTTTGCGCAGGGTCACGTGGACAGATGAGAACTCAAAAATGGAAAACAGAGAGGAGACAGCTATTTGGCCACAAGCCTGGTTGACCACTTTATAGACTTCAGTAGTCATTGTGGGCACCATGACCGTAGTCTGCCACCCAGTAATGATGACATCTCTGTCCTTCCCTCAGGAGCTCAGCAAAATAAAAAGCAATATAAAAAAAGTTAGCCATGATGCAGGTCTGGTCCCAATTAGGGTCTGCAGCAAAGAATGGGGCCTTAGTAATAAATGCTTTTGATCATATCAGCAGAAACAGAAAAGACAGCTGATGATATAATAAAATAAATATCTATGTAATTGGAATTGTACATTGGAGCTAGATGACGACTGGACAGAATGTGTCTAGCCAATAGATCAGCAGTGCACAATAAAGAGGTTTAATGTTGCTAATTATTCACTCATGACCTTTCATGAAGAAACACTTCCTGATGTTGTTTAATAAAACTAATGTATATGGGAGACATATAGGCTTTTTTAAAACTTCTGTTCAGAAATCCAACTTTAACTGTTAACTGAAAAGACAAATAGTTCTTAATGAAATACATAGCATAAACTGGATAAAGATGTTCCTATTAAATAATATAGAAATATACTGCTTTCTTTAACTTCTTTATATCATGATACAGGCAAGTGGACACCAGAAAGTGAAATCAGGAAGGGCTCAGGTAAAACTCACAGTCTGTGAGTTCGTAAGTTGACAAAAACTCTCTAACGTGGAACGGATTCAGGTCATACAGAAGACTCTCACACACACGACAAACCAGTCTACCACAAGAGGAATGGGGCGCACACAAATAAGGGGAAAATGAGCCACAGATGACTAACATTAGGGCGGAGACCCAATGACACAGGTGGGAAGACTGGGGTATGACATAGGCTTCAAAATAAAACAGGAAGTAGACAACACACCAAACTAAGATCCCAGTCATCAGACAGCAAGACTAGCTGGAGAGATTATCAGGTGAAACCAGGTTTTCTTCCATGTTGTGACAAGTTGTGCCTTTTTCAAAACTTCACTAACGAACAGCTTATTCGGTATTCTTTATAAAACAAACAGTAAACCATTCATCCATTACTATAGTTACTGTTAACACGGTGGCAAATCCAATTGATTTGATTCTTATTCCCTGCTACCGCTTCCTGAGCAAAGAGCGAAAGGACAATTATTGATGCATTTTAAAGCCAACACATAGTGCTTCTTTTACAGCCCCTTTTCCGTGGAACAGTCTCTTTGTCCAATACTTTTTCTGCATTCCATCCCCTGAAATTGTGCTTTTAATACCCAGGCATCCAGAAATTCATGGTGACAGGCAGTTTACAAATACACATACATACACCGCAGCCCATTCAGACCAATCGATAGATTTCCTAAGGGGACCTCTGTGATTACCTGCAGAGTGAATATAATGTTCTGAAAATGGTGAAATTATTCAAAAATATTACAGAATGTCAACTGCTGTATGCGACAATAAAAAAAAAAAAACACTTAAGGAAGGAGAAAAGTTAATGAAAAATCCAATCCACCTTGTGCTTGTCATTTCATTTGTCTGTCATCTTGTTAATTATCAGAAATCCAACAGAGCACAATTGACACAAAGGCAGCACCATATGTGAGACATTGTGGGAGACCGGGTGATGATGCTGGGCCAGACTCTGCACCACAGGCCACCAGACACACACAGCAGTCTAGGAGAGATTACTGGAAATATGCTAGCAACACCACACATTCATTTACAGCCTTGGGCAGAGATGAAGGAATTACATATCAGCACATGTGCCAAGATACGACTGAGTACTCACAAAATAGCAAACAGCAAAACTGGTTGTTCAGGTTTAATAAATTCAGGCATCTAATAAATACGGCTTTCTCATTGTCAAAAAAACAAATGTATATTGTTGGATGTCTGAGAAAAATTGATATATTCATTACTGGAAAATTGCCGACTACACATTTCCTGGATAAATGTTTATGGCTAATTCGATGATAGTAGGAATCGAGCTGTAGATATTAGTGGGAACTGAGGCCATTTCTCTGCCCTGCTGCTATGTTCTATTGCACGTACAATGTTATAAATTTGAATTTTGCCACTGACAGTACAAGTAGCAACTCAAAGACATGTTTAGTTCAGTGAAAACATTCTGAGTTCATGTGTCAAATACATTTTAAGATTTGTTTCAAGATCGTCAACAGTGATGTTTTTCAGTGAATCTAATTGCTCAGAAATGCACCTAAAGTCAGAGCATTACATTTGTCCTACCATTCAAACAACAGCACTGGATTTGTTATTCTTCTGCTGCCATAGTTCAAAGGCTTTTCACTGCTCCAGTAGTGCATATTTGTATCTACGTCCCAATTGTGATGCTGTATATACTTCATTCAATCATGTGCTCAGTTTGAAAAAAACTGTCACAATTTATACCCAAACCAGCACATTTAATTATTTCCATCAACAAGTAAACATGTAGGCTCGCTGGTCAAAATGTGGTCAGTTTCCATTATTTGAGTGAATAGAAAGGTTACTTAGTCGTTTTTTGGATTCTGAAACAGATTAGGTTATCATTGCACACAATACTAAATCTATTTATTATAGATTTACTGTCAGCAGGCCAACTCAAGGACTCAGACAGCCTCATAACACCGGTACCGGTGTTTTCCCCTCACATTCACTTGGAGCTGTATATTTTTTGGGGTATAAAAACTGTACCAAAAAAATAATAATAATAATTTCACAGCAATAAATATTGTCAGAATAGCTCCTCTGCTGCAACCCAGACAACGAACAGTCTGCACTTGAGGTACGGGGGCAGTTGCTAGGCTAACGGAGAATGTAAAAGTAATGAGATATAGGTTACGGTTCACTAAACGTTTGTAGAAGATGACAGTAACTGCAGGGCTTTCACTACCATACTTTGATCTCTGCCGCCGTCAACCAGCATCCAGTGAATCAAGTTCAGAGTTTCACGGCATGCCAAGTTAATACACTTTAAAAAAGGAGAGTTAAGCATCATTTAGGCATAAACTGAATCACACAGTTTACAGCAGAGGAAGCTGGTGAAGTCAGAGTGCTAGTGAGGCAACAAGAGGAGTCTGAAGCACAAATATTCAGCATTCAAAAACAGATGATAATGAAAATATTTATGTGCATACCTAGTGTCTTGAGTAATAAGTGGTTTATCATCTTTGTTATGCAGTGTCCATCTTTCTGTCTATCTAAAATTCCTAATTTACCACCAGCACAATGTTTGATACTGAGAGTACAGAGAATGATTATTCTCAATAATAATGCCAAAATTTTACAGATAACCAAGAAGCCAGAAGAAATTGAATGATATCGTCAGACAGTGTGATTAGCAGTTTAAAAAAAGCTACAATGTAGAACAGACCTTATTCAGTGAGTCGGACCCAGAGCATAAGCATGGCTTTCCTCCCTGTTGTGCTCCCTGATCAGAGGTGGCCTAAGTGCTGACCGCCCAGGTGGGAGGTGAGGTAATGGCTCACATGTATCCATTTCAACTGGAACATGAAGACAGTTTGATCCGATGATTGAGAAAGTGCAGCACTGAAGCTGCATATGATTTCTGCCGCTTCCTTATTATTCAGCCCTGTAGCCGTATTGTGATTTGTCCAGAGGCATTACCAAAAAAATGGTCTAAAAGATACAGCCAGCAGCTCATAGTGACTCCTGCACTTTGCAGCGAGTGTCTAACAGTATGCACCGATGGATTTATGAGATGTTTCTTATTCAGGGTTTCAATTACATAGTTGTTGTAACCACTGCCCTGTTTGCATCACTTGTTATCCTTGTTTGTTTGCTGAATCCAAATTGTCTGAGGCTCGGCTGTTTCGTCAGCACGTTGAGTTCAGGTGATTACGAAATGTAGGAATTTGAGTGCAGTGCTGCTTTGTACACATTATTATGCACTTTGAATTGAGTGGCCCGTTTAATGTGTAATAGGATGCTCGGTCCACCAATGGATTTGTGAGACATTGTAAAGCCCTTTAAATGTGCTGTCTGTGCTGTTTTAGTAAAGCACATCAGGTTACTTTTTTTTTTTTAAATCCTCCTGTGATCTGGTCAACTTTGTGATCTGACATTTGACGTTTGAAAGCGTAATAACTCGGAGTAACAAAACACATAACTGGGAGGAAACACAGACCTTCACCAGCACTTGAAAATTATTATTGTTTTAATTTTGATTTATTATTTGAAATTTAATAGATACTGCACACTTTTTTCTATAGTAGAAATGGGTTAACCATGAAAGAAATGCTTTTAGTAAGAAGCGTTGAAGCCTGTTGTCACACAAAATTATGAGAACTCAAATGGCACCAAATGTTCGGAGCGACCCAAGTGACAACAAACCTCCATGGGCATTTGAAAAAGCACAAAACTAAATCACACATCAAATTGCAAATGTGATAGTTGTAAGAAAGATTGCAATTAGATATTTTCCCCAAATTACCCGGCCTTGGTTTGAAACGAGTCAGTCAATAAAGCTTTTCTCTGAACAGCTCAGTCTTTGTTGGTGTGAGTTAACTGAAGGAACAAAGAGGAACGATCCCCTGATGTGTAAAACACAAGTCAAGTAAAAAGTGCTCCACTAACTGGTTAGCGGTTTCCAACAAAGACAGAAGACGAGCCATTTCTACTGTGTGCTTGACAGATGTGATTTTCTCCTTTTAATTTATTTTCTCTGCAATTTTGTGAGACAGCTTTGCGATGAAGAGCAACGTGGGACTGCTCACTCCCTACAGTGACATCTCAGCAGGCTCCCTGCCTGGCTCACGGTGAACCACTGAGGACTTCAGTTTGAATCAGTGACACACACACACACACACACAGAAGTGGGCCTTAACATATATATATATATAATATATATATATATTTTTTTTTTTTTCGGGGATTGAGGGGGGTTCAATGGATTGGAGAAGTGGGCCTTAACACACACATATATATATATATATGTTAAGGCCCACTTCTCCAGTCCATTGAACCCCCCCCCCCCCCCAATCCCCGAAAAAAAAAAAAAAAAAAAAAAAAAAAACATAAAACAACATTATGTGCAATTAACCTATTTTGTTTGTTTGTTTGTTCCTAAATAAGCTTGAGAATCAAAAGGAAAAAAAATACTTCACACAATAGCTTGTGGGTGTAGACAACATCTATCTTAAACAAAAGGTTACTATCAGATATCTGGAATTATGTGGAACAAAACCTATCAAGTTGGATTTTGGTTTACAAGAATGGATGCAGTTTTGATAGCTCCTGATGCCTTCTGATTGAATGTTTTCAGTTTGCTTATTTTTAATTAAAAAAATGTAAACTACATATTAGCTGTTCAGTTAAGATCAGAGGTAAAGTATTTTCAATTACACTACATGTTTTATCCTGTTAATGCAACAATTTAAAAAAATGAACCCAATATCAGAGCAGTTACTTAATTGAGAAAAAAGAGAAATCATCCAAAGGGATCTGCAAATCTTGTCTCAAAGGTAAATATGTTAAACATTAAACATCAGTCAGACAAGCTGCTGTAGTGTTACAGAATCCACACCCTGCCAAAGCACACAAACAACTCAAATCTCACTACGAGCAAAGCTACAGTGACAGACTGACAGGCAACAAACTGAGTGTGACAGATTCTAAAATCGCATTAAACTAAATGAGAAATGGAGTTTGAGAGAAAGACACAAACACAATGAGAGAGTAGGGAAAGGGCTGTGAGAAAGAGAGATGGGGGGGATTAATTTGAGGGTTGGGGCTGGAAACCTGACAGACTTAGTGTGACATTAAATTTGTCTTTTAGGAGGAAATATGGATGAATTTTTTTACATGTGTGCACCTGAGCACTAACAATCACTATGAAAGCTGTGAAGCAAGATTAAGAGGGAAATTAACAAGGCATACTGAGAGTTCACATTGAGAAACAAAAGAGATAAGCAGATAGAATTTGGTAAAAAAAAAAAAAAATATATATAGACTGGAACAGAGACAAATAATGCAGACAGAAAAAAACAACACATAAAAAAAATCTGAGGCACCAAGTGATAAATAAAATGCGTCTAAAGGCTTAATGCACTTTCTCCTGAAGTTGGTGAGAGCCCCCAATACTTGCAAATAAGCCTACCTCTCATAAACTGAAGGGGATTGCATTATAAAATGTGAATACCTATATAATCATGCTATATATCACATCATCCATGATGAAAACAGTTTTTACTTAATACATGAAGGCAAGCTATATACAAGAGCATTTGCTTGAGAAAAACAAAAGTGTCCAGTTGGAAAAAAGGTGATGAATCTTACTGCACTGCATCAGAATTTGCTCTCATTTGTGAATATTCTACAGTTTCTATCTGTCTAATACAGTGAACCCCAATACAGCGCTCATGCATGAGACTATAAATCAAAAGAAGAATAAAGCTAGCATACAAAACAGTAATAGAAATTAATTTGTTTGCGGTTTCTGCTGTCTGACAGTGCCTTGTGAGTGATGTGCCATCTGTCACAAACACAAAGAAACTGAATTGGAGAGTGAAAACAGGAAAAATGTTTTTACTTGGTTAAGAAAATACAGTACTCAGTGTACTGGAGGAGAAGCTGCATGGAATCCATCTAATCAAAATGTAACTGTTGTGCTGTGTGTGCGTATATGTTTCATCAATATTCAACCTTAGGACAGAATACCTGGCCTGGAATCTGTGGCTAAAGACGAGCGGCATGGTTGTGATCACTGAAAAGTACATGTAGTACCTTGGGTGCTAACCATCAATTTTTGAATTTGATAGCATACAAAGCCAGTCCTTCACTCCCTTTCTCCTGCTCGTACTTTGTTTATTTAATACTTATCATTTTCTGTTTTATTTTTCCAGCCCTAGCAAATCAGCATAATGTATTTCACATTTCATTGTTAAATTAGCATTTGATGCAGAAGAGAGTTATGTGCTGTCTGCCTAAATAAACCACAATTAAGCCCAAGGGCGACGCTGATTCTTCTGCTTAAGCACTAATCCAACACAACCAATGCAAAGCCACACTTATCACCTTGCCCCACATGCGCACTTTTACACCATGCAAATGATGCCCGACAATGTACCAGCCTGCTACAATCACCTGTTGTTACAACAGAGAACAAAGGCTGGCATGGGTGCTGCCAGACCCTGAAGTCACTACACTACCACATGTAATGACGGGCACATGCATATGGATGAACATCACGGCTATCTGGGTGATTGACAAGAGAGATAAGTAATAATGGCAAGCAAGGCTAGTAGGAAAGACTCCTGTGAATCCTCGTGGAAAGGTTGTTGCTATGGCAAAGTGAAGAGAAATGGTACATAGTCAAATGCGTAAAACTCTGATACACGGTTTCATTTGTTACAATTTGAATGAAAAAAAAAAGAATAGCCAAAATGACTGGTATCTTCGAAATAGACGGTTTCATACAAAAAGAAACACAAGGGAGGACAACTGGTGAACCAGCAAAGGGGTCAGTGGTAATGAAGGTTCATTACGTCTCATTAACAGAGCTATTGTAGTACATTAGAACCTCAAACGTGCTGTCAGCTCTAAGACCTCATTTTCAGTTTTCACGTGACATCACACCACTGCTGGAACGCCCACTGGAGGGCAAAAAGAAGCTATTTCCTCTACCTGTCAGCTGCCCGCCAGCCACTTTTTTTTTTTTTTTTTTAACTAGTTTTGGCTTAACTTTTACCAAAACGGTGGATAGTTGCTGTGAAATTTGCTGCACAAATCAACGAGGAAACAAGCCTGGGTCTGCTTTTACAGAAGTCTGTCTGAGAAAGAAAGCCCACTTCCCCCAAAACCTGCCATACAGGTGCAGTGGCCAAATCCCACCGATCCCTCTTTCTCCACAGCAACCCCAGCTGTCAACTGTGGGTCATTTAAACTGTAGGAATGGTTTACCTGACATTTGGGATTAGATTCATGTTATAAGGGACTTTGTCAACCAAACAAAAATATTCATGAATTGTCACTAATGCCCCAGAATGCTGACTGAAGGAGTGAACTGACACTAATGACACGTATCAACGTTAGCCAACGCTAGCACTCACCTTAGCTTTGACAATGAAGAAATTCATGTCCTTCACCTCCCAAACGGCAGCATTATTGACCCGTCCAGATTGAAAGTACTTATAACCGTCCGATTCTCCACAAGATAAAAGTAGACATGGCTGAATTGGAGGTCTGGCAGGGACTTAGCTGTTTTTAACTGCTGAAATAGGGCGGCGGGTGCCGTGTGTGGGTTGCAAGTGCCCAAAACTTGCACTTTAATCTTATGTTCTTATCTTATGTAACGTAATCTTACAGAGATTATCTACATATTCATGGTTTGAAACTGTTTTGAAATTGACAGAAATGCAGATCCGGTTTTTTGCCCTCCAGGGATCAACGCAAGTCACGTGACTGAAAACTATGAACCGACATTAGTGCTCCTTTTCAAATCATCTTATCTGTAATCAGCTGAAATTAAAACAGATCAAAATATAGACACATCTGGAAGTTAATCAGGAAAAAAATGCTTTAGTAATAAATTCAAAATTATAACATTGTTTTATCATTGTTGGCAAGTAAATGAAGATTGATGACCGAAAATGTGCTTAGAAAAAGACTTAAAGGCTTAACTGGTCCAACATTGTAAAAATGCACTTTACACATATCAATGCTGTCATTTTTTCTTTTCAATTTACCAGAAATTAACATGTATTAAATCACAGTAAGAAAATAAAGAGCACAAAATAAGCTCCATGAGATGCCATGAAAAAGCATGCAGTTGGGTAACAGAGGGTTTATCTTTTTGTGTCCTGATCAATCAATACATGGTTGTCTGTCCTGCTGCTTACAGTAGTTACATTACTTTGGCAGCATTGTATCATTTAGATTTTTTTCGTTTCAAAAAAGAGAAGTTGCTTTTCATGTGCTTATCCTACAGCTCATTGTAAATCATATAATGAATAGATAAAAAAAAAGCTTCATACTGTTTACTTAAAACCTCTAGTCTGTCAGACGGCAAGTGCTAAAAATAATGTGCACACATTTACTCATTAAGACATGCTGAGCTTAAATACGAGACATGTTGGACACTTCCTTGCACTTCTTTGATATTCTTACTAGTGCATTTGCAACATAGGGCACATTAATTACAAATGAATAGGAGCAGTGTAGTATTAGTCATTAGCCTTTCCTTTTGAAAAGGAGATGGGGTAATATAAAACACATTGGCAGACATTAAACATTAAGAAGCTACTCTGATATTCTGCAAAACAAGCCCCCAGGGCTGTATCATCTGCTGATGAGAGTTACCACACACCAGAAAACTGGGTGTGCTAACACATTTAGTGATGACTCTCTAATTTCAGACAGCTAGATCATGTAGCAAGTTCTGGAGAAGGGTGGGAGAAAATTGTTGCTCTGGAGCAGTTCTCTTGGTTTGATATCTCAATGTAAATCTGTATCTTTCACTGTAAATTCTCTCTCCATCCAAGTTTCAGCTTCTGTGCATGTCATTCAAATCATGGTTTTCCATTGAAAAACAATGGTTATTAAAAAAAAAAGGAAAATAAATGGTGGATATTATCTCCAATATTAAATGTTGTGACGGTTTAAATGTAATTGTTTTCAAAAACACCCAGAGGCTAATGGATGTTAAGTCTAATCAGCAATGAAAGTCTGAGTTAGAATAACAATGTGGATTGTTATGTAACATTTTAACCAAAGTAGCCAGCACTAAATATGACACTTTGTGATTGTGCATTAGCGCTAAATTGTTGAGTCAGTGTAGTGATTGTCATTGACGGCACATGGTTGAAAATAGAAAAGGCTATAATGGGACATCACAGGAGCACTGGAAGGTCTAAACTGTATACAGTTGAGGTCAGAAGTTATTCTGGATTTTGTCTAAACTACACAGGGCCCACAATGAATATGGCATTCATTCCTGTGATGAGTGTATGTAAACTTCTAACTAAAACTGTGACATGCATGAGAAACCATGGCCTGTTTTTGTGTGATGGGAGGCAGGAAAGCTGATTAGACCCTAAAAAGCTTATATTTGCTTGGGCGGACAGCAGGAGAGTATGCATGCTCTGCAGGGAATTTAAAAGATTTAATAACTGTAATCACAAAGAGCAATTTCCCAAGATATGCCAATTAAGAAACAAGAGAATGTAAGGTGGTCCAGTAGAAATATTATACAAGAGAAACAAGAAAAAAGTGGCATGACAAAGAGAAAAAAAAAAACACTGGGAGAGCTTGGAGAGTACACTGTCTAAGCATTAATCTAAATTCCTGGAAACCAATACCATTTAATCCCCCTACCGTAAGTAAGAAATCTTCCTAACGACGCCTTGGACACTCTTTCTCCCAGAGAGTGTGAATCACGTGTAATACAACAATGGAAACACTGTCAGCCACTGGAACGCTTTAAAGATTTTTCCAGGGACTACAGTCATGACAGAGTCCCCTGAAGTCCAGTACTGTTAATTAGGCTAGGTTAAATGAAGGTAACTTGAAAATGTACTTCAAGTGAAAGAGTTTGAATGAATTGTCTAAAGTAATGGGGTCTATATACAAAAATTCTCAGTCACAAATCAAGACAATTCAATGCGTGAATGAGTTCCATGAATATTAAGTGTGAATGTCACTGAAAGAAGGACAGATTCTTTTCTAAATTTTCTAAATTGAAACTTACTGAAAATGGAAAAAAAAAAAAAAAGAAGCAAAAAACCGCAATAATACATATTTTTATTTACATTCTTCTACTGCTCTATGATTAGCTCTGTTGTTTCTATCAGTTATGTTTCTTTTTTTCCACATTGGCCTGATGTGTGTTTTCATAATAAGATGCAACTGGACTAATGCTGGTGTTGAAGTCAATTACACTTACAAACACAAAACATTTTTTTTTGCTCTACATGACAATAAAAACATTTGACGGCATGTGTAAAAAAAATAATGACATACTTACTCTGCAATAAAATTAATTAAAATTGATAATGGACAAATAAGTCAAATGCAATTATGAATACACTCAACCTATTTCATCATAAAACACTGACAGTGAACTAATCTGACTAACCTGCTGCACGTGTACTGGTTGATTACACCATAAAGTACTCAGGTTTACAAGTGCTGATTAATAATCTTGGCATTGTTTAGCCTCCTTGTTTTTCATTGGCAAGAACTATAAGGGCATGGGACCAAATACCATTATTATGCCAGTTAAACCCAATCCTTGGGGCAGAGAGGCTTTGAAGGACTTTGGGAGAAATTAACACACCAAGGAAAGTCGACATAAGTCAATGACGGCAAGGTCGTGGGCATAGCTACTGTGGTTCATGATTTTAGGCAGGTGAGATGGAATATGCACTTAGCCATGGAGCTACTGAAAGAACAACAGAGGCTGAAAATCCTGGGATGCAAAACTAAATGCAAAAACAATACAACCAGGACCCTTAAGCCCAGAGTGCACATGCCTGACTCCTTCCACCACAAACAAAGTCTCCAGGACCATTCCCTTGCTGCCTCTGTTGCCAGCCAACAACAGCTTAGTCAAGCTGTCAGCCCTTTAAAAGCAGACATTTTCCAAGCTTTCTCAATCTGTTTTCACTGAGGCACAGTTCATTATTGTCTTTTGTTGTTCTCTTCAACTCATTGTCATAAAAGGTATGGAAGTGGTGTGGCTTTCAGGTCTTTTTAAGGTTGAGGAAAGTGACCAGATACACACAAAGTGACCTGTAATTAGGAAAAAGGAATTGAATTGTAGGATGATGGGTTGAATTCAAACCTGTGTTTTCACATGTACGTTCATTGATCTTCTACTGCTTATCTGGTTCCGGGTTGTGGGGGCCCGAGAACTGAGCCCACAACCGCGCAAACCGCTATGCCACCATGCTGCTTTGCACATGTACAAACAGCTTTAATAGATTCACTGGTCAGATGATAAAGGAAACAATTGTGTAGCTGCTAGGAGATTGATGTTAACATACTGTGCGTATGATAGCGTGTGCTGTGTATGGACATGGAAAAAAAAAAAAGAAGTGTGGAATCGCAAGATTCATATGGAACCTGGATAGATGGTAAGAGCCAGGACTGTCTGCTAGCATTCAGGGATGTGTACATCATCCCTGAGTCGTTGATGGGCCGTAATGCAGAATAAGGAGGGCCAATCAACTTCTATCTATCTAATCTGCCAGGGTGACACATTGTAGGGGTACTTCAAGGCCAGCACACTGCCACATTCTGCTGACAAATCATTACATTAGACATGTCGACGGAGAAGGGAGATAATATGATTGAGTTACAGAGTTTTAGATGCATTATGAACACCTCTTGCTTCCTTGATTCCTTCCACTTTGACTATTCCTTCCATTTGTCTGTGCCTTACTTACATGTCACCTCCCTTCTTTTGAAATTCTGAACTGAGCTGAGTTTTGTAGAGTTTTATTTTCCCCTTGTGTCAAGTGCTACAAGGCCAGTTAAAACTGAGCCACTGTTTTATCCCAGCTCCCCATCAGATACATGCAGGCTTTATAGAATTGCCAGCCAGGTACAGTAAATCATATTGTCAAGGTCATAATGTTCATCAGTGCACATTTGTAGAAGCTAATAAAAATGTGCTGCAGAAATCAAAAAAGCATGGCTATCAAACCAGTAGCACGTGCAACGCCTCTGTTGTATCATGTTAAAAATGTGACATTATTACGTTACCTGCTTCAATAACAGTTTTAAATTGGAAACTACTTAATGTTTTAATATTAGCCATCAGGTTTGTGATGTTTTAGTAATAAGCCCTTTTATGCCTGGTTTTTAATCTTGGACTTGTCAAATTTTAGGTGCAAAAGCAGCAGGTAACACCATGGTATCAGCATCATTGACGAATACAGAACATTGGTATTTAAATAAGAGGTGGCAATATAGATTTCATCTTGCATTTGCATACAACCTTTATTCCCTTGTTTCCCTATTTTTACTTTACTTTTATTGAAGATGCACAGACTCACCCACTCCCTGTGACATTAGCAAGATGGTGAATGCATTTCCTTCCATCATTGCCCAAGCCATACCAACGCATTTTCCTTCTCTATATGAGTGTGCAGTTGTCTGTGTGGATAAATGGTGATTGGCGTGTGGCTGAAAGTGGGTGGTGTAGAGTGATTAATCAGTATAATGAGTGTAGATGAGCACTGTGCAGATGGAGCCCACACTCAGGACTGTGTCACCCAGCAGGGAGTCTCTTTGCTTTCCTTCAGTGCCTCTCTATAGATCTAACTGTATTGCTTGTGCATGTGTGGTTGGCATCTTTCTTTAATTTGTGAGTTAATTTGTGAATGGTGTTGTTCTATAATTATCTTACTCCTATTTTTCTTTGGCTTGTGCAAGAGAGTGTGCAATCAGCAACAATTAGCTTCTCTCACTTGTGAAATGGTAATGTTACTGTGTACTGTGCAAAAAACCTTACACTGCTGTAGCAATCTTGGAGCAAATTGTGCTTTCTGTCAAACATAAATACTAGAACTGACTTTTTAGTTCTTCTTGTGTTGATAGTCCAGGAACCACTTTGGGTAAAAACAAAAAAGGTAAAAAGCACACTCAAGCACAGTATGTAAGCAGATTTATGTAAATACACAGCTCAGAAGTTTCAGAGTAAAAGTATGAAACTGGGTTTGCAATTAAAATTAATGATAGATTAAGTTATATTTGGAATATCTAGAGTTTTATTTGTATATTCTAACATGTATGTCAACGGAAGACACTGCAGGTTAATGAAATATAATTGTGTTATTCTGGCAACTAAATATGAAACACACATATATACAATATTTTTCTTGGAGCTTTGTCCTTGTGGCTCAGTCCAGGCTTGTATCACCCTCAAGCACTGCTATCTCAGAGTGAAACACTTATGAGATGCAGAGTCCTTCTGCACTGGCAAGTTAACTCAGATGGTCCTTATGACTCCCCCTTCACTTTGCTTGGTTCCCAGATGCTTATGCTGACTCACACACTAACTCTTAAGTCTTATTGAGCCTGCCTCTTTGTTAGCAGCCTCCCTGTCCTCTTTCATATTTATTAAAGGAGGATGTGGAAGAGGTAACAATGGAAACCCTTTCAAAGAGGGTGAGTAGCTGCTACCATGTGGAAACAGGAATATTATTTCTTTTTTTTTTTCATCTATTCCACATCACAGACCATATCCCTAAAACCATTGATTCATGTTGATTTCTCTTTTAATACAGAAAACATTTTCTCTATCTCTTTTTGTTTGGTTCAGTTCCACGCCTATGACTGAAGCAAGAGTTTTCATTCAAGCATTCACTGATACACTCGACTATTGAGCAGTTTCTTCAGTGTATTTGTACACTGTGGTCAATTCAGTAGCAACTGCTTAGTGGTGGGAGCAATATTTTGTTTCCCTGTAACACAATCAGACTGCTGTGAACCAGTCCAGCCACTTGCCTGATGTTGTGTGCAATAAGAAAGGCTAAGGCCTGAGAAAGGCTTGGTATACAGCTGCCCTACTGGCAAATTCTGAGCATGTTTTACTTTGCTTTAGAGAGGCTGAAGGTTATAAAAGGTCAATACCTTAACTCCCTTCTCTTGAATCTACCTTCTCATAAAGTATAATAAAGTACAATGACTTTTTGTCAGATTGCCAGCCAATTAAAGGTTATCAGAGCTCAAAATAATATTCCTGCAGGGCAGACTTCTAGATAGTACCCATCTAAGTATATACCACCATCTTTTACTACTGTTTGGGATTCAAGCAGTGGGAAGGAACCAAACCGTGCAAGTGTGTATTGATAAGCTATGTGGGAAAGGACATATATTTCAAACTTCATGCAACATTTTTATTTATTTACTTCTCCAAAGTAGAAGAAACGAGAGTTAAGTTTTAAAGCTGCACACTGAGCATACCCACTGCTGGTTGGACATAAAAAATAAATATGCACACACACTTGACAAAGTGTATCTCTGCCTAGATTATATTGAAATCTAAGTTTCTGTTTGCTGCTCACTCCTGAGGTCTATAACATCTACAGGGTAAAAATAATACACTAACAACACATAACAGGAATGGATTAATGTGTGACATGAGGACAATTCAGTAGACATTAAAGCAGATTGAGGCTCAAAATGTCCAGTGATGCCTCTTCACCTCAGATTCACCGACACTGCCTTTAATTACTGCTTTCTCAGACAAGAAAACAGAAATAAAACGGGAGCAAAAACAACTTAGCTTTAGGAGGCTCATCAATCATAGCATGAGACAGAGGCAAGAGTAAAGGAGGGTGGAGCTGGGAGGACTTTGCCAACTCTTGTTGTTCATCATCCATTATAAAAGGATGAATGGTGGGGGTCTCTCTGGTCTACATGAGAATGAGGAAACTGACTTGTGCCAAAAACAGACCACACCAAACTTAAAATGGGCTCAGTTAGCTGTCTGCCAGACACCAAAAAAAGGTTACCATCTACCTAAACAGGTGGAAAAAGAAAAGCTCACCATATACACATTTTTTTTTCCAGAGGATAAAAAGAAGTGTGTTTGCATGTATGTGTGTGTGTGTGTGTGACAGACAGAGAAAAAATCAAACACACAACAGTTAACATCAGTCTTACCTGGATGAGTGACTCGCTCAGTCTTTCCTCGTCTACCTCCAGCACAATGTCCCGGATCTCTTCATAAGGCAAGCGGAACGAGCCCAAGAAAATTGCTGTTGTGATAGAGAGAGAAGAGAGTCATTTCCTCTCCCTTTTTTTATTAGACTGTGGGGTTCAAAGAGACATTTCAGCACTCATTGCTCCTCAGACAAAATGACCATAGACCTGTCCTGTCACTTGGAAAAACTAATACACTTTCTGCCCCTCAACAGGATAGTTTGTGTCACCCTGACAGAAATCAGGAAGGAAAACATCAAGATTTATCAGTAAAAGTGAACAGTAGTAAAATAATGCAATTACTGCTTGACTTTTACTAAAAAGTGAACAAAGGAGGATCCACAAAAACATCAGTGGCTTAGGCTTAGTTTGGGTGGATACAAAGAAGTATTGAAGAACTGCATTTGCCTTCACGGACAGCCTGGTGGGTGTTTTACTCTCCATGGGGGGTGTCTACAGTGGAAATTGGAGCTGATGGTATATCCAGGTGGAAGTCACAGGTGGAAGCTTGGTAATGAGTTGGAGGAGAGTAACTCAACAGCTGCTTTACTGCTGCAGCAGAGGGACCTGATGTCTGCATTTAACATGCAACAAAAGGGGAGGTAATGCATTCCTTTTTAAAATCATCTGTTACATTTGCGTACACTTGGTGTCATTTCATTGCTACTGTTTCTGATGAGGAGTGATGCTGTTCATGTGCTCAAAACAATTGTTGACTCAGAACTGAAATAAACAATATATAATATATATCATCATATTGTAATGGTAATTTACATTCAGATAGGTTTTTGCTCAGTAGCGTGAATGAAAAATGTCATACCTGTTTGCTTTACATTTCTTATTATCTGTTCAACTTGTCCTATATATCAGTCACGTATGAATTTAACAGCTGACGCTCTGCTTGTTACACTTGAATTGCATTTTTGGTCGGCATTCTGAAGAAATCAGACATCTACTATGCAACTCATTTGAAATAACACTGATGTTTACACTCATTGGGGTGTAAAGTTGTCCACTAGTGTGACCTTTAAAAATCAATCTGATTTAATCAATATTTCTGCAATATCATGCACACATAACACAGATATTTTAGGTTTTCTTCACTTTAATACTCATTTTTTAACAACCACTGTTTAAATTTAAATAATACAAAATCGTTTTTATCTGATTAATTTTCCCTTAGACTATAAACTTAGAGAAAGTTTACTTTCCAACTCGGTTTGCACTGGCTCATACTTCTTAAGTTTTGAATACCTTACAAAATCAAGTGAAGTTTCCCTTCAGAAGGCTTACTTCTAGCCAAACTTGTTGTGAAGTCTCGTTTTCTAACCCAATTTTTTAATTTTTAAACATTTTAAGGCTACCGTGCATCAAAGTGATTGTTTTTATTAAAGTCTGCAGGAAAAGCTATACTTATACACAATAAATATGAAAAATCCTTGGTCTGCCCTCTGCTTCCATTGTAGCACCAAAAGTCTAGGTCACTTATGATTTTCTGATTGCTGACAATGAGGCTGAAGTCTACAATAGGCCACTGTAATTTAATTACACAACTGAAACATGGTTTGGCTCACATCATTGTAGCCGACTCTTTGATTCTCCATGATGTGAATCAGGCTGAATTATAACATTTTGTTGCAGATTTAAAGTGGTGGAAGTCAGAATTTTCATCAACTTAAAGACTTCAAATCTGGTCATAATACTGCTGGGCTATTCAGGGTGATTTCACATCAAATGTTATAGTTGTCCACTAATGATAAGAAAACTACCTACAATTTTATTCTAATGTTTGTTTCTAGCAATTGCTTTGATTGCTAAGTAATTTGGGTCATGCAGTCATTCTCAGTGAAGGATCACAGTCCCAGGATTTCTTCTATTCCCTCCAAAAAGCAGACAGTGCTCATATCTTATCTTGCATCGACAAGTGTAGTTCTCTTTATTCAGGTCTTAGCCACAAGTCAAATGTTCATTTGCAGCTTATTGTAAAAACTGGAATTGGGGAAAAGATATGTCGATGCCATTCTTCAGGTAGTGGTGTACACAGTATTCTGGTATATTGATATAATTGTGTAGCTGATGTCACTATATTCATTTAATTCCTTCCAGTCCCTTAACCTCCAACAGAGGTTTAGAGGGTTCTGGGGCAGGCAGTGAATATTATCTACATTTCTGTAGCAAGTATCAAGGCGACTTGGAGTAGAGGGCTGTGCACAACCACGTGCCTCCCACCTGAAGCTTTTTGGGAAGCGAGACATTCTACACTTACATTTTCTTCCTGTTAAATTAAAAGGCCATCTGCTCGGGCTGTAATCAAAGATGACAGTGACGCCTATCAACACTGTCACAGCCTCAACACAAGTGCAATGTCATGTACAAACTAGCACTAGCAAATGTGCACAAATGCCCGCATTTAAAAAGACACACACACACACACAAAGGCGCCTCTGTGTGTCATCCTTATGTTCATACCACATGTCCCCTCCTGAGATAAGATCCCAATATTTTGCCCGAAGAACTCACTCATCTAACTTTTCATAAAAGATGTAACCAGCGAACGAGTCTACAGTATGTTACTGCATGCCTCTATCCTTGTCCTAGAAAGAGAGGGGTATGAAAGACATTGGATAAACAGGAGGTCGGGAGGGGGTTGCAAAGAGGATGACCTGTAATCTGGCATGCATATTTCATGAGGTGTCATCAGCCATTGTCTCACTGTGGAAAGGGATTTTGAGGCTGCAGATAAAATCCCAAGGCATTGGGAAAAACTACAAGAAATGTTTTACCCACAAAATAAACACAATACAATAAGCAGTAACTCTGTTTTTTTTTTGTTTTTTTTTTTTATAGTTTTAGGATCAAGCGGATGCCCTTGGAAATAAAAAGGTGCAACAGCTGAGAAATTCCCTTGTTGAGGGATTTTTTTGGAACATTTGCATTTGACCCGAAAAAAAAGAAAACTTTACAACAACCCATGTGCATGCTTTAGTGTGTCGTTCTAATAGAGCTAAGCATAAATCTACCAGTACGCTATTCACAAATAGTCCTGTTCATCTGTTCATGCTGGTAAGAGATGTGAGAACTGTGAATACTTACAAAGATTCTGCGCTGTCTTAGGGTCCAAGACCCGAAGCTCCTTCGCCTTTTTCTTGAACTGTGACATTCTGTCGTCAGTCTCATCTTTCATGTCTTTTTTCACTGCAGAGAAGAGCAATGTTTTCAGAATTATAGTGTTGACAGTTTTGAAATTATATGCAGAATAATGACACTATACAGGATGATATTAAATCAGGATGTTGCACTGAATTTTTTCAGTACTTAAAAAAAAAAAAATCTTACAACAAAGTGAAATAAATAATTTAAATACTTTGAGATGCAAATGCATTTACACATATTAAAACAAGCTGACAGGCCAAGGTGGCTTAGATGGCAACAGATGGCATAAACCAATTAAAACCATAGCTTCCATATCAGCAAACTTCAATATTTTGCTTCCTTATCATTTTTAATATAAGTAAAAAAAAACAAAAAACAACAACCATCAGTTGGTCTACTTCTGCTGAAATAACTGGTAGGTTATTTCTCTAACCATCTTGTGAAGCATCCTGTAATCTTGACAATAGCTGTAAAATACACTGAATACTGTGTGTCACAACATAAAAAGGACTGATATCCAACACCTTGAACAAGATGTACTGAATAGATAAGCCTTGAGTAGGAAAAATATATTTTTTCACATGCCACATTGATAAAATGAGCTAAATGCTTCCACTTTTTTGTGTCCACCCTTATATTAATAAAACCTTTGCGCATGTGGTTTAACATTGTGCGTTTGAAATGTGATGATGACATAATGTGCAGTACCATCAGATGCAGCATCACCACAGCATCCCCTCATTTGTTTTTCAATATTTGTATGCATGCCAATACTTCTTTCACAATGACAGTGTGTAGATGGCAGATAAGCTCAGCTCCATCCCTTAGGCCCTGTCCGTCACTTTTCAAGGGCCAAGGAGATAATTATGTGCCCCCCCCCCCCCCCCCCCCCGATCCCTTAAAGTGGCATTAAGTTTGTGTTACGTGACTAAACACAATAACCAAATTGGTCCAAGAATGAAGAGACCTTTATTTTCATAATTGAGACATCATTAAGTCTGCACACTGGGGAAGCGCCACATGGCAGCATGTATTACTCTTCATTTACATTTCAATAACATTGAGTTTGTCTAAAACCAAGCCCAGGTGCCTGTGTATGAAACCAAAGGGCCACATGTTTAAGCTGGCACTGAAGAGGAATAAGTGAGATCGAGTTAGGAGTGAAAACTGATTGTGAGAAAATGGAAGTAGAAACAAAAAGAGAAAAAAAAGATTGCTCATACCCATCCCTCTCCTTCCAATAGCTTGTAAAGAGGCAGCCCACTTTGTTGCTAATCATCACAACTGCTCTGTTTAAGCCCAAGATGGGAGTCTCCCAGGATATGTAGAACAAACAATATGCTCCCATAGCGCTAGCTTGCATATTTGAAGAAACAATCAAAGAGGCAACATCTCCTGGGCAGCCAGAAGAAGCCATGCTGAAGGCACCTGCCTAACTCCAGCACTTGCTGTCAACACATGACATCAGGGATGTTGTTGTTTATTGTATTAAGCAGTGCTAAAAGGGTGTGAAAATACACCGGTCCTACATACAGTATTACAGTTTGATTTTCTGACACTATCTTAGCTCGTTCCTTTACAAGATTACATCTGATTTGACTTTATACTTAGTGGAGCTTGATTTTTTTTTTTTCCTTTGTTAACAGATTACAGAGACCAATTAATATAATGTGATAGTGTTTTAGCATAAATCTGGCAAAAATGTTGATACATGAGTGTTTCTCTGTGATAATCCCAGAGATTTTTCTTGGTTTGTTTTACCACTTTCATGGGATAGTGTTTTGCTCTGACCAGTCTTCTAATAAATTCATTTTTTGATTTGTGGTTTATTTTTCAGGAAAAGACTTTTATGATTCCTTTGCAAACCTAGCAAAATATATGTACTTTCATGATCCAATGTCAGCATTTTCTGTTTTATTCAAATTAACCGAAGTATACCAAAAGAGACAGACACTAAATACATATTTATCACCTTATAAATAAATCCAATGACAACAGAGCCATCCCATCCACAGAGCCCTGGACAAAGAAACCAGAGAGCCAGCAAAAATAAAACATGAGGAAACAAGGATCCCCCTTGAAGAATGGCCCACAGACAGAGGGCAAATTAAACTGAGAAGGCAAATTCTGCCGCTTTTGGCACTAAAGTGTTCTCTTAAACCTCCATTCTCTTTTGTCTACTACCACTTGAATCTCTCACCTAGGTGTGTTATACTCTCAGCAGGGAGCTCTCGGCCCATTTGTCTTTGCCTCCGCTGTCTTCGCCTTTACTTCAGGGCCTCATGCTATCTCAAATTAAAGAGAAAAACTGTGATACTTTCTGATACATCTTATACAGCTGCGAGATCTCCTGCTGAGCACTGGCATCATTTGGCTTACTTTTTCAAAAGTGTTCGCTGACTGACTCAATCATGCCACATGTCACATGTTCCCTCTGAGCGCTGCGTGTTGACTGATGGGCCCTAGAGGGCTTGCACACCTTCGCAGTATCACTGGTGTCGAATCTGCAGGTATGTGGCAAAGATGACTACAGGTGGCAGATTTCAACCAGATGGCTCATCAAAATATTACAGCAAGTTTTATAAATGTCTACAAAACACAAGAGTCGCCAGTTAGACGTCATGAATTACATTCTACACGTGGCATCAGATTTTAGCCGAGTTGAAGTTTTGTGTCTTTTCTTTTTTCTTTAATAAATATACATCCATTTATTTTCTTCTGCCAATGAAGCTTAACCTGTTTGACAATGACAGCTCGACAGCTGATCCGAATCATTGCCAATGTTTAAATGTGTTTTATGAATAGCCCAGTGGCTATAATGTAATATACTGACAACAATGGCATCCATCTTTTATTAAAATTTTATTTGTCAGTGAAATCTTCCTAGTAACTACACAGTGAAGGGCCATTCATGATTTTTTTTCTGTTGTCTAAAATTCAAATTTAATTCAAATACAGTATGTATTTCTTTGCCAGGTTGTCAGATGAATACATCAATTGTAATACATCTTAATTACAAGTTGATGCCCGTGGAACTATCATTGGTAAAGGGAATGAAACAAGATCAGGACTGTGGCAGTAGGTCTTATCCAGGAAAACTCCATTACAAAATTGCAAAAAAAAAAAATAAGCTGCCGATATATGAAGATCCCAAAGTCATGGACCAGATGGTCTACATGGCATGATTTGACTTTATATCATTTGCCATGCAGGCCTAAGAAGAGAAAATTCAACAATGAATAGTATGTCACTAAGAGTATTTGTGATCCATTATCTCTCAAGAGTGAAGAGAGAGTTGAGAGTGAAGGAATTGTTTCAAAATCATGTTTTAACAAAATAGCAGATAGATTCATTGGGCCCAACATAAACACATGAGGACAAGTCTCTGGTGACTGCTACACATTCCATTAACTGAGGGGGAGTTAAAGCCTGCTCTGTGCCAAAAGGAGTCACCAAATTCATAGTGGTTGCATTGAAAAAAAATACATGAATATTTGAGCAAAAACAGATTTGGCTTATTAAAGATGACTTGGCAACCATGTTAAGCCTTCTCTGTGGGGTTGGACTGAGGTATACCCTTGGGAGGCTCTGCGATAAAAAGATTTCTCCAACACTTGGACATTCAGTCTGTTTTCTGGCCCAGCATCACTATCCTGGTAGCTTTCCATGCAATATCTCCCTCAAGACGTCCATAAAACCCAGGGCATTACAAAGCTAAACACTACCACATGTTCACTTCCGGACACAGACCATCCGGCTGAGCCCCACAACCACAGATACCATAGATGAGTGGGCCTTGAAAAGATATAAAAGAAACTGTAGATGACAGGTCTTCAACAAACAAATTTAAAGGCAAAGGAACACAGAGTGGATCAGACAATGTGGAGTCTGGTCCTCTACGAGGCAATTTATTCCCTCAAACATGCAATCTGCCTGCAAACATGTGCCCTGTCCTCCATCTCAGGGACTCGCATTGAGGATTGAGCTGCTAGAGAGCTGCCAGCCTGTCTAGAGGAGATGGATTCTGTGGGAGAATCACTGGCCTCACAAATGCCTCACCCACAGAAATACCAAGTGCACTGAAGTCCTTTATGCTACATACATACAGACCTCTCATATATCTCATATATATATATATATATATATATATATATATATATATATATATATATATATATAAACCAAATGGTAATAACCTTAGCTTTTTGTGTTACTGAAGCTTTTTTTAGAAATATTTCTCAGCTCAAGGTAAACAGTTGAATGGAGCTTCAGTTGGGGATCGAGGTGAAACTCTCAACCCTAGAATCATCCTCATGCTTAATGATGACTGGGAGAGATGGAAATGGCTGATAACGATGATAATGCTGATGGGAAGAATGTGTCATGAGTATGATTTCATGCTCACACAAGCAAACTCAGACAAAAAAATATGTTGGCACCCATTCATCTGGACATGATGTGAGGTTCTAAGCTGACTAGTTCTCTGTCCTCCCAACAAAACCATCTGGTTTGGGTTATCCAAGATCTCTAAATAAAAGTTGTGTGTGGAGAGCAGTATGACTCCTGCAGAAACTCTGACCTGTGGCCAGTAATGCTTTCAGTATGCAGGGAGAGGCTCAGCCCACAGAGGAAGGTACACAGCTGGGCCTGGAGCAGGGCCCAGTGAGAAAAACGCCTCCTCTTCTAATTGAGACAACACAGATCTCCCTCAGTGACCCTCTTCCCTGTTTCTATTCCAAGAGAAGCAGGGGATGGTCTCCTACAAACGATTCATCCTATGGAAATACTAAGTTTCTATCTAATGAGGAAATCAGTGCTGTATTGTCCAGGGTGTCATGATAATTCATGATTAAGTTTATGGCTGTAATAAAAAATCTCTTTGTGGGTCACTTCAAGAACAAAATAAATATCTATCTTGAGGGAATGTAGCGTTGCTTGTATTTACTAATTCCGACTGGAACTATTTCCAGACTTTAGCACAGCCAATATTTTCACAGTGTTCACTCAGGACTTTTATTTATGAAAAGAGACACTCCCAGGTCACAAATGTTCCTTTACACTAACAAAGAACAAATTGTTTCAAAACAGACTGTGAAAAGGGACGTTTATGAGAAAACACAACACTGCTGAAAGAAAAAAAAAAAAAAATCAATCAATAACTCTCAGCACTGTCAATGATATGGGGATTGGTACAGTCTTTCAGCAAGTATGTTTAATCTGCCCACATCTTCACATGACTGTTGTTCTGTTCTTCAGAAGCAGGGAGTGTGGGAAGGCTCTGACTCTGCCTCCTAAATTGGTCATGGAGACACGCTCCTGGGGGCAGTGAATGGATTGAGCCTGACAGCCAATCAGTTCTAGGAAACCATTCTCTGGTTCGTGCCAAGGCAGCTCGTTGTGACCCAATGCGCCCGAGCACTGGTGGGAAGGCACGAGGTGATGGTCCAAATGGTTGCCCTTGGCGTCCGCTAAGACCCGGGCATGCTGTCCACTTTAAGCATTCAGGAGACAGCGCAAAAAAGCTACGGTCTTGTCACTGTGAGGGGGATGAAGAACAGAGATTTGAAGCTGAAGCTGTTCCTTGGACAGCTGGCAGGATTACTGATGTCTCTGCGGTCTCTATTACCTCTCCTAGCACCAGGCTACGTGGGGACCAACCCAGAGTGGGACTACAGAGTAGAGTGAAAGAGGCTTAAGGCTGGTACCTGTATTACTGGTTACCTTAAAAGAAGATATTGCAAAATATGTTTGTGGGCCATGTTGGTGAGAGTTACATGAAAATATCGATATCTGTTTTTCAGCCTTCTACCTTCCCAGAGAGATGGGTGCAGGACATGCTAAGCCTGGTTTAGCTCTAAAAGACTGGAAGCAGAAGCAGAAAAACAAGTTATCTGTCATCTGTCAGAAAGGCCTGTGAAAAATTCATAAACAGCCGTTACCATGATACTGTAGGAACATATACTATATTTATTTTGAAATATACATATACAGAAAAATAAAACAAATGTTTTACAAAATTTGGAAACAGAATGACAGTTACTCTTTATCCTTTCATGGGTAGCCAAGTCCATGCTGCTTCTGACTGCTCATTCATTATTTCAGGATGTTTCATAATGGTTAAAATAAAACAAACCCAGAAACATTTAATTAGGTCTTTTAGTATCAGTTAAATTTTGATAAATTTTTTGATTACCTCTAGGCTTGTTGGATCAAACATTCACATGTGTAGTGCGACTAAAATATAACGGCTTGTGCTCCATCAGGTATCGTAGGCTATCCCCAGCAGTGGGGAGACGAAATAGTACATGAGAATGGTTAAGATGCTTATGGCAAAAATAATTCATTTCTTTGAGGTATTTCCTTGTTCCTCAATGTAGCCAACAATAAATATGCAGGTGTGTCACAGCAAACAGCTAAAAAAAAGTGATGCATGAAAGGCTGTCAAATAATAAAAAGACAACCATGCTTATGTTTCATTTTTAAGAAATTCGCTCAAGTATTATCTCTTCTTCTTGTGAAGGTTAACCGATAGGTTGATCCAGTTTGTCTACTGAGGCATGAAAGGGCTTAAGAAATACTTCTCATTTCCGTGCTGGAAAATGTCAAGGTTTGCTGAGAGATGAGGACAAGAGGAGGGGCAAATGACTTTTTCTCTTTCTGGCAGCTTGACTCCACGCTTGTTAACAGCAATAGGTTTATCCTTGGCAATCATGGGGACAGATATACAGTATGGTTGTAAGTCCCCAATCTCATAAAAGACAGCTGGTGCTATGCCTGCCACTAAAATGCATGCATTGACCCTTCCTCCCACCCCTTCACACGCACAAATATACACAAATGCACACACAGAATAAAAATCTGGGATTGGTCCCACAATGTGATTGAGGCTGTAACAGCTTCTGTCGTGTCACCTCCTGATAACTATTCCTCACACAGCTGCAGAGAAGCATGTTCTGGCGACATGAAGGTGTCAAAGCAGACATGCCCTGATTAAAGATGCACTATGCAGCACCTGGGGATGGAGTTAAAAGCGAGGCAAGGAGAATATGAGCGTAAAGAGAGGCACTCAGTCGTGAACTGCATTTAAATCCCAACACCGGAGTTGTTGCTCTCCACCTCACCTGCCTCGATGTCTATGTCAATGACTATCTTATGCTTTAGTTCAGTTTTGATCACTCTTTTTTTGTAAACATAGATGCATTTTTTTTTTTTACCATTCCAACACCTTGCAAATGTTGCATTGTGACTAGTATCCATGTGGTCAGGGACTGCAAATCAAATATATTCTATTCCAGAGGGTTTGGTAATGAGACTGAAAAAAAGAAAAAAAAAAGTTGGCTTTAACAGGACTACTCTTATTACCCTGAAAGGCTGCTTCAGAACCTACTCACTCATACAGTGACTTACTTCTACATAGACACCACTTTCTATCAAATAACCGCTTCACTACAAAATATCTCAATTTTGCCACCCACGGATATATAGTGAGAGAAGTAAAGGACATAATGGTGCTCTTAACACACACACACACAAAAAACTTCCAAGATCTAGCGTGGAACAGTGGGCTGCCCTTGATGAATGAGTGCAAAGAAAAGAAAAACATTCCAACACCTCTGTCGTGCAATTGAAATGTAATTCATCGTGAATTTACAACCTGTGATTTTGTTAAATTTAGCTTTCCTGAGGGTAGCTTGTAAAACCAAAGCCTGTCTTGATTAAAATTATCACTTGTTTAGTCAGAGAGAGTAAAAACGGGTTAGTTGGGCTTAATGAGCGCTAATGAGAGACTTGCTCTGCGCTGTAAGAGAAGGTAACAGGTCAGAACCTGGTATGTAAAACAGGCTTTTGTCTCTGACATTGCACGCCTGATGCTTCCAACAGGAACACTGTAATTGGATTCTAGACTTGTGCTTCAGTGGAATTAGGGGTGTCCATGGTGTTTGGGGCACAAATCATTTAAGTGCAACCCACCACTTAGTGGACTGATTATGATGTGTTTATGAGCCCTGCTGCAGCCCTGCTGTCGGGATGACTTGGATGGAATTTTTTATTAACCTGTTGGCAGTAAACAGGATGCTGAGGCACTGAGTAAGTCACTTAGCAAAGTTTCCCTTGTAAAGTGAAGCCTGAGAGTAACTGCAGGAGTCTAATAAAAGGCCATACTGCTGACCTAGACTTTTGGTTGTTACTACCCTCAACCTACAACACATTATCAGCTGAAATAATGGCACAGCAGCTGGCCACCTATATTACATAAAAACTGTTTTTCAGTTCTTTTTTTTATTTTTTTATTTTTACCTAGAAACCCTTTTTCACTTTGTTACTTAATTGCAAACAATTAAGACAGATCGGCAATGGCTGAGATCAAAAGCAATTGTGTTGTTGAGGGAAAGTTTTTAGTCCCTGTGCTACAGAGCCATAACCTTAATGCAGTGGGGAAAAAGAAGGGGCTGTAACATTCTGTTACCCTTTATTGGTAGCAATGTGATCAGTGCAGATACCCACAGTAAACTTGAGAAAGCAGTGGGGATGCTTTCTAAGTAACACATCAAACCAAGAGTGAATCTCTGGTAAATCTACTCATGAGGCACAAATATCAAAAAATGGTAATTGTACATAAAGATGGAATGTGAGCCCAGCGATGTCCAGATTAGGAAGTCAAAATAGCTACCATTAGGCAGCTGAGGATTGATAATGATTGTGTGAGGGCATGTGGTGAAAACATAAACTCCATGGCACAATCCCATCTCTGATAGACAACCTCTACAATGCCTGCATAAGGATACTGTAGTGAAGCCATGTGTTTCTGTTGTGTTTTCCCTGTCCTGTCTCCTTTCAGTAACCTCCTTCCAGCGAGGCTTTTGTTTTAGAAATGCGTTATTGTTTCTTTGTTGGGTCACTTGTGGAGTGTTGTAGCCCATAAGGCCCACAAGGATGGCGAATCATGAGACATACATAAATAGCAATGTCTACCAGAAAGAAAGCAGAAAATCAATGTGAATTCTCAAAGTGTTCCACTCCAAGCTATTATAAACACAGGCTGTGCTACCACCAGATGTTTATCTCCAGCCAAGTGACAGTTGTCAGGAGGATTTTATAGATGTTGCCATTTGTGTCTGACATATGAAGCACACAAGTGCACACATGTTAAAAAATTGCTGAATCCTGCCCAGACATATCATGCCAGAGAAAAATAATAAAAAAAAATTCATAATGGCATGTTGCCAGCTGCTTTAGAAGACACAGTATGCCTGAAATGCATGAAATGTGGGCATACATATGATACCATTCAATAGCCACAATCTGTTTATGTCACAGTTTCTTTGAAAGGCTTGATTTAGTATACACAGCAAAACACACTGGAGCATTTTGACCCGATATTTTGGAAGTCTTCCAGAGGTCATAATCAAACTTTCTAACACTGCCTCATCCCTGTTTAATAAGGTACATCACCTTACTGCACCGAACAGTACAACAATAAAGCCTGCTATATCTACACAAATGATATTTCTAAATCTGACATGCCCTTGTGAAGCTGCACAATCTAAAATACTGTCATTACGGCATGAAAGGCAGAGTTTGTGGCGCTCTGACATGTATGTACATCACTCAAGCAATCTGTTGCTCTGAATGGTTATTGCTGCCATTCTCTTGAGCTCGAACCCCTGAACTGATGTTTTCCACCTGAGAAATGTGTCCAAGCGAATCAACACCAACTATGCTGACAACATTTCGCAGTGCCAGCTGGTGTGGAGTGGTGCCATGACAAATTCATTTGAAAGTTATTGTGGAAAAGAAAGATGACTTCTGAAATATTTCTAAGGTCAGGTGAAAAAAAGGAAAAAAAAAAAAAACAAACAAACAAAAAAAAAAAATTATAAGGGTCTTTAAAAATACATTTGATCCGTGTTCACGTGAAGAGAAAGTGCATTATGATTAAGTTCTTGTTCTTTCCTCTTTTTCCCTTTCATGCCATGTCTTGATTCACACTGATCCATGAGGCAGTTCTGGGACCAGATAGGATGGAGGATTCACAGATCCTAAAGCACAGGATAAGCTTTACGACCAGAAGAGGAGGGGGAAAGGGGAAAAGGATATACAGTAGTCTCCTGTCACCCACCATTAACCAGTGTAATGTAAAAATTGTCTGCTCAAATACGGATGGCCACAATTACCTGGTACATGCACCCTCTACTTTTCGTGAACCTATTTGCTCAGAAAACATGATGTATACTGAATAGATAGGGGATGTATTTCCTCCTCACTCTGACAGACAGCTTCCCTGCTGCCTCATCTTTTTCAACCCAGGAGCTGTAACATATGTAACATATGACAGCATTTCCTGAAGAGGTAGGGCTGTCTGCAACATGCACAAAGAAACAGGTGGGACCACCCCTCCACTGTGTTTGTCAAAGGAAAAAGCAACCAAACAAGACCAAAGTAATCAGTATTCACAAGGGAAAGTCTACTCCCCCCACAAAAGAAGATAAAAAATCTATAAGAGAAAGCTAGAATTTTCTGCCATTTGTACCTCTGACCGAGACAGCCAGTTTAATTGAATTCCTTTAACTTTTTTTGACTGTGTGTTTGAATTGTGTTCATCATGCATTTTAACAGCCAGCACCAGGGACAGGTTATAAACAGCCAAAAGACAGTATGCAAAGGGTGCCACTAGGGATTTTAATTGAATACATTTAAAATATTAAACTTATGAATTCAAACTTAAAGATCTGGACACAGAATTCAGGGCATATGAGTTTGTCGAATTTGCATAAAAGAAAAATGTCCTGAAATTTTTGTTTGTTAATAAAGCTGGTGTCTGATGCACACACAATGTTAACAGGGGCTAACCATCAGGTTGTTTAGGCCACGATCATTACCACTTAATTTCTCAAAATACAATGTTCATTTTTAAATAAATATTGGGTCTGTCAGGTTTTTGTCAAATTATATTAATGTTTGCACTGATAATACTGAGGTGTGTATAAACGTCTCTTGTTTTACATATTTGCTCTGGGATTGAATTTTTTTTTTTACAGAGAATTGTCAAGTTTCCTAAACATTGGTACAGACTACCTTGTTTTCGTTATTGTCACATCTGTCACTGTCATGAAAAGAAGACACTGAAAAAGAAATGAAATTGTAAGCAAAACATCTGAGAGCCTCTGTTTTGATGAGTCAAAGGAGAACTGCCAATTCTCTATGTGTTTAATCTCAGATGTGTACATCTTCTTTCATGATGTCCTCAAATAAGAGCATTTAACAAGAAACATACACACAGAAAACGAATCTGCGCTTCCTCCAAGTCGCACAACCATTTCAGGGTCCAGATAATTGCAATGAGCCTATTTCAGACAACCAGGTGGCGGCATGTGTTTCTGAAGCTTATGACTTCCCCATACCACCCACAATCGGCACCATCCTCCAGGACTTCAAACAGTCCCTCTGTTCTCCGAACCCTCCAGTCTCCAATCTCTCGGGGAACCAAGCACCTGGCCCGGAGTTTCATATTCCTCTCAGGTGTGCCTCCACAGCATTGCCCTAGCCTGATATGCACGCATATTAAGTACTGTATTGGCATTCTATTTTTCCAATAGTTGCTATTTTACTTTCAAAGTAGGCCACCACTGAAGGACAGAGCACCTTTCTGCCTACTAATTTCATCAGATGGAGGATGAGTGGATTCCGTATTCCCTTAGGTTTATACTGTTTTCCTGTACGTGCATGTGTGTGTTTGTGTGTGGATATTCTCAGAGGAAGTCTGGTTTATGTGCACGATGATGCTCTCATCATCATAGATCCTGTCCTCATTTTTTAGCCACAGCTACTTTAAAACAAAACACAGCACTTATAATGGAATAATTGTCTTTCTTCAAATAATCCCCTAATTTGTGGTACTGTTTCCTTCCACTCCTCCACACTGTCTCTCAACTTCCACTTGTCTGTTCATCCCCTATCTCTGTTGTAGGTAGCTGTCTTCTTATCAGAGCTGGAAGCTCACAGAGTATTCCCATTGGCCATTCATGAGCTCTTGCCTTATGGGACTGCACAGTTTTATAAGCAGCAGAGGAAGCCCATACTGACTTGATGTCCCCAGAGTCCACAGTGGAAGGGAGTAGATACATTACATGAACCACCATCCCTCTCACTTATAAAGTCAGACTAACAACAGACCCTGTTGCATGTGGTGTGTCTCAAACTCACAAAACAACAGACAGGACACTCATCCTTTCTTTGCTAATATTTATTTAATTCGTGTTCAGTGGGAGTGTCTATAAATAAAAAAAAAATAATAATAAAAATGCATGATTCAGGAATTCCTAGTGCTCTACATTAAAATGATTTTGGAAGTAGAATTTCAATGTAATTTCTTTACAATGGTTCAACTGAAAACCTGCAGAAATTTGACATTTTCCACACATGAATGTCACTAAATCAGCTCAATGACCGTAAATCAGCTCAATGACTGGCATGTCCACAAGACGTGCCAGTGACAGCATTTGGAAAAATGGCAATATTGCACACAAATGCCTAATTGCATTATAAGTCTATTAGTCCAGCTGGAACCTAAGGTTTTGTACCACAGGACGGTGTCATGTAAAACGATATTTTCATAGTCCAGAATAGAAATAAATAAAAAGACAGTGAATCATTGCCTCATTTAGCAGGGGAGGACAGTAACGAAGTAAATTTACCTGAGTACTGTACTTTACTTGAGTATTATTTTTGGGGGATACTCTGTCATGTTTTGAGTTCTGTCTAGTGTGCTTGGTTTATGTTGTCACTTCCTGTTTTATTTTGAAAATCTTGTTCTTCTGTTTCCCTAATGTTGATTACCTTCCCTGCCCTACTGTGGTTCACTTGTGTCTTGTCTAGTCAATGTATTTAAGTCCTGTCTTCTGGTTAGTCTTTGTCAGATCCTTGTCCCTTGACCACATGTTGTCGCTACCTGTGTCTCTTACTCACTTGTTGATATTGTGTCACTCATGTCTCGTTTGGTCTGCACAGCTCCACTTTATAGTCACTGTGATGAAACTCATAAAAGTCCTGTGTTGTGACGTTGAAGGAAGAAAAGAGCCGAATAAAGCCGGTCCATGTGTCCAGCAACACAAGGTAACACACAGCACAACCAGCAGAGACCGGACCCCCACAGACCTCGAGACTGTGTTTATTGGGTCCGTGTAAAATATGTTTTGTACCGACGAGAGACTGGACCAACTCTCCAACACACCTGATTCAAATGAGTGACTCCTGATCGGACTTCAGCAGTGTCGGAAAATTGAAGGGTCTTCTTTTACTGTCCACTCATTGGGCCTTTTCCAAAAAATTCTTTTTACTAATTTTTGCTAGCTTGTGGGCTTAATTTTTGATGTACAGTATCACGTGACATCTTGTCCAGACACAGACGTATGTATCTGGTCCTTTGTTTTATCATTATCAGAGTCTGAAAGACTCTGATAATAAATAAAATATTTTTTTTATTCTGTCTTTTAGTGTGGCCTGGGACCCGATGACCCACAAACTGGTACCAATCAATGGCCCAATGGTTAGGGACCACTGTATTAGTCCCTCTCTTTCTCTGTCTCTATCAAATATATTAATTCAAAACAAACACTCTGATCCTGCTGTGTGTTGTCGATTGCATAAAGTGCGGGACAATCATAACATGACAATCAAAACACTCTTCACTCTGAAGTCTGGGCAGGAATTCAACTGGAATATGTGCTGGTTTTGCTTCCTAAGATAATGGATCAAATAATTGTTAGCAGTCAGCTCCATGTTTACCATCCGTCTGCTGCTGTATGTCAGACTGAAATGCACATAAAAGGAGGGTGCGGGTACTTTTTTTTTTTTTTTTATTGAGGAAGGAAGCTCTTTGGTTGATGTATGGATGATGAAGATTAAAAAAAAAAAAAAAAAAATCATGTGATCCTTTTGCAGATCCCACAACTGGGGTACTTACGCTTTAATCAGAGAAAAAAGGTTCAACAGTGAAATCTGAAAATAATGGCAAAAACATGAAAAAAATGGCTTGCTTATAGACTTGTAATTTCTCTATGAAAACAAATCCATGGGCTGCACAAGAATGTACAGCATCCATTGAGAATTGCTTTGTGCCAGAGAGACACACTGGCAGGGAAAAGCTAGATGAACTCATAGGCAGGAACAATCACTTGCATGGCTCCTGGCATTAAGAAAGGGAATATAAACTGGCTCATAACTCTGTAAACAATAGGGAGTCAGGAATTATTAACATCTTCCACTTGGGTGTGAAAACTGCTTTGCTACATTTAAACCTCAAATGCTCAAATGTAATTCTCAGACGACTGTTTGGCCTCATTGACTGGCAGGACAATGAACACAAAGAGCACATATATGTAATGCAGAAACCACTGAAACTATGGTCTTTATTATTTTTCTCCTCTATAGCACTGCAAATCCTGCAGGGAAGATGATTGTTCTTTTCCTTCAAATGTAATACTATCACCCTGTCTCTGAAACATGACTGCTCCCTCAGTCCTCACTTCTTCTGTCCATCACTTGAAACATCTGGATTCATTTTAGAAGGTCAGGGCTAGCGAAGCAGAAACTGTCAGTGGAAGTTGTCTTGATATGTGTCATGAAATGGAGCAAAGAAATGCCACCCTCAGATGGACCTGGAAATAACATTTTTGTTGATAATATAAAGTCTGAGAAAGCCTGTACTGAGATAAAGGTGTGAATGAGTCTCTGCTCCATTAAATAATATAGGAAATAAGACCCTGAAGAGGTCAGCTGATTATTTTTATCTGTACAGAACATAAATTATTACTCATAGCAGCTAATGAAAAGTAACATTATTATTCCTAAAATCCAGTGACTGAGTAGCTGATGATATCAAATCACTTCCTGCCCACAAATGAAACTGAATTTGGATCAACACACCCGAGCAATACAAAACTCTTCAGGTCCTGTAGGTGAAGGAGGCCGTGCTTTGAAAGCCCTTTACAAAAATAACCATATTTTATTATGAGTATCTTTATTAGGTATGTGCTTTTGAGTCCGTGCTCATTTCCTCAGGGGCAAACAAAGGTAAGCTGAGCAGCACTGTAGCTCCACAGTCCCTCCCACCCTTACTCACCATGCCAGTACGCCCCCCACCCCCCAACTCCCTCTCCCTTCCTACCTCCCTTACCCACCCCCCTTTCTCTTGGATTAAAAGCTCTTAATTTTCACTAATTACACAGACTAATTTCCTTTTCTTCATGTTTCGGCAATTCTCCTTGTTTTTCTCTATGGGGCTCATAAACACATTTTGAAACTGGGTTTAATAAGGCTGCCTTGTGAGGGTTTAGGGCCTTTAACGGACACAGGGCTTGTTTGATAAGTCTCCACTTCATCACACACTTTATTAATTAAAGTTTATATTACATTAGAAACAAAGTTAAAGCTATTTGCTCCCCATTGATGGTTTCATGTTGCTGCATATCTATGGCCAATTAATTGGACGACTGCCTTCCCCTTAGTATTTTTTCCCTTGTTTGACAAAAGTGTATCAGGGTTAGCTTCAGGCAATGTGTTGCAAGCCGCAGCAATACATTGCACAGATAATCTGGAACTATCAGAAGCTTAACTGTACCAACGCTATAAATGTGTCTGTCTGGGGTCCGTCAAGTAGTTAAATATCCTTGAATTGTCTCGGGCTGTCACACAGTTCCAGATTGCCAATTAAGGTACACTCACTCATTGCCATCCGCTTTTTTCCATATCAAGCTGCTGGAGCCAATGCCAGCTCACATTGGGTGAGGGGCGGGGTGCACCATGGACAGGTCACCAGTCCATCACGGGGCCAGCACACAAGGACAAACAGGGACAAAAAACCACGCACGCTCGCATTCACGTGAATGTATTGTTTGTGTATACAATCATAACAATAATTCAGTAGCACAGGATTAAACAACAGTTTCTTCAAATCAATCATGATGTCTGCACTGAAAAGCTACTGCACTTAGACAATTAGACTCTTTAACAATTAATCAAGTGCTTTTTTGATACCGATCATATCATATCATTATTTTTTCTGTGAAAAGTAAAAAGGATCACTCACACTCATCATCCATCAAAATACACTGCCAGTCAAAAGTTTTGACTTAATTCGATACAGTTCACGACATGGTGTCCAACGCGTAAATAAATCCTGCTTTCACACAGTTGTCTGAGCCCCATTATTCGGCCATGAGGATATACTCTAGATGCATCCAGCTACAGCATTCCCAAAAATGCTCAGTAAAAGCGGTGCACAATGACAAAGGACAGTTTATATTATAATGATTGTATTTTAACTTCCTAATTCATCCTTTCTCATAACAAGAAAGAGCAAGGGAAACAAAAAAGCCACAATGTTTTTATTGTTGTTTAATAACATTTAGCTTTTTTCATTCATTCGCAAACTGAATGCAAATCCAACCAAATATTGACTGTAACATCAAAGTATAGTTGAATTGTCTGCTTTGGATATAAGTATTATCAAAAAACTACATAATCTGACAATGAAGTTATTAAATTGCTTTAAATCTCCAGTATATATTGTTAATGTGTTATTGCCTGGGAAGAGGGATGTTGTAGCAGGCAAAGAATGGGAAAAACCAGAAGAGAGGAAATGGTGTGGCCTATTTCACGAGACAATGACTCAGCATCACATACACATGCACACGCACACACAGACGAATAGACAAATATTGTTTTGTGTGTCTGTATGTCTCAGTGCAGTTTCTTTTTTAGCCTCTCCCACACAAATGAAGCCAATTACAATAGAGACAGGATGTTCCATAAAAGCTTTCCAACAAGTTTTACAGATCCAAAACTCAAAAACAAAAAATGGTCAAGGGTTGACTGCAAACTTCTAAAAGTCAGGCTAAAACACTGCTGGTTTTTTGTTTGGCTTTATAAGGCCATGTTTCATGATAATGAATTTAAATTAAAACAAATGAATGGCGTGTTGATTCTCCAAGGTGACCAAGTAAAATGTTGAACCAAATTACATAAATGAATGCTCTTTTTGTTAGGCAGAGACCTTCAACTTAATTTAATTTCCAATTAACTGGAATTCGTAAAAGGAGATATAACCCGTATGCACAAATAAATATACTGAAGAGAAAATGAATAAGACTGAACAAAAGGTGTATGTCTTAATTCATACAGTTGCTCGAAACATTGTCAATGCTTTAGTAATGATTTCTTTCCATATTCATTTACTTGACATTGATTTAGTTCATTCAAACTAAAATTAGACTAATGTGGAAAAAACAGTTTGAAAGCAGGCAGAGTATTCCAGCAGCAGACAACACAAGGCCAGCAGTTTATCCAACAGGGGACAATGAATATTGATGAGGAAAGGGGAATTTAATGAGATTTAAAGTTGATCTAGGGTGAACACAAAACTCTTTAGATAAGGCGACAATAAAATGAGTCCTTCCATCAACATAAATGCATTCAGCCATCTACTGTACCATGGCTGACTCTGGTGTGTCTTTCGTAAACAATAAAAACATATGTAGATGAGGGTTGTGGGGTTGCCCAGCAGTGGTCAGCCTGGCGTGAACATTGTGGCCTGTAGATGACCAATCCTTTAATATCACAATTGTTGCCCCAAATTAAAGGAGTGCAGCAACAGCCCTGGGGGATGGGGGATTGGGGGGGGGGGGGGTCATATCACTCTTTACCCCATGTCAGGACACCATTGCAGGGCCAAAGCAATGCTAAAATGTTCCTCCATTGTGTGTCAGTCTCCCTTTGTGTGCTTGAAAATGAAGTGTATTGCGATACAAGGTTGGGAACCAAGAAGGAGGGGGAGGATCTGACAATGGCAGCAGGTGCACCGAGATAGCTAATATTTGCACAGCAGCCTCTATGGCAAACAAACAACTCCCCCTGAAGAAAAGGGGCGACTGTGTCCTCATAAATGGCTCAGTTACAGACATAAATCCAGGGCTGACTCCACTAACCTATCTATATCCCCCATTCCCATCCCTCTTCTTCTCCCAGCGCATCGTGTCAGTGCAGGACAATTGCCAAGATACATTTTGGCAACATTGTAGAGGTCAGGCTGAAACCTCTTCTGTGAATGTAATGCTTCTATATTCATTTTGGTGTGTATGATTGCTCCCCTCTCCTACCGCGTGCCAGACACATGGCCAGCCACACTTCAGTCTCAGTCACACTTTTATTGTGATATAAAGCATTTTTGTTGGGTCGGTGGAGCGATCGATTGTTTAAACACACAATGGACAAAGTAATCCAGATAGCAAACTTTTAAGGATTTGATGTTGAATGTAGAAAGTTTCTATATTGAAATCACACTATTTTCCAAAACCCATATTATTATTCCAGCTTTTGTAAAAAAAACTATATATAAATGCATGCATAGGCCATGTTCATACTGGGCTGATCTGTTTATATTACAAGCAAGGGGGTCAATCTGACGGGACTGAGAAGTATCCAAATGATTGTGTGCAAGCAAAGCCCTTTATCTCATGTTTTCTTCATTCCTAACCTCACTTTTTTGGTGAGTAGGCATAAGAAATGAAAGTTTAATCCATTTAGATGGAAAATTCATGGCAGCCATCCTGACCGGGGTGGGGGTATTAATAAGATGACAATGGAGATTCATCAACAAGACTAGGCTGTTGTTCCATCACTGCCTGTCCAGATGTAATAAATAGGCCTAAAACCAGCAGAAATGCTGAAATCTCTCCGGACATTCATGAAGATCTACTGTTAACATGTATAATATATTACGGGCAATCTCATTAGATGAGGCCGAACATTTACAGTTACCATTCTGACAGATCAGTGGTTTCAGCTGAAATGTCAAGCTAAAATATATCAAAAGAACCAGCTCAACAGCTAGTGAACAAAAAATACTGACAAAACCTACATAATTAAATTGATAATATCAAACATTGTACAAAAATGTCACACTACATTTTGTACAAAAACAGAAACATAAAAAAAAATGTATGAAACTGAAGCATACATATATTTAAGTCAGAAAGAACAATCAGCATGTTACCTAAAGCTTAACTACATATTTAATTCCTTCAAGTTTTACACCTGGCATGAACTTAAAACAAGTTTATGTTTGATGAAACTGTTTAAGAAAAAGGTTAAAATATCACAAGGGAAAGAGTAACAATGAAGACGTCTGACACATTAATTAGGTCTCACACACAAAGGTCATGAAACTGAATCCAAAATGGTTGACCAGTGCCTGTCTATGTGGATTTTATTACTGTGTTGTTGCAACAGACAATGAAACATGTCAAGAGTTGAAAATATGAGTGTATGTGCTTGTCAGTCTTCCCTGGTATTGGGGGAGAACCTTTATGGTTCTGGCTGGTTGAATAGAGAGATGCTTTCATGCAAGTGCTCTAGTCATTCTCCATTCAAGTAATTCTTGCTCTTATGATTCAGGCAATAACATGTATTAACAAATACAAGTCATTTGAAATGTGTGGCCAACAACAAATTAGTTTCACTTGGATCTATTTAGCTGCGGGTGAATGAGCCTTTGTTGGGTAGCTGGAAATTCATCTATGGGTGAAAACTATACCCATACACCAGCAATGGAAGTGTGAGAAATCAAAGAAGATGATGATTTCACACGGTGTAGATGGCAGCTGTCCACTGCAACATCTCCAGATGGCCTGTGAGAGTTTTTGACATATCCGCAGTCAGAGGCTCAACTAGGGGTGACCTTTCCTTGTGGCTGGAAATGGGATTGATCTGGATGTTTGTAGGACTAATAACAGAACAAGGATTACTCGGACTGGTGGTTCTTGGCTTGAGATAAGAAAAAAATGCACAAGAAATTGGCAAGTTCAGCTTCACAAAGGCTTAAAGCTGCAGCTGAGCAGTGCATGGTGGATTTGAAAAGCAGAATACAGTTATATACTGACTGAAAAGGTGAATTTTTAAGTCAATAACAGATGAACATCTCTTAAAACTTGGCTAGACCAAAGCGAAATCCACGTGAAACAGGTTGGCAACGGGCAGGTGAAGGTACCAGCTTGGTCAATATACGCAGCCCCTGCCCCAAGGCAACAAGCTGACTCCAACTGCGAGACAAGACCATAGGCCAGTGTTTAACTTTCATCCTGTCAGCCAATGGCTCTCCCACTGCTCCCCCACCACTTGCCACTCAGCGCGACATTCACCTCTTCCTGACTGCACACTCCCGCCCCTTGATGAAAAGGCAATCAATGAGCTGGACTGGCTTGTATGGTAGCCTGAGGCAAAACAAGAAATTTGCAGTCAAGGGTTTTCAGTGCAAGATACCACTGCCTGTTAGAAATTGCAGAATTGGTAACAACTAAAAAATAAGAAAGATACTATCCATAGAATAGATAGAAGCCTTGATGGACAATGGACAAAAAGCAACCTTCTTATCTTGCCCAGTTCCTCGGGAGTATCTTATTCAGTGATCATGTTTGCATTATTCTGGTGTAATCATAACACATCTGGGGAAAATCAGTAAAAAGCTGCTGCTTTAACTACTGATGAATTCTCTGTTGGGTCACTTGAATCACAAAACATATAACTAAAATATTTGTAAAACTCCGAAATCCAAAGACAAAATTTAGATTTTGTAAAGTGACATTATATAAATATTTTAATTTCACAACAACTTGACAAGAAGCCACTGAAAGTCCTCCACCATTGACAGTGGGAAGATGAGGAGTGAGAGTAATTTCTTAACCATCCATTCTTAGCCTCAAAGTGACAAAAGACAAATCTGCGGTTGCAAATTAACCCCGGAATAATGAATGAGGAATGGAGCCCTGAGGTCTTAATTGAATATTTGCTGGACTCATTTTGTTGACAGTGATGGATGTCTACAAAAAAAGAATGCCTCGGCAAGCTCATAATTCATATTTCATCTTCCCTATATCTGACTTCAGCTGTGCATATTTATTGATTGGTAAATGATGAGTTTTCATTGTGCAGCAAAACTGAATGAAGCTTGACATGTTCCGTTGAGGTTTGATAAATTGGGGCTATCTAGACTTTGAAGAGATGAACATGAGTACCTTACAGAAAATGTAAAGTGATGTGGAAATCACTGCTAGTGATCGCAGCTCATCATTTCACAACTGATGTTTAAATGATTTGGTTATAATAATCAAGAATCTACATTTGCAGTGTTTTGGGGTCTATTCATACTTGAGATTGAAGAAAAACTGTTACCACATACTCAATCACCACAATCAGTAGTGCTTTGACATATGCTTTGACCAGTGTATGTGAGTGGACCTTAATGCAAATATACTGTATACTGTATTGTGCAAAGATCTTAGGCCATCATTGTATTTTTGTTACTATAGCAATGCTCTAACAACCATATATAATTCATTCTCAGTTTCTTTGTTAAAATACAAAAAAAAAAAAAAATCGAGGAAATGTGTAAGCAGTATTAGAAAACAGAAAAAAAAACTGTTTCTATAGGCTTACTGCAGAAACATGGCTCTTTCAACATGAATGAAATGGAACCAATAAGTCAACCAAAAAGTCATTTTTTTCACCTGTATTTGTCCTACTATTTCATGTCAAACAGCTGCTGTTAAAAAGGCCTATTACAACAGCTCAATATAAAAGAAATTTTAAAACAATATCACACACAAGCCGCACACTTTCTTGTCATTATAATACTGTTTTTTCCTTTCTTGACCAAGTTTTACCAGATTTTTACAACTTCTTTGACTAACACAATCTGAAAGATTATTAGACAAAGAAAGAAATCTTAAAAAAAGGAATATGTTTCTGAAAAGGTTTTTTTTGGTGGGGTAGCACAGAGAGTTCAACTGTGCTACTTTGTTTTGTGAGTTGACGAAAAAGTTTAGCTAAAGGGAGACAGTTGCAAAGCACTGACATGTAGTGTCGCAGTGAAGACAAATACATTTTGTGAATATAGCCCCCAATTTCAAGATAAGGTACCAGACGCTCTTCAGGCTTTTTCAGGCATTTTTTAGGACATACAGACAGAAAAGTGGTTGTATTGTGCTACTTGAGTACGACCTCCAGCAAAACAGATGCGTGGCATCTCCATCCAACCTACCCCTGACATATATACATAACTTGATAAATGGAAAATTTATGGCCTCAGTAAGATGAGTATCAAAACTGCCCATGAACACCATCACCAAACGCTTAGCCAAACTGTCTACATCTATAAATTGTGTTGATAGTACAGCATTCTACTTTTCTGGAACAAATCTGCTCAATGACAGAGGATTGACTTTAAAAATGAGAATGTCATTTCAAGCCTCTAAAAAAAGTGTTTGGCAGCAACCTTGTTTGGGATGCTATTTCTGAGGGCAAGCAACACTAAGCATGTTACTATAGTAAGACGATTTTGATGGGGGAGAAGTCACTCAAGGAAATAAGTCAGATCGTGCCGCCTGAAGCACTTTAAGGACATGTCGGATATGCACAATGCAGCGCTGATCACAGAGCACACTGGGGCAGATCTCTTTTGAAATGCAGCTCTGTGAATGTGACAGTGCTGCTCTCGGCATACTTATTCATGGGATAAAAAACAGAATAAGGTGGTGCTTGAATTTCACAACTTTTGTCCCAGTTGTAAGAACTGTGCTTCTTAAGAGGAATAAACATTCAATTCTACAAAGATGATTCAAAGGAAAAGTAAGTTTTGATGGTGTCAGCCAAAGGACTGGTTCATACCTGGACTGCAAGGTGAATATAATTAACTTTTTGGTTGGAAGGAAAACTAGAAAGTTTCTGAAAGTCCACAGAGCAAGAAGTTAAAATGAATTCTCAACAGAGGATAATTTGACAACACAGACCGATAAAGTGTGTAATTTAAGCACTTCACTTTCACTTCAATCTAGTTTTTAGAAAAAGGAACAGTATCTGAAAACTAAATTCTAATAATACTCAATGACATTTATATGGATGTTTTCATAGTAATTTCTTTTTGATGAGATTTAATTACTTGCCACACTGAGAGCAAAATCATCATTAAAATTACTATAAAGAGCCAGTTAAGTACATATCACAAGACTGATAAAATATTCCTTCAGGACATGTCATTTTAATCTTCAATGCTTGATATATTTCTGATGATAGCTGATTTTATTTCTGTTAGTGAGCTATTTGTTGAATCTGCTGTTACAAGGTTATAATTTAGTGTGTTGATAAGACAGCCCAAGTGACCCTGAGAAGTCCATAAAATTGCAGATCAATAAATAGAGTATACAGAACATCAGGTCGGTAATGGACCAGACTGAAATGTAACACTGAATTACCTGCTGTGACACTGTTTTGCTTTAAGGTAAGAAACCCTTACGTCAGTATTCTTTCTGGGACGTGAGTCCACTGGTTTTTAATGAAAAAGTTGAATTTATTCAGTGGATCATGAGCCAAAGAAGGCAACTGCTTCTTGGGTTATGGAAAAAGGCCACAGCATAATATACTGCACATTACTATAGGCAAATAACAACTATTTAATTTTTGATATTTTATATAGTTGAGAAAATGTGTGGGGATTGTGGGGTTGTTCCAGTAATGTAATTGGGTCAATTATGGTTTGGACACAGATATGAACGCCTGATTGGCTGTGAAGATCTTGTGGCATACAGTATGGACTGTATGTGTACACTGTGTGTGATCAATAAAGAGTACCAAGCCTATACGGTTCACCCACTACACACTAAAGAAATCCAAACCCCCTCAAGCTGGAAGTCAGCACTTTAACCTCACAGTCCTGGTTTCATTTGAAATACAGTATAGTGGAGTAAAGCCAAAACAACAGAAACCATTTCACTCTTCCAATGTTAGTAATATATGCATTTTGGTTTATAAAGTACAAGCCCAACAGGAATCCCCCCGATCAGATCAAGAATTCACCTTGAGAGCAAAATAGCAAAAAAGTAAATCTCCTCATCACATCCAAGGGAAGTAATGGTGATAGACCAAGAATAAATATTTTCCTAGATGATTAAATGATAATTAAATTGGATATGGTAGAAAGGTGGGAAGAGGAGGATCATGGATGCACACTGGAGGCTAGATAGGGAGTGGGGATAAGATTTCAGCTATTTGAGGCATATAATGTGCTGGGAGGCAAAGAAGTGGCCAGACCCCACCCTCCGAACCCCAACCAGCAGAGGAAGGCAAGGAAATGTCTCCCTTGAGTTCAGAGACTGCCAGGATTGCCCTTGATGTCACAAGGCTCAGTTAAGACAACATCCCCTGCCAAATAAACTATGCTATATACACCAGAAGAGAAGAGAACTACTCAAAGAGTCAGAGCGACTCAGAATCATGTTCTGTCTGTTATTGAGGCATACAACCCATCAAACAACACTGAACATATGCAAATGTGCATTTCAAATATAGGGTTTAGTCAAAAGCTTCCTTTTGATGCCAAATTAAAATTGGGGGGATGGGTTGTAGTGTTTGTACTGTACATACACAAACACTCGTAGTCTGCAATGCTTATAAAAAGTATATTACAACCGAGGAGTTGCCTTTGATCGATCAAGCCGCCATGAAGTGGGGGTGCAGTAAATGAGTTTCACATCAGCTCTGGCAATCTTGCAAATTGGGCACTTTCTTTCATGTGTGAACTGCAAACAAGTGAGTTTCCAGCACATGAACATATTTTAACTAGCACAAATATAAACACATATTTACAGTGGTTCCTTAAGCTCAGCACACCTACACTAAAAAGGTGTGCTGTGGTATCTTTAAATATCTCATAGTATATTCTGTAAAGTTACTACTCCTCCCTCCTGATAATTGGACTTCGTGGCTTCCTGTCCAGAATCTAGCCAAAGTACTTTGAAAAGGCTTTAAAAATCCTAAAATATCAATAAAGGCAAAGAAAATTTGGCCTGTTTTCAGACTGCTGTCAACGTCAGCTCTGTCAGGAAATCCCTACAGTACATACTTCAACCCTTCAAACCAAGAACAAACCATAATATAGACAAAACCTAAAATCTGTAACCCAACCACAACCAACTACAAAGTATTGTTAAACAGCCAATAGGGGGGCGGTAGCTAAAATATGCAAATCTTAAATCCAAACGGCTATCCTGAGCACACTGCACTCAGATGCAAATGGGGGTCAGGTACACACAACTCAATAGTTGTACTCAACACATCCTTTTTGATTTATATCAAATGAGTCTTCAAGGTTGTGAAATGCCAACTGTTTTATCACAACAGTCGATACTGGCTACTACAAAGCTGAAACAATGGCAATCACAGTGAGGAGATCGAATTGCACTGTTATAAACATGCATACTTCATAAGGTTTATTGCAACTGATCACATGAGGACTTTATGTGTTACCCTAAATAAATTCCTAAAATTGGGAGCTGGGCCAATTTGAGCATTTTCTATATTCCTATTAATTCTACAAAGCACAACAAAAAAACTTTGACAATTCTTCGTTCGGTCTGCATATGTCAGCTGTCAAAAAGAGATAAAGATAAAAACATGAGTAGACTACAAAATAATGTCAGAGTCAGAAATGCAGAGTGCACAAAATAAAGCTCGACTGTAGCAATCAGACATTGTTGTTCTGGGTTCCACAAAAAATGGTTTCAGTGGATTTTGCTATGTATTAAACTTTGTCATAAAAGCAACAAACGGCACACTTCAGAAATAAAAACATTGATGAATAAGTTAAGCGTTTACTTGAAACTGTGCTGCAAACTGATGACAGAACAACCCAACTTCTCACTGAAAACACAAAAGGGTTTCCATAAAGTAGCTTAATCTTTTCATTAATCTGATTTAACAAGATCATTTTAAAGTAATTTAAAAGACAATCCTTTTTGCTGCTATGCACACAGTTCACTCATATGTTATTAACATACACACACTTGTAGTAAATGCGATTATCCTTTAATGGCATTTATTAATCTGGATTAAAAAGACTAAAATGTCAAAAATATTTAACCTTTGTGTCATCTTTATCATTGCTCCAGTACATTTTTTTAGGAGAAGCTGCTTCCATGCTGAGAGTCAAAATAATCAAGCAAATAAACCGTATATCATGGCCATGACCGCCACCCGAACAGATGGCCTCAGCTGCAGCCTGGAAGTGTGTCAAAAAGAGAGGAGCACACTGTAACTGTCAGGCCAGGTCCCTTGAATCCTACAGCTTTCTGCTACACTGATCTCAATCACTGTACACCTGCTCTCCATCTTTTCTACTTTGAAACTTCAGTTGTAAGACAGACTGAGAGATTTGAAAAAGATGTGAAAAAGGGAAATGACTTTTGCTCGTACTTAAGCCCCAACGTGAGACTTAAATTGAAAGCTGATCCTCTATGTCAATTTTTTTTTTTTGATTTTTCGACTGAACACAGACACAGCATATGCATGGAAGATTTGGTGAGGTGACAGTAAAACGGGAGGTCATCTGTTTCTTCAAGCTGGACTCTGATTATGAACCTTAATCCAAGCCATTTTATTTATAGAGCACATTTAAAAAACAACCTCGTTGACCAAAGCGCTTTACATAGACATAGATTTAAATACATTAAATCTACATTAAGTAAAATATAAGAACATGCCAAATAAAAGCCATTAAACAAAAAAACATAAAAGTTGAACTGTTGGGTTCTCAAACTGTGTGAAAAGCCAAAGAATAAAAGGCTGGGGGCTTGTTTCACACTAAGGGGCAGGGAGTTCCAGAGTTCGGGGTCAGCAATGGAAAAAGCTGCCCCTCCCTGCCCCTGAGTCTGGTCTGAGGGAAGGCAAGGAGCAGTTGGTCTTTGGATTTGAGGGACTGAAAACTAAAATTTAAATGAAGGAGGGCACCCATGCAGTTCACTATATGGCCTAATGTCTCCTTGAGTGGATTTCATGTGTCTGTCCAGCTTATCTGTCCTTTTATTTCACTCTGTGTGTTCTATAGATACTGCACTGCGATCATCTTCACCCATATGAGAGCCTTAAATTTGTATAAGAACTGGAAATCTGGTTTAACATAAATTTATAATAAAAATTGCTACTATGTCTTACTGACATGGGTGTCTGCCTTTTTTCAAAATTAAATGTACACTGTGGAGTTTTTGAAATTTTCTAACATGCAGGTCCCATTATTGTCTGCTATCCAACACACAAGGACACAGACACACTTGCAGGCACGCACACTCGCTCACAGATGACACAACACACATTCATGACAAGGGTTTCGCACTATTCTGCTGGTCTTCAGATGGCAGCAATGTACCAGTAAATATAGCAGTGCCCCTGCAATGTAGGAAACAGGACGACTGTTACCAAGGACACCACAGATTTAAACAATGGAGCCTTTGAAATGTGGATTCAAGCCAAAACCACATTATCCAAAATCATTGACTGGCTTATACCTCATGGAAACATGGGAACTCTTTTGGTAAGTAACACAAACGTACGTAAAGAAAAAAGAAAAAAGAAACTTTGTTTACAGGAGAACTCTACCAGGCACATTCAATAGATCAAATAGCACAGGTGAAGTTTGTGCCCCTTAGCGCCTGAAGGTTGTTAAAAGAAGAAAGAAAAACAAATCCACAAGCAAACATCTGGCTTGTAATCATCATTGCCTGGGCCGGTATGGTATGCTAATACAAAAGATTGAATATATTATGCAGCGTGTAAACATGGACTTAGCTGCAATATATTATTGTAGTCTGGAAACTATTTTAACCTCTCCTTATCTTTTATAATTTCAGAATTAAATCTTCTCTCAATATGTTGGAGGAAGAAAAACAAGTAACTGCAAAAAATTCAACAAGGAAACCTTTTTACTGTAGTTGTTTTATTATTTTTCACATCACTGCCTTAAAGTGTTGTTTATTTCTGATAAAAACGAGAATTCAAGACCTAATGCTTGCTCTGCAACATTTATTACAGCACTTTACTTTTTCCAGTGTTGTCCTGGCAGTAATGTTTTGCCAGCTAAAACGAATGTTTAATTAATGCACTTTCTTAATTAACTCATCATTAATAACATAATTTATTATCAGTTTTAAAGAAGGGCCACTGACTTGATAAAGTCATGAAAAGCTCTTTCTTGAAAAGTGGTGATTGCACTATTTAAAATCCAGCTTAATAAATGTGTTCTGTGCCGTGAAGGGACAGTTATTACTTAGTCCATTTAATTGCAGACAACTATGGAGGAAACATAAACATGATGAATAACTTAAGAGCCCTGACGATGGAAATACTTCAGTTCTCAGACTAATTAATTTATTGTACTTGTGTTTAGGTATGCATGAGATATTGTTAATTATTGCACAATCATGACCACTATACATGTATTACATGCATGAAATCATGTTATTTTATGTGGAAATTCTGTGATTAATAAACCGTGACATTGACTTGACAGGATTATATGGGTACCAAATGACTTGCAGCAATGGCCGAAGTATCATACATCCTATAAACATGACAAAAAATGTTTTTAACTTTTGGTATTTCAGATTCGTATTATTCCATCCCTCCAACAAATCGGATCATGTTTGAATGAATTTTGAATATTACTGAGATAGATAAAACACAGAAAGAAAGAAGTGTGACCTATTTTTAATGTATGCCTTCAATATAACATATCGACTCAATGTTGTTCTCCTTCTCAGTAGAAGTTACATATTTTTCCTCCCACACTCGCTATAAACAAAGAAGGCAGCTGCTGTTGTGATGCCTATGCAATGATTGGCAGAGCCTCACAGAATTCCCTTGGTTACAAAATCTAAGGCTATGGCAAAGCAAGGCTCTCGCTGGGTGCAGCATCCCCTGTCGTACCTTGAGGCAACCAAAGATGTTCTGCACCCACTAACAGGGCAGACGAAGGCTCAGATATTTGCTTGCCTACTAACAACACTAATCCAACCTACTTATGTAAGTATGAGAGACTTACTTCTATCACAGACATAGTTCACAGTTCATAGTGCGTGAAGCTTGTCCCTTTTGCTATGCACCCAAAAAAAGAGGCTTCTGTCAAGCTGGACTGCTAATGACACTCATCAGTCAATCCTGTTGATGCCTTGCTTGTGTACCTCTTTACTCGAGCAGCATCTACCTTTGTGCTCTCACACTCTTTCTCCTTCTGTGTTTCTCTTGTCCACGAGTCCAATGCTTTGGGATCAATTTAGAGGCAGTGTAATTGCCTTGAAACTATTCTAGCATTATTAGAGTTCTAAGGTGGCATTTGCAGGGAAAGAAAGGGCATGGATAACAACTTCTCCATCGCTCTAAAGGTTACTTTTAATCACCCAATGAGGAATTCTCTTCTACCTCCTGATTCCTGGTTTAATTTTATTCCCGGCTGCAGTCGAGGGTCCTCATACGCCACGCAATGGTGTATGTGGCAACTGACTCCGCTAATTAAGTGTGGGGTTTGTTTGTTACAGAGGGATTCTGACCTCTGACATATTATGTGATGCTACAAAGAAGTGGCTTTCACTCGCACTCAAAATATAATAGCAGGGCCAGCAACATTTCGCTGCCTGTGAGATAGAAGTACCTGTGAGTGTGAGAGTGTGTGTTTGTGTATATTGTGTATATTGTCTTCTAGAACAGCCATCACATAAGCTGAAAAGTGTTATCAAGAAGCTTCAATTGATACACAACTGGCCTCAATCTTAAATTTCCAAATCATGCTGAGAAAAGGCATGAAGGCAGACATAGATTTTATATAAAAAATGATTACCCGAGAGTGGGTCATTCATTCTTTCATTGCCAGAAGAGGCTTCACATTGCTTAAGAGGTGTCTTTGTTCAAAAAGCAACAAAACAAAGTGGCTGGGGCTGAACGCCAAACTGCCAAATTGAGATGAAAAAAGCTATAATTCAGTTTTTACCCTGTCAGTGCATACACTAAGCTACGCTGTGATTGTCAGTGATGAATCCTCCGTTTTTCTGCTTCTGTCGGCCTGACTTTTCAGCCCCTAGCTTCTTCAGACAAAGCAGCTTTTTGCAGCAGACCCCAAACCCGACAGGTGATTCTTTTATAAATGTATAAATGAGGTGCAAATTATCATACACAACACTGAAATTCAAAAGTGCAGCCACACACGTTCATCAACAGGTTTTTTTCCCCCCTGACTTCATTATTTTCTTTGGGAGTGAATACAGCTTTATGCAGACAAGACAGTGTGACAGAAATTCTTGCTAGCACAATATTTCTGTTCAGCTCCTCTTTCTCCATCAATGGTACATGTGTTTCATCAGCTGCCAGTGGTAAGACTGACACACATCAAACAAGTGCGCGTGCACACCAAATCTAGGTCAAAGATCCATTAAAATTTCAACTAAGTCCTTCGTTCTGCCATTGAAGTGCAATGAAAACAATTCAAATAGATGTGGAACGCCCATAAGGCTGCTATATATCTCATGCTGGCCACCACTACACAGGCAGGGTAGGCCTTCGATCAGACAAACTTAAATGTATGCACACAAAGCATGCTAGACTTTTACCTGCATGAGGGAACTGGTTAAAATCTGACGATTTTAACCACTGAATAAGAAAATTCAAGCCCTAAGTGTGAGGAGAGAATCCTATTGTCTAAGTCTAAAACAGCAGCTGGTTTCCTTAAAGGCTACAACATGTGAACAAACAAGTTTCTACTGTAATTTGTGCTTGTGACTCGATTAACCCCTGGATCTACACTCATAATAAATTAAAATCTCAATTCCATTACAGTCCTACATCCTACAATAACACGGGCACACAAACCTCTGGCTGAGTATCAGACAGAAAACTGTGGCCTCACCAGTCCTGACAAGCTGGCAAAACCACCATTTCTCATTTTGAACAACATAAATAATACAGCATTGACTGTGGCCCAGTCAAACTTTAGGAGTCAAAAACTAGAATTCTTCAATATTGTTCTTCTTCCACTCATTTCAATAAATATTCCATAAAAACACTTTTTATTGACACTTGACAGAGTAAGAAAAGTAAAGTTTCACTAAAAAGCAACTTTGAGTTAAATTTATTCAGATTTAGCTACCAAAACAAACAAAATTTGAAAATATAAAAATGCCTGGTGACCGAACCTAAAAGAGCAAATTTTCTAGTGATCTGATTTGTTTGTTAATAAAGTGTTAAGAAGTGCATACAATGGCTAGCACGTTTAATTACTTCTCACAGATCTGTATCACTCTACACCTGACAGGAAACATAGTAACATAGTAATAACACGCAGAGCTAATGAAAGACCAGCTAGATGAATTTAAAAAATTCAGAGGAATGAAATGTAGCTTGTTCATCTGTGATATAGCAAATGTTTTGCAGTACGTGAAGCCAGGAGAACTTGAATTTTTGATGCAACTTTGTAATGATTTGGTGCTATATAAATAAATAATAAATATCTTTGCCATATTTTGTAACCATTTTATGAAAGCAACAGCTCACCTCAGTCTGTTGAAGGTGCTTATTATATCACATTACGGGGTCCACCTTATTGCCCCTCATCTGTGAGAAGAAGCACAATACACAGCATGCTGTGACCTTTTGCTTAAATATAGGTAGAGGAAGACAATATAACTGAATAGGAATATCTTTTAATGGTGTGCAACAAAACACCCCTGTCAAAATCATCCTCATCACAGTGGGGGGGCATGGTCCTCTTCATTTATTCCAATCATTTTCAATACTGGAGTATATCAGGTGAAGAATTCCTTAAAAAATGTGATACACTATTGCCACTGGACTCTACTGTTCACACCGGAATCTTTAAAGACAGTCGAGAAAACTTCGAAGCATAATCGCATCAAAACAAATGAGCTTTCAAACCAGCGTCTGAAAAGAATGTGCTTTTGCAGTGCGTATGGTTGCAAGAACAAGAACCGAGGATTTCGTCCCACCAACATTGGATAACCAAGTTGACAACCATTTTTTATATTTATTGAATATTTCAAAAGAAACAACAACATGTGAAGGATAGCAATTCCCCAGTTACAAATCATTAGAAATTGGCCAATAAAGGGATTTGGCCAGAGGAAATTGTGCTGAAATGTGCACCGTGGGGAAAAAAAAAAAAGAAGAAGTGAAACATACTTACCCATAGACAAATTGACAGGACTAAATATGTTTTGCTTTAAAAGATAAAACCAAAAACAAAATTTGAAAACAACCTGCCTCTTTTGCTGCACTTTTGCTTGGAGCAGAATACCGTTTCAGAGTCCACCACAAGTATACAGTGTGACAAGTGTTCCTGAAATAATGACACCGCTCTGCCTGTCATTTGGTTGTCCATCAGCCATTTTATTTTTATTTATCTCCATCCGCTGACTGCGTGTTTGTAGATTCTTCATCTGACAGGTAATTTTGAAAGGTTTTAAAAATATTGTCATAATGCATCAGTCATATGGCACGTCATTATTAAATTGCCATTAATTAAAATGCAAACTGAATAATCATTGCCATTTAATTCTGAATGAAGCACTTGCTAGTGACATTTTAAAAACAGTGTCAAATTGAGGAGCAATTCTCAGTTGGTGTTTCAGAGCCTAATTAAACTACAGCATCTACTTTAGCCCTGCTTTCTACCTTGAAACATGCTGGATCCAGACTGTCTCGCCTGTCTGTGTGCATGTGAGTATACACAATGATTTGTGTGTCTGCTCTAATTAGTAGTTGTGCCATTGTGCATGGAGGGTCTATATCAGAAAGAGAGGCTCAAGACATAGTACTGTTATGAAGGAGACATATTTTCCACCCGCTGCAATTTGCCCTGAGGAGAGGCTTGCCCATGATGCTCGATCTCTGTGTATGTGGGCCTATCAACCTTCAGCTGTGCCAGAAATTCTCATATCTTTCACTACCAAGCCAGAAAGTTCCCCAAGTGAAGGAGAAATCCACACACATCAACACACAGACCACTACGCCTTCACATGTAGAAGGGAGGAGCACGACAAAAGCAACATTTGGATAATGCTGTTTTAAAGTCATAGTTTGCTGCTTTCTTTGATATAATGTGTATACTACTTTGTCAACTGTCACATCCATGTCTCAATACAGTACTGTCAAATATCAATCAAAACAATAACATTTTCCAGTGTCAGAAACTATTATGGTGTTAAGACTCTCAAAAAGTTCAAAGACAAATTATTCTCACACTGAAACTCTGTGCTAAGAAGAGACTATTATTGGGATAACAGGAGACAACTGTGTCCTTGTGTCCTTCTCCATTTCCAGCGTTGTTTCATTCTTTCCGTCTCATATTCATGTTGTAACTGGCTTTATCGTGAAAGGAAGGTCATGAATGCTGTGCTTTCACTGGTGGTCTCTGCGTGTGATTGGGCACAGCACAGCCCTAATTATCACAGAGGAATACATCAGTTCCAACTCAAAACATCCTCTCATCGCATGCAGCTGTGTCCACGCAGACACACATGAAGAACCACACACATTGATTTCAGATAAAAAAAGTAGCTTGCAAACAACATGAAACGCTCTCAGCCTACACAGTTATCTGGTGCCTTCCCACTATATGTCACAATGACAGTAGCCCTAATACATTCCTTATTAACAGGAGAACAATCTGCCTGGTGTTTTAATTGGGAAAGTGAGCAGGTATTGGCAGCGCATCAGATAGGAAGGCTTGATGGTTATTTCAAGTGGTCTGATATGAATTCCATGGGGTCTCCTCCATGGCTTTGTTGTGCTTATTAGTCGTCTGAACAGATAACAGATTGCATCTTAATTGGAAATCCCCCCAGAAGCCTTGGTAACCATATTGTAAAATGATCCACACCTTTGGAGTCTGTATTTCCCAGGGTACTTTGCCTATGGTAACAGGTTATGGTAGACACGGTTTTAGGGGACACTGCACAGATAAATAACTTCCCCTGGAGTTCACAAATTGCAGAGTCAGTGATATTCCATATGTAAGAGCTACTTATTGAATTTGAATGTGACTGAGTGGAGACGACCAGTAAATGTTTATATTGTGTCATAACTTAGTTTTCTACAAGGCTATAGTCATTAAAACCTTTATTCTGTATATTGTACTATTTACACAAACACAAAGCACATTGTGGAATATTAATTTTTTATCCAAAAATATTCTATTCAGGGTTGCAGAGAGTATAACACCTCTTTACATTTTGGGCTTTAAACATGAGCATCAAAAACTGAACAATGATTGCCAAAATTTATGCACGTTATCATTGTAACACACTTGCAGACATCAAGCCGGTGAGATGCAGGATCTACCATGAGTAGGTCAGTAAACTGAGCACAGTGCATGTCAGGGATTGTTAAGGCCAATCCAGTCAGTAAACAAAAGTCAAAGAAGCTGAAGAGATTGTGAAACACCATCGGTGCGGCTCACATCCATCTGTGCACCATATTAGAGCATCTGTTAGCTTTATTAAATCATATCAGTAATCTCACTATAGATTTTTCCTCAAAATTAACGCAATATCAATGAGTAGAAACCTGGCAAACTGAACCGCCATGACATACCAGCCAAAGATGTAAGTCACAAAAAAGCCACTGTCTGAGCAGAGCAGGTGGTAGAAAGAGATAACACTGACATCTCAAGATAATGCTGCCAAATGAATACCATCAATATCTAGACCATAAACACAAAGTGAAGTAACAAGTTAATGAAAATCATGGCAAGTCCATGTTTTATGTCCATGTGGTCAGAAGTCTATTCCCCTTTTTATTACTGAGCTTCAAAACCTCATCATGTTTTTACTTATTTTAATTAACTGCAACTAACTTTAACTTAACTGCAACCAAGTAGCGAAAAGTTATTGCAAGTTTTATGCATTTTTTTCTACAACAGTTAGCTAAATCAGGCAATTTTAGCTGTATCGCTTTTCCAGTCAGAAAGCAGGTAACAAGATTATATTGTACAGAAATGCCAAAGAAGGTTAGAAGTTATTTAGAAACAGTATCAACATCTGTTGCTCCCCCAGACAGCACTGAGTTATGGATTTTTCAACTGGAAAATCTCTTGCAAAGCACAATGGTCACTAAAGCATGCATACTCATGGTGATTTGTATTTTTTTGTGCTTAATACTGAATAAAAAAAATTTTACTATTTTGTTGATTTTCATATTAGTACAGGCCTCAAACTATAGTATTAGATTCTAACAATATGCTGGTTTCACTGATTATTACCAAATAACACAGATTGGCTAGAGTTGCTATTGAACATGAAAGCTTTCCTTTTTTATGTATAAATAAATCTGCTACTGCTCTTTAGATGCAGACGATTTTCCACACAAAATTAACCCTCGCAAACTGTGAACTTCGGTTAATGCAGCAAAATTCGCCCACACTCATAACTCTCCAGATCATTTATATTTTCCTCTCTTAAATGCATATGCAAAGACGGGAAAACGGCACCAGCGTGTTTACCTCAGATGACAGGAAACTGCACTTATGGGTCGGTGCGGCTGTTTGATTATTAACAAGCATGTGTTGCATGCATTGTAAAGCGCTGTAAATCTGGTCTTTATGATTTGGGGACTGAGACAGAATGCAACAGTGAGAGAGAAGAACAGAAGAAGAAATCTAATTTATCGCGGTGTGAGGGGGTTGATGACTGGTCAATGAAAGACAGTGATGCGGAATCACTGAAAATGGGCTGTGAGGGAAAAAAATACAGGAATCCATTCTCCATCACTACATTACCAAGCTATCAAACGGAGGCTTTATCATTTCAACAAAGGAGCCTCATTAACCAAAAAAATAAATAAATAAAATAAAAATAAAAAAAATCCACATTCAACAGTGCTACAAAATATCAGTTTGCCCAACTTTACCATGGAGGCGAAGAGAAGATCAATGATGTGTATAAGACTGTTTAGAGATTTTTTTCACATATGAGACATCATTTCTAAACTGAATTTAGTGGGAAATGGATTGTGGATCAATGGATTAAATGCAGCTGTGGAAAAAAATGTTGTATAAGCAGCACCATCATGCCACACCAGCAATTGTTCATTTGATATTGATGTATAGCACATTATTTATGCAGGCATGAGAACTCTTGGTATGCTGAATGAAAGACCTGGCAAAATTTCAATATCGAATATGTAGCTCAGAATGTAAGACAGCAAAATATTGATCTTCGGTACCAGATTTTGCAAAGGATCAAGCTATGGTATGAGATCATAACTGGGCTTCTTACAACTGATTTCAGAACAGGCATTTTATTCTATGTTTCAAAAAACAAACTTTTATGAAGCAAATGTTACTGCATTTTGTGTGAGTTGTATTGTGATATGTATTTTATTTGAATTTCTTTCTTTCTTTTTTTGTTTATCATTAAATGAAGGTTGAACACTCTTCAGGTTGATAGCATTAATCCTATCCATTAATATCCATTAATGTCTCCCAGAGATAAAATAACAGCACTGTAAAATAATCGTGTGTGTGTACATATTATAATATAATCATTGAAGATCATTGATCTTTTCTTTGCCTTCATGGTAAGGTTGGCCAAACAGATATATAGTACAGGCCAAAACTTTGGACACACCTATTCTTTCCTGTACTGTACACAGGTAGGCATGAGACTAAAGAGCGAAAAAACTGAAGGGATTGACACTAAAAATAAAAAATCATCAGTGCAAAGACACAAACTTAGCTTGTTATTAGAGTATACTCAAGGATTGCTTTTCTAAGGGGGAACTCTGCTCAGCTGGAAACAGTATCCGCACAGCCAACAAATATGGTTGAAAGCACCAATCAATGGGCAGAGCAGTGTCCAAAGTTTTCATACCATATATACCAAAATAAGAGAAAAGTCAGGAAAAAAATGGCTATCATTGATATCTTCAATATATTATACTGAAAGCTGTTGAAAATGAAAAAGGGATTATTCAATAATATTAGCATTGCAACTCTGTGTAGCCTCCTTATGACCTTTCAATATTTCAACAGCAAGATAACACTATGTTCCTAAAGAACAGTTTGGCCTTTACTTTAGCCAACAGTTCTAGGATTCGCCACACATATAGCAAAGGCATTAACACTTTTTCCTCCAAACCTATTTAATCTTCTCAATGACATCCACCACTAAACTTGTGGTCTTGCAGACAAAAGCTGCTGAGAAAGAGAGTTCAACTGGTTTTGACACAAAACATTACCAGATAGAAACCAGATTGACCGTGGCATTGAAATACATTTACTCGTCTGGGAAATGAAAAATGTTAAAGTTAATACTTCGGCATTCCTTCAGACAATGAGTTTCACATCGATTCTGGGTTGGCACAGACAAAGATCGGTCCCCATCACAACATACAGAAACCCTTCATTTGGTGGTGGATATGTGGTGTTGAAATGTATTAGGTATGTCTATGATTCACAAACCCCAATGAGGGTGGGAGCGGATATGTACTTCCTTCAACTAACCATGCAGTCAAGCCACTGAGAGGTTTCACTTATTGGCCTGTATCACAGTGCCCCCTACTGGCACCAAACCTCTGATCACTGCACCTCAAGAGGAGTGATGATGGACAACATGAATAAATTATTCTTAAAAGCAAAACAATGACTTTGGCATCCAAATGACAACATACACTTAAGAAGAAACAAACCATCACACTCAGATCACACAGCTGAATATTACAATATAACCAGACACTTTGCTGTGGTGTGCATTTTCTTATGTACCTAATAACAATCTCATTGTGAACAGTTTCATTCAGTTTAATAAAAAAACCAGATGAAAGTAATGAACAAGATAAGAAAAATACATAAAAAATACAAGAGAAAAGGCTCAGTTGCAAAGAAGTACAATTATTTATGTTAATTTAATAGCGTTTTGATAATGGCTGTGTGGCAGTTAATGAATGATTATTATTATTTTTTTTTTTTTTTTTTTACTTATCTTCTGGTGGTTATATACCCCACTACAGCATTGTATTGGGCGAAAATGGTATCAAACAAGCAGCTTCAGTCCAACATGAACTTTCTGACTGGATACGTTTCTCAAGGACAACGCATGCATCAAGTGAGGAAAATCGCTTTCAGGAACCCATCCCAGATACATGAATATTATCATCATGTCATACAGTAAATGCTCCCAGATAAATTACTAAATGTTTCACAGATTGATAATCTCATTAATTCAGTGGAAAGAAAATCAATCCATTCTAATTTGGAATAAAATCCATTAGTAAATTATCAAATAGAAACTATTCATGAGTTATAACATAACAAACACAAATGTTAGTTTTACTTTCCAAACTAATGTCACCATAAATCATCACCAAGTTTTTCACTGGCAGTGGCAGTTTTCCAGAAAATACAAGAAATAAAATGACTTGATCTCTGACACTCGTGCTATCCATTTGCTTTTCTCTTTAAAATGAATTGCCAACACCGTTAACACTTTTTTTTTCTGTGGGGCTAAATAAACATCAACACCTTGACTTGTATATTTAAGCTGCCCTTTCACAAAAAGCAGATAAATGACAAGCTCGCGTGTTGCAGGACATGGTCTAGCAGTAGAGAGCAGGGATATCTTTCTTTTAAATTTTGGCAGCTTGTTCAGTGATTATTGTGGGAAGGTAGCAATATACTCTTGACCTGCCAGCTTTGATCAGCGATTAACTGCTTTTGAGTCCTTGAAGTGTGGTGCTGGTTGCAAAGAGCTTTTCATAATTTCCACTGAGATTGTGTCACATTAATTTAAGCTTATTTTCATTCTGCTGGGGAGACTCATCAAGCCACATTCAGCAGGAATATATCCACATCCGAACCAATCGCGATTATTGGTTCGACTGCATGTTTTTCATAATTACAACAGACAGAACAATAATACTGGTGCATGGAGTCCTGCCAAGGATAATGTGCGTATGTCCAAGATCACATTTCATGCACTTCCCAGAAAAAAGAGAGACATTTACTTCTAATCTGTCAGTGTCTACTCTATCCATCTATGACACTTGGGGCTGGTGATATGCCCAAACATGTTTTCACATTGAAAAGATGATGAAAATCATATCAGTTAATAACGGTAATTATTGATTATTTTCAGGATCACTTTCTTATACAGACCGGGAGGGAATAATGAACTACTGTGCTGTACTGTTTGGATATTTTGTCATACTGTGTTGTTGAGTACCTCTCCATTTTGGACTGCCTGTGGGTTGTTTCTAGAGATGAAGTAGATGTCGGTCGTGACTGGTAACATGTTTTATAATCCAAAGGATGGAAGTGATAAAAATAAGTTTAATGTATTCCTGCTTTTTGTTCAGGAAAAAATTTCTAGCGAAGTTTACACACAAGATGCATTTCTCTTTCAGAAAGTGATACTGGAGAGCCCAACAGCCCTTTTACTTTTGTCCTCACCATCTTCACCAGCTCGTTTTCTCTCAACATTCCTGTTGTTGTTGATGGAACTGAGAAACACACTGGTTAAAGTATTGACCGTTTGTCGCTCAGTGCAGGTTCTAATATTGGGCGATATTAAAGGGCTCTGTTTACAAGACAAAGGGAGGGGGCGATCTTAAGGTCTGTCTACGGAACAAATAAATTGTTGGACTTTCTTTGAACTATTTTCTAATTATATTTATTAGTTACTTCTAAGCTACTAACCTACTACTGGTACACATCGTAATCACTCTATCAGCCAGGGTTACACAATGACACAACCTAACCTTTGTCTAATTAAAAAGAAAAAAATATATCATGTACATCATGTAATTTCAATAAATCACAAAATTACAAAGTAATACAAGAGAAATTTCTTGTTGTAAATGAAGAAATATCATTTAAAAATCTCCCAGCTAAGTCCTGATCTAATAAAGTTGACAGAACTGTGGTGCTGTATGAACAAATCCTCTACAGAGAAATGGTATAATTTTCTGGAGCAGCAATAACAGCCTCCACCGGTGTACCTATCACATCCTTCTCCCTCTGTCACTCCCTTAATCTCAAATAATACTACTTCTTAAAACATCTCTTTCGTCCGTGCACACACTACATCTGCTCGGCCCACCTCAGTTTTTTTCTTTTCTATCGCTTGGTCTTTCCCACATCCTCCTCTCATCTCCCTCTAAACTGTGTAGAATATATCAATTAAATGGTGCTGGGATAGAAAACATGGACAATGTAAACTAGTGTGTAAGGGTCAGACAGAGAATCAGAAAGTAGCAGAATTCTATTGGATCATATAGAAGTAAGGCAGTCTGTCTTTCTTTAAGACAAAAATATATTCTCATGCCTATAACCTCTCTCTCTCTATCTCTCCGTGGTTCCTGATGCATCGCTCAGGAACAACAGCAACAAGCTGTCACAATGCATGATATAAACTTAACAAGGTTTTCTCCCACCATTCCTTCAAGTGTTTCCTGGACACTAAAGAAGGCTTGCATTACAAACAGTGCATTCTCCTCTTCAAACCTCTATTTGCCATGCTGCTATATTGAAGCCCTGTGCTAAAATAACACAAAACAATCTTGTCGACCTTCACTCAATACTTTATCATTTGAAATGGAAATTCTACACCTTCAACTATTTCCTAAACACATCAAAAGCTGAACAAATTGTTTATTTTTTGGCACTTTAGCTGAGACTGACAATTGAAGATCTGGTTTCAGAGGGCAGGTAGCAAAATTTTTTAAAGCAGAATAAGAATACATCCACTACTCTGAAGAGGCATTTGGAGTCTCACAATCACTGCCACAAAATGAAGCAAAAATGTGATTCACACTGCGTGTATGACATATCTGTAAACAACTGCCAATTTTCCATACATGTTGAGCTACAAGAGCATCCAGTCCGCCGGCAATGCCATGAGTGAAAACAATGTTTCTTTTGACAATGAAATGTCATTGGAGTCTTTTTTTAACTTGTGTGCTGATATCAGTGCCCACCTGTGTCTAAGTACGTATCAGAACACCCTGGGGGTAACTGCATCGGATTCTACAAGGTACCACCACATTTGGAACACAATGGTGCACTGGCTGCTCTGCTGTGGGGCCCATGGTACTTCTCTAATAATCTACCCAGCATGTGTTTATCTTTGTTGGACCAGGTTGTGTGGAGGAGGCGGTCAGGAAAGGAAGGCAGACAGAATCCTGCCAGTCTGCGTGTGAGGAGCCCGCAAATCCAGAGGGACTGCTGGCTTTGTGTAAGTGTGTATTTATGTAAGTGTGTGCGTCTCCATGTGTGAGTGAATGCGTGTGTGTGCGTGAGAAACAGTTGTGGCAGCAATACAGTTATGCCAACATGAGTTATGGTCTGACTTACACTGACACAGACACACAGACAAAACATTTAATAGGCAAAAAAAAAAAAGGAGTCTCTCTGAGGCTCCATTGTGTCTAATGTGTTCAACGTTAATCTTACCCTTTGGGGACATTTACTGTTGTGTTAATTACACACCACCAGGAGCCCTCATTAACACACATACAAATATGTGCACGCACCAGCACACACACACACACAAACATACTATATACATAACTTGGGTGGAGCAACTAAAAGCAGAGATTAAGTCAGGCAGTCCAGTATGGGAGAAGTAAAGCTAATGAAGCATTTACAGAAAGAGGGGTCATTGGAGACTTGCCTGAGGTCGACTCATCTCACACACCTTTAATGAACAAACCCTCCCTGAAATGTAGAGAGGAAATCATGGGCCCAAGTGGCTGGCGAGCCCTGCTTAGTCATCCACTACACCACTGGCTCATCACAACTTGGCAGAAGCCTCTGCTTCCAATACCATACTCGCCTTGGCTAATGCCAGTTGAGTAAGGTAAAATACAAAAGTGACACACAAACAGTTAACCAGAGTATTTTCATTGGCCCTTATGTCTGCCTGCTTTCAGCACTGATTACAGTTTCCTCCTTACTGAGTCCATTTCAACTAGGTAAAGCTGAGGAGACATTAACACACTTAACAATTAGACTGTTTGTCTCACTCATTACAAAGTTCCTTGGGTAGAAGAGGAAGAGAATATTGTGAGGTTGCCTTTTTATTGCTCTGGAAGCATCCTCCTGGGAGATAGACCACCCATGGAAGGGGTAGAGTAATGGGCTACAAGGTGACTCCTGTGCACCTGTCTTTCTTTAGCTTTCACCTCGCTGCGGGACTTCTAATTGCATCACAGGGGGGTTTCACACAACCAATTATAGCTAGTCAATTATAGATACAGCTGTCAGAAACTGCCACAGATCAAATGGGACAGGTAGCTGGAGAGGGAGGGGAATACCTCCAGTGGTTGTTCATAAGCACCAATCAGTATGGAAATGAAAGTATATTATTATTAATATTGTTATTATCATCATTATCCTTATTAGAGGTTGTCTAATTAGGGAATTATGGGAAACAACTATCAACAGCAATGATGCAAAGAGGTACAGATGTACAAGTAGGGAAAAAAGTGAAAAAACACACATCTCACTGTACCTTTGCCTAAGATTTCAAAATTGGGAGGAAAAAAAATACCACAATCATTGCTATTCTTGCTGCTTCCAACCTCCATTTCAGTGCAGCTGAACTTTAATGAAAAGTGTAATATGTTCTTCACATTCACATCAGACATAAAATATCCAATGCGTTTCGCTGCTTAGAGTGATTAAAATTAAAATCAAGGCGTATCAATCCTCGAAGGTTAATTTGTCTTACACAGTATGTCTGTCGTGTCTTTCCATCCTGGGGATGGTTGTGGCCTCAGAAAGGTTAATAAGCTGCTTTACCTCAGCCAGACATGGATTGGAAAAGAGTTGGAAAGGTGAAAATAAAGGTCAGTCATGAGAGCAGAAACACCTTAATGCAGATCCACACAGTCAAAGTAATCTGGCTAGTCTTTAAAACCACTAGTTCCCCCACTAAGCATTCTCCAATCGCAACTGGATCTGTACTTTATATGCAGTAAAAACAAATTTACATGGATTGACATCCATCAGTCCACATCTCGCTATGAGCAACTAGGGTCAAATATGTGGACAGATTGTGGAGATGATGAAATAGGTGCTGGTAGGAAACTGTTCATTGCCCCCTCTCCATGGTCAATTTTAAAGTAACTCGAGTCGACATTTTAGGGAGATGTTCTTCGTTTGGTTGCAGCATTACAGTTGGATTCATGCCTGCTCATGTATAGTGTGAAAGCAAATACAAAAATTCCCAGGACCCTGCCTCTATACTGAAGTGTTACTGATGTGGTTTCCATTTACTTGCTTGTGTGGGTGGAGCAAAAGTGCAATAACAGTGCAACACCACTGAAAGACCTAAAGCTCAATACGGCTAAGTCTGAGTGTAACTTCACAGCAGGCTAAGGCATCCTCAGAGTTTGTGATTTTTCTGTTTATACAGGCAAAGATTGAACCGGAGAAAAACAACAAGCCAAAGACACATCAAAAATAATGGTTTCCACTTAAAACTGGTTCAGTATTCTGCACATTCATCACATTGAGATTGAGGCTGTAGGTTTTTCCGCAGCCTTTAAAAGAACAACATCATAAGTAGAGCGGGGTTTCGTACATCAAATTTTAAATGGTGATTTCTCCATTCATATTCTTCATATGAAGCTTGTGGAAGATAGACAAAAGAATGATACGAAGAAAATTAAAATTAATTTGTCTAAAAATAGGCATATGGCACGTTAGATGAAAGGAATCATTATGAGCAGCTTTGAAAAGGTTTTTTTTTTTCGGTCACCATTCCTCAACTATGCTTATCTGCTTATCAGTTTCCGGGTCACGTGGTGCTGGAGCTGATCCAAGCTGGGCATGGGTGGGGTACACCCGGGACAGGCCACATTTTATAACAGTTGAATAAAAAAAAAAAAAAAAAAAGAAATAAATATTTATTTTACTTTCAAAAGTAAAAGAGCAGGATCAAAAATTGATACGGAAATGGAAAACAGAATAAGAGACAAATATTCACAGAGATTATTAAAATACTGACAGATGTAAAATATGTATGCTGTGAATACTGCGTTCAGACAGAGACAGAGAAAAAAAGAGCAGAAGATATTGACTTTAAGTTCAAGGAAGATGACAGGATGGTGAAAACTATAGAAATATATGAGGTGGAAGGGCAAAGTACAAGGGAATATATATGAAAGCAAGCATGAAACCAAAGCTGAAACACTGGATGCACCCTGAAAGGAAACTGGACAGGTTATGTGCCTGATATACCAGCTATGAGGAAGTCATAAATCTTTAACGCAGCATAAATTTAAAAAAAATCTGTATATATGACAAACGATATCTATCAAGCACATCTACAATTTAATCCTCACTAAAAATTGCAGTGTAAATAATAGAAAATGATTAACATATGGACAACATGTAAGACACTAAGACTGTACCACCTCACTAAGTAAAGTTAGAGCTTTGATGCAAAGCTGAAGTTACTTCAGTAATGAAATATTTACAACAATCAAACCATACAAGACAGATTGTGTATTTCCATATTGCTGACTTTAGACTAAAGCCTCTTTGTTTCTGTGTCTTATTAGCATTTCATTAACATGTTTCAATAACAAAACAGGAACCAATTGCAACTGTGATAGGCTTATTTGACAAAGTTGGAAATAAAATATCCAAAAGCAGACTTCAACAGCAACTAAAGTCATCAGTATGAGGTTGTGTTGGTTTCAGCTTTAGCAATTTCTATTATGCAGCTGTTTTTACTCTTAAGTTGTTGTTTTTTTTTGTTTTTTTTTTCAGCTGGCTGTGGATCACAATTTGTAATAAGACTGATCTGTCTACCTTACTTTCTCTTTCCCTTATCTAAACCCCTTCTGTCTTTGCAGTAATTTACCTTGCTGTGGCGTGAGCAGTCATGATTGTTTATATTCAAGGAGGCACCATCTTTAATATGTAGGGCTCTGATTGTTTACCCATCCTGCATGACATCACGGTTGCTCCGTTCCCTCCAGTGCTCCTGTCTCCTCTTTGTGTTTTTTCAAGCCAGATTGGCTGTGGGAGTGTCACCCCCTGGCCCACTTGTAGTCACAAACCAATTCCACCAAAAGAGGCTCAAAGACAAATTAAAGTTAATGCCATGTAACAAACTCAGTGGGCTACTGTGTACCGGACTACTGTGCACAATAAAGGCTTTGTGTTAGCTGGGGGAGAAACGGGGCTTTTGTGCACTTTTTGATCTGTATGGAAATCGAGTGTCAACATGAAGCCGGATACAAAACAGTTTCTGAGAGGTTGGAAATAGACGACAAGTGTAAAATTGACATACAAGTAAAACATTTGCAATTACAACTGATGAATTCTGCTAACTGCGTGGCCAACAGTGTTTTTGTTCGATCTCATTTAAGAGGAGATTATGAAATACAGCGGGTGGTTAAGTTGTAACAGCTTGAGAAACAAACTGTGTCTACAGGCCTATAAGAGAGAAAAAAAGAAATACCAACTAGTGCTTAAGTAGAACAAAAGCTATCAGCCCCTGAAATTAATACCTGACAAGAAGAGTGAAAAAGCTCTGCAAGTCACTAACAGAAAATCAGTGTCAGTGATACACTTTCAATGGTTTGGTGTAAAGGGCACCGGAAAACTGCATGGAAAAAGAGAGATAATAACACAATTTTTGACCATAATTATTTAGATTTTTTTTTTTTTTTTTTAAATCATCTTTTTTTTTTCCTCCCTTTTTTTTAACATTGGAATCAAGCAAAGCTTTGAAATGACTAAAAATTCGTTAGGGAAACATTGCTCATGACATTTCCACTCCTTCCAGTCATCACTCCAAAATGCCCATCTGGTGGAGCAGTATATCCTCACATTGAACACTGCACCATCACACATCAAGCATTCCCTATAAAGCCCCTTTGCTCTTCTACTCGTACTTTTGAGCTGGATTAGATATGCACTCCATATTCTGCTGTCTGGGATCATGGGGATAAGTTAATGAAGCTCCACTGGGGCCTTTCCATGTGAAAAGCTCCAGTGACAGTGTCGGCATTGTCCTCTTTTTAAAAGGCAAACCCCCTTGCTAATAAGCATCCTATCACTCAATTAGGAAGGCACACAGATACACGATACACTGGATGACTCCCAGGGAGCCACACACTAAGATATGTACTCCTTCAAAAAAAACATCTTTCCCTTTGTTTAATACTAAATATCAGTTTTGAATATATTACCGCAATAAATAATTTCAAGGTTGGTGAAGAGACAGTGGTTGATATTATGCATGATATAATAAATACAGACAGAAAGTGATATTTGTAAATGCCATGTAATGCTAATGGTGCAGGAAAATGGCTAAGATGATAGAAAGAATAAACAAATAAGGAAAGACCCCAAAGAAATGGAACATTTGCATTCAACTATCAAAATGAAAAAAAAAAAAAAAAAAAAAAAAACAGAACAAAACAAAACAAAAAAATCTTTGATTTTCACAGTGCACTTTTTTTTTTAAGTTCAAGTTCAGAAATTCCAGACTGTTGTATCAGTTATTCATCCGGACAAAATATTTAGACCGAGGTATATGGGCTGTCTGAATATTTAAATTTTACAGAAAGAACAGAGTGACTTTACCTTAAAGATGCAGAAAATGAGATTACTTGACCGTATTGTTAAAACTGAGATAAAGTATTTGCTTTGGGGCCAGGAGAGAGCAACACTAAAATGAAAAAATAGATTGACATATCCCAAACAAGTATTCAATGAGATTATTCAAGGGAGCAAGCTAGGAGAAAGAGACATAAAATATTTAGATGCACAGGGGATATTTATTTTTGAAGAGACAGATTGTGATGAACATTACAGTGTACCTGAAGGCACATAAAAGTTAGCAGGGTGTAGAGTTGGGAGGCAGTAAGCGGCAGGTATCAAAGAAAGCTAATATTCAGAGGGCTAAAGTTAAAGTGCACTGTGATAGCCAGAATGGCTCTCATCTGAGAAGAGAAGATTAAAATCAGTGGGACATCACAGCAAGGCAATATGAAGAAGGAATGAGAGGAAATCGCTCTCTCTCACTTGCTCGCTCACCCTTTTTCTCTGCGAGACACAGATGCACATGCACATAATATAGTCTCCTACAATAAACCAATTATTTGTCATTAATATTTAAGGGCCTAATTTCCATTCATATGAGATGTATTAAAAACGTGAAGGGGTGAGCAAGGAAAATAGCTGACCCTGAGATATTCACAGTGAGCTGGCTGCCCCAAACAGAGGAAAATGAACAACGAGGTGCTTTATGTTTTGAGACAAACGTCCTCTGCCTGCAATTAATGGCTTCCATTCTAAAATGAGGGAAATGGCATGATTTGAGGTTTGTCTTTTCCTTTAACTAATAATGAACATTTCATCAAGAATGAACAATTTATTAGTGTCAGGAAAAAAGAGCCAAAGAAGACCTAGGACTCTTTGTCTCAGGTCATGAAAATAATTCACCACAGAGAAAAGTCGCTCCACTCACTGATGACAGTTGACAAAATCAGTATGTGGTAAAATGCCGGTTGCGACCTCGTTGGCGGGAAGCTGCAGCTGTTAAACAATGGGATAGGGAGGGTGAGCGTGGGTGTGCTTTTTGTCTTGCTGTTGCTTTTGTTTCCTTCTACAACGCTCATCTTGACTTCAAATGGACACCGCCATGTCCAAAAACAGAAGTGTACAAAGCAGATTTAATTTTGACAGGTAATTCTCATTTATTAAGATGTTTAGTTTTTTTATGTAAATTTAATTTAGTTTTATCATATTTTAGTCTTCTGATATGCTCAAATCTTTGTCAAGTCTTAGCCCAAAGAGATACCAAAATGATTTAAGACTGACAACATCTATGGTGGATTTAGACTTAGTGCAATGCATTATTTAAATTGTTTCTCTTGGATCTCCACTTATTTGGATCTATTAACCTATTACAATTAAATGATATTAAAGTTTAAACATGTGACATATGAGTTTAAGTGTTATGACCCAAAAGAAACCTTTATTTAGGCAAATGTTAAATTGAAGTACAAAAAAATAAAACTAAAATTAGATGTCTCTAAGACCAAATTTTGGTATGAATGGCCTCAAAGACATTTTTGTATAGGATTGAGTTTCATAGAGGTAAAGAGAAAAGATATTTGCCCTGATTGGTTGATGAAAATGTTGATTATATTTAATTTAGTTTTCGTCACCATTATTTAGTTTTTTATTGTTTCTCATTTTCTTTCGTCATTTGTTGATGTGTTTTGTTTTTTTTTTTACGAAAAAAAAAAAAACTAAACAAAAACATTTTGTAACAAAAGTACCACCAGTCCAAAGAGAGTTTCAGAACAGAAGGAGACGAGATAAGAAAAAACAGAGAGAGAGCGATATGAGGAGAAGAAAAGCCTCGGATAAGGATGCTGAGGAAGCCTTGTTGGCTCCCTCTTCTCAATTAACAGAATCAACAGCCATTTTCTCCAGGGAGACATGGAAAGCATCAAGCCTGACTTCCTAACACTTTGACATAGAACATATCAAAAGCTTATCCTTGTACACATGCTATTAATACAAGGCCAACTATTCCACAGTGGGCTGCAGGGTCTTCAGTTGAGCTTAGACTCATTATACAAAAGCCTTTATTACATTGTGCGCGTCTGAGACGGCAGAGCTCTTCTTGCTGTCTTGGGATAGCTTTTTCAAGAGCAACAAGCTTTACGAAAGTTTCAATCAACAAGACATATCCATAGTGAATGAATAGAGTTTAACAGGATAAAAACATTTTGAGTGGCAATTATTGTTACTATAGTTGTAACTGTGATCTGTGAGCCAAAACTTCTGCCCGCAGACTTATACTGAGCATGCAGTGCAGGGCTGCGGTGTGCTGGTCAGCAACAGCTTTCTTTTCTCACTGAGAGGTTGTTGAGTGTCATGTGAGGTGGCCAACCATGCGTGAATGTGTTTGATCTGGTGGCCGGGTCAGCCCTGATGTTAACAGAGTTATTAGGGGACTTATTAGGGAGAGTCAGAGAGCCAGCTAAACCCCCCACTGATTCCATCATTACTGCCGTTGTGGCAGGGTCATTACCGCCCTGCTGCTGGGGCTTTGTAGCAAGGATTGAGAATCTGCTGGTATACACACTACATTGGCTCAGTTGGAAGAATGTGTGTGCGGGGGACAGAGTTGTGCAGGCATAGGTGAAGGAAAATGGGTGTGAGAGTGAGGAGAACTCCTGAGGGATTTGATCAAATCCCATGTGATGAGGGGGAGGATGACTGCAGCCATCACTTGGAGTCAGGTTTTAACTAAGTTACCTTTCCAAAGTCGACCTTTACAGACACAACACAAGTGAGTGAGTGGCCTTGAGGCTTTCTACATTTCTGGGGTTTACTAGATTTATGGAAACCAAAATGTGAGACTAATGAGATGCAAGAGCTAAGACTTTGTTTTAGGATAAAGGTTATATTAGGTTCAGGACTGAGGCCTGTGTGCATGTTTGCATACTGCATTGGGTGGGATTATACTGTTTGCATATACAAATACATTTTGTAATTAGATTTTACACCTCAGTACATTAAATACTACAGGTAACGTGCAAAAATCTGCCTTAAGTTCTTCAGACAAAGACCTCCCTTGACATTCATCATTATACCACTGATGCCTCAATTTTTTTGATTTGTTTCCAAAGGTGATTCATTGGCTTCATTTGGTAACACTTCTGCCTGTCCCCTCTGGTCTGATCCACCACAAGCACTTGGCTGAGCAAGTTCATTAGGAGCCAAGGCATCATTAACACAGAAGCATGCTGGGAAAGACAGTCCCAATAACCCTACGCAGAGGGGTGGACTAGTGCCTCTGATTCCTACTTCGAATTGCACATGCATCTTCATTAGGCCTCCCTTTTTCTCTCTCTCAGTCATTCACCTTCAAACTATAATGTGGATCAAATTGTTGTTGTTATAGAACCTGAAAAATGCATATAATAAAATAACAAAAAACAACAACAAAAAAGCAAAAAAAAAAAAAAAAAAAAAAAAAAAGAAAGAGTTGAGCAGGACTAGAACTTGACCTCACCAAAAATGCATCACTAAAACTGATCATCAGTACTTTTACAGTAGAAATATCATTGAACACTGGTACATATACACACAGGGATTTTATTTGTTGTTAGCTAATCTCCCTAATTACTTTGTGTTGTTTCTGCTGAGAAGCCCCAGAATGACTATTATATAGTGGCATATGCCCTTTGTCCGTCAGCAATTGATGTGGGCAATGGAGGAAACATTTTGGAATAAAGGGGGTGTGAAGCTTGCCAACATCAATCTTGTTTCAAATTTAACTGCAAAGTTCCAGCTGAATGAATTGCCTTTCAAATGCAGCAGGCCATGGCTAGACACATTCAATCCCGAAGTGAATCTGATTTGATCCCAAGAGCTGTACAAAGGGGCACAACCCACAGATTGATAAAGTGAACTGTGGGGAGATGAGGGTAAGAGAAAAAAATAAATAAATTAAAGAACCAAGTCAATGGGGAGCAGGGTAAAGAAAACGGAATAAGCCGATAGAGCTGAGCACTGGAAAAAGGAAAAAAGACAAAAGAAAGAAAGCAGAGAGGAAACAACTGTTTTAATGGCAAATAAAACTCTTCTCTAATGCGCTCAGGTTGTGAAAAAATGTGGAGATGAGCAAGAAAAAAATAGAGATACGTGTCTTGCCCATTCAGGTGTAGTGACAATTTCTAGATGAAAAAGCACCAGACGGTGCTAAAGGTGAAACACTTGTTTTGACATCTGTGAATGAGGTCTAGCTTTGAGCTTAAAATGTTTTCAAATCACAGAACAACATTTGCAACATTTTCACCACACCAGGAGAGGATGCAACTTGAAATATACTAACATTAGAGCTCAGGTCATGAAGGACACTGGTTCACATAGGTGAACAAAAACCCGTGGCTGAAAGATGGTTGTGGTGGAGTTACTCAAAGGGAGCTATGGTTACACTCTAAAGGGCCAGGCTTTCACTGAAATCCCCAAGATCAGTAGACGTGTACCTCTTTTTGAAGAGGTACATCAGCGAACCATCATGGTGAATAGTCCAAGACGATGTACAGGAAGCTTGATGGGCATTTGCTCACAAGACCAAAAAGGTACCATCCCGGTAAAATGGAGGACTTGTGACGTGCTATAAACAATCCTCATTAAACCTGCACAATCACCAGCTACTTTGGAGGATCCAAGTTAGAGTTCAAGAACCGGTTCACAAGTCAGAGTCAAGACCTGAAAAGAGGAAAGCTGTGTTTCCTTCCCCACGCTGTTAATTGGGATGAATTTGCTCAAAACAACAGCAGAGAGGGAAATCAGAGAGAGTCTGGCAAACACCAACCTCTAGCAAGAGCCTTTATTAATGGCCTACCCACAGCAGCCAATAAACAAACCAGGTTGACCCTGAAGGCACTTGATGCCTTGGCAAAATAGGTGAGAATGGAGTTCAAACCAGGCAGCTCAAAAGATATGGTGATCAGAAATGGGAGAGTGACCACCAAGTTCTTGTGCCAGCTGTAGGTCAATTGAGGATGAGCCAATGAAATGTCTGATGCCACTTTCACTAACGGAAGCACCACATCAGCAAAACAGGGGGGGGGGCTCTCCTCACAGAAGAGGCTCCTGCAGCTGCTACAACTGTGGGAGATGAGGGCAAACATGAGAAGAAAAACTACTTTCTATAACTGAGCCAAACATCCCTAAGGCCTGACACTATCATATGATCTCATGCAAAGGGGCCGCAGGGAGGAAGGCAACCAAGTACCAGTTCCAACTTTGCAGGACCAAAGATTGTCAGGCCCGGCTGTTTCCACTTTCCAGGGATTGGCTGCAGGGGTTTTATAGCACAGTCTGATTAGAAGATGTTCACAGCTCTAGGAATACGAGAAGGGGAAGAAGACAGGTGCTCAGAGGCTGGGGGAGGCAGTGGAAAGAGACGCATGCTGTCTCTTAAAAAAAATTCTTAAGAGTTGAGCTGAAAGCTTCTCTGAAAATCTTCTCCTGGCCGAAAGTGACAGAAAGTGTTGGTGTCTTTTGACATATCTAATAGTAACAAAGATGAGAAATGGTCCCTGCAAAAACTAAAATGTTACCAAAAACTCAGTAGGTGGTTCATGATATCTTTATGTTACCAGTTATCAGTATCGTTTCATATAAATGTCAGATAAAAAGCAATTATGTGCTTCAGACTTTCAGCAACATCAAATATTTTCCAAATACTACAGTTTCTGTGCCTTTGCTACACGATATAGAATTTTAAGTGGATTTAAGCCTTTTACAAGTGTAATTGAGCATGAACAGTATTTGTACTGCATTGATGTAAATTTACGGTAGATTTAAAAAGGTATCTTAACGCTTTTCATACTGATTGTAAAATACTGTTCAACAGTCATCCCTTGCAGGTAAATGAACTGTCCTGCCGGGTTAACAATTACAACACACAGTGATTTAATGGCACAACAGCATTTTCCATCATGTGGTGAAAAGAGGGGACAGCAGCAGTCAGTGTGCAGCAGACACAACAAAGGAGATAAAAGTTTCTCTCATCTCCTGAAGTTATCAGTGTCCAGTTGTCCAGCGTTTATCCTCCCAATATTTTAATGGAGTGAATTAAAGTTATTACCTAAATAAGTTATCAGCTAACTTATAAATTGAGTAGTTGAGTAGTGGTTCTTAGAAACAGCTTAGGTGAGAGTTTGCATTCGTAATCTCTCTCCTCCAGATCCTTTGCCAGCTTGACATGTTAGACCAGCAGTGCCAGTTACCTTGGCCGACTGGACCCCAAATACAGTAGGAAATGTTAAATGTGTTGTAAAATAACAGTAAAACGTGTGATATGTGATGTAGCTAACAAATTAATTAAATCACTTTAAGAATACTGAAACAGATTTTCATTTGTTTAGTTTAGCTTTTGATATGTGTTAATGGTAATAATTGTTAATTAAATAATTTGTAATTGTCATCACTCTGTGTACATCACATGTATATGCCACATTTTTAATTGATTCTGTGCAGAACATCTCATTTACTTTCAGATTTACAACAGTAAAGCAGTCAGGCAGATACTGATGTGACATCTGGTCCATATGATACTGATACAAAGTCACAATATCACGTTTAAATGACCTTCAGAATCCCTAAGAATTCTAATATGTGTTACGTTTTCAATCAGGCCAAAGAATCATCTTATAATAAATGACAAAGAAAAAAATAATAAAAGCGACATTTAGAAGATTGAAGCCAAGCTTGAAATCCCTCTTGATTATCATTTCCTTTTCTTGGTAAAACTCATTAAACAGTGAGACTCATAAAAGCAGCAGGGGAGATGACAGTCTTGCATTCTCAGTTGTTTTAGAGGCCTCTGAGCGCAATAACCATGTGAAAATTGGGGACTGTTAGCGATTCTTTTTTTTTTTTTCTTTTACTGCTAAAGTGTTGTTCTTCAACAATGCAAGCAACAAGCAAGAATCCCAAGGAACATGGAGTTAATAGAAGCCTTTTTGCACCATTTTCTGAGGGCAGCTCTGCAGGGAAGGCATTTACACCTGCTTGCCTCATCTTTCACGATACACTAGTCCCCCAAAGTGTGCTTTACTTATAAATATCCACATCTAAGATGTGGCAGAGACGGAGGTAACACAAAGAAGTAAAAGATATACTTGTGTGTGTGTGTGTGCGTGTGTGTGTGTAGGACCAAAAAAAAAAACAAAAAAAAAACAAAACAAAACAAAACTGTGGCAATATCCCAGACAAATGAAGTCAGTTTTCACGAGCGACTTGTTTGTCACATCAGCACAAAGGATTTATAGTCCATGGCTACAATGAGAGGTTACAATAAGCGTACAAGACCTCAGGAATTAATCTTCCAAGCCTTGGCTTTATTATGTGAACCCCCAACACAACTTTAAACTGCACCAATAACAGTTTAACCAGGGGTGCACACACTTTCAGCATGCAAGCTACTTATAAAATGACCACGTCAAAACAATCTGCTAACTATAAAAATGCAAAAGATATGTTTATTTCTAACTATATTGAGAATTCTTTGTATGTACAATATATGCTCGTGTACATAAACTCATATTGCACTGTACATTTTTCATCATTAACTTACCCTGATGACTTGCACTGAATGGAATCAGCCAGGGATGCATAGTCCGGACAGTAGCTGCTGATAGCCAGCCTGAAGCACACTTTATGGCAGAATGGTATTTGGACTGTCTCACATAAACAAGTGCAGCCAAATAATGCAGTCAAGGAGGTAGCACATTTCTTCATGTTGGGGTAGTTTTCGTCTGTGACTAAGTTCCAGAACTGTCCATGAGCCCTGAATTTAAGCTGAATGGCAGCTTGTAGTGTCAAAATCTCCACTCCAGATTTCTTAAGTTTAGTAGAAATAAATTGGAGGCTAACTAGGCACCTCAGTAGCTTGCCAGAGTTTTGTAGCACTTGGCGCGGTAGTACACGCATGTGTGGTGACACGTGTCAGAAACGGTTGGATGTCTGATTGGCTGCCCTGTATGTCAATCAAGTGACAAATGCCACTGTGAGGATGGATGATAGAGTAACATTTTTTTTTTTAAATGTATGGCAATCTACACTACCTTTGTGATCAACTGGTAGATCACGATCAACATATCGGGCACCTCTGAGTTAAATCATTTGCCTGGAGATGAAAGAAAACCCTCAGTCCAAATGGGTCAAATTCAAAGTGGTCCCATAAATGTGGATATTTTTTTTTTTTTTTAAGACTAAATGTTTAATTTTCACTTAATTTATAGCATCCCCTGACAGTATAAATTTGAAAAATGATACTGCATGAATAGAGGAAAGGGGAAAAACAAACGACTTATTTTATCATTTTAGGAAGATCCCATTGAGCACATTCTTTTTGCAACATCATCTACATCAAAGCCCTCCTCATGGGGGGCAGAGGAGTGGGGGCGGGCGGCACATATCAAACATTAAACAGCATTTTTCATTCATGAGTAAATCATGCTCTGTTTCAACAATAGAGGCGAAAAGAGCTGATTCAGAGGAGTTGCTGCAGGGGTAATTGATAGGGATCCAGCAAAGCTCCCAGGGGAATTGCTAGATCATGAATTCCTATCCGGCCAGCGGGAACATGGACTATCTATAGAACTTTTTTTTTTTTAATTAAACCCCAGTGGGTGAGAAAATTAATTCAATAAAGAATTTAAAAGGACATTTAAAGCTGAAGCCGTGTGTGTAGAACGTCAAATGTTAAGTTGTATTTTATTTTTTGACACGTTTTGAAAATACATTTTACTGTAGCTGTGCCCTGCAAACACATTACCAATTTATTATCATGTTGCATGTTACATTTATCATATTAAATAACAATTGGGTTTAAAAAAAATAGATGCTGCAAAGCTGCCAAAAAGGTTTGACCATGAATTACTTCAGAAATCTTGCAGGGAATGTGTGAAAAATATTGTCTGGCTGACATCCTCTGGTAAAAAATGAGAAGAGGGGTATGACTGCCAGGCTTTTCCCTGCCACTTTATTAAGCCTTCCAAAAACTGCTGTTCCTTCCTACCAATAGTTTCCTTGCATCTGTATTCATTCATTCATTCATTCATTCATTCATTCATTCAACTTCTACCAATTATCTGTTTACAGGTCACGGGGGGTGTTGGAGTCAATCCCAGCTCACACTGGGCGAATGTGGGGTACACCGTGGACAGGTCGCCATTCTATCACAGGGCCAACACACAGAGACAGACAGAGACCAACAACCACTCACACTCAGACCCACGGACAATTTTCAGTCACCTACACTTGCATATGTTTGGTCTGTGGAACATACAGAAAGGACTCAGAAAACTCAGAAAGGAAATCAAACCCATGACCTTCTTGTTGTGGGGAAACAGCACAAACCACTAGGCTTCTGTGCTGCCCTCCTTCTGTATTATGTTGGCAAATAGCCTTGTAGCCACTGATGAAATTGCTATTTATTTCTGAGAAAAAAACGAAAAAGGGACGAGCCTACTTTGTAGACCTGGGGGCTGTGAGAACAACAGAGCAGAAAGTCACAGAGCTGAGTGGTATCCAAACAGGCAGAGGGTATATTGGGAAAGTTGGAGGATTCTATATAGTTATGTCCACAAACCCTAACAGAGCTGAGATTTGACTGTTCTGCGGTTGACAGGGCTCTGACTTCTCCCCTCCCTTGGCAGCTAGAATTAGAGGATTGCACTACACAGACATACGCGCACACACTGTCAAAGAGGTGGAAAACACTCCAATAGTCAAGGGAGGAATACATCTAGTGCCTTCACAAACATGCTTCGATACAAAAACAAACTTGCTCTGTACTGCTTGTGTTATTCATCAGCAAGTTAGGTAGCCTGGTTGTGTATCTGAGAAACAAACTGGCCGGGACAAGAAAACTCCCAAAGCTTCCTTCACAAATGCCTCCCTTCTTCCCTGATGGAGGATTGGTCTACTGAACTGGAAAAGGCAAGAAGCAAACCAAGCATAACCACTCTTGGTTCACACACATACACACACACGCAAGTTCACGTTTGTGCACAACCACGTGCACGCACATAAAAACATTGATCTGCAAGTACTCATCGGGCACAAAGACCAAATACAATGTGCAGTCATACGGCATCTCTAGCCTTCTGAAAGATGCATACATATAAACACACGGCTACGAGAGCATATGAATCGCTAATTGGCACAGAGAATTGAACTGAGAGTATGCATAGAAGGTGTTGAAATGCAAGGGGGAAAGAGCTTGGTTTTAATATAATTAACATTTCAGTAAGAAAAATGGTTTCTTAAGTGTCACAAGATGAAAGTGGCTTGGCATCTATTACCAGAGAGGCTAAATGAAGCGGGTGTGTAGATTAATTAAAGGGGTGACAAGAGATGGCGCCTCCTTACCTTTGCTGTGTGAGGAGAAGTACAGGGAAAGCTGAGTAAATAGGTCAGGATTCTCAAACTTCTCTTCTTTGACTTTGATCCAGAAGCAATTCTCTGCCATTTCCTGAGGCACTATCTGCAATGACACAAGGTTTCCATTATCACTACAATCAGAGACCGCCATTCCACCAACCTGCCACTCAAAAAGTTCTTCACACTTGAGATGGGGTTTGTGTGCGTTTTTTCCTGTGTGGACACACACATGCTCTTGTGTGTGCATTTTTAGAATTTGAGTGCCAAAAGAAACAGGCAAAAAAAGAAAAAATTGGTGAAAAAGTGAGCCATCGGGGTTAAACACATTCACGTTAGAACTTAACACAGGAATATGACCACGCTAAACGATCATGTGGATAGAATCTGCTTTACACATCAAAGAGTGACCTCTCCTGGGATGAATTAAATATTTGAATTTCATTTTCGAGCATAAACCTTTCGAACTCTGTTTATACAACTCTCCCACCTAGAGGCAACTGAGAACCTACACTTGCTGAAATGATGGGAGGTCACTGAGATGCTTTTTACCCCTCTGTCATTCCCTCCTGCTGCTCAGTAGGACAGAGTGAGAGTATACAGAGAAATTCGCACATTAAAAAAAAAAAAATCATCTAACATGTTGCAGTTATTATTAGCTCGTGTGTGACATTTCTCTATATCTACTAAAAGTTCTAATAAGTGTGAAGGGTGTGAACTCTTAGTGTGTCACTTGATATTGAGGGCCCAGACAGCAGTTGGCCTATTGCACTGCTGTTGTTAGCTGCCATCGAGCTGTAAGCTACACTCTCATGAAGCACAGTTCCAGGCAATGCTTGGAAATCATTCTCAGCGACATATAGTACGTGAGATAAGTGGAAAAGTGTTGATGTGTCCTATAGAGGCAATCATAGGTGCATTAATGGGAGGCTTTAGACATGAGTTGGTGTTGAGTGTTGAAATCAAGAGTGCCTCTGTGCTCTTATTCAATTTACAGCCCGCCAAGACAGTAGTACTTGTCGTGTGTGTGAGAAACTAATTCAAAGTAAATGACAAAAAAGCAAATGTAGTCAGTTTGATATTGTAATGATTCATTCCTGATGCATTTAAGTTTTATTACTATTACTTGTATTGTTGTTATTAAAATATTCATAATATTCTGATTATTATTTTTAGTTCTGTATTTCCTGCAACAGCACACATTGAAGCCCTTCCAGTAAGTCAAAATTGAATTGTTTCCTCTTTAAATGCCTACCATGCATTTTATGTGCACAATTTGTTATGACCTCATTATACCTAACACAGGTCTTTTTTGTAACAATTTCTTATAATAAAAGAAACACAAACAGCATATTTTAAAGTTTGATTATTAATGCAGTTTTGCTTATCTGTAAACATATGTGTTATGCAAAACTCAATAATTTTTAAATTACTTGAGTTTGTATTTATGTCTGTAATTTGTGTTTTGTGTCAGGACCCTTCCTCATCTAAAAGATTGAAAAAAAAAAAAGGAAAACAGTAGTTAACATTTTGAAACTGAACAAGATAGTGGCAAGTCTGACTGTAAAGACAACAGAGACAAGAGCGTTAAAGGTCAATATTTTTACTTTAGATGTTTTCTATTGCGATGAACACGTGGGGGTTAGGCTTAGGGTGAGAACTCCATCAGCTAAAAATAGCAAGGCAGGTAAAAGCTAAAAATACATTTCTATGTTTGAATCAACTCAAAAAGGGTCATCTCATATACAAAATTGAACAATTACCAAAAATTCTTTGGCATGCCATTTAAAATGGTTATTGCTTTGGTAGTGTGAAAGTAATTTATTATAACAAGTAAATGTAAGTTTAAGATCTCTACTAAAGAAAATGGCAAATGACTAATTAATTAAACAAACACAATCAGCATCTCATGGGATTCTCAAAAAAATGCAAAGAAAAAATTATCATATAGACAACAGCACAAAACAATTTGCCTGATCAAAGTAAAGAATTAATTAAGGTTTGGCTTTTTAAATTACGTAGCATTGGAATGGTGGTTAGAGACACTGCCTCATAGCAAGAAGGTTCTGGGTTTGATTCCTGGGCCTAGAGCCTTTCTGTATGGACTGTGCCATGGACTGACTGACCCCATGTGCATGGGTGTGCATGCTCTGGCTTCCTCCCAGTCAGTAGACATGCACATTAAGGTTAACTGATGATTAAAAATTGTTAGAGTGAATGTTCGTACAAATGGTTGTTTGTCTTTGTATGTTTTAATGTAGGCCCTGCAGTACACTGACGACCTTTTCAGGATTAACCCCACCCTTGCCGGGAGGGTTAACTCCAAAACCTCTGGTGACCATGACAGATTAGAAGTTGAAAATGAATGAATGTCTGATAATAGCAAATAAAACATAACTAAAAGAAGATATCTCACCTGATACTTGCTAATGACACAAGCATATAATCCGAACAGAAAGGGGTTGAGACAGGAGCCCTGGGTTACACCATAGGTGTCAGATGTTTCTGATTCATGATCACACCAGCTATTAAGAACAGTTTCAAAGAGACCAACCCAGTTTTCAACATGATGAATGAGGTTGTTGTGGCTGAAGATGTTTGCTCATGCTATAAGTCTTATTAAGAATATTGACACATCACTGACAGTTTCACCCCATGCTCAGATGGTGATTAAAAAAAAAAAAAAAAAAAAAAAAATGGTGTCAGTGATACAGTACACTGAATGCAGTACAGAATAAAGTTTCTCCTTCTGTTTATCAGTAATGTCAGTGTTTATCTTAACATTAGCCTATTTCATGACAAGCTCTTATTTCAGAGCTTTTCATTATTTCATTCATTCCAGTGAATACATGTCGCCTTTTTTCTACTATTCCCACGTTTACAGATATCTGTAATTACCGTGGTTGGATTATATGAATTTATTTATTTATGTACATAATACAATAACTGTAATGGTCCAATTGTATTAAGTTTAGCATTGTTTCCATTTTCGAAATTCATAATTAAATGGCAGTAACAAAACAATATGTAGACATCTTAATTCAGCCAATTGCTATGACCCCTACATCATCTTCGCCATCAATTCTCTGTGGGACTCAATGACAAGCTAATCTAAATCTAACAGGGGGTAAAATCATTCAAGCCAATTTGTAAAGGAGTACAACTACAGTAAAACAAATCTGACATTTCCCAATGTGTGGGTGTGCTGGCCTTGTCCCATGTGAGTTGTGTATTTCTGCCTCAGACAGCCATTACACTCTCTGCTTGACTAGAGGATGTAAACATTATATTTTTTCCCATTCAAAAACTTCACCACCCACACCACTAGTGCAAACATACGGACAAAATGATCATATATGCTTGAACATATGTTTGTAGATATGCAAGTCAAGATCATTTGTGGAGATGCATTCAACTAAATTGTTGATTCTTTGTTTTCACTTGGTTGCTCTATACGTTGCCATATTTTCATCTTTTGAGAAGATAGAGAACACACCTACTTCTGCTCCCTCTTCAGAACTACAGATAGTTTTTCCTCACACGGTTATGAATTTCATTTGCATTACCAAACTATAATTCCTGTGGCATCAATGATAACGCACGTGTATATTATCCTGTATCTGTACATTTTCCAGAAAAAGTACATTTGCACCAACTGCATACACACAAATCATACTTCTATATCCCGACACTGAGTAATAATAAAATAAAATATCAAAGCACAAACACACCTGCTATTAAAACCCAAAAACTATGCCGTTTGTCTTACTGTTTACAAAACAGGAATACTAAATATTATTAATAATTGTATCTACCACTAAGGAGACTCTCAAATAAAATTATGTTTCTAATGCAACAGTCATTGCTGACTCGCATTTCCCCTTTTTTTATGTCATTTAGTGGCATTCTGCTAAAAAATTTTACTGTCTAAAGTAGGAAATACCCGTAATTAGCTTACTCATGCTTTTGAGGAAAAGGCGAAGAAATACAAAGAAATTACTCCAAGCGGCCTCAAAATGCTGAAAAATCATTTTCAAAATTCCATTTTAATTTCTGTCTTCATTCCACGAAAATCATTTAATGTGCACCAATAACATGATGGAGAACTGGTCTGATATGCTGGTTGCTGTCAGTAATTGACAACTGAAATGTTAGGTCACAGAAGCACCAGCAAAACACCATTAAATTAATGCTAAGAACTCCTGAGGCAATGAATAAATTATCTATGGTAAAATAGAACCCTGGCGACCTTTCCAGGGTGTATTCTGCCATCAACAATGTAAGCTGGGTTTGCTTCCAGCACTCCACGTGACCCAGAAATGGATAAGAGGTAGAAGATGAATGAATGAAAAAAATAGAGCCCACACGCAAGAGAATGTCCTACTGACATTGTATTCAAATGTGCTGATGTGTTACACAACCCAGTCTTACTCTCCAAGTATGCAAGGAATGTGAGAATCTAAGGAGATTTAAGCAGTTAAAATCATTTTCTTTTGAATCTTTTGAAATGAGTGCTTGGTATGGAAATGTGTGGTCTGTGGCTGAGTGGTTGTTTGACTAGATCAAGCGTGCATTTGAATAGAGCTCAGTTTGGTTTGGATCTTTACTTTAGCATCTTCATATTGTGCAGTGTTCTGCACAAACCTTCTCAAGGTAGCGCTTGCAAGCTTTTGCACGTCATTGTGAAAGACATTACATAATATTTCATGGAAGGAACTTATGTGTATCAAATCACCAATATCATCAGAGTCTGCTATGTTGAATCAAAGTTCGGGTTACCATACCTTGGCCCAGTTGACCCTCTTCATTACAGTTTCAGGCTTATAGATCTTCTTGGGCTCCAGCCCGTAAGGCAGTTTGATGACAGGCAATGCAGGAGGTGGTGGAGGTCCCCCTGGGCCCCCAAAAAGTGGTGGAGGAGGTGGGGGCCCACAACCAGGGGGTGGTAGGGGAGGTGGAGGTGGTGGTGGAATGGAAGCGTGGCCAGGGAGTGGGGGAGGAGGAGGTGGAGGTGGAGGTGGAGGACAGCCACCAGGTGGAGGTGGGGGAGGAGGAGGCGGAGGAGGAGGGGGAGCAGTAGCACCCCCTGCGAGGGGTGGTGCTCCAGGTGCAGTTGGACCAGCTGCAATCTGCGAAAACAGGGCAAAAATGTTAACAATGTTTCACACATCAAGTGGCGATTGAATTTGATGTCAGGATTAAACCGGGCAAAGGTGAATTGCTTCGCCTTGTGACACAAACAGAGGATCGGTGTAATGTGAGGGGAAAAAACAGTGTACTGGCTACACCACTTTGACATTTCACTGATTTGATACAAGCTTTGATTGTGAAGCAAAGAACGTGTCTGTAAGTGACAATTCATTAGCTTGTTTATGTTGAGGTTTACAAGGTTTTACTAAGTGTTGCTTCCAAATTCAGGCCAAATGAAGAGGCCGTGTCCTTTGCTGTTTAGATAACTTCACAAGGCAGAGAGAACACCATATATTTGGACTGCACCTTATTTTGTTATGGTCCAAGCAACACACCAAAATGACAAATTCTGAATTTCAGGAAAAGGACTTTTAGAAAGAAATATACCATATTCAAGTGCCTTGAATTTCTGTGGATATTCTTTAGTCAACCTGTGGTAAATTACATTTATTGGAAATAATGTGGAAAGGTATGTCTGTATCAGGTCTCACAGCGGGCAATGTACACCAGAATATCAGCGCCATGAAAAGGAAGGAACTGCCCGCAGAACAAAGAGGCAGGATATTTTGAGACAGACATGTTTTGTTGCACTAAAACTCTTAAAAGCATAATGGCCTCTGCAATTTTTAAATAAAAGAAGTTTGGAACAACTATCAATTAAATAAAGTAATGAGTTTGAATACTTGTCAATACTGTCAATATGACATTTGAATTTGTCCTTTTTAAAAAAACTAAAAAAAAAAAAATTCTAATGTGCTAATTATTTAAAAAAAAATGTGGGAAAAACTGTTTTGAGGAATTTATGGTATTTTTTATTTATTTATTTGTTTTTTTTTTTTACTTATGCATGGGATTGCAACCAAAAAATAAATTAAACACACAATGTAGTCAAAGTCATTATTGGCCATATGGGGAAGAAAAAAAAAAAAATCATAGTCAAAAACAAGATTGACTGGCCATTTCATACTTATAGCAGTAATGTAAACACAATCAGTTATTCTAATATTAGAATAAAACTTCCATTTGTTTAAAATAAAGTGTTCCGCATCATCCAAAAGGTTAATATATATATATATATTATAATATATTATATATATATACACCATACAGAACCAAACTTTGAAGAAAATTCTGTAAACACTACAGTCTTCATTTAGAAAAGATAACAATGTTGTTTTCCTATCATGAGTTCTACAGCAGCAAGCTATTAAATAGTAGACAGGGGTGTAATTAGAGCTGAGACTGATAAGACTTTCAGAAGTATTTCAGTCCTTTGACATGTCCGACCTATCACATACTCAGGTATTCTGTGATAGTGATAATGCCAATAGACAAAAATGCAAATACAACAATTACAGAAAGCTAAGCTTAGACAGGGTTGGATCTTCGGAGCTGATTAGATACCAGTTCTTACCAAACAGCATTTCCAATTGCAAATCTAATTTCCAGAACCAATTCCCAACTATGTGCATCTCCCCAGTCACTTGATTGTGTGCGTAAAATGTGATTGGCTTCATATTTAAAGACATTACCCGGTGTTTCATTACATAATGGCATTGGTGGATTGTTTATTAGGACTGAAATTAAAAAGGTGTTCTGTGAGGAGCATCTTGCACAGATCGGCAAGAGCCCTTCAGTAAAAATCCACATCCGATGATTACATGTCTGTCAATCTGGAGCCCATGTGGCCCATTTTCTCTTTTAAGATTAATTTGACTGAATGGAAGCAAATTAGCTGCTAAATTAGAGCAGTGTTGTTGCCATACTGAGGGGCCATCATTTTTTATATCACCCTCTACCTCTCTCTGATCTGCTCGATAATAAGACCAGTGTCTGTGGGACACATGCTTTTGCTTCCTCAGCTATAAAAATAAACATCCAAAGAAGGAACAATCTATAAGTGATTAACTATTTAAAAAACTGTGTACGCTGCTATAACTGATAATGGATAATTTACTCATATGGGACAACATCAGACTACACATGTATACAATACATATACACTATACAAACTTTATGTATGTGTGTCTGAACTTGTAAACACAAATTTGTAATAGTATAATTGGGATATTGCATTAATATGCAAATGTGTAGTTGCTGTAATTACATTACTTTAAATATGCAAACCCCTGTATATATACAGACAATAGAGGGAACACACATGCTGTATTTATTACAAACGGTACGAAGTTACCCGTTATTTAATGAGTACAGGTTGATCATATATTTCTATTATTTGGAATGTTTTAATATTAGGTACCAAGAGCTTTTTTGTTCATGTGACTTCAGCAAAACTCGTCTGGAGCACTGTGTAAAGTAGACGACCAAACTAATATGAAATGTAACCCATCCAAATTGGATTCATAGTCTTCCGGACTCAATGGGGAGGTCAGCATGGCAGATAATTAACTCTGAATCTGCTGTGATTAAATCTATGCCCCAGTCTCATCGCTGATAGAAGAATTCAATCACAAAGTGTTTACTCATGAAAATTGCATTAAATAAGAAGGAAAAGTGTGGAGCTAAAAAGCCCCCATATATAGTTTATCATAACTCCTAACTACTCTATTATTCAGTTCAATGGAAAAAAGGATACTAGGTGGCTACTACATTATGTTGAAGGGTGGTATCGATGTTATCATTTACCTATTTCAAGAGATAAATTAATCCATCAACTCTGGTATCATTCATTATAAATCTGAACAGAATTTCAGTTGGATTTATTTTTTCTTAATCAAAATTAGAGGCTCTGCACGTACAATGCAATTTGAATTTAGATATGGTTAAGAATGTTGATTTGAATTTCTGTAATCATACAATACACAATATAAAGTGGGGCACACATGCATTTGCCACAATTAGTTGAAAGCTGAAATTGGTAAATCTAATACTTTTAACATCACTTACGATTGAAAGTGATTAAAAGTGGCATGATGTCAAGGGCCACACATGCAAGAGGGCACCCACCTTGGCTTCAGATTCCCTGATGAGTCTCTGAGCCTCTTTGAGCTTGTCTTTTTCAATAGTTAACTGTACAACACACACAGACAGACAGACACGTCCAACCAACACACGACACACACCATGAGAACACGCATCATAGCAGAGACAGAGGGCAACAGAGGTGTAAATGAACCGGGTTAGATAGATAGAGAAGAACACTAGTACATAACAACAGGTGCAGTACCCAAACCAAACACTTGAAAGGCAAAAAAGAAAGCAAACAGGGGAAAGAGGGCGGTCCTTCCACAATTAATGGCAATAGTAGTACATTGTTATGTTCCCCTTTTGTATTTGAGTTATTTGATGTGCAAAAGGCAAAGTGTACTGCACTTTAACACCTAAAACTAGGTATAATCTATCTTCAAAAGAACATCAGTGTAGAGCACTGACTGCAGCATGAAAGGAACAAGGCACAGCATCACTGACAGTTGGTACACCTTCAAAACCCGTCTTCTGCTTTCCACTTTTCCTTTTTTTTCTTTTTTGGCATTGAAAAATACATTTTAACTTAACACTCTTGGATGTGTGATGGGCACTGATTTTACTGTGCCTTTGTTTTAGCAATGTATTTCACAGAGCAACTTTGCCAAAAAGGAGGATGGGGAAGTAATACAAAGCAGCTGAAATGTAATATTTTTATGGAGCCATTCCTACAGAACACCTCTTATTATGGACTGTAGAGAACTAAATATTTAATGTGTAAAATGGAAAGGGGAGATGAAAAATTTTTGTGGGGTGACTTAAAAGGAACTCTCATTTTGCAGGTTTCAGGAAATGTAAGTATAGACCTAATTTTTATAGCAGATCTAGGTTTTATTTTGCCTTTCCTCACCAGGGTTAGAATATCATATAAGTTACAGTAATCGAGGACATGGACACATTCGGTTCAAATTTAAACTTTTCATTTTAGCATGGATGCTATGCTATTTTTTGACAAGACCAGTCCAATCTAGTCCGGAGTCATTGGTCTTATGATTGTCTACATGGTGTCATGACTGATATAATTTCCAAATACCACACAAAGGCCCTATTGTCGACCACAAGGTGATGTATCTAATGCTACAAAGCCCTCAGTAAAGACAAAAGAGTCGACCGTGTTAAAAGTGTGGTTAAGTCTACATCTTATTGCTGCCTTTTGAGATGTCCTGCCAGACTTGTCATGTTGCCTGTGGAGTATGCTACACACACAGAGCAGAGCTTAAAAACTGTAGTTTTCTTGACAACAATGCAAACATTTTTGAAAATATATACACACCAGTGATTTCAGAAGTGATGCAGGAGGGAGTTCTTCTAAATCAATAGCTGCTGTGGTGTCTCTGAACTGGCTGCAGGTTCAAGTTAGAGGAAGTACTAAGTACTAATATACTAAGCACTTCAACTTTTGTGTTTTTTCCTGTGTACCACACCCATCCACAGCTCCTCCAGGGGCCAAGGTTGGTCAGCAACAAGACAGCCAGGTTTTTAAAACCTACTGATGGGATGATGTACCAATGTACCACTGCAGCACAACATTTTTTACCTGGAGTTAATTCAGTGAATAGCCCCCCCCACCCCCCCCCCCCTTTTTTTTTTAAACTTTGAATGGTTGCAAGCAAAGGTTTGGTGAAGGGTGGATGATTTTCACTTGTTGTGATTTGTGTGTCCTTTGTTGATGTTTACAGGCAGAGCCTCCTCTCAACTCAATTGGGGGATAATCAAACAGACACATCAAAAAGGCTGCTTGTTACAATGCCAAAGTTCTCAGAGAAAGACTCTCATTAAACATGGTGGTTCATAAACAAGGTGAAAAGAAGTGAGTGAGGCATTTGTTTTAATATCTGACTGGAATTCATTCTAGCAGATGAAAGGCTAGGGGAAGCTCCCAATTAATTCATATTCGGCAAAACAGCAGTGATACAACAGCGGCTTTGATGGACAAAATAAATATAAAGTCCTCACACAGATTTAAAAGGCTTTCTGCCTTACTGCGTCAAAGGTGGATTATGTTACAAAACACACTATTTCAGCCTAGTCTTCCAGAAGCTGGAGAAGCGCAACCATCTGAGAGAGTGGCATTGTTTTGTTCACTGCTCGAACTTACAACTCGAACTTACAAGTCAATGTTCTAACAGAAGACTTACTGAAAAAGAAAAACACAAGACAAAACTGAGGGGGTACTGCAGAACCTGTATATGTGGAACATTTCTGAGAAATTAAAAAAAAAAAAAAATACCATGAAAAGCCTGAAATCAACATAAAATATGGGTTAGAAATTAACTATTTTAACTATTGACTTTTGCTATACCTGAGCAGAGAGAAAGAGTTAAATCGATAGTAACATTTACACAACAGGAAGCAGATATTCTAATTTTTTTGTTATTTTTTGTACTGATGCTCACTAACCTTTGCCCAAAAATTATATAATATAGTATTTAGTTTGAGCACACTTTCTCACTCAAATAGGAAAACATGTACAAACTTTTTGGTTTGTGTCTATATATATATATATATATATATATATATATATATATATATATATATATATATATATATATATTAGCCACTCTGATTTATGAACAGATAAAGCAAAAACACACATCGAATCCTCTAGCACTGAGACCAGTGTAAAAATAAACTCTTCTACTCCACTGTCAGTAAATCAATAATGAAAAATAGCCAACAGGTGAACAGAATGGAAACTCACAGTTGCATTTCTCAGACCTCAAAATAAAATAAACAGGCCCTAGTCGTCAGCATAGCGGCCAATGACTACTGACAGACAGCTTGTCTAGTGGTTTTTATCCGGAAGAGGTGGACCTGTCAGCATGCTGTGGGGTTAGATGAGGCTTGGTCTCTACCTGCCATATTGATATAACAGGTTTGTAACTATTATGATAATGTCAATACTGGTCTTTAATGAGGTTATGATAATAATAAGTCAGTGAGTGTCTCACTCTGAAGCACATGCTCTGTAAACTTTTAAAATTATTTCCTCAAAATACATAGGGGATTTTCTAAAGTTGTTATCTCCACATTCATGTGAGTTTGTGCCAAACAAATTACATGTTTTCCAGTTAAGCTAATGTTTGTTGATTTGATTTGAAATTTGAAACAATAACTGCTCTCTGAAGGAGCATTCAGACAAACAGAGGAAGAGAGCATTTGACTGTGCAGGGCTTCTCAGCTCTACACTGCTTGTTAATGTACCACAGCCAGTCAGTCTTCATGAGACAGAGGCCTGCCAGAGGAGGGGGGAGGGGGCATAATTGGGAAGAAAAAACATGGAAACAACATAAAAAGCTCCACCAAGGCAAAGGGGCCAAGCAAAGGTCACACAATCTGATGCATTCATTTCTGACAGAAAGTGGAAGAAAGAGAGAGCAAGGGAGGAAAAGGCCAAGCAGGTGGAAAAGATGGAGAAGAGCTTTTCTGATGGTCTCATTAAAATGGGTGGGCAGGCACAGAGAGAGTGATGATCCACTTTGGGCATACAATATGAAGTGCAGTGCAAGAGTGAGACCAACACACTTAAGTTCAGAGTTGAAAAACAATGCAGGACTTCATTCAAGACAACAGGCAAAACTACAACCTGAGAGCGTTTTCTAGTGTCCTCAGATTGACTGCTGGAGGACTGATGAAACAGTAAATTACAACCGAGAAAACTATTTTTTAGAAAGAATGGAAAATTTGAAATAGAAAGTAGCCTCTAATATAGAAAAGTAGGTATACCATCTTTCAATATTGGTTTATATTAAATTCTCTAAGCAGGGAAGCAAACTGCCCTTTGTCCCAAGGCAGTGCTAAAGTGTTTGAAATTGGGTTAAGGGGGAAATAGCAGTCATTTGCTGTGCTCAAAATGGATGGTTTTGCCTGGGAAAAATGATGTGGAGGCCAGGAAAAGAAATGCAATCCATCTCTTTGATGATAGAATTACATAGGAAAAGCTTCAATAGAACAATTTGCCCATATAAAGAGCTACAACTTAAGAAGGAGATTGACCCTCTATTAAATCAAATGTTCTTGCATGGGTGATAACTCCCACTTACATCAGCAGCACATCTGTAAGTGGAGTGGAAAGAATCGGCCCCTTTTCTAGGGGCGCTTGGAAGAAAGATATTGTAAGATGATTCCATCAATCTGTTTTTCACTTCCATAAACTTTTATCAAAATGATTTAAGTTCTTCTGAACATCATCTTTTTGTACTTTTTTAGGGAAACACATATCATAAAATATCACAGGGGGAAATGCAACACTGCTGTGCAGAGGAGTGGGATTTCTCTTTTTGGATTTACCTGGGACTCCAGGGCCTGAATCTTCCCCTCCAACTCTTTGATTCTCTCTTCCTTCTTTTGAGACTCAGCCTGGGCCTCCTGCCGTGCACTGAACTCTTCATCAAACTGCAAGAAAGGAGACATGGGTATGTCTATGTGCACATATCAGCACAAGAACACAGATGTATGCACACACACAAACAGGTTGGTGAGTGCAAGGGTATCTCCAGAGAATGACCACAGGGCACGTCAACAGACACCAAAACACACTGCCTTCTACTCCCTGGCCGATTTTCTATTCATAGTCCTCATGGCCCTAGAGCCCTGCTGTCCTTTGTATTTGTTTCAAGCCTGGCTTTCATGTATGTTGATGGATCTAACCTTCGCAGAAACCAAGCCATGTAGCTACAATGATCTCACTGGCCCAGCAGGGCGCTGGGTGGGCTGGTGGGACGGGACTCTTAAGAAAAGCACATACCCCCTCTGTCTCACCAGGCAGTGACAGTGCGGCTGAGATACAAGTTATTACTAATAGTATTAATTAAACTACATCAAAAGGAAATAAAGTGAGATGTTTGAAATGTAGAACTGTAGCAGTAGGCCCTGTACATAACTTAACTCTGTTCTGCCACAACACAAACAAGTATATATCAGAACATCAGCATTGATTCTTGTAATACTGATACGGATCATGTAGCGTCACAGCCAGGTATTGATCAGGGCATGCAAAATCAATAGCTTGTCTGGGAGCTCTGAGGAAGAAAAAACTTTCCTGATGGGAGCTGGCCAACCGAAGGGGGCTGTTGGAGTGATTAATGTCTCACCTTTTTGGAGAGCTCTGCAGCCTTCTGCTCACTCTCATCAACTTTGGCTTTATCCACGCACTGATCTAAAAGACAAAAAGGCAAGAGTCTTATATAAAACACACACACACACAGATGTGCGCGTAAATGTACATATAATGGCTTGAGCCAATACCTAGTGACACTAGGTGGTGTACACCCAATGTCGCCAGTGTATCACAGACTGTTCGCACTGTTCACACTCACTTTCATACCTCTGCGCAACTTAAATTTACCAATTGATCTAAACCTGCAAGTCTTTGGATTCTGGGAGGAGGCTGCGGTACCCAGAGAGAAGCCATTCACTGGAAGAACACACAAACCACATGCAGAATTTTTTCTGCTGCAAATTGATGTATACTGTATGTCTCATTTAGTCTACAAGTATGTGATGAAACGTAAGGATCATTAAATATTAAAACAAATGAAACGTGTGTGATATGAGGGAAGGAATGAGACGCATGTTCTCATGGTGTTGTCAAATCTGTCTCATACACAGCAAAATCAGTCATACTGTGCAACTCTTCGCTTACACAGATGCTCTAATCTCTTCCACTCTTCCCTTTGTCCTCCTTTCACTGACAGAAATGTCTTTAAATAACAGAAACCATCAACCACATAACTCAGAGGCATTATCTTTTGCTTGAGGGTTTAATTTTTAAATTAGAAAAATATGAGTTTAACATTGGACAATGTTTGCATGTTTTTGCTATTACGCATTCTTCACTGTTTTACAAAAGTTTTTTAGTGTTTCAATCTTTTCATCTTAATTTTAATGAATGCACATATTTTAGTATTACTCCATTAATAATTTATCATAGGGACAGTGTAAGTGCAAGTTTCCAGTGCAAATCAGTGTTAGATCACATGTGAGGCAACACATTTTCTCACAAAAGGACACCCCAATGTGAACCTGAAAAAATAAAATGAAAAAAAAAAAAAAAAAAGAAAGTAAAAATCCACATGGATGTGGCAACTAACTCCACATCTTTCCTGAAAACAAAACACTGGAAGTTTTTTCACAACTGATTTAATCTTAGTAAAGTGAGTGAGAAAACTTATTAAATACAGTAGCAGTTCTGTGAAGATAGGTTTAGAAACTTTTAATGACTCTTTGTTGGTCACAGAGCTTGTGTTACTGACACAACAGGGAAAGAAAAAGTTTTGTTATTTATTTCTTTTCTCTGTCTGTTTTTTTTTCCATTAGCAATGCAGTGGAAATAGATGTTTTCTCTATGACTCAAGGACCACTGCTGACAAACACCCTGACAGAGAAAAACAAAATTTAACTGAACAATTTTTTTCCCTGTATATATTGTATTGTTCATCAGTAATTAGAAGTCCATCTCACAAATCAAGTAGGTGCATGTGTTTGCCAGAGAAATTTCACAGGTATTAAATTAATGAGAGAATAAAATTAAAGCAATTTAGGAAGTACCAATTAGATGGGTGAAGTCCACATCCAGTCTTCTACTATAGCCAAAGTCGGGGTCCATCCCACTGCGATGCAGAACCACCTGAGACACGCATTCTTCTATTACCTTGTAATATTGAGGCCTGAGGGGTGAGAAAACATAAAGCAGAACAATTAAACAAGCCACAGAAAGATATGAGTGACACAAACGCTACAAGGCTAATTAACTAGTAATTATTCCCTTATCCAAGCTAGAGGTCACAAAATGCCAGACCAAAAAGGGTGCTGCTGGAGAAAATAGACACTCTATTAATGTTGATCACATGCTTCACCCCCGTCATAAAATTAGCAGATTAATGGGCACATGGAACCCAAGTCTGTGTTAGCCTGTCCATTTCAAGGTGACAGACGGTGGCCAAGGCTGTGCTTGCCCTCTTGCCTAATTTGCAATCATCTTTGCCAATTAGAGCAACCATAAAAAGTGAAATGTAAATCTAATCTGCGTAATGTGTGTAATTGAAAGCACAATGACCGGGAAAACATGTCAGCCAGTTAGCAGTTTGACTGAGTGCTCAGTGTTGTCGAGCAGGGGGTGTGAGTCAGCCTGCGTGTCCCATTGCACCACACAGGTTTGTATGTGACCTTTTCTCTGTAACATTATCAACTGAAATTGCAAGTGACATTTAGTGAACACAATGCCAGCTTAAGATGAGCTCCAAACTGGGAAATAATTATTTTCTAAGAATGACACTGACCAGAAGTTTATATTTAAATAGACACAAAAAGATAGTTTTTATTCCCCTAAAGACATCATGCTCCATTTGTAGTAAATTGAGATGTGAACTTCGGCATTACAAGTAGAAAATTTACCCTTGATAATGTTCTCAACAAATGCATTAAAAAAATTCTAAAACAACTATTCCCTAAACTCAGAACATCAACAAACTCGCTGAGCAAGTGCATGTGGGTGTGACCAACTAATTGATGCAATTTGCTTAACGGCTGGGCAATTGCAATTCAGGTCTTCTTAGCGCTGTGAAGTCTGAAAAAAGCATGCAGCGGGATGAATATTACTAGCACAGGGAATTCGGCATCAGCAGCTGGAGCAGGGACAGCCCTCTGATTCAATAATCACATGCACTTCTTTCATCTCCTTTTTAAATAGCAGTTTCATTGTAAGCACACAGTGGAGACTACGTTCTTCTGAGTCCCAAAATACAAATATATAGAACAGCACTTCAAATAATTACTGTCTGGTGATGTTCCTTTAAATTACAACTTTAAAAAGTCATGTTTTTCCATATTATTTTACTTGAGGAAGATGGAAATTTAAACAGTGAGATACACAAATCAATGTACAACAAATCTTCTAGTCAATGTTTCATTTTCCAAAAATTGGCCATTTGATTTAACAATGGAATAAATGAAAAGCAGGGAGAGTCAAAAGAGGTTTTATGACAACCTTCATCAAGATAAGAAACTGAAAGCCTGCTTGTCGAATACCAATGCATAAAAACACAAAAGGGAAACAGCATAGATTTTACTAAAATGTAAAAATTGATTTGAGCGTTTATTTGAGTTAACAGGGTGCTGTTAACTAACCTATGGAGCCAAAGCTATGTAAGTATGAATCTGCACAAAGAGACATACATGATACATCAGAACTTCTTAAATGTTTTTGTGGGCCTTTCTCACTTTTTTGGATGGGACTGCTTGAAGAGTGACAAAAAATGGGGGGAATGACAGCGCTTTGAATTGGTATCGCCCGACCAGGACTTTGTAGCCTCCCGTTCATGGGGTCTCACTCTACCCACTACACCGCTGGCACCCCAACCAGAAGTTGTTACTATCAAATATTAAATGCCATGAAGTTTGTTTTTTTTTTTTTTTTCGAGGTTGCCCGTAAATTCAAAAGCTATGTTCTGTTGGTACCTTGTGGGTGGACAGGCCATATCATGTTATGAACAAAAATATGAAAGAACACAGAATTCAGAGCCAAAGCAAGTAAGAATAAATCAGCATTTAGGTGCACTGTTTTGAAAGCATGAAATGCCATACATTAAGCTTGAGCTGGCGGATTCGCCCACTCATGACTGGAACGAGCTAGTGAAAGCTCACACATCGCCCTGCATGGCTTAAGCTCTGTGGCACTCGGCTTACAACTGTCACCAATGTACACCACATTATTATCTCAATAAGCCGCCCTATTTTCCTTTCGTCCTCCATCCTCCACCACCGAGCAGATAGGGACTGGGTGGAGATAACTAGAGATGCAGAGAGTGACCCAGAACTGTCAGGCCCCTTCCACAGTGGGCAGGGCTGGGCTCCAGAAGCTAGCACATGTCCCCTGCATCATTCTCCATCTCTTCTTTTACTTTGGCACCTTCATTTCTCCCAGTGATAGCTTGCAGTTCAGAACAGCCCCAGCCACTTGATCCAGCTCTGCTCCACATAACCAGTGTAATCCCCATATCACCAGGCTCCAAAAGAGCAGATCTGCTCTATATTTACTGGGTGGGTTTGATGTGCTCCCATTCATTAGGCTTGCAGAGAGAGATTAATTATCAAAAATAAACCAAGCCCTGGAGGAAAGTGCACCAACTAATGTTGTGTTAGGAGAAATGACAGTAGACGGAGCACTTTAAAGTCTGCCCACTGCAGAACACCTTATTATTAAAATACAAATTATAATATTAAATGGCCGATCCCTTAATGAACTATTATTTGACAAAAGAAGCAGATGTGTGTACTATTACTTCCTTTAAATATAATGATAAAAAAATAACTTAATCCCTCACTTAAGGTCAAATTCATACATATGCATTCATCATCACAAAGCACTATCTGTCACACATTTATATAATATTAATTAACCTAAGACCGCCACCAATCATGTATTTCAAACAATACCATTCCTTGCTACCACATATTCTCTGACCTGCCAATTTGTTTCTGTTTCATGTTGAGGAAATACTATATTTATACCATATTATTTCACATTCAGCTGATTTTAAGCACATTTTTTATTTTAAACATTTTAAAGGTGAAGATTATCTATTGGAGAAGCTACATGTACTGTAGTGCTGCATCTCCTGTCAATTTACCTCCACAGTAATGATGTATGAGGAATAAAAAACCTCTGTCAGAATATATTTCTGGTGTCTGGCGCTCATGTGTGGGTTTGTCCTTGCCATAGTGATGGAGGCCGGAGGAAAAAGATATTTCAAAAACATATCTTTAAAAAGACCATCAGTTTTTCTGTGGGCATTGGTTCTGATGCCTTCTTATTGCTGGCTTACAAAGGGGTATATGGATACTTGAGCTGAGGTGGACGTGGCTGTTCTAGCTGGTTAATGTGAATTCTATTTCTTACTTCTTCCAAATAGATGAGGAATGCATTATTCATAAATCTCGGGGAACAGCAACTTGTCTATGGTAAATTCGTCTTCCTCCTCTCATCCTCCCTCTGAGTTCTAACTTTTTTTAAGTCTGATTTCTGCAAAAAGGTCTGACACAGCAGTGAATTCATAAGTGTCACTCCATTCAGAAGAGTGACAGCCATTGCGCCAAAGACTGATATGTCTGCTCTTCGAAAGGGTAAGTAGAGGCTTTATCCAGCATTTTATAATAAATCCAAATAATAAGTAATGTCCCTACTCTGAAAATGTATGCTTTTTCATTAGTGTTCACAAACAAATAGTTTGCTTTTAAAGCACAGAGGCAGGTGAAACAATTCTTCTACACAAGATAAAGTGTGGAGTTATTTTCCTTTACCAGCTCATGCTCATCTTCAATTCTAGCCAAGAAAGTTCATAGTGCAGACTAGAGACTGGCAAATAATCTTGGAACAGCATGTCATCTTGATAAAATACATCACCACCCACAGGTGACTACGGGGCTGATGGGCCAATTACTACCAAGATTTTAGTGAATAAAACTGATGGATATGACAGTGACTGCTGAGGAGACGGTTGGATGCTGGATGCAGCTCCACCAATGTAAATAAACTTCTACTCGGCTTTTCAAAATAAACTGGTCAAAAACAAACAGATGATAATCAGTTATAAAGAAGCTGATCAATTTCATGTTTTAAATCTGATGTGAAAACAAAAACAAAATGAATCCAGACAAGGATTGAAGCGACTTGTCAGAGTAGAGCATTACAAGGCCATTGGTACATGCAAAAGTACGTAGCTTACCTGATGTAATAGTCGTTCCTGATAAGCATTAGGTGTTGTAGGATGGATAAGAAGTACGTTTCTGAGCCCGTGTCTTTCACCATATTGGACAAGAGATGGTACACTTCATTCATGTCAGTACAACAGCAAGGTTAAGGAAAACTGCAAAAGTTTACAATATGACAGGTTACTACACTTAATGTCTTGAGACAAAGAATCCAAGGTTATTATTAACCACATTTAACTCCTGTAAACATTTAAATTTTTATGTTTTCTTTTTTCCTCCATAAGATTTTATTTCGCCCCATTCCTCACCTTAGGTTTTTGACAAGCATCACTGTCAAAAAAAAAAAAAAAAACCCAAAAAAAAACAACAAAAAACAAAAACAAAACAGAGATGTAATTCCTTTTATCCACACTCTCTCAGGGGAGCTAAAGCAGTGTAAACAGCCAATTTGACGAGGGGGATTGGGAATAAAGAATTCTCCCTCTGGTTTACCTGTCACTCCAAACCTTTCAAGATAGTGGAAATTAATTACATGAAAAACACAGTGGTCTGAATGTTGGAGACATGAGTAATGGGGAGCTGAACATTCACAAGGCTAAGATTCAGCTCTCAGATTGAAACTGACGTACTCAAGAGTGAAGAATCAAGTTATTAAATTTGCAAAAGGTATTGATTATGTGTCTTCCGTTTTCTTTCCCCATGAAGAAGCAGTGATTCTTTTGACGTCTAAGATTTGAAATCCAACCGTATTTCTTGTGATTCTTACATGTTTGAATATTATAAGTTCCATATTTGGGTATTGTTTACAGTTGCTATTTTTTGATAATGCCTCTAATTCAAAGAAAGAGAATTTTTTTGAGATTTAACTATTACATAAGACAAAATAGGACAGGGGAAGCAAATATATTGAATCATATTTCAAAACTCAACTTCTGTTAACGGTCGATTTGTAGTACTAGATTAATTAAAAAACTAACAAACTTATGTTTCTGAAATTCCTAATAGTGCTGCAAAAGTGTAGCTCTATGAAGTAAAGAACATGGGAAAATGAATGATTTGAAGCTCATTTAATTTGTTTGCTTGAGAAAAGAGGACTTCCCCATGGACACTCATCTTGTTTGAAAATGTGGAATAAGCCTCTCAGATATGTGCACACATGCACACAAAAAAAACCAAGCCTAAGGAGATGAAAATCAGGTTGTCATAACGTGTGTGAACCTTGAGAAAGTATGCTAAAATATTTACACAGTGTAATATATTGACTGCAAAGCAGTGAAGTGACATTCTCAAGACAGTGGTAACATATGTTCTGATTCTCCTTCGTTTTCTTTGCCACAGAACATAACAGTTTAATGCAAATGGCTGTGAATGAGCGTGCAGCTCAAGCCTAAATAAAAGCCAAATTAAGGTTAAAAAGATCCCCATAGCAACAGTAATAGTTCTAGTAAAACAATATCTTTTTTTGGAAGAATATTGTGGCTACAGTGTCATGGATCCAAAACATCTGACACCCAAAGATAATGAAAATACATTACCATTTTACAGGTTTCATTAGCAGCTAATAAACACTGAGGCTGTGAGTGTCACAATATATCAGTTAAAAAAAATAATAAAAAACAGCTCTGAGGAGTATTCTCAATTTCTCATTCTATCATCCACACAAAACAAAGCAACTGCTGGAAATGGAGCAGATCAATTCATTTAAATACAGTTTGACATTTTTCCTATTAATTTCAACAATGTCTGTAATTAAACTCCTATCCCATATCAAATTTTTAGAGGGAGAGGGATGGGAATAAGGCTCCTCTGAAGTATCATTTCCCTCCCTTGTATTAGTTGAGTATGAAGCCTGGGAGAATTACCAATCCTGTGAGATTCAATTATAGCATCACCACAGCAGCATTTGAGAGGACATGAGAAGGAGCTCAGACTGGGAAAGTATCCAACTAGCTTCATCTATCACTAAGCTGCAGACATAAACCTAATGTAGAATGCCAATCCGTTCGATGACACCCCCTCTACACTTGCTTTTGCTCATTCTGTCTATCTCCCTCTCTCTACACTCTATCTCCAAATAATGAATAAACATGAGCAGCATTCAAGTGTGATGTAGGCCAGTCAGTGGTGAGGTCAATCAATCACCATTCCACAGCTCATTAATATTCATTAGTGGCCTGGAGTCACCTCCTCAGCACCTGGACCTGGGCTGGACACAGAGGACAGACACTAGCCTCTCCAGGTTAATATTCATGAAACTACAAGAGGAAACAAGACACATGCAATACTCAGGCTGTAGATGTGATACTTGTATGATATTATGCATATATGTATTGAAAAGTGTGTGTGTGTGTGTGTGTGTGTGTCTGCCATTAAAGCAAGGGGTTAAAGGATAAGCTAGACATTCACATCATGCTCAGAGCTCAGAGATCAATAGCACATTGTCCTTGGAAACAAACACTGGGCCGTCTCATTTGTGAACCTGCTCAAGCACATCATTAATCCAGGTGCACTTTTACTTCCTCTCCATCTTCTCTCCTCACACATACACAACCTCCACCCCTCAACTACATGTGTCAACAGAAACTGTCACTCACAGCAGCATTTTGGGCCCAAACTAGAACTGTGGGATTTGGCGAAAGAAAAAAGGTTGTGGGAAAGAACATCTGCATAACAATGTCAGCATTGGGTTTGTCTGCTGTACTGTGTCAGCCATTTATACATAGCCTTAGAGAAGATTTGTAAATTATTAAAAGAGTCTTCTCTGGGATGCTTGAAGAAGTTTCAACTGGGGACTAAATTGCTGTTCACCTTATTAACTTCTGCTCTAGATGTCTAGAGTTAAACGGCCAGTGGTAGAGAGATGGAGGTGAAAAGACACACTTTTTAAATGGAGCATGGAGAGGGTGCTGACAAGGAAGAAACCTTGATCACAAAATATTATATGGCTGCACATAAACCCATGTAACTGTCAAACATACATAATAAATAGCAAGAACAACAACTCGTCTTGCATTCCAATACAGTTTGACTTAACTCAGAGGTTAGAAAAAGTAAAGAATAGAGAGGAGATGGAGATGATTGAAAGAGTCAATAAAAAGAAGAGTGAAGAGGTGGGAGGTTAAGATGACAGGGTTATTTACCTAGTATGCCCGGTCAGAGATGGAGGTGGATATTCTGCTCTGGCTCCTCAAATCCTTGTCTAATGAATCAAGTCATGAGGGATTTCAGACTGTAAAGCTTGACCAAACCCACAATCTGCACTCATCTCTCATCTCTAGTTCTGCAGTCCTATGCATTTGTTTATTCACACAGTGGGAGCACCAAAGGATATTCCATCTCCGCACGGATGTCATCCAAGCGATGTGAGAGTTCAATAGAGTCCTCCTCCTTGTTTTCATTGAACACCTTCAGCTGGATGTCCAGCTCCTCTGTTTCTTTTAACTCCTGAAAAAATGAAGCATACAGCAGATAGCTGAGAATGTAAAGTCATACAAAAGGTAATCTTACAGAATTAAAATCACACCGCCTGCTACAGTCACAGCACCTGCTAGGAACAATTTAAATACGTCTTCTACAGATTGACCAGTCTAGTATTTGTATTATTCAATCTTGTTAGGCTTGCCATATGTTCTCAATATGTTACTGTTAACCAGAGGTATTCTACAAGTTCATATTATGAGAATATTGGTTCTCCAATTACAGCTGTATGGAGAACTGGGAATTGAGATGCCCCAAAACCTCTAACTGCACAATCTAAACAGGACCAATTCCTACACACCTGTTCCAGTCATGAGGGGCAACGGGTTTTCTCTTTATCACTTCTCTATGAATCACCTGCAGTGGAGTTTACAGATGGAGACAGGGCCAAATGTAACCTAATTTCTGAAGGTATCAATCACACTGCACCGCTTTTTGGGTGCACCATCTGTCTTAAGCAACACTGGTTCAGAGGGAGGAATATAGAGAGGAGAGGAGCAGCAGGAGGTGCAAATATATGCGTCAAGGACTATGAGAACAAAGCAAATTGTGGTTTATTTTAAAGTCTGAGTTCACTTTTATCTTGCAAACAGCACTGATGCCTGAGAATAAGTCATGATTAGATGAAAGTGTGTCAGTTTGAATGTTGGCATGGAGAGCACTGAATGTGGTTTTCATAAATGACTATACTGTGACTCTTTCAAATCAAGGGGCAGGGGTTGGATAATGAAAGTAATGACAGTAATAGTCAACAGGAGCAGCTGGGATGACTTATTAGCAACTGGCGCGCTGACATGTTCACCCCACTCATGACAAACAAGGGCCTGAGTGATGAGCTGGAGCTTGTTTGCCTTTCGCCTCATGTGAAGACGTGCAAGCTTCCTGATAATCATGCCAGGATGACCTGTGTGATGAGGTGCTGGCACTGCCTCGCACTTGACACAAGCTGCTAATTATACAGTCACAATGACTACTAATTCAATTTTAAAAAATTCTAAAACCTGGAAAAACCCAACCTTGTGATTTATAATACACTAATTAGCCGCTGGTTCTTGAATCTTGAGAGAAGGATTTAACTGTACACCAGGATGCCTTAGTATGATAACTCACAGGTAGTATTTTCTTGAGCCCACATCTCAAGAACTCGTTGCGCAGATGTATCCGGAAATCTAGGTCATCAGGAGAGGTGACCAAAGCGTTGATCAGCTGCATGCAAGCAACCTGTGGTGGAACGAGACAAAAAGACAAAAAAAGAGCAGGTTAGGAAATACAATTTAAAAAACGGGAGAGAGAATTAAGACACATTATTTTTCCCTAAACATAATAGCACTATAATATTTAATAGCAATTAATTTAGAAGGAAAATAAATCATAAATAAATCAAATAAATGCATGGTCTAAGTGATTGTTTTCTGTTAGTCCTTTCCAAAACCAAAACCATAGAAAAAGAGCTTTCAACAGCAGAGTGGGAGAGGAAAAGAAAGAGACCAGAAGAGAAATGGCAGAAAATACAGGTTTGGTGTGTCTATTGACTACAGGTGTATTATTAATAGATTTATTGGTAAAGAAAAAGCCTCAAAGTATGTGTGTGTGCATGTCTGTGTGTTCCTGAGTATATGGTTGGTGGAGGATGGGGTTAAAAGGAGATTGCTGATGAATTATAATGAGCAGTAAGGTATTTCAGGGGAGCAGCCCATGGGTAAGAGTTAAATAAGACAGACAATCAATAGCAGGCTGAAGGATTCCCATGGACAACGTGAACTGTTGTTTTCTGAAACCTTGACCCTGTGCTGCTGGCTTGTATGTATATTTAATAAGAGCCACAACAATGTTGATTTTCTGCGGCTTCCTCTGCAAGTTTTTTTAAGTAAATATTTTAACCCACATTCTTATAAGAAATTTTTTCTTAAATCTCAAGGAGACATGTCTTCATGAAGGAAAAGAAGAAAATCATTATCTGAATATATGGAATAAATTATTTTGAGTTTCTTTTTTTACTTATTTGACTATCCATTAACACATCAAAAAAAAATGTGTTGTAAAAAACACATAATGCAATACAAATAGTACCTCAGTAATTCTTGGGAAAGCACAAGTTTGCCACAGTAATGGATGCACTGCCACTGAGCATATTCTACTAGTGCCACACTTCCAAAACACTGCAAACTTCTCCGTATTGCAGAAAGACATCTGAGCAAGCTCCGTGCACTGAAACCTGACATTTTACTGTACCCACCAGAGGCCAGATACATGAAAGAAACTCCACCAAATCTTCACAGAATTTATGAAAGTGTAGCCATGGAGCTCATAAAATATTCTTTCTCTTCTCCCATACACAGTTGAATACTTACATGAAACATCAAAAACAAACTTCAGTTATATACATACAATGGAGTGGGAAACGGCAGGGGCATTATCTTTGTAGGTTTACAGTGATGCAGCAGGGCCATAGGGGTGTTTCTAAACATTGTAATTAAAAGTGGCACTCCTGGGCCAGTTTTAATGTTGGCACACTGAGTGTCTTCCATGCTCAGCAGACAAGCATAGCCTGAACTACTGCAAAACACATTTTAATCACATTAGCAAAGTCTAGTTCTGCAGCCCATCACAGGTTTTGGATAAAAAGTCAATTAATTTCCTTGAGCCCCTGCATCAGCAAAGCATTTTAATTTACTTCACAATTAGCAGAGCTTCATTTCATTAACACCAAAATTTAAAGGAAAAACAACAGCGTCCTAATAAAAGAATATCTACTTTCTCTTCTACCACCCGCCTCATCGGTTTCCCTCATGACTTTTTCTTCATGACTTCTAATCTCTGCAGTTAAAAAAGTAATTCCTTTAGTAAGTCCCTACTTTTGGTTTTACAAAAAAAAAAAAAAACCCCAAAACAAAACTAAACATGTTTTAAGTGGGCTTTTTATTGCTGCTGTGTAGTTTTTCCTGCTGCTGAAGAATAGTAATGAAAATGAAGAGAGGTATGGCGCTATGGTTGCCCTTTCACACCAAACCCTTTGAGACCCAGCTTCACAGCAGCACAGAAAAAGGCAAGGGGAAGAATTTGTAAGATGTGACAAAAATGAGCACAGCAGGGAGAAGAGGAAAAATGTGAGAAAGACAAAAAGCTTTTTTTCCATTATCATTGTACTGGTGCTTGCAAAAAAAGGGTTGGGGTAGTTTGGGAGAGGTGCTCAGTGAAGCAGGTGTCTTTGATTAAAGTAGTGGCAATGTGGAGTTAGTTGCATTTCAGTAGTCTCATCATCATATCATGTGCTGGAGGGGCCTTGGGGTTGACAAGTAGACATGGAAGTTTGAGGGGGGCAAAGAAAAACACAAGCCTGGAGACAGCTGAGGTTTAAGTACACTACCCCAAAGTGACACCCTTCAATTCCAGTGCTGCCTGGCATCAAATGTGGTCTTCCTAGGTTTATGTGAATGACAGTGATCTGTGCCAGTGGGGTCTTGATGAATTAGTGTGTTGACTATTTAAGTGGTATTTCACGGACAAATACCAAATTAAGATCAGTATTGTAAAAACTGGTAGTTATTGTATTAGGCACTGGATTGGTCACCAAGCCATGAAGGTTACCTTTACCCTTCAACTGAATTAATCTAATAAGAGGGTAATGATGAATGCATGATGGTTATTAAAAGGTGAGGTTAATTGCTTTTCGGTGTGCATTTCCTAACCTGGAGCTGCTGGGCTTCATGGTTCTCCAGTCCTTCCACGATTGAAGCAAATCTCTCTTTATTGTTTCTCTCTGCAGCAATTGTCATGGCAGCGAGAATCTTATCCAGACTGGACAACAACAGACAACAGGGAGCAGGCAAACAAAAAAGTCAACAAACACTTATCACCTCACTGACAGGACATTTACTCACATTTTCAGCTCAAACACCATATATCTTATCTTCCCTTGTGTGTTGGTGTGGACAATTGCTCGGCCAGTCTTTGGTCACCCTGACAAATGCTGCTGCTTTCAATCTCTTTGTATGCCGCAGTATGCAATTTTGATTTCATCATGCTTGTTACTGAGGTGATGCTAGACAAAAAGCAACTGTGGTGGAGAGTATTTGGCTGATTGTGAAAAGGTGCAAATAATTGCAGAGACTAGATTAATTTGCAGATATACCCATTGAAAAAGCAAGCATTTTGGAGTATTTGCAAAGGCTCAAGGCTAATACTCTGCTAAGATAAACAGAATATTAGATAATATCAGCCTCAGAATTGTGAATGAAGCAGAGAGTTTGTGTGAGACACATGGATACACACAATGAGGACTGCGATAAAAGTAAATTGATGTCTTAAGTGCACTTGCGGACACAGTGATTTATAACATGCCTACATAATAACTGGTAACAGGTGGCCTCTCTGTCTCTGTGAGGCAGTATTTGCTAATTTCCCTTCATGAACTGAGAAACTTAACAGCTTAAGAGGCTCTAATCTCTTGCCTCTTGCCTGATCAACAAGTTCCTCTTACTGTTACAATAAATAAGTAAAGAAACACATCAATAGTCACACGAGGCCAGATGTTAAAATTCCAGCTTATCTATGTGCAATGCTTTATATCACATGTCACTATTTTTATACTTTATATGAATCCAAAATATAACATTTTGAAGATGGCAAAATACTAGTAGTTTTCAGTGAGTGAGGGAGATGACCAATAGGACTGTATGTGTGGAGTAAGCCTGACAGAGAGATAAATTGAACGGCCATGCTCTGTGATAGGGGTTAGAAAGTCACAGACAAGCACGGGGAGCAGCATACTGAGTAGCTTTGAAGTCAGTTCAGACGACGCTTTGAAACAGGCAAGATAGATCTGCTTAACTTGTCGTGTTCCCTTTTGATGCTGTCAGCTGAAGTGGGTGTTTAACATTAGTCAGCGTCACAACATTGGTTGGCAGAGAAGTTCCTGAGCGAGAAAGTGATGCCTCAGCTCCTTTGGCTGTCTTTTCTACATTTTTTTTTATGATCTTGGCAAAGATCTCCATATTTACTTTAAACTGTTCGTAATCATTTTGAGACTGGAAAGAGAGATGTGTATCAATACAGCACTGTTGCTTGAAAATAGCTGTATATAGTGTCTGTATGCATGCAGCAAGCAAGCTGAAGTCATCACCTGTCACCTTCTTCAGAGGATGCAGCAGCTTGCACTATTTTTGGCTGACGTGTTTGACCCAAAAACTGTAAATTTTCTGATAGTAGTAGCATTCTCACAATGTGGTAAATATTGGATGAGTCATTGTACAGTACGTTTTGGGAACAACTACAAAAACAGAACAATTCTGAAAAATGAATTAAATCTAAGTTAATTGTCAAAAATTAAACAAAATTCCATTTAATTTACAGTGAATTTGGTTAAATTATTGTTCAGAGCTACAATATATCTTTTTTGATCTTCTTTCCTTTCAAAACTATTTTGGGAACCCACACAGCGACTGACAGACTACAACAGTTAGGGCCTCGTTGGATGGTCAGTGATGTAGAGACACTGTTGGTGAAGTCAGCTTTTCGTTCAGAAATTGTGGTTTTGTTTATTTCCACCACTGCATACAGACTGTCTTTGAAGTGCCATTGTTATTCTAGTCTGGCCTTGAGGGAAACAATAAAAAACACTCCCCTAAATCCAATTTATGAGCTGTCAGCCAGGTTGTGTATCGGTGGCAAAGTACACTGAGTTGTTCAACACATTAAACAGACTAAACTGCATGATCTGACCATGTCACCTAACAGGTATCTGCACCATCTGAGGTCATCTGTAACTGCACTGTATGCACACAGTGAGTTGCATATGTATGCCTTTGCTCCTGTCTTTTTATATGTGCATGCCACCCAGTGGAAGAACACTGAAGCATTATTGATATGCCAGTTTTTATGGCCATCCCTCTTGTGGTTACAGAAACATTAGAGTGTGTACGCACAGCAAAGATGGAGCCTATCCCTTTCAGCATAACTTTTGGCTATTTGTCAAGACTTTAAATTTGTGCTGTGCTGTTTTCCATATCAGCTGTTATGTACTGAGAAAATTATATATGTGCCCCTCACTCAACTGTGAATCCATAGAACTTTTATTTCAGCTACAAAAAAGTATTTAGACCAATCATATCACAAAAGATATATATTTACCCACAGATGAATCTTTGAAATAGATATTTCATACTTTATATGTAAGTTCTTTGAGATATCTAACTCTGAATCCTCTAACTCTGAATGTCAAAACATGTTTTTTTTTATGTTTTCAGGATCACAAATGGAATTTAATTTATCACATTTAATAGGATGAATCAGTAAAATTATCTAAAAACATGCAAAGTTGCAAATACTGTCAAACCTTCTGAGGTTCTTGTTGAGAGAACTGCCATATAATAGTGAATCTTTTGTGCAAAGGACTATTTCTCTTTAATGATGTGCAAGAACAAGATGTGCACGAACAAATGTGACAAATGGTCTGGCACACTGAAGTTCACTTACATGTTTTCCTCTCCAATAATACAGAAGGCAGAGAGAATTTTGACAATCTCTGTCATCATGCTGGTTTGCTTGGGGTCAATTGCTCGTGCCAACAGCAACAGGCTCCGCTCATCTCCCAAGATCCTTTGCAGTCCATACTGTGAAACAAGGAAAGGCAGGATATAGAAAAAAGCGCCAATGGATATAAATTAATGAGAACATTCACACACATGGGGAACTTTTACTTGAAGTAAAAAATTAATTATACAAAGAAGCTCTAATGTTCATTATAGTTAGCCTTAATTTTCTTTTAAGGAGGGACAACAAGGCCAAGGGAAAAAATGGAGAGGATGATGAATTAATTCAATTCAGGACAGGACTACAGGGACAAATACTCATAGTCTCCTGCACCTTCTAGTCTCCCCACAACTGAAGAAGTGGGTAAAGATGACCACATGTGGGGATTAACTCCACAAGATGCAATATCAATAGTTCATCCATCCTTGAAACGTGTGTCACTTTTGAGAAATGAGCCAGACCTTCCCAGGAAGGATAATTAAAAGATCTGAGACTATGGGCAAAAAATTGAAAAATTTGTTATACTTTTCTGTTCCATTATATCAGGCTTTTCATAGTCCAAAGTCAAAACGTTTGGAATCACAGCCACCTTAAGTACTATTGGAAATTTACAATTTACATCTCCACGTTTTAAAATTTAATTCATTAAAACATTACACACCACCTTTCTCTTGCATTACAGAATTCAAAAGATATGGCAATGGTCCAATTTCATTTCACCATGCAAGTACACTAATATTAAATATCTGGATGCATCATCTTCTCTTCATAGACTCATACAAACCTTATTGTTCATGAAGGCCTTCAAGCACTGGATAAGTTTATGCTGGTTCCGTTTGTCAATATTCTCTTGCCTTAAAAGAACAAATAAAATAGGATATGGTAATTACATTGATCGATTAACTGACGCAAATGACACAGATGAGACCTCAAAGCAGAACACTCACTGTTTCTTGTCCAGAAGTTTCTCCAAAGCATCCAACAGAAGTCCAAGACCCTCATGACCAAAGTTATTAACCCAACTGGAAATACACAAACACAGATACACATTGATATCAATATACAGCATCAATATAAACAACAATATTCTGTCAAAATTGTTATTTCTTTGGTGGTTAATTGCAAGCAATTTTGATTTGCATAAAGCAGAAAGCATGAGAAATATTGAACTGAACTTAAAAGAAGTCAATCATCTATACTGACATCAACGATTTAACACTGATTTAGATGAACTGAGCCATAGCGATTTTTAATTCCTATTAGGAAGAATCACAACACAAAACCACCCTGCCCTCCATATTGAATACAGTCTGACTCCCAATTGCACCCATTTAAAAGAAAATAAAAACCCACCAATCTTAACTTAGTATTCCACTAGCAAAGCAGTTTATATTCGGGCTCCCGTGTGAGCTGCTATGTCCCTATGCCAGAAGATTAAGCAATGCAAGAAAGATAACACTGTAATCAATAATGATTCATGAGAGATAATTGGCTATAAACCACAGTGTATCAGAAGACAGCAAATGATCCAGTGCAGATGAGCCTGTTTGTCTCAGCCTGGCAAAAGAATGGTGGGAAGGACAGTGTGGTCACAGCTAGATTATGTCATTAACATTACTTGTTTTCAGGCCCCTAACTGTCAATAACGCAAAATACATGGAGCAATTTTCTGACATTAACAGGGCATAAGTCAATGATTTATCCCGCCTTTTTGACAATGATTTGAAATAATAATGGTTTGAGTATTAAAGTCATTTGTATTGACTGAGTGAGTCGGGAGAGACCCTCAATCAGGGATGAAATGCAATGGCCTGAGGCAGCTGGTGAAGTTGAGGTGAGATATTTCTTTGATCTGAGACTGAATTAGGAGAAATACAGCCCACTATTATTACTCAAACTGCACTAACAGACAAGCACAAGCAGCTTATATGCTATTACTACTTAGTGTGGTGTATAATGATGATTGGTTTTCTCAATGAAAACAAAACATTACAATGTAGTACATTCATAAATGTCAGTTTACAGTAAGCTCTCTGCTTTTAATGCTTCCTTCAAGCATGTATTTGCATGTATCTAAGATGATAACAGAGGTAAATGGGCCAGTTCAGTCCAAAATAATAAAGCAGTTTGATGTATTTGCATTACAGGCGCAGCAGGAGATGACTGGAGTAAAGGACTAGGACTACAAAGAGAGCAAGGAATTGCCATGGCTAAAGGAGCACAATTCAGTAAATCCATGTCTTTGTTTATGCGTCACAGTAATAATGATCATCTTGAGAGAGCAGGAAATAGGGCCTGTATTTGTGAAGCGAAATTGTATGTGCAACTGCACTATGAGATTCTAGGAAAGCATTACAACCTGACAAGGTGTGTGGAAAACAGCAGTAAGGAAGGCAGAATTTGGAGGAAATAATTCATTCATCTTTCATACATAGACAAAAAGACACTTCTACACAAAGACCAGTAAGGAAAACCATCATTTGACTCATGACTGACATAAAGATAATGAAGAACCACAGATTCAGCAGCAACTTTCACTCTCACTATATTTCTACTCTAATTACTGAAACTTTTTTTTAAACACCAAAGCAACAACTTTGAAAAAAACCTGGAGCAATACCAGTCCACACTTTTGACATAGCTACTTGGCTGAAATATGATGATATGATCAATTTTACATCCATCATTTCATTACAACCCTGGTGTGTTTGGGTGCCCACAGGGCAGGACTAGTACAGTTCGACTCTAAAAAGCTTGACAAATCATCACTGCAACAAAGAGAGGTCTTAAAAACTTATATGGAGAAATGAGATTTAAATCTAAATCTAAATCCAAAAAGTTGCTCGAATGTTGACAATCATTGCTAACACACATCTTCTGCAAAGCAGTTCTGCTAATTTAAACTTAAATATGTTGTTTCTGGACTGGAAAAGGTAAGGTTTGAAAGACAGAAGGGATTGTGGAGTGTATTCTTCATCAGTCGTATACATTTTACTGCAGGTTACAAAGCAATGCAGCCCACTAAGGTTTTTCACACTGTGTGTTTTGACTCATCCCTATATCTCGGACTGTCGATCATTTTCTGTCCCCTCACGTATACCCTTAGGTCCTCTGCAGCTCGCCTTCTAAATGTCCCCAAAGTTACCACAAAGAAAATGAGAGATGGTACTTCTACAAGGTTTGTCCTGAGGCTATGAAATGCTTTTTCTCCGTTCAGCACAAGTGCCTCAGTGGACAACATACCATTACAACTAATACAAATAACATAAGTAGTAAAACTGCTGCTGGTAGGTGCATCTGTGTTAAATTAATATAACTTCGAGTTATATTTTAATGATGTGTTTCTACCGTTGTCTCATAAGTAAACAATTTCATTTACTGTATCACGGGGTTATCGATATTAACATTTATGAGCAAACAGATCCCTTACTGGAAGGCTAACAGCACAACCTTAAGCTTATGTTTGGTCAAACGTGGTGTGTACTTGTTTCTTGGATACATAAAAAAAATCAGAATGGCGATTCACAGTACACATTGAAGGAAGAGATCAAATCTTTGTCTTATCATTCTCTTCTTCTGATGTGGGCATAGATCCAAGGATTTCATTAACTTGGGGGAGAACTTGTTCATCTAATATTGATGGGTATAATCCTCAAAGTTAAGTGCCACCAAATTGTGTTACTTTCTGCAATCATGTACATTCCTCGGGCAAAATGAAAAATTCATGGTCTGTCTTAGGGAAGCAATTTCTTATTTTATACTTTTGGTTGCTTTTGCTATCTTGACACAATTAAAATATAGTTATGTTAATTGCTATTAAATGCATGCACCGCACAGAGTTTGAGCTCCATACAAATGTCCAATGGTGGACAGTAGCAAAGTAAATTTGCTTCAGTACTGTACGTAAGCAGTTTTTGAGTATCTGTACCAATGTGCACGTTACTGGTATGGTATTTATTATATAACAAAATAAATTGAGAATGCATTTGTTCGGCCATTCTTCGTCAATCTTTGTGTAAATGGATGCCAGCTAGCATATCCTTTGAAATGGACTGCTAGCTAACTGGTTAGCTAACTGGTTAGCATGCTAGACTGACGAATTGATGGCATTATTTTTGACGTATAACGTAACTGTTGCTGGCCATGACACATTTCTGCTCCTTGGAAACACCCACCGGACAGTGTCCGTATCTTTCATAATTCACGAACTCGCTGAACACAAGTTTGTCCATTTTACCATAATGAACATACACTCACGTGACAAACGCTCATCCTGGCCGCCCTTTGGGAAACCGGGTTGGTAATTAGTTTATGTCCTGGGTTAGTTCCAAGTAAGGGCATGATTTGTGCCCATAAAATGGGCTATAGGTCTACATAATTGTCATTGATCGATCAACCAGTTAAGCTGTAGCATATGCACAACAAAAATTCAGCAACAACGCATGGTATTTATTTACTCATAAAAATTATTGACAAATCTACAGGCGTGGACTCGGCGCTAAGAAGAGGTCACGTGGTCTGGAGCTCTGGAGCCAATCCCTGGGTGGTACGGTGGGTCACGTGACGTAAACGTGAATTGGCGAAATAACGCAAATGTACGCTGCAACTCGACCAGCGCTGTGGCGCAGCGGTAACGCTGCCGCCCCGCACCTAGGTGGGAGGGGTTCGATTCTCGTAGGGGGTAGGTGATGTAAATATACAATGTATTGTGTAATGTAATATAATGTAATGTAACCCCGGTGATGCAATCTGTAAATATGTATACATGATGTAATGTTGATGTATGTATGATATGTTATGTATGTAAAAGTCCATTCCCGGTGTGGGCACCTGAACGTGTCTACGGAGTTAATTGGTTACGAGTAATGGACTGGGCTAATGCAGATACGGCGCCCCCCCCAGGACCTAAGCCGAACCAGACCAGACGGGTGACGGCACCCCTCCAGGAACGGATCGAGACCAGACCGGAGACAGGACGCGTCCACAGACTAGACCAGTAAAAGCGAACTAATCGAGAAGGGGACATATAAAAAAACACAACAAATTTAGTGAATTACAAAGTTGAGTTACATTAGTTTCTTACTTACTGTATGTATGTTTTCTTCCTAATTGTAACCCCCCCCCCACCGAGCCTTCGCTAAGCCCCGCCCCCCCGGTTACTCTCGCTATGCTAGCCTATTGTCTGTAGTTCGGTAGGAAAATGTCCAGTCAGCATCAGTCTGGTGATCAGAAAGGAAAAGTAAGAAAGAAAATAAAGGGTTGAGAAATTTTCTATACAAATGTTTTTTAAAAAGGTGGTGACGGTGAATTTGGGACGAGAAACGTAGAGCAAGGTAAGAAACAGGGCCGTTAGCTTGTAACGTAAGCTAACTGTCCAGCTCTAATGCTAACGTCCATTAGCCTAGCTTGTTTTAAAGCCCGACACAAAACGTTATCTTTGATAGAAACAGCTGGTGTGTATCACCACGTTTCTTATTTAAGTACACCCGGTAACATAGCACATACGAACGACTCAGCAGTAAATCAGCGTAAAGGGGAACAGAATCGTTTGACACACCGGCTCGTTCTACATCATACACGGTGGCTGTATTATTACCCGGAACACACATTAGCTTGTATCCAGAGTTTGGATGTCTTCTATGGACGTCTCTTAAAACACGGTCCAACTCCTCATCACTCACAGCTGAATACAGTTCTGTCTTTCTGCACACAAAAAAACCATTAACAACGCGTAATGTCCCGGTCCTTGTGTGTCGTTGTGTCTGCAGGGTGGAGTACTTGTCTAAATTTGCGGCAGGACCCTCCTGTGTCTCTTTCTGTTACCTGACTGCAGCTGGAGCCCTCTCCTCTCTGTCCCTTCCTTTCTGATGGAGCTCCCAAACTCAGCTGTTTGTCAAAGATAATGTTTTGTGTCGACTTTGATTCAAGCTAGGCTAATGACGTTAGCATTAGAGCTGGCCAGTTAGCTTATGGTACAAGGTGCCCTGTTTCTTACCTTGCTCTACGTTTCTCGTCCCAGCTTCACCATCATCAAAAAATTCTTCTTCTTCTTTATTGTCTTATTCTCTTTTCCTTTCTGATCACCGGACTGATGCTGACCGGACATTTTCCTACCGAACTTCAGACAACAGAGAACAGGCTGGCATAGCAACAGTAACCAAGGGGGGCGGGGCTTAGCGAAGGACCGGTGGCCAAACCATTTGTTTGGGGGGTCAAACTTATAGACTAGCAGATAAAATAAATTCATGAAGCACTGCAACTGGACCATGAAATAATTTTTATATATATATATACGTATGTATGTATGTATGTTGATACTTGTGGCACATGAGATATTGTGCTAAAACAGCTGGTTAATGTCCACACAGCTCCACTTTAGGGGATCTTCTGTCCTCAGTCTCTCCTTCACTTGTCTCATAGCTGCTGCAGTGTGACCGGCCTGAGCAGATGGCCTTCTGGGTAATGTGTGACATAGTCAGCACGTAGCCATGTTGTGTTGTGTTGTTTGTCTCTCTCTCCGGTGAACGGTGTGAGAAGTAACTCCAGCTGTAGCCGCTGTAAGCTTTATAGTCAGTGTGATGTTTGAATAAAGCCGGTCCATGTGTTCAACTACTCCGCCTCTCCTCTTCTGTGTGCTAGTTACCATGGTTACCAGCATCAACTAGACTTAGCTTCGTAGCTAGCTACATTAGCATAAGCTGAGCTAGCTACAGTGCGGAGCCGCGACTCTAACTCACTAATTCTCACCTCCATTTTTGCCGTCATCCTGAATCTATGACAAGAAGTACTAACATAAAAGGACGCAGAGGAGGAACTAGACATGGAGCACACAGGACAATCAAGGTGAATAACAGAGACACCAGCTCGAGGTAACACACAGCAGAGCCAGCAGAGACCGGACCTCCACAGACCTCCACAGAGTTTGAGACTGTTTGTGTCCACATATATGGACCAACTCTCCAACACATCTGATTCAAATGAGTGACTCCTGATCAGACTTCAGCAGAGCTCGATGACGAGCAGATCATTTGAATCAGGAGTGTTGGAGCAGAAAACATCTAAAACCTAAAACCTGCAATTTTTTAATTCTGAAATTACAGCCATATTAGCTCCACAAAAAAGACTTTGGTTTATTGGCAATGTCAATAAATATATATACATAATATAATAAATATGTACTCTGCCTCCCACCTGTTTTAAAAAAAACCTCTGTTGTCAAAGTCAATTTTTTGTTCCCCCATTTTTAGCTTAGTGGTGGTATTAATTGTTAATTGCAAGAGGCGGGAATTGGGGTTCTCGCAGGTAGTCTGTTGTTCGGCATGGCAGCTGTCGCACTGCATTATGGGATTTGTCGTATGAGTGTTACAGGCACCTCATAGCGCCAGGCCGTTAACATGTGAGATAATCTGGCGGACTGGATGTGGACCTTGAGTTTGAGATATGTGCGTTCAGTTGGGAAGCATCTCTGTGAGATGGCGTCACATTGAAAAGGTGTAAATATTTCGGCATGTTTGCATAATATGTACAGCAGTGGGCCTTCTTTAAATGAAAACTGACATTCAATCAAACACTCGTCATCACATCATTTAACAGTCACTTCAGACTGTACTTCAAGGTGCTAGATTGAAACAAGGTATGAACAAAATAAAATGCATACGTTGTCAAAGTGGACGACGTAACGCTGCATGCTCCTTCTGGTTGTGCGAAGATTCTTGCTGAAGAGCATACAAGTGGTGACAGTATATAGAGCACAAGACAAAAAGTGCCCCGAGTGTAGACTTGTGAAAATACTTGGTAAGGCAAATGTGCATAGATGTTGAAAAGACTATTCATGTGAATCAGCAGTCACAGAAAGTCACACAGCAGATACAGATGCCCTCTCACACTTTGTCTTTGACTGATCACTAGTCTCATTTTAAGAGAACTGGTACACACATTGGTTTCGCTACCTTTCTCTGGTTTTATTATTTTATCATGAGAAGGTAGGGAGATTTGTTATTGAAAGTTTCTGCACGGGTGCAATATGTTTCATATAGTGTTTCAGGCAAAGTCATTCAATTGGCCTCCTGTGGGACTACTAAGCTATTCAGTGCCACACTAGTCAAATTGAGGCCCAATTCTTTGTGCAACAAATAGCTCTGAACATTATAGCTTGAAACCAATCACCACCAGTGTCGACTTAGCAACCTACCAAGCCAAACAATGAGCTCTGTAATGCAACTGTGTAATGTAACTGTAGTGCACAATACATTTTAGATGACTGATATTAAATATGAAATATGAACTGTAACTTCCTGTTCAAAAATTGTTTATGAGCAATAACTATTTGTTAGCTTTTCCTGTGTAACTATATTAATTTGCATCTTTTATTGATCTGATTAAAATTAAAATCTGTCTCAACAACTGTTAGCTGCCTTGATTAAAACTGTAATATATCAAACTGTGGAAAGATGGCGATTGTTATGAGTCCGGCTCATATTATAATAATCCTTATGGTAACTAATCCTTACAAAGCTATTTATCTTTGTTTGCCTTAAGTGTAGTTGTAGTACTCTGTGACATTTCCAAATCAGACTCCCAGTTTGCTGGCTTCTAATAGAGATAATAGTAATGAATATGTGCAATAAATATGAATACAAAACTTATTTTCAAGATGAATTGAAAAAATAAGAGATAGCATTGATCTTCTTTGATAATTCCCACAAGTAAAAATAACTACATGATGCAACTCCTGACAGCAAATATAGACTCAGTATATAGTAACCATAACCCTAACCCTACTTCTAAATAGATTAAACATTAACAAGATAAGATATTTTCCTTCACATAATTCTCAAAATCTACCACACACTTTTCTGTTTTGTTTGGTTGACCCTTCTACTCAGAAAACCTCACAAGAAAGTGAATTAAATATTTAAGAAATTGTTGATGGAAATGGTAGAAGCCGGGTAAAATGAGGTTCCAAAGAACATAGTAGAAATGCTCAGAGGATAATAGACATCTTGTCAATCCAGCATTTATACATACATAGAACTACTGTAAGACTGCTGCTATCCCTGTGCTACCTCTGAAGGAGAACCACCGGCATGTGATATCCTTCGCATGTGAATCAAATGACATAACCTCTCCATCAGAGTGAAAAAGTGCTATGTCACTCCACTAAACTGTAGTATTTCAGGCCACTATCTTCTACTGGATGGGGCAAATCTTACACATAATGTACCACAGCTGCACAAATGTATTGGTTGGACAAGGCAGAAACTGTGGTGTAAGACATTCTGCATGGATACTATTTGTCTTCTTGTTTCATCATAATATAAAACAGTACAACTTCATTAAGTGACAGCAGAGGACCAATTCAGTGAGCCAACGGGGGCAATATGGATGTTTGATATCGGTACTAAAGGAGGCAACAGTCTCAGAACGGTATTCGTTGTCAGCTCTCCAACAGTGTCACTGCTGGTGTACCCAAGCGCACACAGGAACAAGAGCACTGAAGCAATGAAAACAAGTTTGATTCAAACAAGTTGTACTAACCAAAGACTAAAGATCAGGCCTCTGAAAACGAATGTTCCACTTTTTCACGCAGAATTGAAGTGTGCTCATGTGCACATGTATCTGAATCTCTATGTGCAAGGATGCGAAACAATCCTCAATGAAGGCAGCATGTGACTGTGTAGCATCTGTCTATATACAATAAGAGGGTGACCGATTGTGTACTGGCCTCAGGATTCAGTCAGAATTAAATCAACTAGCAAGTGCAGGCAGCATACAGCACGTCATGCATCCTACATACTTTGAAATGACACCCCACAGAGCGCAACACTCAAGTGGGGACGACTGAGAAACACTACGTATGATGTAGGTTATTTTCTGTACCTGTGCACAATCATCTCCAACTAAATAAGTAATTCAAATCAGATGTTTCTAAATTATGCATGTATCACATAGGGGCCATAATAGATACGGGTATCTTGGAGGTTAACAGATGGTGTCATAAAATCAAATAGGCATCACTCTTAAAATATACTCAGACACTGATGTCTCCGACATCGCTTTCACTGCCTCGGAGAAAGAAGGGCGAACGTCAACAGTGAAGTCAGCCACAAGGGTAAAAACTAGTTAACTTTCTCATTTCTGACTGCTCGTCACGTCCGTTGAAGACAGTGTCATAAGATTCATACCAAATTTAACTGTCAAATAAAGCTCTTTTAATGCTATAAAATGAGACGGATTGTACCATCCTGGAAAATAAATGACAAAAAACTTGATTCACTAACGAGTGAATTATTTCTCTCACTGTTAAAATGGAAGGTCCAGAGAAATCTTTGCCTACAGTCCAAATTCCAAATTTTCCTGTCTTATTTCTCCTTGACAAGTGACTGTGCAAACCTGTCTATGGCCTGGAGGAGGGCTGAGAGTCGTTTGTAATAGAACTGGGAGTCAAGTGAATAGTCCCCATCCAATTGGGCATCAGGCATTTTAATACTGTTTTTCCAATTGACATGGAGTGTGTTTGAGCTCAAAAATCAGTGACCTGAATAATTACATGAATACAGGAAATCAATTATGGATGATTCTCTGAGATAAGGAGCTAAAAAAATGATAATGTTGAAACGGTTCTTCATCTTTATGAAGAATTCATGTCAGACTGTGCAGACTCATTGATGTCTACTACATCTAAATCCCCACGAGTATCGTTCATCAGTGCAGTGTTAACTCATTGCAGTTGCATTGAGATTCACACTTTCTGACCTCAGCGGATGCAGGGTCACATATAGCCTGTGAGATATTTAGACTAACATTTGTTTGTGCAGTCACAGTAGCAAATGGAAAAGAGGATATGCTCCTTTGTGCTGGTGGTGATTGTTGTTGCGCAGAGTTGCCAGAGAAGGCCAAGAGAAGAAATGTTGGGAATATAAGAGTACAATTCAGTACTGATAATTTCAAAAAAGCACGTGCCATGGGGGTTCACTGTATAGCATTGCATAGGTAGCAACAATCAATTCCAGCAAAGATTCTGAATTCTTTGAAGATCTTTGTTGAATCATAATATAAGGAACACAATCACTTTGTTCAGCAGAAACACCAGGGACTCTCTGGGGATTTTTCAATGCTTTATCGCACTGGCCATTAGGATGGAAAGACAGGAAGATGAGTAGCTTTTATGTTAACGGGATTTGTAGCTCATAAAAAAAAAAAAAAAAAAAGAATCCACCACCGATGTTCCATGCAGTCCTTGGTAGCTATTCAACTGAGGAAAGCTTGTGGGATTGCTTCAGACTCAGAGACACCCTGTGTGGCAGAGCAGCAAGATCATCACAACAGCCTACACCTTCAGTATCCGGACACAGAGACAAACTCCAGTGTCAGCAAATGTCTCCCACCCCCGCAAAAAGACCCCGCAAGAAAATCCTCCTGAGAAAATGTCTGACATGTACCGTAAAGACTTCTCATAATGAAAAGTTAGGAGCCCAGTTCAATTTTGCTTAAATGTGTCTTGGGGATCTAAGAGCTAGCAGATCTAATATGGAAGTCACTGTTGGGATTTGACAGAGTCACAGTATAATGCTGAGGGCTAAACATAGGGAACTCGAAGGTTGGGGCCATGGATTTGTGCTCCACTGCTCAAAACCATTCTATTTTTTTATATAGAAAAGTCTATTGATGGAGCAGAAGTTGAGGTAGATCACAGGAGGTGAGTTTTAACTGAAGCTGCTGAAATTACCAAACAAAATATAAAAGGAGGGTATGCTTGCACATACAAAAAAAATCGAGATTTAAGCATGCAAGAAACAAATAGTTGTGGCTTAGCAAATATATATTTATCATTTATCATATATTTCACATGGATCTTATCACAGTTGCACACACTTTGCACAAAGTGAGCATCACAGAGTAAAGAAGTTGTTAAGTGTGTACAAGAGAGAGGCAGACTGAAACCCCTGAGAGTTTCTCTGCCACTAAATGAGAAAATAAGAGGGTTGTAATTTCTCTAAATTGGCATCTCACTTGATGTCATTGGATTAAAAAATTAATGGAAAGTAGCTAGTCAATCTGACACTTCTAAATTAAGAAGCATGTGTCCAAAATGTCAAAATTAAAAGCGGGGAGAATAAAGTAGAGGATACAGAAATGGAGCTGGAAATTTCGACAGAAAGAGAAGTGGAAAACATAGCAGAGTAGGAAAAAAGAGAGTGGAAACAGTATGTAGTGGGCGCTCCAGGCAATGCCATCTGTGGGCAGATCAGCAAAGGCTGCATGCCACACACCTGTGTGGGACTGCCTGGGAGATAAGGCCCTCAGCACAATAGCCCCGTGGCCACCTGTGCTGCCAAACAGGTGCACAGCCCAGCCAATTAAACTATTAGATAAACACAGGCCTCTGGGAGCAAATTAGCAGGCTGTCCAAACATCACAGGAAAAATAAAAGCAATGGTAAGCACTGTGAAGACTAAGAAACACTTTGATAGTGAGACTTTCATTTCATATGTATGAATTCAATTTAATGTTTAATGAAGCAATGCACAGGCTTTGATTTTAATAATAACAAAACTGTGTTTAAAGACATCAAATTAGTTACTTCGTATTAATAATGAGAATTGATTTAAAATGGCAAACTGTTGTATTTTTACCCACCATATCACCCAAATGGCACTGATGTTTCTTGGATGATCAATACATTATACATTGGACTATAATGTATGCAAAAAGAGCATCTGCATCCAGTTGTTAGATTGCTTAAGACTGCTTTAGCCAGTAAATATCCTACAGCTTTGAAATAACTATAACTCAATCTTTTTTATGACCTGAGTCACTAAAGTGAAACCTCTGCTATACGGTGATATACTAGGCCATTTTCAGAACTGAGTGGACATTTCAAAAACATTTGAGTTTCCTGCAGAGACAGCAATGTTCTTTCATGTCAGAACAGGAACAATCTTTGACAAGGTTTGCCTTTTCAACCATAAGGAAAGTAGGTAGTAATTGGTTCGAGGTTATCTTCCGTGTAGGTTTTTGTTGTTGTTTTCTCAGTTTGTGTTATGCACGGAAAAATGTTAAACAGTGAGATAGAATTATCATAGAGAAGCAACAGTGGTAGTCATAATGGGAACAGATTACTCCTATAACTATATATGAATGCAGGCTTATTACAAGGCTGATTTTAATGCTGAATATTTCTTTAAATTCCCCAAAAATTCCCCCAAATGCCAATATTCAAAGATAATTCGGCTGATCATTATTCCAAAGTGGGGATTAAAACAAACATGAATGCACTGCTTTGCCATCAACTCCATGGTTATTTTCAGTATAAGATAATATACCGTACAAAGGTTATATTAACATAGTAGACTCAGAAGAGTAGCAAAACAAATGTGGATTTCCTGTGTGTCGTGATCCATGACAATTAAATGCATTCATATTAATTAGGAGTAACCTTATCCATGCTTCAAGAAAATAATCAGTCCCTTTCCCCGGTGGAAAAATAATGAGGGCTGTACCAATGAGCAGGCTACTGGTGTGAGTCAACATGTGTAGCCCTCCTCAGCACACACTCTTGAAGGTGGCGTTCTCACATGAGGAACCTGGCCAACTGTGGGAGGTGACTCCTCCACAAAGCAATGGTCCTTTACATTCTGGTCAAAGGTTGAGTCATTTGAAAATACCCATAGGGCAAGCCTGGCCTCACTTACATCCCCTCGGCACCAGCTGGCCTTTCTAAGTGGAAAGGCTGACTTGACTCCCCACAGTTTGTTGGTGCCTGGAGAGATTGACTTTACAGCTCTGAAATCACTTAAGGGACTGCTTAGCTACTCAGCAAATCACTGTACTGTTTCATGTAGTATGTGTGTGTGTTTGGATAAGCACATTTGAAATCTATCTGTAGCTACCATATGTAGGTGCCAATGTGTTGTCCTCTTTGCTTTACAAAAAGAACCATTTGTTTTAATTTTCGTGTACACTCTAAATACTGCATCTAGAAAAACTCAATATTTACACCAAAACAGCCTCCATTTTCTGTCAGTGGCTACTATTTTCTACAGCACTGGTTCCACATGGGGGCAGCACGGTTAGCGCTGTTGCTTCACAACAAGAAGGTCACTAGTTCGGTTCCCAGCCTTTGGCCTTTCTGTGCAGAGTTTGCATGTTCTCCACTGCCTGTGTGGTTTTCCCTCCGGTTTCCTCCCACCATCAAGAGGCTCTAAATTGTATGTAGCCCCCCCCCCCCCAATGTAAGGTGAGATTGGCTCCAGCACCCCCCACAAACTATAAATGGTTAGGGTTAGGGTTAGAAGACCGATGAATGAATAATTCCACAACATGTTGAAAACATGTTTTGCTCCATGTTGACATGACTACATGACATCATTTCTGCAGATTTTTCATCTGCATATTGATGCTGCCAATCGTAGCCTCCCCATCCCCACGGTGACTGGGGAGGGAGGCCCGTGAAAGACACTGAACTCATTGTCACATCGACGAAGCCAGTTTGAGAAATGTTCACTTCTTGGCACTGTTCATTAAAATGGAGCTAGCAATTACATGTTGAATAAAGATGAAATTATTGCCTTTCCAAAAGGCATATTAGGTGTGCTGTCTCATGAAAGAATGATGAGACTTGTTTTTATCATGATTCTGAGTAAAAAAAAAAAACAACAACAACAACTTCAAAATGACCACCTGTCACCATCAGCACATGAACATTAACTGAAGCTCCCAACCAGTATCAGCATTCAGGCAACTCTGACTGAATGAATAATAAATTGTTCCTAATGTAATGCCCTGTGAATACATGAATAGTGCTATAGCAGTTAATGTGTAGTATTTTACTACAATTCTTCTGCCGTTTTTGCAGTTAACACAGGACTGCAGAGCAGATGCTGGTGGTGAAGCACAGATGAAGGTTCCTCTGGGGTCGTGGACGCAGATCCTTCGTCTGCATCCAGGGTCAACATAAAAAAGCTTTTCACTTATCCAATAAGATTAATGTATACTATTCATTCCTTAACATGAAAAAGCATTGCCTCAGCAGCTGGTGGTAAATCATTTACAGTAAGTGCTGTCACTATGGGTTCTGTTGCCTTACTGCGGGGACATTCTTCTAAAAATGCAAGCAGTCCAGTAAGTAGACCTTTCTCACCTGCTGAAGTCCAAACAATTAGATACCTATAAATACAGGCTCATGCTAAAGAAATCAATTTGGTCAACTCTTTTCTTGCTTGTTTAGATGCACAAATCTTTTCAAATCACCATTAAGTGGCAAGGAATCCCAAACGTTTCCTTAATTGTTTCACATTATAGCTTTTGTGTTACAAAATGTAACTTACAAAATTGAGCTAAATTATGTTAAATCAATTTAAATGACTGAGAATAACCTTTCAAATTAGGCTGAGTCCAATTAAAAATAACGTAAGAACAAAGAGTTCACAAAAGCTGTGATATGTCATCAGCCTTTAACACAGTTCAAATCAATAAATATGTTTTATGTTTTAGCTTAGACTACAGAAACTACAGCTCTGTTTCATGAGCATAATCATTTACTCCATTTAGGCTTTGCAATTAGTGCCAATTATTGTGAATGATTTGTTTTATTGTTACCCAAGAAGGATAAAGGGGAACCGGTTGAAAGTAATGATAGATATAAAGTAAATTCTGAAAAAAACTTTTTCAGAGTTTTCCAGCAACATTTTTTTTGTTTTGTTGTTGTTGTTGTTGTTGTTTTCATCATGTAATAAAAAGCCTCTTGTGGTCCGCCAGTTGTTGACTACTGCGCTAGTGGAACCAAATTAAAGTTAAAGAATTAAATTATAGGAAAAAGGGAGAATCTGGATAAGGGTTAGGGTTAGGGTTAGTACAAACAAAGCAAGAGAAGACTTTGTTATGTATAGCTCAAGTACCAATCAAAGCTTTTCAGGACAGAGTTGAGAAAAAAAATCTGAAATTGTATTTTTATAAACGGTTGTAAGCAATTAACAAGAAAGATTGCAGGCAACCTTACAAGTTGCCCACGTCCCTGAGACACATCTGAGTTACGGTCACAGGTTTGTTGTCGACACTCTTATATTGAAAACTAGACTTTGTATGCATTAGAGCCTCATGGACATCAGAATATTGCAGCACACATCAAGTTACTTTCATAAAAAACCATTCTATTTGCAGTGTCTATACTAGTCATGGAAATTACACACCATACCCATTACCATCTCCATCAGAATAGTAATGTGATAATACTCTTGAGGCGCATTTCAAGAAGAAAATAATGCACTGGAAAACATCCATGAATCACACAAATTATTATCAGAAGTAAAGCCTTGACGGCAAGAAGATATGGGAGACAGATTTAATGGGTAACCTCCTAGTTACACTTTAGCCATTTTAATAATTGTTCTAAAAAGGAAAGAAACTAATGGAGGAGATGCTGGTGTCATCTGCGCTTTAATCTAAACAAATGGGCACACTCCTGCATTGATGCATGATGTGGAGGAAATGATGATTAGTAACTGACCCAGGGTGAAAGGTCGCTGTGGCTTCGGTTGTACCTGTTTCTTGGATTTTGGAATCTATTTTGAGTTGAAACAAGTTCCCAACCCAGTCCATTCAACATTGCATTAAACTCATAGTGTAAATGTTAGATAACAGAAAGGAAAAAATGACATTTGAATGCAAACATGCAGCTTGATAGCATTAGTGAAAGTCCTTTTTACATCGTGTTTGAACTTGTGTTTTATCTTTTTGAACAAATTCAGTATCTTGTTCTAGTCAAAAACTGAACCAGAAATGTTAAATAAATACATATTATAAATAAGACACATTTTCATGTTTCTTTTTCTTTCTTTTTTTTTTTACAGCATCTCAGAAAATTGTTAAATTAACCTAAATATCACATACATTGTGGTAACAGTGATGACTGGACAGATTATAGTTCTATATATCGTATTAGTACCGCATCTGCAGCAGTGCAGAGCGGCACACCTTCATACAGCAACGTCTACAGAAAAACTTCAACCTACCAACTAAGTGACAGACTGATTCAGTGTGTTTGTCCTAATTATCACTGTTTTTATGCTTGTATGCAAAATTTGAGAAATGACAAGAGACACTGAACATTTTTATCATGGTGCCAGTGATAAAGACTTCCTCAAAACTCTCTCCTGGTAGAGCATGTACTGCAAAGGCTCGGCCTTTACTGAGGTGGTCTGTGGTTCTGCCGATGGCATTTCGATGCATGTCTTTCTTCCTCTCTCTCACAAACACACACACACACACACACACACACACACACACACACACACACACACACACAAAGGAACTGTATAATAAAGGAAAAAACGCCTTAAAAAAAGATCCACGGTGTGAAGAGCAGAAAATGTTACCTGACAGGGTTACTGGTGAGAGATACTCTGAGGGACTCCAGGCAATTCAGCAACTTTTCTTCTGTGATGCCTGAACGCAGCTCATGGACATATTCTTGGGATGAAAGTGTACACTCATGCTTGCTGTTTCTTAGTCCACCCTGCAAACAAAATACCATAGCAGGTTAGTTATCAGAGCACTATAATACACTGTGAATTTTAATGTAATGTTATGTGGAAAAAACACACGTGCAAATATTGTGGTAGATACCAAAGATACCAAGAATGATTGAACAATACACGGTTCTCATCAGAATTGTGTGTTCTCATTAGTTACAGCTTGATCACTTAAAATTTGGATGAGTCAGACATGGTAGTTATAAACACCTGACCAAAACATTTTCTTCATCATCCAAGACACTAATGATAGATGACAGTCAAACACAGTCAAACACTACGCTCTGCTTGACACGCCGCTAAACTGATCCTACACAATAGCACTACATATTGGCAATAATACACACACTGACACCACAGAAGGGAAAAATGTACACACCTACTCTCCCGACAAATACTGAATATAACGTTGGACATTATATGAAGCTACAGCCTAACTCAGTGTGACGTGTCGATGCAGTCCGGCCATCAACATAAATCCAAATGAGGAAGACTTGTATTTGCTTAATTTGACTACATCCTTTATACTGCCAATATGAGCTCTGAGAACAAATCTGTTTTAAATCAGAAATTGTCCGGTTCTGTTGTCAAAATGAGCTATAATTTATCTGGGGTATAAAAAAAACAACACCATGAAACACTCTGCAGCAACAGGCTAACATATGGCTGAGCCAGAGTACGAGGTATTCTCTTCATTGTGCTCATCCCTGGACTGCTGGTTCCCCACAAAGTGAGCTGTGCTAATAGGCGGTTTGGGCAGTAATAAGAGAGCTCATTTATCAGGAGAAAAGATCCCCGCTGTTTTCCTGCACTGCACGGTCAACATGAAAGAAACTGGTTTGGTGTTAGAAGTAGCAGACATAGTCTAACGACAGCAAGATACCACTCATCTGTATCCCTGATTGGTGACTCTAAATTGCCCATGTGAGTGGTTGTTCATCTCTGTGTGTTGGCCCTGTGATGGACTGGTGACCTGTCCAGGCTGTACCCCGCCCTCACCCAGTGTGAGCTGGGCTTGGCTCCAGAACCCCTAACGACAGAAAGTGATAGAAGATGAATGAATGAAGGCATGGTGTGAACCCAATTCATGGTTTGATTGGCAAGATAAGGACAAGAAGCATTTGTTTGATAAAAGCTGATGGGAAATCACATTCGTAAACTTTCCAAGGTGATTCCCGACAAAACTGAGGGAGAAGGGTTGTCTCCATCACAACCACCGTCATAATTGCTCTGTATGTGTAGGACAAAAGTTTATTTATCTATTTTGTTTGAAAGGAGGGTAAACAGAGATGAAGGCTTTTGGCTTTTCTGTTTTTTTTTTTTTTCTGTTATCTACTACCGTCGTAAAAAGGTAAAACTAAGAGCATACTGTCATATAATTGTCTAGTTTTCTGCACTATCAATTGATTTGTAGTAAATCCATTTTCTGTGTTTCTGACTTTTCTCCGTGTTTCTCTGCTTGATCTATCCAACACTTATTCCATTCATCTTTTTCTGAAGCACTGTTGGGTGAATGTGAAGGAGTGACTGGCTTAGCTTTTATCTAAGTGGAGGTAGTTATTAGGCCATAAGGAGAGGTAAGAATCCCTCTCATTACTATATAGATTTTTAAGCTATTACCTACAGGATTCTTCCTTGCACATTTCTGCCAAATGCTACATTTGCTACATGCTTTTGAGTTTCACAGCTAGACTCAAAAATAAGAAATAATGGTATTGATAAACTAGATGCGCATTACAAAAAACTTCAATTATATGGAAAAAAATGAGAGCGATAGATTCTTCAGACAAAAAAACTATAATATAGGGAGTCTGGTTGTCTCTGCAGAAGATCCACTTCACTGTTAGATTTAGAGTGTTGCAAAACTGTCTTTAAAGTAGGTATAACAATGACAATTACACTTCCTTAAAAATCAATGTGCTTTTAATCCATGAGTGGCTGCGCTTACTGATTTTGAACAAACTCTTGTTTGTGTGTGGCTCACTTGTGAAACACACCTGTAAATCACTGAACTGTGACAGTGTGTGTGTTTTTCCTGAATCTGCCGGAACACTCTTCTTTCTTTTGACTTTGAATCCCAAAGCTACAATCTTTACATTGATGTGTTCAATGTTCAAGTAATTAGCAATAGCATTTCCAATCACAGTGCACACAATCACAACAATCTTCTACTATCTCACTATAGGACTCTCAAATAGAGCAAATGCTATAACTCTATGGGATAGTGCCAATAAAAATTAATAATAATAAGATGTAGAGGTTCTTGGAAACAATGTATGCCATGATGTGATAATTAGGCAATTCATGTGATGAAACTGATATTCACTTTAGCATTAAGCTGGGTCTATTTCAAATGGCATTTTTAACATCTGGTCAGGAAAAATTATGGTAAATAAATAAGGATGTGGAGCTTATCTCACAGAGCAAAACTGTAAATTGTTTTCAGATTTATGAGAGAGACTTCCCGATGTAGTCAAAAGAGGCTTATTTAGCTTGAACACCAACCAAAAGGGCTGAAATTGTAGAAATCGTCCTCGTAGACAAGATGCAAGATTTATCCTGTAAAATAATATGCATCACAATATGCCAACAATATGATACACATATGGGGTCTAATAAAAAATAAAGTGCTCCAAAAGAGTTTCTTCAAAAATATGATTAGAAGTCAAACTTGTTGTTACATCAAAGTTTTAGATGCACTTGAGGCCAAACCTTTATTTTGGTTGTGATATCGATTGTCAATATCTTTTGGAGGCTCAACCTGAAAAATATTTTTACCGTTAGGCAGCCATACAGATGTCTTCCCCTGGCACACTGAAAAAGTGTTCACTAATTCCCCTTTTGGTGGAATGGCTTAACAGATCTTCCAAGGGGATCCCCTCCTATTCATTATCCAATAGCTTTAATACTCAGTGGACAGGTGACAACCAGAGCTGTTAAGGCCTGGACATGGCCAATTTAAATAGCTGATTGGAACACTGCAGCACACGTCTGATCCTATCATGGAAAAAAATCAAGGAACATGCAGTTCATGTGAGTGTTTCCTGTCAGGGGTGGTGTCTCCTGAAAATATAATTTTTGCAGTCAAACCAACAACTCTTCAATGAGCACTTTTGCTTTAGAGAAAGTTAGGATTTTCAAACGGCAAGGCTGCCTGCAGTTGATCAGATTAGATGAAAAACAAATGCTAAAGCATCTGTATTGGGTTGACAGTGGAGAGGCAAAATGTCAGTGCTGTGCTGAACAAAGCTTAAAAGATGAGATGTATTTCAGCCACAGTGGTGGGTTTTGTGCAAGTCTTTACACAAACGACCTGTGAGACTTGACTTTAATAACTTTGCAGTTTATTAAAACACAGCTTCTTCTTCTTCTTCAAAAAAAAACCTTTTTTTGCATGAGTAAGAACCCAAGTTTAAAACACTGCAGATAAAACTTTTACACTCAACTATAAGTATATGTGCTTAAGGAAAAGTAATAACATTTTAATATTGTAATAATACCATTAATATTGACCAAAATGGGACACGAGAATAAGCTGTATTATCTGAAAACTGACAGCATTAAAACTGCTGCTCACATTATTGTGGTTCCATATTTGGATCTGGCTGATCAGGTGACTACATTTTCAGAACATTACAACCTGAGTAACACATTGAACAGTGAGAGGGAAACATATCTCCTAGTTTTTATTTATCTTTTTGCCTCTCAGTTGTTCCCAGCAGGCATACCACCATGACCAGAAAAGGCAGATCTCTGGTTTCACTGCATGCTCTGACCTCTCGAAACCAAAGACACTGACCATAAACTGCATTTTCATGACCCTAGCCCAAATCAATGGAATCCATTGGGATAATATCAACATTACACCACCACACTGGCAATCTGGGGAGGTGGGGGTGGGGGCATTACCCACTGGCAACTAGGTAATAGCATTTTTCACTTCAGGCTCACAAAAATGGTTAAAAAGAGACCCTAGACACAGCCCATGGGGTGGACTAATGGGAGGGAGGGAGGGATGGGGCCTTGGTAGTATGCAATGAAGTTGCGACATAAAAAAGCAGCTGGAATATGAGCAGAGAGATAGAGCATCACGAGACACTGCAACCTCAACAGTAGAGGACGGACACAGCCTTTTGACCACAGCCTAGAGCCTCATCTCCTGCCGCTTATTGAATCCCCTATTTGTCGATAACAGTATTTCCTGCCAAAGAAAATAGTGCTGGGAGCAATTACTTCAGCAAGCCTGTCAATTTCATTTTGGGAGGTTAGAGGAGCATTGAGGCCCATTCCCTCCTCCTCCGTCACCTCTGTCTCGCTTTCTCTATACCATCAGGAGTGACAGAGCGTTGTCCCTTCTATCGAGGGCAGGGCAGGGAGACAATGCCAAGGCGGCTGCACCACCACATGTCATCTTCACCTGTAATAAGCCCATAACAAGTTGGCAACCTCCTCAGTGCCCAGCGCTCAGCACGCTCAGGCAGACTGATGGACACATTATTCAGCTTCATTGTCAGCTTACTGCAAAACCACATGGCAGCAACGTGTCTGGGCTGGAAGCTGGAACTGGAGCTGGGAGAGAGCTGACGGCATCCAGCTTTGCTAACTCACACCCTCGAACACACTAAGATACAACTTTCTCAAGTAGCACTCTAATCTGCCAGTGTTGTGTGATGAAGAATTACAATTAGCAAGTGATGCAAGTAGAGAAAAAGAGCATCTGAACTAATGTCGGAATAATCATCTCAACATGAGAACAGCATTCCACACTGATTTGTTTAGACGGCAACAATCAAAGTAATTTGAAGCATTTTTGTGTTACAGCTTTGATTAAAAGAGTGTTGCACAGCCGCATTTCAAGGTGACTGACATCATCTTGGAGTTTACAACACGCTGGACAAAAATTGTTTGTGTGGGGGAGCTATACAAAGACACATTCTGAGCACTTGATGGTGTGGCTATGATATGTTGAACAGAAGAGAGCAGATTTTGAGGTAACACTGATGTAAATCTAACACTAACTGATCATACACATCTTTCAACACTATTCTTTTAAGGTAATGATTCGAAACATCGTGATTTTCATTGTGCATTATCTAAAGGGCATGAGTCCTGAGCATTTAAGGCATGTACATATTTATTTTGCCATTTTCACTTAATCTCTTAATCAACTACGGTGTGTTTTGGGTGTAACATCCAATAAACTGTTCAGAGCACCATCTCTGATTCATTTAAAAGCCAAACACGTTTGCACCTTGGTGGATTATGATTATAATGGCTCACAAAGAATTAGATTGTATTTGTGGGGAGTTAACTACATATCACGATTGGCAACTACATTAATCTGGAACTACCATCCACACTACTTGTTGTACTTTGCCTGAGAGGCATGTCCTGAACCTCCAAAAAAAGGCTTAGACACAGTTATGGAAGTTACGGAATAATGAAAAATCTAATTACTTCTTCTTTGTGTGTAATTAATGAAAATTACTAGTGCACCCTACTGCTCTTTGTAAAAATAATACAGATACAATCTGAGCAATTAGTGCATATCAAACTGTATGCTTGCCACATTAAAACTTAATTTCCTGCTCATAAGGGGTGGGTAGATTAGTTGAGAGCAAACATACCCCAAGAATGAGTACAAGTTTATCGACAGGTGTGTGTATATACATATAGAAGCATATATCACATCTCACCTTTCTATCAATAGAAACATATGGTCAATGAACAATGTTGTAAACACAAGTGCAAAAAGAAATATAGTCTGTGTGAAAAAAAACTGAAACGTGAAAGATGTTGTATAAAGGAGCAATCTTACATTTCACACAATCTAAAGTTTGGCATGAGTCCGTGGCAGCAGTGGTAAAGGTCAAAAACAACACGGATCAGTTGAGGTGCTGGTTGGCTGGACGATGAGTTTTCCCTAGCTTTACTTAAAGGACAGAGTCCTGCTGCCGGCAGATAAGACGTTTCATTGAGCCACCAGGGTGCAGGGTTCCCAACTCAGTGGGGGATTTCCCACCCGACTATGTGTTCAAGGATTTCACCCTCTTTTTTCTCCCTACTGTACCAACAATTCTCTTTCCTACTGTATCCATCTGTCACTGTCTTTCACTCACAACATCATGAGGTATTTCTGAACCCTGGGTAACAGCCACGAGCAAGTGTTTATCTCCATACAAACTTCTTCTTGTTAAAATGTATTTTCTCTCCATCTCCTGTCTGTCATGGTTGAAAACAAAATCTACAGTTTTCTTCGCTCATGTCTGGGTAACCACAAATTGCTGATAATGCAGATATAATTAGGCCTACAAATTCTTCTCAATAGTCAGGACAGTGCCATTATATCTTGTGTCCTGACTGGTAACCACATCAGAGTGGGGGAGTGAAGAAAAAAAACACAGAAAGAAGCAGTTAGGTGTTAGGAAACAGTTTGAAAATAGCACTGCAGGCCAGACTTTCTACGAAGCACTGTGTAGTGGACAAGGTATCATGTTTTTGTGTATTTATGTTGGTGTTGATCCCTAAGGTCTGCAGGAAGAGAACCCAGTGACAACACCAACCACAAAACCGGAGAATATTAAACAATCCCATTTCCTTTTTATTTCGACAGAAGAATGCCCACAAGGGTTTGTAATGGTAATTCAATTACAGCACAACCAAGGATATAGTGCGCCTATGTTTGTGGTGGGTATGTGTGTATGCATGAATACAATGAAAGGTCAGATATAGACATTGACACAGCGCAACCATGGGGTTGAATAGATATGAGATTTATTTATTCAGAACTATAATTTATACAGGATTGTGCTTTTATTAAAGCAGGCCATATTCTTATAAATGGGCTTTAAACTTTCGAACAAAATAGAAGGGAACATGCTCTTTGTTATTCAGAAGTCACTTGTCCTAGGGTGACAAATAAAGGATGCCACTGAGCTTACAAAAAATACCTCCCATGACTTTAGACATGCAAATTCAATCATAATAAGGAACAAAGAATTAAAATGTATTCTCTCACACCCCTCAACAACAAGTAAACATGGACAGTTGAATAAAAAGCGTTTTCTTTTTGTAAGAAGCTGCATCACAAATAACACAAATGTTCATGAATATTTCCTCATCTTTATGATGCAAGGGAGTATTTATTTATATGAAAAAGAAGGCATCTAATGTGAGAGGTTAAAACTGTTCAGTAAAGAAATGCACTGTGTTATATGATGATAAAAAAAAAATGAATGATGAAAAATGTTTCTTTTTATCCTGGAGCACTTTGCTTCAACATTTCACCACTTAAATCTCACAAAGGTCAAAGCAAGAAAGTTCGAGGTTAACCTGTTTGTGATGCTTCCACCTTGACCTTTACCAGACTAACAAGGGTGATTGTGTTTACATCACCCTCTCCTTTTACATTTTACACTTTTAACTTTACCCTGGCCCATGCTAGACCAAAAAAAAAAAAAAAAAAAAAACACCAACGTGTGTCCTTTGTGCCACAGATCCTGAGAAGAGAAAGACACCACCAGCAAACTTGCTTGGCTTTAATCTGACTCATGTTGACCTGCTGCAACATATGCCATCATCAGTGTTTCAAAGAGTTACTGAAAGACATTCCTAATAATAGAAAGCCAGGGAGGAGAGGTAGACTCCTAATCACACAAACTTAGAGGTCAAATAATCACTGCCAGTTAAGGGAAGTGGAAAATCAAAGCACTTTACTTGTTGGCAAAGGGAAACTCTAAAAATCTCTAAAAAGACTCAGTAAGAGTCCCACTAAATGGTGCCAACCAAATGAACCATTGCAAACCCTTTAAAAGGAGGGGGCTGTAATTTAAATGCTTGTGTGTCAAACGGGTTAGGGTTATAATTAAGAATAAAACAAGATCCTGCACACTTTTTCTGCAAGAGGGGATGTTCAATCACAACTGGAAACTCTACACCAGTAATCAAACACAGAAGAGAGCAGGATGGTGTGAAGTCACGATAAGCATGTAAAATAAGTATGTGAATAAAACGTGAAAAAAGTGGTCACCTTTGAAATGTTAGTGTTTGAGAGACAAACGACAAGTGGAAGAAGACTTGGCAGAAATATATTGCAACAAGAACCAATAATTATCATGATTTTCTAATCCCAATGTGAAATTGAAATACAAATGCGAAGCTTTATCTTGTTCTGTGCTCATTCCTGAAATTGAGGGATAAGGAAGAGAAGTTGCTCAAAGTGGTGCAGAGTGGGCAGCCTTTTATGACTACTTTGTAATGAAGTGTCCAGATCAATCCTGTGGTATCAATACCTTTAAACTCACAAATTACTCATTTGGTACTGATTCCTTCTTGGAAATATCAATATCAAAAATATACGAGTGGCTGCACCACTTCCAAATGCATTACGTCATTAACATGTTTAGTTGGTTCATCTGACATGAAGGTGGACACAAGAAGTGAGCAAACACACAGTGCACAGTGCAAGCGCTTTATAAGTAACTACGGTAAGCTGCGTTGTGACTGGGAAGTGTCATGTGATTTGCCTTCAAATGCAAGTTTAAGGTTTTTGCTGAGTTTTTTCTTCTAAATTATAGTTATTTTGAAAAATCACAACCCACTTTGAAAACATATCGGTATCAGTAAAGGTCTGCCCAGTGGCATCACTGTCGTATGGAATTAAAAAAGTCTGGTATCATCCATTCTTACTGTGCAACAACCTAGAACAACCTTGTCCATTTTTTAGGGCCCTTGAACCTGAATGTCAAAACTCATCTGTATCAACACACCTAATGAAACAGAATACTGTAACGCTTGGATTCAACTTTTCATAATTTTATGCACGTGTTTGCGTGTATCCAAGTGTGTAAGAGCACCAAAATCAATATGGTGCACACCTGTATGCCTGTGGTGGTGCATATACCTTTTTTTGGTGTGTGTTTGTGTGTGGCGTAGAATATTCTTCTAAGCAGGTCTCCCTGTGCTTTGCAGCACTCATATCTGCACTGAATTTCAATGACACCTCTATAAAGATAGGAGCAGATGTCAGCCAGTCTGCTGAAAGTCAGGTAGAAGAGAGTGAAAAAAGTAAAATTGAGTGCGCACTAGCTGCAGGGAGAAGTCTTAAGTTATGTGTCTATTTGCAGCAGTGTAATGCACTGTAAAGATAGAAAATGAAAGAAAATATGTCTTTCAATGTCAAAAACAAGCAAACTGCAAGAGACTTGATGGGAAATTTTTCTATCATGAGATTAGTGCAGGTTTACATGTTTTTTGTATTCACCTACTCAACTGAAACAAAGCTTGTGCACTGACTCATCCACATTATTTTAAGCGAAAACTGCACCACACTCCAGACACGCATCAATCAATGCGAGGTCATAAGACGACTAAAGTATTGTCCCAAAATGTTCCCATACAAACCAAAGACGTGGCATATTTTATCTATACATGAGGTGAGAAAGTAGTCAAATTTCCAGGGTGCATAAAAGCGACAATGAGGCAAGAAAAACTTGAAAGGTATGTCAAGAGGAAGCTAGCACTCCCAGTGTCACGGTGGAGGGGTTTAATCAAGTGAGCTGTAAGCAGGTAAAGTCACACAGGATCTAATTTAGGTTTTCAGCGCAGTCTCTGCTGCATTGATTGCAGTGTGAAGGCCTAATGAACTATGTACCCTGTGCTCTGGTTTCCAGTTCTGGGACCTTGGAAATGAAGCCATGAGCTGCAACTACTTGCTCAAAATTTTGGAGGAGGACTACATAAAAGGTTTGAACACAAGGCAATAATGCTGCAACAATGAATAAATGAGCAAGAGTACTGATGCTGATTTCTAATGCATGTCCTGTTTTACACTCCTCTTTCCTACTTCGCTGACCTGCTCCATAAGAGACTAACCTCAATAAATCATACATTGGGCAAACATCCTACGTGGTCAAAAGGAGCAGGTAATTCTCATATTCTTCTTTGTGATTTCCTTTCCCCAGTCCTTCTGCTGAATAACAGTCCTTGTTCTTATGATAAACAAAACCTCAATTGCCTTTTGTTAGCTTAAAATGTGATAAATTTTGTGTACAGACAACGTGGCACTAGCTCACGAGCGGAGCCGGCAACCAGGAAGAGAAAATGGTTGAAGTTTGTCTAGTAATTTTGAGGATGCACGACTAAGCCTCAGAGCTAATAGAGTGCAATAAAAGGATTGAAAGCGATAGGAACAGGAGATATTACATGGAGGTTTATTACCTCGAATCACTTACACATTTCATAACAGCATATATACACAGAGCCAAAAAGATGCTTAGACACAGTGTACACAGTTGGTTCCATTTACATAGGATCAATCTGTGATCCAGCAAGCTCAGTAAAATTCACGTGAACTGGTTCTGTAAATTACTGCAATCAGAACCCCCTGTTATGCATTATATCAAATCATATTAAATAAAATGTGTGTAGAAGCAGCTCAATTAACTTCAGCAACAAGTGACAAAACAACTATGGGTGGTTACTTCCTCTTCTCTGTTGCATCGCCTCAGTGTCCACCTCACCACAGTGTACAGAATATAGATATATGGTATATAAGGCACTGTGTTTCCAGCAGTCAACGAAGTTAAGCCTCTGTTCGTGTATCTGACATTCATAGCAAAGTTTAAAGACCTCTCTGTGTCTCCTCTAAGGCACCGCACAAGATCAGCGCCTTAAAGTAATGTATGTACATATGCATATGTATGCATATATGACCCATGTCCTTTATCATTCACATCTTTCACGTCGAAATTTGGCTCATGTGATGATCTGAGTCCCATGTAACATCACAGATCCACCAGCTTTTCTCTTTCAATGCTCCTCGCGCAGGGACCCCCTAAACTCTTGCATAAGGCAAGGTCAGAGTGTTTTGCACACTGGTGTCATGGAAGGAAGCATCTATACAGCCTGGGGAGGCCTAAGTATATATTTATTAAACGTTTGTCAAGGAAACATTAATGGCTCCATCCCGAGCCACTTGGGACATGCATGGAAATTTCAATGCACTTGGTCCCAGCTTGAGTAGACAAGCATATATAGCCTGACTGATTGAAGCCTGTGAATTGAATATGAAACAGCATGCTTATCGTACAAAATAAAACCAACAAACCGTCATCCCCTGGTCATCCTCACGCAGGAAAAAAAAAAAAAAAAAAAACCTGTCAAGAACTTACGATAAATTACAAAGAAGGAAAAAAAACACTCAGGATGACTGAGGACCAACACTGGGCTCAGGTAAACATGATTTGGCAGGGACATTAATGATGTCCAATCCCTACACAGGTGGTGTGGGCAGACTCAGATTCAGAGAACAAGCATGATTTACGGCAATGCTAGTCTTGGGAGAATGCTAACAGGCATTGCCAGAAGCAGAATGGCTGGCAAGTGAGTATGTTTGTATCTATGTTTATGTTTATGGCCGTAGTTCTAACTCTCAATATTGATCCCCCCCCCACAGCATGCTTGCACACACATACATTATCACACAGAGCAAGAAATAGCTCAGAATTTCTTGACCTGGTTGGGTGCAGTGGGTTTAGTTATTATTTCCAGGGCAGTCAGCTTTGATCTCCTTCTCATGTCTGTATTGGGGTCGTCTCAATTCTAATAACTGCAGGTACATTTCCTCTCCTTTTCCCTGTTAGCTTGATAAATAGGATTTCAAATTGTCTGGTAGTACCCCATCAGACAAAAAACACGATCTATGAAATATCTTCAGATAAAAAACCCTTACTGGGAGATGATCTTCTCATCACACAGACAGCACAGCTAACAGATAAGAGTAAGGGAGGTGATCTGTTCCAAAAAAATGTGATGTGTACATGCATACAAGGGGGCATGTGTACGACAGTGTCTTTGTGTGTGTGGGTGTCAGTGTGTCTAAATACATACAGTGAAATGGATGATTAGATTGGCATATTCTGTCAATGTGATTTTTGTTATTTGTGTTTCAGTATTAGACTTAAGAGCAGCCCCCATTTTAATCAAGCATTATTGGAAGCATTCACATTGAGGTCACAGGAAATATAAACTCTTTCTTCTATTATCCACACAATTACTTTATCTCCATTGAGCAGCCCATTCAATTGCGGTAGAAATACCTATTCATCAAGGCATCTGTGTCCAGGCCCTCCCTAATAACAGATGGAGAGATCTTTAACTGCCTATAAATGAAGGCTCCAAACTTCAGGGAAAGCACTTGCATCAGCAAACCAACAGCTAAACGAACTCTCTCCCAGGTTGGGCTTGACTACTCCAACAAAGCAAGATTAATTTGCCTGTTGAATTGAGGCCGATGCCCCAGCCGTGGCATGCTGCCTAGCTGATGTTGAGGTGCAGCGGTGCCTCTAATGCGCCAGTAACATCACTATAATGTCAACAGTGCAGCATTACAGGGAAAAGCAGAAAGTGGCAACTTTAATGAGAAAGGAACGCATATTTTGCGAACCTGACTCAGTTAATAGTTAAACAGATAAGCAGCAACAAATATGAATTTATAGGCAGTATGGGAAATGGTACGCACATCGGACCAAACCAAAATAAATATTAAGTAAAAAGAAGTAGAGCAGGTGCTGTGTTGAGGTGCAGTGGCACAGGGGGTATTCAGATTGCACTGAGTTATTAATGATTAATGATTATGTTTAAAGTTGAGCTAAAACCCATAAGCAGAAGATTAGCCAGAGCTATTGAGGATAATATCCTAGAATTATATAATTAAACATTAAAACATAAATTCTATTCAACACAATAACATATTTACAGGGAACACAATATGTAACTTTGGCTAAATTAATTAATTCCCCTAATGCTACAAAACGTGAGATAAAGACAGAGCAGCTGAAATGGCCAGGAAGGACGAAATGGAAAAAGAGATGGAAGTACTTCAATAATAGCTTTCACACTTTCACATGCATGACGTGTCCTTCTTTTCCAATGTGATTGACTAAATTCATGTCAGGACTTAACTGCTTCTTGGAGCACCATGAAGCGCTACCCTTTCAAGCAGATGTAGCGAAAGAGGAGGCTTCCTTTTCTGGCCTCTCTCCCCCACCCCACACCTCTGACAGGTGTGACCTTTCGGCTGTGCTTGTAGCGGCCACTCTCGCCCCCCAGACACTAGACCTGGATTAGTCACCATCTCTGAGGATTGTGGCGCCTTGCACGAATGGGCATGTGAGGCCCAAGCTCTCTCCAGCATGGCCGAAGGGCCCGCTATGAAAAATAGAACACCTAATGCCTGGAGATAGAGACATTCATCAAAGACCAGGCCCCTGCCTGCCTGCTTTCTTTGTGTTCTGCCTTCCCTCCCTATTCTTCATTCAGTAGTTAGATGTAGAAAAACTCACTTATTGGGGAGTAATATTATTATTTTTTTTTTTTAAAGATGGTTTTTTTTTATTGTTATTACTATTATTGCTGTTAAGATGTAGTATTGTTTCTTAAAAATATCGAGTCCATTGCCCTTTTTATAATCCCTCCTGTGTTTCATGTTATCTCTCATACTTAGAAGGAAAACAATCATGACAATAGACATCACAAATGGATTCATGTGGAACTTCTTCATCATTCGATTCAGAACACTAGGGTGTCTCCATTGGCCACCTTTTGAATGTCAATTGAACGAAGACCACTGAAAATACCAGTAAGGGGGCAATAAATACCCTGGGAAATGGTAGCCATGCCAACTAGAGCCGAGTAGCCAGACCAGTTAACCTATGCAGTGAACTGCTAAACCCTGGGGTATGGCTCGGTAATGACATCTCTTCCTTTACATCTTTGCTCCGTCTCTGTATTCCTCTCTGTTGATCCTGGCATGTCACAATGGAATACTAGTAGAAGATGCTGCACAATGTGCAGCCTAGCCAAAATATAACAGGGCATGAGGAAAAGCTGTTTCCTTTTTGTTTATTCAAATTCCACTCTCCCAACAAAGCATGTTACTGGAAAGGGGATAGCTGTTGAAAATATCAAAGCCTAAAGGTTCTGTGCCATGGGATTTTTGCATTGCCTGGAAGAAACGGTAATAAGGGCAAACTTGTGGGCAAGTGGAGTTCACACACAAGATCAGAAAATATGAAATGCGTGCCAAAATAGAATATGCGCATTGTCTTTCCAAATAGCTACCTCTCAGAACTTTCGCTTGCCATTTCAATCTACTAGTTCTGTTTGCACTCATCTTATAGAAAAGAACCAATACGTTCAAAAAGCTGTGCTGACATAGCACCAACAGACTGGGGGTTTTTCAGTGGATGAAGGTGATTTTCCACACGGGGCTTGGACATATCAAACAAAGCAGACTATGCCAAAGGCTAGCCAGCAGGATTTTAGACACACACACACAGACTATATTTTTCAGAAACACCACAACTGCAGGTGCCTCATGGGGGCAATGCCCTCCTTCATCCCATCCACCCATACCCCTATCTGTCTTATCCACATTTTCTCCCTTTAAACATTACATTTAGGTGGTCCTTCACTGTGACAGCTCCAGCTGTCATACATTGTTCTGCAACAGTTTGCATATATATAGTGAACAACACATCATGAGGAACTGCACAAATGTACAAGAAGTCTTTCACTAATATTAGCAGACACGCCGCAATGCTGCATTCATGCACTCAAGTGTGTCTGTTTGCTAAAGTGACTGAACATTGCATCAGGCATATAGATTTGTGTATGTGCTTTTGTGCCTGCCTATGTGTGCATTTTCTGCCAATGCCAAGGGCTTCTCAGACGTGGGGGGTAAAATGCTCTTTGAGAATGGGATTAGGTAACACACAGGAAGCTCTGGCATGGCTGCTTCAAAGTGGAGGCAGGCAGATATTCTTTCTCTACATGTGTGCTTTCCTGTGCATTTGTGCATGTCATGTGCGTTTATTCATGGGTAAACCCACTGCCGGTCCCAAGAAGTTCATCTGATGAGCTGCCCATGGTAGCATCACCACAAACCAACCTGAAGAGTTTGATAGAAGTGGTTATTTCTACCATTGAGATTATGATTCGAGAAAACATCATCAGCACGATATCGGAATGCGTGACGGCTCCTCTCCAATGTCATAAACATGCAACAGATGCAGAAGGATTTCGGCAGGTGACTTGTGTTTCAGTGTGGAACGGGCATGCATGAGATCAGAGGCATTTATGTTCTCATGTATATGTACACACGTACATCTGGATTTCAACACATTTAAATATGATCTGCTAAAATTCATTTTACATCTATTTATTTTTTCCCAGTGGTGCCCATTGCCATCTCTTCAACAAAGCATTCTAGATGAGCAGCCCAGTATGTTACTTACGAAAATGCCAGCGTGTAATAGATCAGAAGAATGATTCCACATTTCATCTCATTCCATTAGGTTTAGCTGACCGTAATTGTCCTGTTCCACTACCTCTGCTAGCCACCACTGATACCACCTCCGAGAGATGGATGAGCAGGCAAAGATCGCTCAAACCTCTGTTCAGTAGGTTTCTTTCTGCCAACAGGTTGGCCAGATAGCCAAGATAAGAGATTTATAATTTGATCTGGAAATTAGTTATCTAAATTTGCTTGGTGACAGGGACTGGATTTCCAGATTTTTCCGCAAAGACATTTTTCTGGGCTGCCTGATGACTGACAAGGATAAAAGTGAAATGAAAAAGTCGGCCAAGATGCCAACCATAAAATTCCATCAGCCAGAGGACTTTACTGCTCCGGGCCTTTGCCCAATGGGCAACATGAGTCAACGAGACAGAGTGAGAAAGAGATCCAGAGAGAGAGAGAGAGAGACAGAGAGAGAGAGAGAGAGAGAGAGAGCTATGAAGAGGAAACCCATTTGAAATGGAAGAGGATTTACAGTGGGTGACGGTCCTCTTTTAACCCCAATATTTGCTAAGAGGAAAAAGGATGGTGAAATTACATTACGAGTGCCACAATCAATAACCACAAACATTAAATAGCCCCTGAGTCCTTCTGCCGATACGCATTGCTTTATGTTGGGCAACACAACTTAAAACTAGCAGTATCTGGTACAGTGATGATAGACGTGTTCCATGCCCAATGGAGGGCTACTGAGCATCATGGCCCCTCCTTAACTTTATCTTTCACAGGTCACAAGCAAGATACAATAAAGCCAAAGCACAGTCAATACTAATGAGAGGAGACATATTCTAAGTGGAACTGGTGACAGCAAGTGTATCAGCAGCCTTTCCCACCACTATCTGCCTGTCAGTGGGTGACCAAGGCCATGCTGGAGATTAGGTTTCAAGAGAAATGCTGTGAATGAGTATGACTTGTCTGTCACTGAATCTACAAAAACCTCAGAGAGTTGTCACAATAATGGAATTTTTTGTTTGGAGGGATGGTGGTAGCAGAGGAAACAGAGCACTCAGATAAACAAGAATATAGACTCAGCTGTCAATGCAGATGTGAATCGGAACGCCAAATTATGAGTGAAAAAAACATCAGGACTATCATTTGTACTGAATTTCATGATCAGTAGGTGATAATGGACCTTTGAAAGTAGAGGTTTGTCATATTTCTATTCAACCCACTTAAAGCATGTTTGCTAGAAAACCAAAAGAATCAATCTGTCACTGCTTTCCTCTAAATATTTAATTTTAATTCTCTCATGTTAATTATGTTAATAACTTCACAGTACAATTCACAGAATGAGTTCTTTTACGTCTTGCCTCCAAAATACACTGTTTGCTTTGCTTCTGAAATGTAAGTTTGTCACTCAAATATTTTGTCCTTGTAAACGTGTGCAAGACTTGGATGATTAACATGCAAAAAGGTGCATTCAGCTTGCCATGCACCAGTGAAAGCAATAATGTCCCACTGTGGACGTGAAATCCCTGGGGTTTAATCACCTCAATATAAAGACTCTAAAGGAAGAGTGCATCCTCATTCTGAGCAGGAGTACCATTAGCTCAGTCAGGCTAAGACAAGCATCACATTCATGGAGCAACAATGGAACCAAGCGCTGTGGTAAATTGGCCTGTATAAGCTCCATAAACCATTTCAGATAATGCGGAACTGGTTAGTGGGCAGACATAATGAGGTTTATCGCATTGTAAATGCACACAATTGGCCCTGTTTGGTAAAATACGATGAATGCACATGGGCACTGGGGTGTGAACCTCTTTAAGCATCTCGAAGAATTATGGAAGTGACAATATCTGTGTGTGCGTTCACCAAAAAGCTATCATTACACAATGTGCAAGAGGATTTAAAAAGCTGAAGTAATTTATCATTGAGTGCATACCTCAATCAAAAGTCAAGGACCCTGCCATCCTCTCTCTGCTCTTCTTCCTTCGTATCGACAACATTTGGCATTTTTAATGAAGACTTCCTTGAATCCCAAAGATCTGAGGGAGCTTTACTCTATTTCCCCTGGTGAGGGTACCGCGCAGGCATGAGTGAAGTGAATGCTGCTTCCCAAGTGGCACCCTGAGAACGCACCTGGACTCCTTAATGAAGAGACCCACACTGAAACAATGAGGTGCAGAGCTTTTCAGCTTGGGCTTTATTTGAATGTGATGACAAAAACAACCAGAGGGGAAAAAACAATACAATGGCAGATAAACAAGTGTGTGAATATTAATGGCGCACTTAGCAAGATCACTGCCCCAGCAACACTATCAGAAACATCCAGGCCAATTAATTAGAGAACGGGACTTGACCTTCAAGGTGCACCCACTGCAGTTGTTTGTTGATAGGAAACAAGGGCAGATTTGCTCATTTGAGATTAGAGGGTTGGGGAGGGTAGAATTAATGGCTGTTTAATATTGGATGACATTAGGAGGCATTTGTTTAATGCTGGGCAGAGAACCAGTGGAGTAAACCTGATGACTGGCATGCGGAGACCAGACTATAAAGCTGAAAAGCTAGTTTAGACCTTAATGTAAGTTGCATATTAGTCAAACTACAATACTTTGATAGCATACCACATTAACAATAATAAGACAAATGCACTAAAAGAAGACATCTGATTGGGTTTTTGAAGGAACACAGGCATCAGAGATGGGATGTCGCATATAAAAACGTGCTACCATCCTAAAATCCTAATTTAGGAAATACAAAGCCATATTGGCCAGCGTAGATAATCTCAATGTGCCACTCATCCATTAGCAAATAATAATTACCCGAATAATCCACTACAAAAACAGCTAGTTGTGAAATGGTGATATACATCAGTCTGAGAAGACTGCAGCAGCAAGCAGTACCTCTAAACACTCCCAGGCCGCAAGAAGACATCTGAATCAAACATTATTTTGGTATTGCATTGAGAAAAAAATTGATTATCTTGGAATGGGGTTAGATTTAGTTTTCAGCTCCTTAGCTCCAGCTCCAGGATTTTAATATAAAACGAATACACAAAATTAATAAAAACCAGGTATATGCTCTCTTTCCTTTTAAAACCTAATAAATTTAAAAAAAAACTGTAACTAGCATTAATTCAACTGCAGCTTCACACTGATCATATTATTATCTTAAGACAGCATTTCATTGATGGTACCAAAGACTAAAAAAACCTGGGTTTAACAGTTAAATTGGGACATAATGGCTGAAACCTGTTGAATGTTTTCATGCATTTTGATTAACTCTGACAGAACTTGAAAACTCACTTTGAAAAACATTGATTTTTATACCGTATGTTTGAACAAATTCTTCAACATTGAAGTAGATCGATCATTTCTGACGTGTAAAAGGATGTAATAGATTCCAGCTTCGACCTGCCGCTACTCAGTATATAGTATATAGGCCGACGTAATTTTCACGTACAACATACAGATGTTTGGTAGTTGTATGATTCGCTTGCATTTCCTCTTACGTTCATATTTGTGCTGTTTGTAAGTAGGTGCTCATGTGAATGCATTTGTATGCCTGCCCTTTCATACATACAGATTTCTCTTGACAAGTGTTATATGTACTGTATGCATTTGAAAAGATGACAGCTGGTGGAATGGAAGTGGAACTTCTGAGACTTGTCACAGTGTTCCGGTTTATGAGCCAGTGACAGGAGACACACACCCATCCACATCAAAGTTTATTACAGTTCATCACCTCCCCACCTGCAGTCTAATGACATTTAGCCAATCCTATAAAAATCCCAGGAAACCTGTGGGTTTAAATCAATGCCTTTCCACCTTTCCAGCTGCTGCTCACATTCATTATTAAAGCTTCCACATCATATTCCAGTAAGAGAGTGCCTCTATGACAAGCATGTTTACAGATCTAGCTTGGGAAAACAAATAGACATTAATATACAGCCATATCACACACGCATACAAACACACAACCATGCAGCATACTGTAGCAACTCCCAGAACCCCCAGCTCTGTGGAAAAGGGGATCAGTGTGTATCTCTGCTGACAAGCAGTTTACAGAAAATCCTATTCGTTTCATCTTGGCAACTCTGGTAAGTATATGGTTTGTTGCAACCTGGTCCAGGTTCGTATCCGCTCCACCTGTCTGGGACTGGGATTTATATACCCCCCTCACCACCGCCATGTTGTCCACATCAGCTAATCGCATGTTTCAATTCTGCTCACGCTTACTTAAATGCCTAACTTCATAAAGATGTTATATTCAGAGAGAGCACAAAATATGGTGAAATGATAGAGGCAGATTTGTTTCTATGTTACAGTGAGCACAGAAGCTTTGCTCTGCACCTTTATGCACGCATGTGCTCGTATGCAAGGTTGTTAGTGGCCATTATATGGAGTAAAGGTTTTGGTGTGTATTTCTCAATGCAGTCACTGACTACCCTCTGCAGGCAGGCTGTGTGAACATCAGGCTGGGAAAGGAGCAGAGACAAGACGGAAAAAGATTAGATGACACGAGGGAATATATCTGGGATCTAGTTGTTGATGTACAATCATATTCCAAGTTTTAAAAAAAAAAATGCATATGATTGTCTTCAGTTTATTTTGATTATTAACAGTAATTTATCAAAAACATTTACTGTGACGCTGAAAGGCTGTTTGCATTATTTTCCAAAGGGGACATTTTTAGAGCCATTTACTCAAATGATGATCTTCATGCTGCTTTTTGACTACTTACTGAAAACCATTACATATAATGAACCATTATGGCAGACAAGTGCATTATCAAAATAGGAAATATGTTTTCATTGTACTGCGTTGTACATATCTATGTTGTTAAAGTGGAAATTATTTTCCTGTGGCAATCTGAGTCCAGCTCAAGTAGAAGCCATTTAGGATATTTTTCCCATTCATTACATTCTGATGTAAATGTTGGCACCTTTGAATCATCATATAACATCATATAAATCTCTGACAAATGATAATATACTTTCTTATAATAAATTCTGAACTACTGAATGAAAGTGGCATAAGTACAATGGTGGCTATGATGGTTTTGATGATAGCATAATAAAAATTTCAAGGACCAAATCAAGTGACATGACACATTTCACTTCATTCATTTGGCTCCTTGAATCAGGCCTGGCTTGACACACAATTGCCTAATGTGACCATTAATATCTGCTGTATTTCACGGCACATGTATGTCTTTCAGCTCTCACTATTAACAAAATTGCACAGTTTTCTTCAGAACTACATGAAAAGCATGAGCGCTATTGAAACTATGAACAAACAACACAGCTATCAATACATTAAAGGTATGAGCACATCCACACTGATTTCATTTCCATTCCTGCAAAGACAGTTGCTGCATCAAGGTGTATTCCCCAAAGGTTAAACAACAGCAGTTGAAGTACCTCATTGTTGCACATCAAAAAACAATGTGCCACATGTGTCTCCAAATGAAACGTAAAAAAAAAACAAAAAAAAACAGCAAGCGCCCTGTTAGGGTGAACATCCTGAAATTATTAACTGCTTTGACATAAGACAGGGAAGAATGAGGTGAGAAACAATAACCATAACTTGCTGGCATGGTGTAGAGCACCATCTTGATTTTCTCAGTGGGTGTAAACTGTTTGAGGGCAAGGGTTGCATAAACATGATCATTTGAGACCTTTGTATGAGGACATCTTTTAATTTCTTCCAACACACTAATTTTTTTCCTCTCAGCCTGACTTTCTAGTCCACTGCCCTGGCTCTTAACACATGTTAAATACGGAGGTCAGCTGGATGTTAGGGGTCTCTCTGTTCTGTTAAAAAGAAGAATCAGCTTATTAAAAAGTGAGCTCTAGAGGAATCCATGCTCCACCTCCCGCTGCACACAACCACTTTACTAAGCTAATTAGCTACTTGGACCAGAAGCTAGTGTCAATGGGGGAAACAACATATTTTACCCTGTCAGCTTCCACTAGTGACCTCAGCTGAACTTTTGATGCACCACTAAAGTCAGTGCCCAGAGATGTCAATGTTGTCCAGTGAAATAAACTCTTTCTTAAAAATAACTACAAGCCAGTGTCATCAATTAGCTTTTAGGTCTCTGATTCTATGGCCAACTGTTTTTTTATTTTTTTAAATGAGAGTTTTTTAAATGCAGAGTTTTGTTTTTTTTTTTGTTTCCCCCTCACATACTTTGATGAAGTCGGCCACCACTTGCTTTTAACTATGGAGTGTGCTTCATAGTAGTTCAACTACCTTGATCCAGACATTTCAAGATACAATCATAACAGAGTCGAAAATTTGGCATGCAAATAGCAATTATCGTATATTCACTTCAATTGACATTTAACAGCTCCGGGTTTGTATTCACCTAGTTAGTGCAATCATAGTTGAGAATCATGTCTTTGCAAGAGCCTAAGTAGTGAGAGAAAGAAAGACTCAGAAGGTTGTGTGTCTACTTAAATGATCACTTCCTGATTGCTTGCCTGTGCTGGCTTTTGGCACGACAGCCTGGATCTTTGATTAGAAGAGACTCCCCCATAATCACAAGTGTATGATTATGGCATTAGGCCGGATTCTTCACATCAGAATTTGCAATCAAGAAATTGGCGTCAGGGATCGATACAGTGCAGCACCTCATCTGACTGTAGATTGGGAAGTGGAGATGTGTATGTGGGGGGAGGCTTAGGATCAATTAGGAAGTGGCTGCCACGTCCAGACATTACTTTTAATCTTCTAATGCATCTGTGCAAAGGAACGGGGCCCAGCGTTTGTCGGCTCCCAAGGAGGAAGAATCGATCCTTTCTGCACATCTTGACGCCAGCCTGTCCTGGGCCTTTTCAACAGCATTCAAGACATAATGAAAGGAGAGAGTCTAAATCCGCTTACCCTTCCTAAGTGAAGAAACTGTATTTGATGTCACACTTTAGGTTGAGACTGAAAAATTTTAATCCTTTGAAATAGTTTCTAATACATCTGAATACCTGGTTAATCTCTCAGATGTACTCTAATCTACTGTAGTGCTGAAGGAACACCCACTGTTTTGACATCTTGTATCATCATACTGATATGTCAACCATATAAAGAGAGGTAAGAGGTCTTCACTAAAACACCTTACCAGATGCTTTTTCTTTCCTTTTTCGCTTTACCTTTGCTGTGAAGCCAATTATTGATTTCAGAATACAGAGCCCATGGTACTCTGATAAACCGCTGCACTTCAAGTAATATTGTTTTAGTGGATAATCTAAAGTGTCTTCAACAGATTCACGCTGCAGTTGTGGTGAAAATAATATGTGGAAGTTAGTGTATTATAGTCCTTATCAGGGTTTTCCATGTGGAGTGCGTGGCTCATTCAATTAATCAGGCATCATTTAAACCACCAGGCATGGCAACAGGGGACTCAATCACTGGTGAAAAAAGCCATTCCCGACATTCCTATTCTACGTCTGCCACACTAATGCACTGTGGCAACCTTCTAACTATCCAATTCCAGGCCCGAACCCTCACGGTTTACACAGTCCCTTAGCTTCTTCACAGTCTCCGACACTTTACTTTCATTAGACCCCACACCTCTATCAAAGGGAGAGCGGAAGACGGCTGCAGCTCCATATGATGTCAGAAACCTCTGAGGGACAGGGTAGAGACAGAACAAGGACTGAGCGAGGAGAGTAAGGAGGATGAATGAGAAGGAAGAACACTGACAAGGAGGCAAAGAACTAAGTTTCTGAGTCCTTACATTCCCCTTTTACAAATTTTATTTCCACGGGAGTTTAACCAGAGCAGGATAGAGGGAAAGCATAATTGTGTGTCTGCATGAGAACATACAATGGTGTATTTTTGAGAGGATGGACAAAATAACTGCAACAACAGAGATATTGACATTTAGGAGATTAAAGCAAATTTACACAGAAGAATCATGTTGTAATTAATGTAAAGTAGCATCATGCGTCTACAGCTTCAAAAGATGTATAACAGTCACAACTTGTGAATTTGAGAATGTGAGTTTTTTCTGAACTGAATTTGAGAATCCATCCTGGAAGTGCTGACAATTTAGTTTAATGTACAAAAATCACATGGAAACAGCTCACATGACAACAAAACATCCACCCAAGACCTCTGTGAGACTTTCAGCTTTAAGCATGATTGCCTTGCAATTATTTTTGTCATAAATTAACTGAATATTGATCATTTTTGGATATATATATATATATATATATAATTTTTTTTTTACAAAATGTCCAAATGCTTAACTGTTAATAATATAATTCTATTGATTGAATGAACAATGCTGTAAATGGCTTTAATGTGAAAATGATGGCTAATGATTGCTCTGATGTGTGAGTCTGCTTTTGGATTGAACCTGTTCCTTCATAATTCTTATACTTTCAAAGTGGATACTGTTTCAGACCCAAGGGTGAATTCATAAATACCACAAAGAAATCCAGCAATTTGTAGTTTATAATCTGATGACCAGAAAACCAATAAATACAAATATTTGGTTTGCATATTACTATGTTATTTCCAATCAATGTTGAGCACTGATTTCCATTTCCAAAACGTTTAAGGAACTGAATAAAAGCTGTTCAGAAAAAAGGCATATTCCTAAATAGTGCTAGACGTTTGTATACTGTTAGGTTTTGGTATATCATCCACAGTCTGTGAATGTTTGTGTACCAGACAGTGAATAAAACCTAGACCTGATGATAAGATTCTAAACCTGACCTGAATAGTGACCACTAACAGCAGCAGCCCATGTAGAGAAAGATGGACAAGCTGCCAGGATGCCTGCGCTTACTAACATCTTCTCTTTTCCAAGCACTCTCAAGAACCAGCAAAGCTTTAAAGGTGCGGCTGAGATGCTGAGACCAGTTGCACAGGACCACCAACCCCACACACATCTAAGAAATGATATTCTGACATGCTGATAGAGAACAGTATAACTCTGAGATCCTCAACAGCGGGATGATTAAAGGGATGTGATGACAGAAAAATCAGTAAAGGAAGAAGAAATTGGCAAATGTTCAATTAGACTTTTATGATTGTCATGTGTATTAGTGTGTGTTTAAGAAGCAGGAAGAGAAAATAATTATTTCATTATGAAATAACGAATTATAGCTATTAAAACATGAGCAGTGAATTGGTTTAAAAGTGAGACCTTGTTTTACATTTTGTTAGAATGGAGATTGCAAAACTCCAATCCAATGGTAGACATAAATTGCAATTTAAACTAAAAATCTGTACCAAGCAAAAGGCTGCCACAGAGGAATAGTATCAAGGAAAATATGCAACCTCCAGTTTTTGCCTAATTTTTAATTTCGATCCTCCAAACAATCCCAATATACCTTTTTGAATGCACAGCCTCCATTCGCCATTCGGAGAGTAAGAGCAGCAGGAGAGTTTTATTCATTACTTCAAAAAGGTCCAATAGCACAATGAAACCACAAACCAGCACAAGTACCCCTTTATTATATGTGCTGTGTCAAACCTGCTGTTCATGGCAGGTTTGTATGTACATCCACATGTTAAACTGCTGTATGATGTGTGGGGTATCTTAATGAAAATGGAGGTTAAGGTGTTAAATGGGAGATATGTGGTGGCTGAGTTGTGTTTTGTGTCTAAACATAACAGCCTGGCATGGTCATTAACTTGGAAGTTGAAAGTGTAGAGGGTGAGATAGAAATAGGAGTCCCTGTGGGTCTCAGCCACTCCAATTTCAACCGTGGCGTCCCAATTAAAGGAAATGCAGGGCAGAAGAGGTTCCACTGCTAGGCTGGAAGAAAGTGGTTCACAGACCCCCATCAGAGAAGGACGACAACGCAGCTGATTGCTCAGATTTCAATGATAATTTACAGAGAAAAGATAAAAGCTCATTGCCAATTTATGTCACAACTTGCCCACAACACAACTTTTCTGCTGTGAATATGTCTGCATGATGACGGCCGATATTTTACTCCAAGTATTTATTTTATTTATTGTATTTATATGTTCTTCTGTTGTGTGCAGTTTTACAGCATCATATCTGCAGTTATGACTAAAAGTAATAAAAAGGAAAAGGTTGGATCCATTTGGGAAAAGCATGCAGCAACAGAATGCGAAATCATTTGTTTACAACATCATAAAGTATTTTAGTGATTGATGGTGACAGCTGATAATTATGGCTATTATTATGATGAGCATTAAAGCAAGTACATCAGATTAAAATAGTACTAATTTAAATATAATTTACCTTCAGCTGAAATTCAACTTTTACATAACCATGTGTTCCTTTGTTCATTGTCACAGCATACATTCCGTGATCATACCAGCATTTTCCACAAAGAACGTGAGCACAACAACAAAAACCCAAGCAGTCTGTAAAACAGCATCTATTTAGTTTTACCTCAGTTTCCCTCCATTAGTTCTAAACCTGGGTGGCCAATTATTGCTTTCTTTCATCGAAATTACATTATTTGGGCTTATTTTTTTTTTTTTTTTTTGGGTTTGTTTTGTCTTATTTGAAGTCATCTGCAAAAGGAGCACTCATTATTTTGTTACTGGCTTTCCGTCCTTAAAACCTAATGAAACAGACAGTCACAAATAGGCTATATAACCACTGGGCCTAGAAAAGAAGGGAGTTTAAAAAGCCTATTGTTTTAATTTTACCTTTACTGTGAACAGAAATGGAGACATTAAAAACTATGGCCCAGAGTAGTATCTAACGACAGATTTCATAAGAACTGCTCGGGATTCTGCTGACAAAAGGTCAAATCTAGAAAAAATTCACTCTGCTCTATGGCACCATATATATCTGTTCTATGGGAGAAAGGAATGTGGCATAAAATGTGTATTCTTTCATTTCTAAGAAAATGCATATCAAACAACATATGATCAAATGCATGAGTGCTGTGTCCAAAAAAAAAAAATAGCAAAACAAAAATATGTCATCTTCCAAAAATTATCTATCACAACTCCGGGTTTGCAGTTGTGTCTGTACTTGGCATTTACAAGATGTGATATACCACAATATAATAACCAAACCCCAGGAAACAGAGGTCATACCATATTGATATGTTGTTGGTCGCAGCCTCAAGAAAAGCAAAAACATTCAAAAATCCTCACACTCCCTCTGCCGAGTAAAATATTTAAACATGTCACTTACGGGATAACAAAACTTATCATCAGAAACAGCCAAACATTTTACAGTTTTCAGAGGTACGCTTTACGAACATGACAAGAATGCACACAGACCATTTTTGTTTTCTGCCATTAAGTTAAGCGAATATCAGATCTGAGGTATTAAGTGCATGTTACTAATCCATTGCCTTCCAAGTGATGCAACAAAGAGACAATCCCCCTGCCTCAGCTGCAACTTCACCACATCCTGAGGACATCTTGCCACTGCAATCTACAAGCAAAGCATACCAGCATATGGATGCAGGCGTGCGCATACACACTCCCACAAATGTGCAGTAAGGATACTTAACTGTCTGTCAACTTGCATTAGGGCACAGGAAAAAGCAGTCTGTCGAGGGAAAAGAGTGGCCAACTAGAAGATGTGTGTGCCTGCCTGACTTGAATTTCACCTTCTGCGAACAACAGGGGGTGAAGTTAATGAGGTTGTTCCATGGTCCCATCACTACCAACCTCGGTGTCCTCCAGCACTATATATTCTCATTTACTACGTCACACCAAGAAGTCAGCTGCTCGCCACGTTTCTTTTCAAGAAAGACAATCCCTCCACATATTTGGCAGGTTAAAAGCTGGGCATCCTTTGTTCATACACAAACGCATTGGAGACAAAATATCCTGAAGAACGGCCGTGGGCAGTGACAGTGACATCACACACATGGGTGTTTATGTGTACAGATCTGTACAGATTCAAATGTCCAGCATTTGAGTTGACAGTAATGAACCTAGATGGGTTGAAACACTGACCCTGCTGCAAAAAATGTGTGACCCAAAGCCCATTTTCATCACAGTGTTGGAATGAGGACACATGGGTAAGTGAGATATTAGAGGGTGGTGGATGCAATCTAAGTGCATGCTGTCTCACTCCGCTTCCTGCAAGAAATAACTAAAAAAATAAATAAATAAAAAGGACCTGAACAAACCATAAATTACCTGCTAGAGTAGCGCTACCCTAACATATTGTGACCATTACATACAATCACAGCACTCTGAGATCTGAAGCTTTGAAGCAGACAGAGTAAATGAAACTTAATCAAGTTTTGCCTTTTGAGACTATTCAACATATAATACAACACACAGCTCTTTCGAATATGTGGGAGGACAGGAAAAAATGCTTACTTTCCTCATGCAATTATTACTGTAGTAATACAATCTATAAATTATTAAGTTGGTGTTACAATTGCCTAACCTCATCCAATCATGATGGTGTGATCTATAATTCAACACATGGCTGCTGAGGTTCCCTTATTATTACCAACACACTGGAATTTCAAATGAGCTCACTGTTCACCCTCGCTCTGTGTCACTCTATCAGCCTGTCACTCTGACGCTCTCTGTCTGTCATGTCTGCCTTTGCAATTCTATCTCTTTCTGAACTAAACAACAGCAGGGACTCCGAAATTCATCACATACATTCATTACTACTGTGCGCGAAAGACCATCATTAGCAGCCACTCTTTGTGATAAAAAATTCTAATTCTAAGTGAAAACTCAACAATGGTATCAGTTTTGCTCCGAATGGCATGACAGGGTGAGGCAGTGAACATGGCAAAAAATACTGTTTGATCAACTTCCTAATTACGTTGGTAACAACACCCAAGTTGTTTTGTATAGAATCAGCTAGAGAATATGCAAATAGGCACCGCTGCACTGCACTTGTATGCAGAGCCAGGGCAGCAGCAAAAAAAATGCATTGTGGTGCTTTCTTGTTTTGAATTTCAAAAGGAAAATGAAAAACCGTTTCCAAGAATTCTCTTTATAACCCCAAGCATTAATTCTGCATATTACAATCAATTATAGAGATCTGAATAGCAGATTTATCTATGGAGAGAACATCTGGAGAGGAGCACTTCAATGAGACTATTGTATCAAAAAGAACTCCTCTGTGGAAATGAAATATTACGTTGCAACCAAAGACTGCCACAAAGGAGAGACAGGGTTAGGGGTACAATTAGGACAGCAAAGGAACCAGACAACTCCCTCATTGATGGTAATGCATATTCAGTAACCTACGGGTAATACAGGCGGGACAGTCAGCCGCAGAGGGCCATGCATGTGTCCACATAAGCACATAAAAATGTATGCATGCTGTATACACTGGCACACACTCATATTTATGCAGACCAACAACACAGAAAAGTATATGAGGACTCAATCTCATCTCTTCCCCAACTATACTGAACCAATGTTTTCCAAACACTAAACTTCAAGCACTTAATACAACTGCTGAAAGAAATTCTCCAGGAAATGAAATAAAGGTGGATGCCACAGACCATCTCTTGTCTCATACCATTCAATATTTTAAGATTATACAGAATATAAATCTCAACCCAAGTGTTACAACAAACACCTAGCCCTACTCGTCTTGTTTTTAATTTAACATATGAAGGTGTGTGGGGTTTTATTTATTTATTTATTTTTATTATTATCTTCACTGCTTCTGCCTTTTCAGTCTTATTTGCATGTACTTAAACACCAGTAGTCCTTTGAGAACAAATATAATATCCATGATATTTATCCGTTTTTGCCTATTTTGGTGTATGTTTTGAGTTCAAGATAAAAAAGTCACTCATCATACAGTTTTGTGCTGGTGCATCTTTGTTCTTTATAGTTTTTTGTTGAATAAATAAACTGATGGAGTTCAGGAAGTGACTGAGTAGGATCTTACGCCTATCTATCTAGGAAGGGCCACAGAGACAAAAGACATGCACACTGAGCAAATCTTTTTAATAGGCCTAAGCCCAGGTGAGAGCGAATCCTTTGCCCAAAACAGGAAACTAGAGGCCTGAACAGACCCCTCTAGAGTTTTACACAGACTTGGCAGGTCTGCAACTACAGGGATAAGTGACTCTTCTCCCTTCACATGTCAGCTCTCCAAGGGTGTAGAGGCTAGAGAGTACACCAAGTTCACAGAGATGTAGCACAGTGCTTGTGAAATTCAGGAAAACTGGCAAGGGACGGAGAGGGAGGAAATGCTGCATCTAATACACAGTGGCATTTCTGAGGGTGCGCAAAAAAAAAAATAAATAAAAAAAACACAAAAAAAAAAAAAAAAAAAAACACAAACGTGACAGTGTATTCACAAAGTATATGTCAGAGAGCTGCAGATCTCCAATTTGGATAGCATGAAGTGTAGGTTTATGATATATGGGCATCTAGGAGACCTGTTACATTGTACATAGACATTTCTGCACAACTAGGAGCTCAAAAGTTAGAGTCAAGACTCTGCTGGGTCAACAAGTCAACAAGGAAAGAGGAGAACTCATAAAAGGTAGAGCCGAGTGCAGACTTAGTGTATCAATACCTTTGACATAAATACAAAAATGTTTATATATATGTTCGGGTTTTTTTTTTTGTAACAGTACATGACAGTGCTTTGCGATACCGACTGCAATCCAAGCTGGTCAGCACCTTTTTGGGGATATTATAAAAATACACTGACTTTTTTTTTTTCCTTATTTTGGTGGCGCACATGGCTGATACTGTATCAAAAACATAACAGTAGCAAAGCCACCTTTTTGCATGCAAAGTGATATGGGTTTGAACACTAAGCAATAGGCATACACAATCCCAAGTACACCAGAAGAAAAACCAACAAGCACACACACACACGCACCCTCTCACACAGTCATGGCAGCACAAACAAATACACAAATGCCACAGCCAGCTTGCCATCTCTCTGTGGACAGGAGGAACACTCCTGCCACATCATCTCAGAGTGCTTTTCATCACAGTGTGACAACATGTCAGCTCCAGTCCCCGTCACTACGCTACACTGCATTGATATTCACCAACTGTGCAGCAGCCTGGGACACAACACAACCATCCCAAAAATATGACATTGTAGAATAACTCTCCTGCATTTACTTTCCTACACACACCCACGTGCACAAGCTGAGGTTTCCACATACATGTATGTCTGTGCATAGGTGGCAATTTTGCCAGCTGTATGAACACATCAAACAAGTATTCACAGAAAAAGCACCATTGCACATTCCACACCAGATTAAAAAGCATTTTGTTTAGAACGGTGCTGACTACCTCTATGACCTGATATTACCAATCCACCCTCAACCACCTGTCAGCGAGAATGACAGGCTGCTATATTGACTGACAGTGCCAATTATGTATATGTTTTCTATACACCCAACCCACAAGCTACACTCACATAATTACTATTCAGCACCTACTCACGTTTACACCCCTGAGGCAAAGAGTAAGAGACATGGGGTTAGGGAGGGTGTGATGGGAGAATGGGGCAGCATGTCTGTATTAGTATACATATGTATACATATTTTTTCTGTGTGTGTGTTTGTGAATGTATATTAAAGGTGTAAATACACACACATCTATCTATCAATCTATATATATACATATATATATATATATACACACACACACAGATGTGCGTGTGTATACTTATGTGTGTATAATATGATTGAATTATAATCATTCCAGTCTGTCATTTGCTGGGAAAAAAAATTCTACTCAGTACAACAGTAAGTGGTAAATTGTTTTATTACTGTGTCATAACATCAGCATATTAGGGCTTTTATGAATGCATTTACATTGCAGGGAGCTGCAGTATAACCTATGAATCATTGATGATCTCCCTTGACATGGAGGAGGTATGAAATTGATGAGGTATCAAATAGGCACCCAAGTCAATCTGCTCAACAAATATTGCCTGCACTGGAACACCGGGTAAGCATGTAATGAAATTTCTAGTGTAGTCTACAAAATCCTTCACAAGATTGTGATTGTGCATCCTCTCTTTTGACTGCTCTGTATCTCTTGCACAAACACAGCCCTGAATGTGGATACAAACACATTGGCTAGGGAGATGCATTCAGTGGAGCAATTAAACGTCCCTGCGCGTTTGCATACAAACTATCAGCCAAATCTGACTCTACAGGTATCCTCTGTAGAGACGAGGTAGTGTGGATTAATCCGCCCCTGCGTGTCGGAGCTGCATGGCTGCTCCACCAGCCAGGACTACTGGGCTTGTTAAAGTTGATTTATTTGGCCTCTGTTTACTCTGGCTTTCCCAGGCAAGGCAAGGTCAACAATAATGGTCCTCTGAATGGGAATAAATCTCGACCAGGCAACATGGCCCACACTGCTTTTCCCCTGCAACCTTTCATGGCATACAAGATCAAATCGACCCCTTCCCCCACACTGCTCACACACACACACCCCCACAGTTTCTATCCCTTAGTAACCACAGTATCTCTTGGGAACATTTTAAATTGGTGCCCCTTCTGTAATGACTTATTTCTCCTGACTGAATCCTCCCTCCCTCTTCTAATACTGCTTGATGTTGCATATGGGTGTAGCATGTGGGGATGAACAACCGTTAAATCAATTAAAGGCTTCATTTTTACGTAGCCCAAGGTAGGCAAATGAACAGAGACAAAAGAGTCAAAGTGGCTTTACCAACCAGCATGATAACAAGCTGCAACGGTACACTTGTTTGCTGATAGACGTGTATCATACAGAGTTGCCAAAACACATCTCCCTCTCTCTCGCTCTCTCTCTGACACAAGACTGACAAGATAAAGTATTTGTGACTTCCTAGAACAAGGTCAGAGGGAAAAACAAGTTTGTTTCTTTACCTTTTAGGTAGTCCTTTCTAACCCAATCATTCAATCTGTGTCAGGCAGCAGACATAAAGCCCTAATCTCTTCAAATCAAGAATTTTGGTGGGGTCCAAAAAAATATATTAGATCGAATGCATGTAACTGTGTTGGTGCCAAAAAAAAAAATATTTCACTCTCAACAGTTTACATCTTTCTCTACAATTTCCTCACACCACATTTTGCAGGGGAGAGTTAAATAAAAATGGAAAGAGAAGAGATGGATGTTCTATTTCAAGGGCTTTTAACATTAAAAAGGCAAAAGATTTGTTGAGAAAGGATGATAAATATTTCAGTAATATTTCAGTAGATTGCTCTGCATGGTCAGTAGAGAAAGAAAAATGGATGGTTTTCCAGCTATTTACAGATGTAAGCAAAAAAAATATATACTTTTTATTTCCTTTTGTCCCCATAGTTGTTTTGATTCGCAATCCCAAAATTACTTAAAAAAAAGCAATGGAATTGTTTTGCAACAATCAACAAAGGCGTAAAGTAGAGACTGAGTTATCTTTAAAAGGTGAGCCACCTTTTAAAGATAACTCACCTTGTGGTACACCTCCTTTCAGTCAGTGTTGTCAGGGGGGAAATTATAATGGAGGAATGAAGGTCGTCTCTTGAGCTCTGCCATTAATTCTCATCTCGAGCTGCCCCTACACAAAGAGTTGGTCCATGCCATTAGGCCACGTGCCATGTGTTGCTGTCCAAAGTACTGCATCAGGCAAAGGCTGTCTTACTTTGAAAGACTTCATAGTTACAAAGTAGCTTTTAAATTAGAGAAAGGCCAGTTGAAACTTTCTATACCAATTTTATGTGCTGTGTAAGCACATCAGACGAATCCTGGATCTTTGAAACGCTTGTGGCCATAAAACAGCATATCATCTTAAGTCACCACTTTACTGTCTGCTAATAATATATTTCAGCAAAAAAATGATCTCAGAAAAGTTTGCTGCATCCAAAAGGTTTGGTAAATTAGACAGACTTATACATGCACCACAGTGGGTACGAGAGAACCTTTATCAAATGCCATCCTCTTTTTCTCCCCTATATTTGTGACTTTTTGTATTGTATTTAATGAAGCTGAAACACAGCAAAGCAAAAATTACAACAAAATGTATCCTGGGTGATTTGTCAACATTCTGACATGTTGGTGCAGAACTAATCTCAAAGCTCTTTGATAAAGTCACTAGCCTCTCTGAGGTTGATAGCAAAAAGTTAAAGCAACTTTAGTGGAACGCCCCACCCCTCCAAATCCACCCACTGTTCCTCTATCATGCAGTAAAGTAAAGTAATCCAGTTAACAACAAACAACCAGCTATTTAATACTCCCCCACAGGCGCTGAAAAAATTGTTATGCCTCAGAGACATGCTGGTCAGATTACCATAAAGCCCTTTACCAATATGCTTAACTAAATTTTAAGAAATTAACTCTTGCCTGCAGCCTTCCTCCAAGCTCAAATGCATAGCCATCGGTGCTAGTTCACCAGCAGCATGTTATCCTGCTATCTAAAAGCTTGTTGTGTATTTCGAGGCTCCGCAGAGATGGAAACAAATGTAACAATGCCATTTCTGCAGGAAATATTTAAATGTAAAACTGATAAAGTTTTGAAAGCATGAAAATTATTTCAAAAGGGCAGATCAATTTGAGGAAGAACTGAAGTAAATATATCAGGACCAAACGTTTCTCAGTCTATGGGGATTTCAGTCCAACAATGGAAAAATAGGAAATACAATGAACCAGCTACCAACTATATCTGTGATGCAAACTTTATATTGAACGTGAGTGGCAATGTAAAAACATATCTATTAATCTAACTACATTCACACAACTTGACAGTTGTATTCCTTCGTACTGTGTTCCCATAAAATAGTAGTGAGTTGAAAAAGGGGACATTTTATTATGATGTGATTAAGTCCTTATACAGAGGAGGCCGTTAACAAGAGTTGTTGCTTCCTTCCTGCCACAGCTACAAGGACATCAGTGGTATATATCCCATAGTTATAGTCACAACTGCTGATCAACTATTCACCATCCACTCTAATGACAACCTTGCCCATTACAATTAAGTCAATAGATCCATACATGCAAAGCACATGCAGTTTTCTGTCCTTCATTTAGAGAGGTCCTCTACATCAATCAGCCAGTTTTATTCCAGAATGCAATATGTTTTCACGAGCTTGGGAGCCTACAATAGCTTTGACTGAACATCATTCAAGTCATTAGATCATACTAAACAACGGCTTTTGAAGAACTTTGACACCCCATAAATGCACCATTCAATCTATGGTTTTGATGAGGCTTTTGATATGCCTTCACTCCATTATGCAGTCAAAGGGAATATATTCGCATATGAGGAGGAAATAAAGAAATGTCATTTCCCACTTATAATGCCTTCATACCAAAGATCCTTTAACAGTACTAATAGACATAGCACCAGCAGTACAGATGTGAAGTCATATCATGCTTATATATAACAAATATACTAATATACAACTTTTGAGAGTTGATAATATTTTGCTACTTAACCAAGACACATGCTTTGTTTAAATTAGGTCTTGTGACAACTGCACAAAACAAATCACAGATGGAGAAGTGTCAGGTGAAGCTAATGGTGCTAATCTAGGAAAAAATGAACAGCATTGCTGCATGTTGGTGCTGCCCCTCAAGAGAGTGAACGGTAAACGACATGCCACTGAGTCCTGACAGTTTGGCTTACTCAATTCCCTGCAACAGATCAGACTTCTCTCAACTTGTGTTAAAATGAATGGTATGAATGGTAGGAAGGAGTTGGTGGCCTTTGTTAGTGTCAGCTCTGTGCATTCTGTCAGGAAATTCATTGTAAGGGACTGCAATCAAATACTCAGTGGAGAGAAATACCCGCATGGACCGCCATGTCCTCTAAAGAAGAGATTAATGGAAGTCTACAGTGAATAGAGGCAAGTTTCAGACTACCATAATTGAAAACATGTAATCCAGTGTAAACTGCCTTCCTTTTAAGCAAAATGGGTTGGTGTATGATTTACTCATTGTTTTCCAGGGCAAAATACCCCTCACCCACCCAAATGCTGTTGTAGGTGAAGCAACAAAGACTAAAGCAATGCACAGGAAACGAGGTGAGTGCCTGAAGATGAAGACTGGGATGAGAGAGATCGAAGAAGCAAAAACAAAAAGAGATAGCAGGAAGGAAATTGGGATGAACCAGATAAAGTTCATGTGAAAAGGCAGAAAATTGTTGTACAGGAGGCCCAGAGAGAAATATACTTCGAATGCAGATACCACTATAATTGTGTAACCGGACAACACAGCAGAACAGTACAGTATGTGTTAATCAGCATCATCAGTACCTTTCACAAAAAACTCAGAACGGTGCAGCAACAATGTGAAAGTACTGTAATGGGTTGTGATTGTGTGTGTGATTGTGACGATATATGCCTTTTTATATCAGCTTACATCTATATCAAATTCTCTGTTACATACGGTTAGGGATTGTTTTAATTTAGTTTCCCACTCTGAAATATTTCTCCATTGCTTGTCTAATCGGATTGGCTGCTACTGTTGTTTATTATTATACTGCACACATGGGGCACTTCATATCCTCTGCACACCACTCCACCTGTGTATACATTCTCCTTCTTCCCAAACATATTTTATCATTTATTTGCTGTCTTCTCATGCCTTTGCATATAGCAGCAGGTTAATTCATGGCATAATTCTGTGATAGAGGACAAGCAAAATGTAATGGCTACCAAGAAATCTGACCCTCAAGTTGTCAGAGCCAGAGCCAGTGATATCGTCAAAACCCAGAAATCAGGGTTGCTGAAGAGATGGATGAAAGTCGCTGTCAATCATTGGACACATTATTGTTTTCTAAGCAATGTTTACTGTTTCGGTCTCCTTTCTCTACAGTCTGCATTGAAATTTCAGTGGTTACACAGGACATCATTGTACTCAGCATTTATTAAGATTGTCTGCAATATTCTATGAAAAACAAAAACAAATAAAAATAAAACAAAACAATGACAGCCTTTATTTGAAATGTTACCATAATAACAATAATTAAAAAAAAAAAAAAAAAAAAAAAAATTAACAAGCTACATCTCTGGCTTTCAGTTTGCTAATTTAGGGATATGGCCATGTGGCCACAACCCATTAGGTGAGGACTAAGCTCTCCTGGTTCTTTGTAAATAATTTGTGGATTTTCTGCTGCACCGACTCCCCCTCTGATCCGCAGTTAAAACAAAGTCCCATTTCATCCCTGGAACCATCAAGACATAATCTATTTTTAAAAAAAGATGAAAAGAGATGTGATTCTTATTATCTAATTAATCCTGTCCATGCCCCGAGGTTATTTAATTTGTTGAAAGGCCATTAAAAACCCTGCATCCGGAAAATAAAATAATGAAGATCTTAATTTGCTCCAATTCAGGAAAGCAGTGCTATAAACAAGAGCTGGCAATATCAGACCCTACAGACAGGCCAAGCTATTTACAAAATTAGGCAAACACTAGTAACAGAGAACTTTTGGAAATTTAATACCTCTGACAGCAGTGACAATAATTTACTCATTGTGCCCACATGACACCCTATAAACAAGAAAACAAAGCATTAACTTGTCAGAGGAAAATTATGTCTATTTAACCCGCTCAGTTGTGAAGCATGGAAAACAGTGTTTAGTTCAAGAATTCAATGTGTCTGTTAGAGAACAGGGAAAAGAAACTAATTCATCAAAGGGAGATTAAGGGTGTACAGAAGCTTGGTTTGTCAATTATAGCACATGAAAGGGCAAAATCACACCCATCAGTGACAGATTAAGAAGTAAAATGAAAATATTTCAAGAAGAATATAGCTTAATAAAGAGTCCAACTGCAGTGGTGAGAAACAAGAAAATGACAATGAGTGGCAAAAGCACTCAGTCCTGTCTAATATGCAAAAGGTTGGCATGCAGTATGGCTTCATTTTAAGAGGAACCATTATTCAAAGTAGTTTGAGTCTAATCTGTGAAAGAACCAATTGAATTCATTGCCATGATACAAGAGACTTTATCCAAGTGATGATGAGCTTTAGAAGAAAGAAAAAAAAAAAAAAAAAAAAAAATCACTCAAGCCAACCTCAGAGAACAAAACTTCTGTCCTTACCCACACATCCATGAGTTTCTAAATATTCTTACGACAATCCTCTTCCCTTCCATCATTTCAAAGCAAATGTGGCATCACAGGGACAGCACAAAATGCGTTATCTTAAAAAAAATCGATCTGTAGCTTTAATTAATTCTTTCGTTTGCTGAAACCAGCACCCGATCGATAAGGACCACGCACTACTTGAAGGATATGTTGGATAACACTGATCATTTTGAATATCAAGCTCCATTTTATCTGCAAATCTGTATCTATCTGTACTGCAAATACTATCAATATTCCTAAGGCATCCCAGTGACAAGATTCATGTTTTCTAATAAAAGTGTGATTCCACAGCCCTGGTCTGGCTTGGTGCCTAAGAATAATGTCATTCAAGGAAGTGTTTATTGAACTCAGAGAAAGATGGCACTGGGCCATTGTTCACACACAAACAAAAAGCAACAGACGATAATCACATAACAGAAAAACACCAAGCACTGCTCCATCCACTTCTGAGGCATAACTACATTCAGAGGGGCAGAAAATCCCCAGCCATATTTTGAGCTCCTTCACTCACTCCTCTGTGTGTATTTCCTCCAAAGTACAAATGGCCAGCAGTAGCGTGTCTGACCAGCATATTAAAAAAAGCCTAATTTAATGTTAGTATTTCTCCAGGGTATAATAAATTCACTTGATAATGAAGTAAAGCTTTCTAGAATGGAATATTTTTCAAGTCCCAGCATTACTTTTTACACCCCCCCCCTCCTTTCTCTCTTATTTGACTAACCAAAATCCTATTTTGTCTGTGTGCATTGCGCACATACTGATCTCAGCGTGGCATGAACTGCATTCCTAGGGCTTTCTTTAGCTTTGTGCGAAAAAACTAATAAATCTGAAATGCCTGCCCTTCTCTCCCCATACTGAGGATTAGGAGACGATAGGAGTCATGGTTTTACATGGGGAGAGGATAATACCATGGAAATGCAACTCTGCTTCTTCAAAATTTAGACTAACTATTAAGGAAACATTGCTGAAAGACAAAAAAGCCACTTCTGTCTCTTTAGGTGAACATTTGATACTAAAACACAGTAGAAAAAGGTTTAGAGTGACTATGATAAGCTTAAAAATGACTTTACTGCAGATCATTCCTGTCATGATCTATTATTACAATGAGCTGATATTCCAGTCTATTCTGGACTTTTTAGTCTTTATCACCATGCTTCTCTTTCCTGACCCTCCCATGGAGCAAAGAGAAAATAAAATAGTGTATATTCTAAAGGTTGAGCAAAATATACATCTATATGCGTAAATGTACATGTGTGCAAAGTAAATCTTAAAGCTAAATGTCATAAAGCAACAAGTTCATGAGGCGCTACATACAATCTTAACAGAACATATGGTTCTCAGAACTGCCTGGAGTTTCTTTCAGTGTTACTAATATCCAATAAACCAGACTACAAATGTTAACAGATGCAGAAGACAAAATATTTTAAACTACTACTACTCATATGATCGCATGACAGATATACCAATGTATATTAAGTAGAAGGGGAAAAAAAAAAAAAAAAACACACATGCATGTAAGCATATCACATGGCAGCTATATACCAACAAACTGAATACATTTCCCAATGCCAAAGACCACCTCCAGCCATACGTAGGTAACATGTTTCCTCTGAGCCTGAGCCAAGCAGCTCTGAAGCAGGCATGTGGGAGTCAACAGCTCAGCCCACACCACAAAGTGTTTACATAATGGTACACTCTGTCTCAGAGGGGAATATATTATGATTCTAGCACAGACAAATACATTATTAATCAAGGTATTTAACTATAGCTAACACAACATATTTAGCACAAATTTCCAAATGAGATTTCTTTACTGCTCCTTTTGTTTGCTTCCAAGATCTATTTCAATAGTACAGTATCTGAAAAATTACATTTGGTGGTAGCGTCACACATAAATGGATATAGATGGCTATAAAAGGAATACATGGAGGCAGAAAGATTTGCAAAGCAAAGTAAAAAGCTTCTTTTTTTTTTCTTTTTTTTTTTATACAAAAGACAAACAAGTTCCTAACCCTCCACATTTTTTCACAGTCTGTTATTCAAAGTTCTGAGAAAGTGCAGGCACAAAGGTGAAACAGTTACTTCCCATCCTCCATCTTTAGTGTGATGTCTGTCTGCTCACCATGCCACACTAACACAGAATGTTTCAGAGCTCTCCTCTCTTTAAACACTAAAGATCGGTCTCTCCGCTCAGTACCACTTACCAACTTCAAGGTGATGCAAACGCCAAAGCGTTAACTCTACAAAGTACATAAGTTTCAGAGAGAGACGAATGCTCTCGATAGAGAGCTAGGAAAAAAGCGTTAGTGGAGGAGGGGAGAGGTGACAGGCATGTGAGGAACACCTTCTGAAGTGTCAAAAGATGGGCTGAGCTGATGAAAGAGGATAGGAAAGAGGAAGGGAGTCAGGGAAGGAGGGGGAGAGCAAGAGACAGAACAAGCTGATGTCACATCTGAGGAAATGGAGACTCTTTCAAGTCAGGAGCATTGGCTCTGTATTCCACACAGGCGCTTCTCTGGGTGAATTTTAAGGTTTCCACGCATGTGCACATTTGTGTGTGTGTGTGTGTGTGTGTTTGATAAAGAACATGATGAGTATATGCACAAATGTGGTGCAGTTGTTACACATAATTGTGCATGCTAAACAGGAAAAAAATACGGAGGATGGAAGCATGTTTTAGAGCGTACATGTGTGGAGGAATGTAAGCCTGAAGATTTGAAGTCAGAGCAGGCAGATGCACCGTAATCGCATTGAAAACATGAAAAGATATCAAGGATTTGTTTTAATTGCACACTATGGTCCTACTCATGAGTGCCTGGGATAAAATGCCAGGAGTGTAATGATTAACAGTAATATAAACATAAGACCACCACTCCTGAAACCTGGAAAATCAATGTGCTGTCCTTGGCATGCATAGAAAATTGCTGCAGAACAATCAATCCCTCTTAAGTTTTGTGAATCCAGTCGGGTAGCTTAGCTTAGAGGAGACTAGACAGGGGCATCAATGTGGGCACAAGGGAGACCAAGGGAAGACAAAGCCTTGTCAATAGTACTTCGTTTTCCATCAACTCTGTTCCTTAATCACCCTGGTCTTAATGCGCCTTTCTATTCGACAGGCCCACTCCCATTCCAATATATCCACCATGAGCTAGCCCCGAAAAAACGTCTACCTGCCTCTTGCTCACCCGCTCTCACAGTGCTGCCCTCATCTATCTAAGCCAATAGCAAAGGTCTTCATTATAGAGTGTGTGGCAAGAGGGTTGAAGAAAGTTTGTCCTTATTGATGGCATCTCCATTGTCTTTTGCTCACTGAAAAAGCACTACTCTCTGTAATTACCTTCTCTGCTTCCCTTCTTCACGGTCAGGTCACAGCTACTTTAAATCCTTACAAAGGAAATTACCTCAATGTATAAATACCTAATTACAAGTACCTCCATGTTGAATAACAAGCAGGAATAAGGAGGTGACATATTATCATAGAATTACCCCAAAAAAAGGTTCATTTCTTAAAGTACACAGGGAGGGAGTTGCTGTCAACATTGAAAATATATTATAGCCATATAACAATATTCACACACTAATATCACTAATACTGTGATATTATGATATATTTGTTAATAACATATATGATATCATGTTGCTAGTGTGCTACAGGGATGTGCTTTTCTTTTGTTACACCTTTTTTTTTTCCACCTCCCCACACTCTTATTTAAGTTCTTGATTGAACTCGTGGCAAAACAGACACATAACGCATAATTAACAAATTATGTGTTTCATTAAGGTGGCTGATAGCAGTCTTTCTTTTTTTCTATAGATATTGCAAGAGGACCGTTATAAGGGAACCTTTAGATGACAATAGACGTGGTGGAAAACTGAAATCATGACAGCTAACCCTAAAATCTTGAAAATCAAAGGCTCATCGCCATTTAGTAAACAGTGGTGCTAAAACACGATATTACAGCTAACAGTATTGAAAACAGGAAGACACTATGAAAGACCAAACTGGCTTTGAGCCAGATACAAGTGCAGGCGCACCTGAGCACTGTTTAAGACAACTGTGGCAGAAACCTCATCTTCTCTGAGTTAATTAGCAGTACACAGTCAGCATCTCAGGATGTGGGTAGGAGGACCTGAGGGAGAGCAGACTGTCTTTGTGTCTATTGCGGTAAATGGCTGGCCTCCCTGATGAGCTCACATCAGCCCTTGGAGTCTCCTGCCGTCACGTCCCACTTGATGGTAATTATTTGGAAGGCAAGTACTCGGAAAATGTCATTATTTAGATTTGGGGGTTGATTTATTAAGCAAACTGCAAATTACCTTCATGGCCACAAAATCCAATGTCACCACGTGTTTTCAATGTAGCAGGTATTCAATAATGGTGATGTTGTAAATAAGCATATCCATAGTTCAGTTATTCTGGATGTACCATCACTAATAACGACCTGGTGCTGGGCTGTTGAGGACATTCTTTGCACAAACCAATAAAAATATCCCACAACCACAGTTACATTCTTCTCTTCAGTTAAAAAAAAAAAAAAAAAGATGGAGGTGGGTTTGTTTGTTTTTTGCATGATTGTTATGTGTTAAGTACACGAGTGGCTACTCCATCCAAAAACAACCCTGTGAGTAAAGCTAAAGCCAACTGAGGTACAACAGGTATTACTGTCATTGTACTACTGACGATTTCATTTCATGCAATAGTGAGAAGTTGCTTTCATGGATATTGTGTTGATACAGAAATATTAGATTACAGGGGTCAAAGTTAAATCTCTTGTATCATAATCTTCCCTGCATTCTGTACGTATCGGTGATTTGTGTCAGAGTCAATTTTTCTGAAGTAATGTTGATGCTGCATCCTAACGCTGCTGTTTGATGAATGAAAAGACAGCCAAATAATATCACAGCAGGCGGTGGAGGGGTGGAGAGGAGAAGAAGGGGGGAAAAAAAAAAAAAAAAAAAAAAAAAAAAAACAGGCAAGGGCACAAAGCCCCTCAGGACTTGCAGCGCACAGAGACTTCTATTTATAGAGGCGGGACTTGAGCAGAATGACAGCCATCTACTCTATACATGGAGCACCACTGTGTGCACAGTAACAAAAACAAATTTACTCAAACATGTATAATACTTTTGGAGCCAATGTTTCTCTTCCTGGCTCTTGTTGTTGCTTTTTAACACAATTTTCTTTCTTCCTCGTTCACATCCGTGCTTATACAGACATGGTCTCAAAGTTGGCCCAGCAGCCAAGGACCAGTCTTTTTAGCAGAGTAAAAGCAGGAGATGAAGGAAGAAGGAGAGAGAGAAAAGTGTGTTGTACTGTGGAGGTGAGCAGAGAGAGGGAAGGGAGGGAAGGGAAGGGCTGCTGGGGAGGGTGCTGAAAGTGTGGCATGTAATTTGACGAGCAAGATTCAATCCGTATCTGTTAACAAAAGTCTGGCATTAGGTGGAAGCTGTTGACAGCAAATAAACAACATTGGATATACATTTTCTCCCAGCTTTGAGTGGAGTCTGCGCCTTTGCTGTAACTCAAAAGCATTTACATGGAGTATCAATCTGTCCTGTGACATCTGTCACAATATCACAAGCTGGTATACTGCAGCATGGAGACAACTCTGCCATTTGGACCTTTGCATCCTGCTTAACGAATTCCTGATGTAGCTCACCAAACTTGGTGTGTTAAAGATGGTGCGTGCACAACTTAAGCCGCACGTTATCTAGAAGTTTAGACTATGTCCTCAGCAACCTGACATATCAACTGCTTCATAGCAGGAGCAATTCATCCATCAACCTAATTTAGCACCATTTAACTTGTGGCCAAATGCCAATCAACAGGAGCCTCAAGTCCCTCTTGTAATGTGAGAGAACAATTAAGTTTAGTGTCATTTGAAGACTTTTAGCACATAAGTTTTAATGTTATGGCAACATGAATTCCCAGACTGGCTACTGGAGCCATTGTTACCTCACGTTCAGACATTATTACACACATTCATAAATGCTGTATTCATGAACAGTTTCTCTCAGTCAACATTCTTTGTCATGCACAGCATATAAAACTGCACCATAAAACAGGCCAGAGATTAACCCCAAACTGCAAATCTTTTTGTGGAATGAGTTGTATCCATTTATTAACAATCATTCACTTTGTCCAGGCACTCTTGTAATTGTCGTCATTAACAAGCACAAAATCAAGGCAGAAAGACACAAAGAAAAACCACAAGGCAGATTTTAATTGATGAAATGTGCAGTATGACCCATGCAACAACAGAGAACCATATCTATTGCAGAACAAAAAAGAATTTGGCAAAGGAAAAGAGGAATATGAGGGAAGACAGGCAAAGGTAGTCAGTACTTTCAGTCAGTACTTACATTGTAGTTTCCTAGTGCTTAAAAAGTCCGTAACTGAAGACATGATATGCTTAATTTTTTAAAAAGCTATCTTTGGGTTATATGAAATTTAAATTAGCTCATTTCTCATTATTCAGGGGACTCAAGAATCTCACGTGTTTTGGGTAACATGCAAATGCCTGTTAATGAAACTTAATGAAATACACTTGGTCATCACGCAATTCCCTCAAGCGTTAATCTACTCAGACTCTGAAGTTTGAATATGATGTGGCCACCGGAATTAGGTATATCTGTTTTAGGACCTACAGTACATCACTTTACATGTACTGTAACAAAAGCAAAGTGTGGTGATATGCCAATAAAAGGAGGGCACCGGTGAGGATGGAATGACTTAAGAGGCTTAGCACCACAGGCAGATCCACCGAGCCAGGCCCTGCTGGCAGCCCCTGGGCCTACCCCATGCCCTCATTATCCCCCTGACACCCTCCACTCATCCTCCTCCCAGATGTGGGCTAATCCAGACTAAGGGGGTGGAACCTAAACCTATCAGAGGAGTTTTGATTACAGAGTGGCACACCATTCCTGCAGAAAAACACATCGTAGTGTCAAAGCCACCGAAAAACAAAACAGAAAATAATCCTATTGATCAGTTGGAGAAGTGTCAATCTGCAAAGTGGCAAGCTGCAGAAGCTGGAAAAAGGCCTAGGCTGTTAATTATCATGGCAGTTCATGAACCCACACAAAGGTAGTGTATAATAAGATGTAAAGAAGGCCTCTTGGTCTGACCTCTTGAATGCAACACAAAATTCAAGCAAAGTTTATTCTTATGTACACCAGTACGCAACATCTATCCAAGGCTCGACATCATGAGTGCTGCACTCATATTTTACACTAAAATTAGATGTGTTCCAACTGTAAAACCATAATTAGGAGATATGGTGTATATAAAATGTACATTCACTCATTCAGCACAGATTGTTTTGTTTTTTTTTTCATCTTTAACAAAAAGCTTGTTAAGCAATAATTACATGATTTAAAAAAAATCAAAACTTTTGTATAATTTAGTATTAAACCAAAAGCTAAATCAATTTTTTGTCTTGTTCCTCCTTGTAGCCCTTTATTCAGGAAAAACACATTATTTAATAGGATTTCTTTGCACCGCTATATTTTCTTAGAGGCTTAGGAGCACATAAAAAAGTAAGCATCAAGTCCTGATATCCCAAATTAAAGCCAGATATGAGCAATAAATGATTCCTGCCACATAAAATTTAATTATTTTTTCCTTTGATATTATATTTAGGGAATAGAGCAATGGCACATGGGTAGTGGCACAATGGCAGGGGGTGCAACACATGATTATTTTGTGAAGTTTATGATTCTTCCATCCCATAATGGCCTGCAAGCCTTTAGTACTTTCAGGAAGTTGTATGTGTTTTCATGTGAAAATGAGGCTTGAGGCTATTCCACAGTGTATCAATCAGCGTGACAGAGGTTTGAAGATGCATGAAACAAAACCGTGGGTTGGGGGTCAGCAATTTTTCTCAAAGCATGGGGGTCAGCAGAAATGTACAATTCTCTTCCCTTGTTGCCATGCATAAAGCGTCTGTCAACAGACCTGGACCATCTGTCTTGTTATTTACTACCTCCTTGTTTTTCCATAACCCAAAACCGCACTTCATGTTTTCACTGAAGAACTGCATTTATGAATAAGATAAAGAGACCACCAGTAATTAAGAGGCATAGTTCAAAAAACTATGCAGAGGAAAACTTTGCATGTGTGTTCAGGACTAAAACATTTGCATTTGTTGCCAGAAGTAAATAAAGGCTTTCTATTGTTTGTGTTAAGAGCTGAAACGCGTAAACATGTTAATTGGGCTAACTAAATTGGGGAATAAGTTTATGCATATCGAGCAAAAATGTACTCAGCTTTTATCACATTTTAAAATCAGCTCCCGTGGATTGATTGCTGTCTTTTAAATGATCTGGAATATTTGAAATGTTCTTATCCATAACTGCCATCAGAAAAATATAAGCACTATGGTTTGAGCTCTTTTTATTCTCCAGTTTGAATGGATTTGAGATTTTTGTAGAAAATTTTTCAAAAATAGTGTTTCTTGGCTGTGAAGGTTGCTGAGCAGTTAGCATGCATGCCATGTAATCGCAGCGTCCCAGGTTCAAATCTGGCCAAGGGACCTACGCAGGTCATTCTCCTCTCTTTCTCCCAGCTTCTTGTCAGCTTCTCTGCCAATTACTGTCTGAAATACAGACGCAAAAAGTACATAGAAAAAAATTTAAATACAATTTCTTGAAAAGATTTCTTTGTAAGGTGAAAGGGTTAGTTTTGTTTGAAACTGCAACCCTTTCATTTGCATGCTGGAGGTGACCTATTCATAAAGTTGAAATCAATCCTAGTGGTTGTTAGTAGATTAGTAAATGGTAGGGGGAAAAATGCATAGAGGGCAACAGCAACCTTTCAGTCTTACATAAAAAAACAACATGTCCACCTTAAAAGGGGACAGATACTTGGGATCGTCTGGGCGTAAATGAAGACTAAATTATGTATAGAGAAATAACAGAGCTATTTAAATGCACAACAGTCCCTCTCCCCACCCAAAGCTGTCCAGAACTGAGCATAAAAAAGTGCTTGTGCCATGTTTAACTGTCAGGGACAAGTTGGAGTGATGGAGATGAAGGGAACTAAAATGAAAGAAGAATTAAAGTGATTAAGCTAGTACACACAAAAGGCTCATGCTAACCATGCATAGCGAATGGCTCTCACACCTAAAGTGAGGGCATCGTCTTTAATCAGAGGGTAATTTATTGGCTCTCATTTACAAAGCCATAATACTAGTGATCAAGCCCTTCAACCGTAAAATGCAATAAACTACGGAAGTGTTTTGTGAACAAAGGCAAATAACAAGGTCCCACACATCATTATGTTCCCCTATTAGATTAGTTCAAAAGGTTTTTAGGTTAAAGAAGACATACCATATGTATCCTGGGTCAAAGTAAAAATGCCAAATTATCATTACATGTTCTCATTTTAATGTACGAAGTTTCAGCACTCAATTCAACTCATACCCACCTCAGACTAAACAAAATCAGCTCACCCTTAAGTTTCATTGGGTAAATTAGAAATAGACAGGAGAACAAATAAGGGTCAGAAGTTGTCTAGAGTCCAGCCAAAATTATTGATTTGATGCTCCTTTTACTGTTATTACATCTGCTTTCTTAAATAAAAAAAAAGGAAATAAAACTGAACATTTGGAGCAGTGGTTACAATAAAAGCTAACCTAGCTGGCTTGAGTAAAACTATTTTACAAGAAATTACACTAACGCACACTAATACAAAACGTGAAGCAGAAAATTGTCTGGCAGTAGAAAGATGTAGCTGATCCCCCCTGCCACATATGATATTTTCATGAGATATTTCTCTCTCCACACAGGAACAAGTGCTTATCCATTAGAGAGTCATGTGATTTGTTGCTTCCCCACTTAACCCCAGATAGCACAATGTTAATAACGGACTGATGATAAATTCATTAGGGCTACAAATAAAAACAATCTCTCTTCGATAAGAGGCAAGTACATTATAATTAAACTGATGCCTCTCTGTTTTCATTAGGCCGTAGAGCATGAAAACTTGATAGACCCAGATACAAGATAGACCCACTGAGATGGATGCAATTAACCATGTTTGTTTTATTACACATTTGAGGCCAAACATATAAAACAGAGGCCCCAAGTTAATACAATAGGTGTTCATGCAGCAGCAAAACTCAAAAATGAGTGCACAACAGTGGCACATTGTTTCACAGAAGGCTGTTTTACACTGTAGTCTGGGGGAATTGGTCAAGTCAAGACTAGTTACACTGCTCATGACTGAAAAAGAGGGACGGGATGGACAATATAAAAAGATATTTTGCCTCTCCCTGTCTTGAACGCTCTTATCACCTTTTCCGAAAACTTCTTTCTTTCCCTTGTTTCTCTTTTCTACAATGTTATTCTCAACCTTCTACGTTTCTCTCCATCCTTCACTCTTTAACCTTCTTCCTCTTTATCACGTCTTAGCGCTTTCTCTCCCAGATGAATGTAAAATGCTTTCGTGGCTTCACAGACTTTGGAGATGGCCAGCTCTGTGCCTGGTAGAACGGGGAAAGAGAGCGAACAGAAGCATAGATTTCTGTGTCCTTTGTATTCTTGGTGCTTGTTGTGGCAGCCAGCTAAAAAAACTGGTTGCTCTGGACAAGTCTTGTCATTCCACAAAGCAACTCAAACTAACGGATGAAATCAGGACTCAAATGTGCCTTCCCTTCCTATTACTCCATCACTTCAGCATCGCATCCAACTATAAAGACACAGTAGCAAAGCAGACACAGATGTGTGCACATGCAAGAAAGCTCTGCGCACAACAAGCAAAACTGACTGTGTACAATGGCACAATTGAGACCACTGAAGACCACTGGGATCAGTGACTCCAAATACTGGTTTGTATAGATGTTTTGAAAATAAAAACTGCACAATACCAAACATCCTTGCTTCAGAAAACCTTGACTGGCACACAGACTGATAGTCTTCGCTATTAAATTGGAACATAATCTGGAACTGACACATGTAATTTCAACCCAGTCTACACATTCATTCATTCATCTTCTACTGCTTATCCTCTTCCGGTTCACGGGGGGTGCTGGAGCCAATCCCAGCTCACTCTGGGCCAGAGCAGGGTACACCCTGGACAGGTCACCAGTCCATCGCAGGGCCAACACACAGAGAGAGACAGAGACAAACAACCACTCACAGTCAGACCTACGGACAATTTATAATCACCAATTAACCCAAACATGATGTCTTTGGATGGGGGGAGGGAACTAGAGTACCCAGAGGAAACCCACACAAGCACAGGGAGAACATGCAAACTCCGTACAGAAAGGCCCCAGGCCCAGGGACCAAACCCATGACCTTCTTATTGTGGGGCAAGAGCACTAACTACTATGCCCCCTGTGCTGCCCCAGTCTACACATCTATTTAAAAAATGTAATAAATACTGTGTAATCTGTGCAATGACACGAGCATCACTTGACACAGGAAATTGTGTACACTTTGCATTAGGCCAGAGGCAAACACTGAGAATGGGTTTAATGTGCACAAATTACTCTGTTTGCAACTATGATGCAACACTATTCTGGATCATTCGTGCTTTCTATCTGTTGAAATCCTACATACAAGTAACAACAAGTAGAGGAAACAGCCGCTACACTTAAACCATCAACTGAGCATATGGATGGGTGAATGTAGCATGGTTTGACCTCAGGCAAGAAGGGAGCAAGCAGGTCACACTAATGTAGACCAATAATCTCTCCCAGAGTCATTAGGATGATCAATGCCATTCTAATGAGATAACATCTGGAACAAAGGACCCTAATAGCAGACAGCTGCTGGGCAAAGTGAGCTAATTAAGAGAACATTCAGCGGTGCTAACTAATGCTGCAGCCATTGTGCCCAGGTTTTGGACCCTCCCTGTTAACATCCAAAATACAACATGTTGAATATTTTATACTCCCTCTAATAACTAATCGTGGCGTTGTAATACCAGTGGTAATGCATCAGAAAGAGAGAGAGCGAAAAATACCACAACATCTCAGCTTGACATGAATTCTTATCGAGCGGCATTAAATTGGTCAATTATAGAGAAAATCTGTTTTGAGGTAACCTTTCAGCTTATTAAATAAGCTATAAATCAATCTTTAGGGCAGAGCAAGTGGCTGGCTTTTAATGCTTGAACGTGTCTAATCTCTCACTTTTTCACTTTCCTTTTTTCTCTCAGTCTGTGTCTGGAGTCCTTCAGAATTTGGGAGCATACTATAAGCTTGTAAAGGTAAGTTGATATCCCAGTTCACCACAACTTCCAAGTGTACAACTTTGGGTTGCATACTGGCATTTTAAGTGGCTGAATGAAAGCAGCTCTATTAGGGGGGAAAATGTAGAAAAAAAGAGAACAAAAAGGTACAGCTCAAAACATCGGCTAAGCACGGAAGCAGAATCCAATTAGTCATATGCTTAGAAAAAGAAATAACGGAGAGCAGCGTCAAAATTGAAAGTTCGTAATAGTCTCTGCAAAAAGTGTCTGCACAATTCTTTGGTGATCATGAATAAATATAATTACTGCAAACAAAAGAAAACAGTGCGGCCTAACATGAATTTAAATGCCATCCCATTTTTCAACCATGAAGCGTTAATTACATATAATGAAATAAAAAGGGAAAAAGATGAAAAATCTTTCCAAAATTCCAGTCAGTACAGGCCCATGTATCCACTCCACATATACACGTATACACACACCGTCTTGAAAGTTCTTACTTCTTAGTTTACTTGCTTTTATGTGGATTACTTTGTTCATTCACTTTTAAATGACATTTAAATAAACACAGATAATCAAAAGCCATGCTGTCATGCATTTTCTGATGAGACTTCTCATACTAAACTTTACAAATTTTAAATAAAATCAACCACAGTCAATATTTTTTGAGTGGTCCCACTACTTATTCTTATAATTGTTGATAAAGGGAGAACGGCAATAAATTAAAGTAAGTGCCGACCCTCAGCCTTGTGTACCTGTTGCTTCTTTGGTTTGGCTGCTGTGCTGACAGGCAACAAAGTTGGGTGCATGTTTACAAAAAAAAATACATTAATAAATCCATTTACCTTTGATTGATATTTAGTTTGTGTTGCTTCAGATGCGGCATTTTGCCATCATTAGTTCGATTTCTCATTACCTTTTTAAAATAAAAGCTTGGTTAACTGGCTCGATTGTGTGCATCTTTTCTCAAAGCTACACAGTAGTGACAATACAATTATCAAATAGAAAAAAAAAAATTAAAGCTAGGATGAAATTATTAGTTTTGACCCTTTCCTTTGCCCTTGAGAAAACATATTAGACTACTCAACAATTACAAAAAAATGTTATTCAGCTAAATACATGTGAAAACTCACTCCGTGCATGGAAGAGGTACTGTATAGTAACACTAGAATACTACATTAGTATGGGTGGTTAAGGAAATGGGAGGAAATTCCATCAGGTTTGAGTGCAGTCGACGCTGCAACAGCACTATTCCTCTGAGAGCAAAGCAACGGCAGTGAAAAAGCTCCCAACTAACAGTAATTGGTTTTAAAATAATAGAATTCATTACAGTTATGGCGCTTGTTCAGAAATGCAAACAGGGGAAGAAAAAAACATTCACTGGAGACTTGGGCTGAACTGCTTCACTAAAAACCATGGGGAGATGAAAGGCATAATTCAAATGACAATTTTAGAACCCTTAGTTCATTTATATCAGAAGCTCAGAAGATGTTTCCGGCATAATAACATCAAGAATTTTTTTTCAGTTCTTTTGTTTTTCTTGCAGGGCTTGGAAGGAACTTTTTTCCCCCTCTCAATTTCATTCTTTTGTGGTAGCAAATTCCTCCTCCTCACACAGAGACATATGAGGTGACATACAAACAATCTAGCAAACAACACCCGTCAGCAGCACAGACAGCCAACTGAAAGCTAACATGGGAAATCTTGACAGGAAAGAAGAAAAACAGCTCACACATGACATTGAATTTGCTGCTTGTCTTATTAAATGAATGTGTAATTATACACATCAGGGGTCTGCATTGTAAGGTCTTGTGTTTTTAATCACATGCACTGGTGGACTATGTTTCATCCAAGGCCAGCATCTCAGGTGTGAAGAAGACATTCACCCAATAAGCATTAAAAAGATCATCTCTCAAGACCACTCAGGACATAAAGAGACAGGTCAGGCATCTCAAAATGATTGGATGTCACCTCACATGCTGGGTCTATATCCAACATCAAGGACATCACCATTTGGAACACTATACATTTGCCATCAAATCGGCCTCAGGCCAATATCTAGTAATTGGCCCCATTTTAAAGAAATGTTTGATACAGTTTGACCACCAGTTGATGGAGACAATTGCAGCATATGTGAAAGTATCAGCAGGGATGGTAAGATTTTTTGTCTTATTTTTACTCATTTATTTGGCACTGTACACGAAGAAAAACAAGACCACCATATGGGTGTGCATTAAAAATTGATGTGGTATGTTGGTGAGGGCACATGAGCCGAATGACAAGGTGGAAGAAGTCAAAATAGTGGGCACAGCATGTGTGGGGGAGCCAATATGTGCCACCTTGTCACTAGAATCTATGCTGGAAAACCACCAGGTTCACGAGTGAGAGATATACCCTGCCAAGACTAGGTTTCAGCACACATGTGGCCTAGAAGCTGTGTCATGTCAAAGACCCATGGTGTCAATAAGAAAATGTGACATATGGACATGAGGGGCCGGAAGAGGGATAGATGTTTGATGCCGATTTCTCTGAGGGAGAGAAAACGTGATGAAATACATAAAAAGAGTGAGACGGTGATATGCTGTTAATCTACTGAAATAATGTATGATATAAGGAGAGAACCAGAGGGATAGACAATGATATCAACATTGCAGTGAGGGACTACATCTGCTCATCAGTATGGAGCCAATCTAATAAATAATTCAGGTATGACTGTTAAAAAAAAAAAAAAAGGTGGGGGGAGGCCGTCAATACAACAGGTCTTGTCAATACAGCGAAGGTAATACATCTTCCATACAATCTTTGATTAAAAGGGTCAAGTGTTGAAAAAAAAAAAAAAAGGAAGTAGACCTAGAAGACATTGGCAGTCCTCCACTGTCTCAGAGGATGTCTCACTTTTGAATCCAAGTACAGGAACAATAATTATGATGAATCTGTTCCCTTTTTTTTTAACCCATCTCTATCTACAGCAGAAGGCAAAGTATTGATCAGAGAAGGCAACCCAACTTAAAGCTGTTGAGTCATTTCACACCTATTCTCCCCTATAAAAGATCAGACGTTTAACAAATGGCATTAGTGGCACACAAAGTGCTGTGTTGCGTGGGCTAAGAAAAAACCCATTAGGTCAACGCCATAGCAACAATGTGGCTTTGCAGACCTTAGGTGCTGCACCAACTGGCCAATTCAGTGGGCACCCACTGCCACCAAGTGCTGGCCCTTAGTACTACAATACTGACTGGAGAACTGCAGTTCTTGCTGCATTTGTCTAAGTGGAGGCAGACAATGACCATGCATTACCAGCTACAGTGCTTATGGCAAACAAGACAATCCCAGCAAGCCAAATACAACTATGATCCAACGCCATTGGTGCTGTTGTGAAACATCCAAAAGGACCAACTCAATATTATTCCTTTTGCTTTAATACACAGTTACAAACTTTGGCAGTGTGCAACGGAATGAGACGAGACCGTGTAATTTGGAAAAAAAGCTGCAACCACTTTAGCAATTTAAGACCATCCTAACCAGCAAGCATGAAGGGCAGGGAGTGTAATAGCACAAAGACTTCATGTCTACCACATGTCTAGTTTTTTCTAGCCATTCCTTCACTCATTCATCTATATTTTTCATTCATACCTTCCGTTACTAACCATGTGCTGTGGGTAGAGAGCCAAACAGTCCTACAGCTTGAAGGCTGCCATTTTGGAACTGTGGCCAATCTCTCCTGAGCACACTTAGAAAAGAAACTGCAAGCCAGACAATAACACAGCAAGTGATCTGGCCTTGATCATGTCACCAATCATTACTACAGAGAGCTGTCTGGGGAATCAGGAGGAAACTGGCTGTTGATGAGGCGATTATGTGGCTTTACTCTGGTGCCTCCAAGTATGACAGCAATATGAAAGCACTGTAGCTGATAGGCAGAGACTATACTTTGTTAGTACTCTGTTGTGCTGAGTGGACTAGTTGGCTGAGCAGTAAGGCATTCCCACAGGGCCTGGTGGGCTTACTGCAGGACTTGGGGAGGATTATAAAAAGGCCATCGATATGACTCTCTCAAAGCACATCTGCTCCAGCAAAATATGGTTTGTACTCATGTTGATTATATATCCTTGTCAACAGCTGCCTTTTTCTGGCCTTTCAGTTCTTAAACTCCGCATTGTGTCAGCTGAGAAACAGAGATATTACAACAAGGTCTCTGCATACACAGTGGAGGACTCACTGGAACCAAAGTCCACATTTTGTCAGTGTGAAGTCTGCGTTTGAATCAACTATAATTGCACAATAGAGTGTCTGGTTGTGAGCAAAAGTGCATTATCATATCACCCACTGCAAACATTCTCCATGCAAATCTTGACATACTCAGATGGAGTCCACATTTCACAGAGATCACATCTAGAAAAAGCAGACAACTCCATCAACCAAAGCAAATAACTTACTAAATATACACAGATGTAGGGAAAGATATCAAAAAGCTAAAGAAGCAAATAAAGAAATTGGGAGTGACTAGAGGAGCAGACAACCATAAAACATGGCGATACACAGAATTTCACAGCTGTGTGAACAGTTAAAGCAGATGCGATGGGATGTGATGGTAGATGCATACAGAGAGGCAGGTTGTAAAAATATGCCATAAAGTTTATGGAGCCTAATGCGGCCCTTCAGGAGCCTCCTGCCGAGCTGAGCATGCCGACAGTGCCGTTGAGTGTGTGACAGAGCTATGGGGGAGAGATGTACAACTGAGAGCATAGCCAGTATTCACAAACTCCATCACTGGTGTGGGGATGTGCATACAGTACATAAAATTTACAGATATGCAATCAAGAGAACTAGGAATCATTTTTTTCCCCCTTTTCTCCTTTCCTCCCTCTACTAAATCATACTATATCCACTGTGCACAATATCCAAATACAAACTGTAATATCAAAGCCTATTAGAAGTGCATGGAGAAAAACAGTGCTATTTATTCCATCCACAGATATACGGGTATGCATACATACACCAACGCAAACACAGAGCATGTAAAGTAGACGCTGTTCAATCCAACATCAGCATACTGTGACCACAAAAGCCTTTCATGGTCCCTTCAAAATAACAAGCTATCGCCCTAATTGAAGAGGCGTGATTGTTTCAGCCATTGAAAAATTATATACCGTATACGAAAGGGGAGGACATGATATAAGACAAAAAGGTAGCAAGGAAGGGAAGAATGACAAGATAAAAAGGTGAAAAGAAAAACGGAAAAAGGCATATTCTGATAAAGTAACCTTTTTCTCATCCCTTGTGGAAGCTGGTGTTGACTTAATCCTTCACACACAGAGCACGGTCTGTCACAGCTAGCCTTTTGCCTCTTCGACAATCCACAAAGGTCAATCCAACCATGAATGCCCAAAGACAAGCCATTTGGTAGAAACGAGAAACAGTAATTGATGAATCTATTGCTGACCATAATATTCTTTACATGACAAATTTGGCCAAAACTATGGCACTATTATCAAACTAAAAGCAACGCATTAAGCAGGCTAGTATCATTAAAAATTTAAAATTAACTTTTTCACTTAGTTAATTTTCACATATTTAAGAAAGGTCAAAAGTGTGTAAGACACAGAAACAGGCACAATGCAAATGCTAATTCAATTTGGAACCCCTTTTATTTAGATTCTTCTTCTAAATTCCATATGAGCACAGAGAACCTTAAGAGATTGGTGTAATCGCATATATATCCGTTAACAAATCTATTGATCACACTAAGCTCTAATAAACTTTTTTATGGAAAAGGAAATTAAAATAAAAGTTAGTAAATCACTGGAGCAAACGTTTTCCTCTACTACAACAGCATGTTCCATCGAACGCAACTGGCTGTCCGCACTCCTCAGCTGGCATTAATTTGGGTTTTCTGAAAATATAGAGCAGAAAATGGGCAAACTCACAAAATAAAAAAAATTATTAATGATTCAATATTTACTTTGAAAACTGTTACAATAATAGCTGTTCCACTGCAGATGTAACTATTGGCTTAAGAAAAGCTTAAAGATAATGACGCATCATTGGATTTGCTGTGTGAAAAGGCAGGAAATGATTTTGTTCGACATCTTATTTGGACGGCAATCAAAATGAATCATACTTAAGTCTCTGCCTCTGTTGTAGAGATTCGGAAAATGCAGACTTTACTCCGCATCAATTGGGGGTGAGCAGTATCAGCCTCTCAACTTGTTCCAAAACCATTTAAATTTGACAAATAAACTCATGTAAAATTTGTTTGTGTTTTTAAAATATCTACGACAGCAGTTGTTTGAGAAACTAGATAGTAACTGCAAAGTTTTTGACCACTTCAGGAAAGATTTTCTCAAGCAATGTATTGATACATGTTTCATAATTTCTAGTATTAGGTTTTAATTTCATGAAGGTGGTATCCTATACGTGGCCATCTTCTCCTGTCTTCAAATAAAGGGCGTAAACTCAAAATAGAATCTCCCACTGAAGAAAATAACTTATTTGAGTTAATGTAGCAGAAAATATTCAACATCCATTAAAAATGACAGCTGACTCAGATTTGAAGATATGTTATTCAACAGTAGTTTGTCAAATAAATCCTTCCTCATCTCACTGCCAGACAACTTTTCTGGGTTCATCAGATGAACTCTTAAAAGAAGCTTTCAGCCAATCAAAGAAACATCTTATTCAAACAGTCCCCTCCAGAGCTTGTTTCCTTGATCTTAATTTAAGATAGAATTTATGGTGAACTCTGGCTCAGGGCATGGGAGGCACACGCTATTGATTAATTTTTCATTGCCGTTCTTTTAAAGCACCAAGGACATGTGTCACATCAAATCTGCTCAACCCTCAGCGCCCAGTCTAATAGCTTGCATGAAACAAAAAGTCTTTTAAGGCATGTGGTTTTAAAAGGTAAAAAGGGGAATGAAAGAGGGTGGGTGCCTTGATTTCCTTTCAGACACATCACATTTTCTTTTCTTTTTTGAAGGTCTTCAGTAAGCACTTCTGGAACCAACACTTGATTGGAGTTAAAGAAGAGCCAGATGTCTCCTTATCCTTATACGCAAACTCACTTTTTCTGATGATTCCACTACTATCATACAATATACAATCCCCTGCCTTGGCTATAAACAATCTGTTTACTGGTTAGACCTCATTCTATTAATCTTCTGTAGTTAACAACAGTGTGTACGTTTTCAGATGCACAAAATCATCCATTCATGCAGCGGCAAATGGCAAAGCCCTCTCATAGATTAGTAAGATTACGGCAACCATAAAGAACTTTCCTAATTATAACTGGGATAAGGTGTATGTTGACAATCCTTGTCAGGCATATAAAGCTTTTCATTTGCTTTTGGGATTTTAGAGTAAAAATGAAATAGAACAACAAATTAAATTTTGAATTAAAAACTTTTGTGGAAAACTATAGATTGGTATTCCTTCTTTGAGTTTCAAAAGGATGTCTTCATTGGTTAACATAAATTCGTGAGAGCAGAATAGTATCAAGGAAAATGGAATTACTGTATTGCAGCAATGGCGAAGGTATTTTACTGAAAAGTCAAAAACAGACTGATGTAGGTACTGTGTGTAGGATCCAAGGATCAGTTCTTGCTCTGGTTCTTTTTCATACTGTGAATTTGCTCTGAGGAAGAATTAAGAGGAACTTTTGTATGCCACTGAATAGGAGCTAGAAACTGGGAAGGTATCAATAAATTGTCTTGTGAAATTAAAAAAAGAAGAGAAATTACAAAATGTCCATTCTTTGAAGGACAGATACATCATGAATTATTATAAACTGTTTTAAACTTGGACACATTTTTGTCCAAACACCCATATAGCTGAAAAAAGATGGCAATTTTACAAAAAAGGTCCATATCAATCTTGAAATTAAATGACCACCAAAGACCAAAACCTTCCTATGAAATAGATCTGTTACAATCCAGCCAATACAGCTTCATCTAATCTTGTCTCTCTGGCCGGAGGTGTTTTTAATTCAAATTCAACCATGGACGCAGGCAGAGATGTTTACATATCTGGACTAACCATCAATGCCTGATATCTCATTGCTGACCAGCATGTTAACGTGGAAATAAGTAGCCAACTGTCCAGTCACAAAGATATTGATTATCTCCCTGTGATTTGGCGATTGCTACTTTTCAACACACAAAACACACACTTTCTATCACACATACATCACACACACATTCTTACTGCTTTAGTCTCAGAAGCACTTCTCTGAGCCACAACTCAACGTGTTGATGATAGTGCAGAGGAAGTCGACTTTCACAGTAAAAGATCGATTGGTACAATGTAGTCCTTGACATGTGACGTAAATCAGGCCAATCTTTACAGAAATCAACGCTATAGAGCAACTGCATAAGTCAACAAGCAGCAAAAGGCACAGTGGTTATGAAGAGGCCCGAGTCCATTGGGACTGTTCGAGTCTAGCTGCAGGTATACAGCTATCCAGACATGTGTGCTACTCATATTTCACTCAATTTTGCTTAAGGAGGTGAGAGAGCATATGAGATTTAGCGGTGTTGCACACTTAACATGCTGGTCAGACTGGATTAGAGCCAATTCATGCAGTCCTCCATTCCCGCCTCATTGTCTAATGGGAGAAGGGAAAGTGCCAGAGAGATTTCATGCCTGAGACAGAAGAGTTACAGTTGTGTGTTCCCTAAAGACAATCCTAACCAACACTCCACTTTCAGCACACCTGAGAACCCTCTGTCCCACCGACACATGCTGACAGCATGAAAATGGGAATCTGCCAACAAAGCAGGGAGCTAACTGCAGCCTACAACTGGCTAAGCAGGCTAAACACTTTCCCTCTTTTTCTTCTTTCAGTGAAGCTTTTAAGAATGACAGCTCATAGCATTCAATTTGTTAGCCACATCAAAAGGATACTGCAGCAGGATTGACACAGAGGTTACAAAACTAAGGTCAACTGCTTCAGTATAATCTTGAGCTTGAAGAAACTTCTTGATAAGCAGAGCTTCTGGCACCTTTTGACATGGTTTGCAGAATTCTGAAAGAAGGCCTCCTGCATCTTGGATGAGCAGTCATGATACAAGCTGGGATAATTTTGTCACATTCCATTGACTGAACACAATGTGGCCATTGCTGCTGATCGGGAGCTACTCCAACCATGTCCGTACAGGCCAAGTCAAAAACCTAGTCTTCCCACAAAAATAACCAAGCACAAAGAACAGTTTCACAAAGCAGGAGAAAATGCAATCGATACAAAACGTCTGTAAAACGCTTCAAAGAGCAAGGTTTGTCTGAGAGCATGGGCAGCGCAGAAGCCAGGTCACAGTGTATTGCTTTCCCTTGTTTGTGTCTCTGTTAAGCTTTCCAGTCCTCTTAATACCCCTTAATACCCCTAAAACCCCCAAACAACAATGAAATATGATTTAGAGTGCTAATTTAACACTTGCTAATCCAATAAAAGAAAGTTTCTCCAAAAAGAAAATTAACTGTTCTTAAAAAGGTAACAGGGTGCTGCTTTATGGGATCGTGAGATAGAAAACCATTTATATACTACAATGTGGAGAAGTTAAAAAGTCTTCCATGGACACTGACAGCATAAATTCAATTTTCTCAGATTACCTGAGATGAGGTAAATCATTTGACAACAAAAACAAGATAATACATATGTAATAACACAATCTTGTCATGCTGGAATACTTTCAAAGCGCAATGGAGCTTTTGACTGCAAATTCACATACATAGCCTTAAATGCTTCCACTAGATTAAAACAACCAATCTGTTAATGACAGAGCAAATATACTTGTCAATCTCCCCCTCAATATTTCTTCGTTTTAATATGTATGCAGTTTCTGTGTGCCGCCTTATTAAATGATGTATAGTCTCAGAATGTATTGTCACTCAATGACAAAATGAACACAGCTGATATTTAGAAGCACCATGTTCTGATAAACACATTCATTTGTAAATTACAAGTATTTGTGTAAACCAGTTGCTCCTTGTTGGCATCACAATGCCAAAATTCTAATAGATGCTACACTGCAACCTATTTCAAAAGATAAAATGCCTCATTTGAAAGTGCAACCATTCACACTGTTGGCCATTTAAAGCCTTTCTGAATTACAAATGATTAGCAACATCCAAGCTGAAAATAAAAAGCCAAGACAAATCTCCCCAATTGCACGGGGAGTTCAAAAAGGTGTGGTTGGTTGGTGGTTTGGTTTTGTGCGTGTGTGTGTGTGTGTGTGTGTGTGTGTGTGTGTGTGTGTGTGTGTGTGTGTGTGTGTGTGTGTGTGTGTGTGTACACATGTGTGTGTGTTTGCAGACACATTTCAGGAACAAGATTCAAAAGCCAAATAAATAATGGGCTACTTACCGCAACTTTGCTCCCAGTTATCTGCATGCAGCGATCAGCGGAGAAGGTTAATGTGCAAAAAGACACAAACAGCACAATCATTAGTAGGCCAGAGAATCCTCTCTATTGAATGTTGAGGCATTAGCGCAACATGTATGACATCACAAACACTACACAACGAAACCTTGGTAATTGCCAGTACACAATGAGGATAGTGTCTGTATTTAGTAGCTGTCATTTTGAAATGTTTTAGACAGACAGACAACATGGACATATTTAAAGAACAAGTCAAAAGAACTTGTAGATGTTCATAACAAGAAGGGGTGTCAGTGCTTGGCAACAACAACTGTGGAAGGGATGAGCCAACATATTCAGAAATAACCACACAAGGCATTTCTTAAACAACTAACAGAGTAAACTATGATTGTCCTTGTGATTTACTGGCTGGTATAGATTCACCCTCCAAAAAGAGCAGGGTCCAGTGTGGACAAAGAGAGTGCAGAGGGTCTCTGTGGGCTGAAATCAATCAGCTGCCATTAGCACTGGGCTTCAGGTGTCAAATCTGTGTGGTAAGGCTACCTTGAGCCCATGCAGTCAGCACGATTCTTAGAGTTTAACCTTGTTATCTGTCAATAGTGAAAGTAGCAGGAGTGTTTATTACTGCAACTGTGGGGTTTGTTTCACAGTAGGAGGGTGTCTGTCAGTCGAGCAAATGTATTCTAATCTATGGTTGAGCCTCTCTTGTTTAGCTCCATGTTGCCAAGAAAATGTATTCTGACTGCAGGAATTTACAAGACACACAGAGTTCCTTTTCCTTTGCCATGTCTTTTTCCTCCCTCTTCTTTTCTACCCTCCTCCCATCTCTTTTAATGTTCCTTTCCCTTTCCTTTTATTGACATTCCCAGCCTCTGAAAATCTGTGACCATTTGATGCATGATTTCCCCTCTCTAGTCTTCCACCAAGGGTTCATAATCGCTATAAAGTCTGACACATGCCACCACCTGATCACACACGGTGCTTTGTAATAATACTGTATGTCCACATGTGTCTGGTTCTCCAGTGAATTCAGCATATCACTGTGTAACATTAGGGAGTATGTCATCTGAATACTGCTGGCATTGAATTGAAATGAGTCGCACTGATACATCTCAGAACTCAAACATTTTCCACAGATGTTGATGCCTACTATTGAACATTGCCTATTTTAAAATATGCATTCAGTAACATAAAGCAGTTTGACCAAAATAACAGACACTATCTTGACAGTGCTCAGGCCGACAGAGGAGAGTTTGAGGGGAACAGCAAAGTGTCACTTTAGTTTACATTTAAAATACTATGTAACGCCTTGTTCCCAATAAAACAGTTGCAAACCCTGTTTGAGTCAGACAGCAACAGACTGACTAGAGAGACAGTAACGTATAACTACCTTGTGAGATCTGTTTTTGTCATACTACAATGTGAATAAAATTAAAAGAACAGGTCACCATCCAGAGTAATAAATGTTGGATGTGTTCTAGTGTAAGTCTAACTATAACCAAATATTCTCAAATTACATGAACACAGAGCAGTACAATAATATCTGGCCTGGATGATGTGAGCATTTGCTAAGCTCTATTCAGAGAACAAGGTGGCACATTGATGATGGACCCAAAACATATTTCAATAAATATAATACTGGACAAATGGGCTGGGTGATCTAGCCTAAAGATAGGACAATCTTTTGAGGACTAACTGATTGCAATCCATAAATCAGAATCACATTCTGATTTTATAAAAGTATCACAATGTAGTTTACAAATTGTGTCACAACCAATCGCAGGTCTTTATTTTATTTAGTTCAATATCTGTTCGCACATTTCTGGTATTTATAAGTGTTTTCATTTGTAAGTTCAGTGCCTGTTTACTAGCTAGCTCTGGCAGGTTCTGCCTTGTGTCTCCCTGCCTGCAGAAAGGTCTTTCCTCCCACAGACGGACTGCTTGTTCTGCTCTGGTGAACTACTGGTACATATGGCACATGGCCAAGATTGCAGAGCAAAACAAGGGCTTTTGTTGTCAAAAGGAGTTAGCGGGTTTGCAGCTTAACTATTTTTTAACAGTTTTTATTAAAATTAAATATCTAACTAATTCATCTGAAAAGTAGATCGTATACCAAAGAAACTTGGTAACAGATCAGATCACCCAGCCCTAGTGGATACACCCCCTTACAAGAGCCTGCCACCCTTCTGTATCTGAGACAGCCCTTTTCATATATCAAAATATTCACTCAATAGTCAATAGACAGAAAGTAGATCTCTGAGAAATAAGCAATTGTATTAGTGCAGAGAGAATTTGGGCAGTTTTAATGAGGTTGGCACACATTTATGGAAAGAATAAAAAGGAAGAAATGAGGTGAATGAGAAAGGCAACTATTCATGCAAAGCTGATGGTCAAGGACGTCCACAGGCACACTCTTGCATAAGCCGAGCTGGATACCACTGAGACACAGCACCTATTCAAATGAACAGGGTCAGCGTAGAATAATCCCTTGAAAAGACATTCAATTTTGTGTTGGGGGTAATTTGCTGGACTCCTGCTGAGGCACCAAGGTAGAGTTCAGGAGTGTTATCAGTCTTGCCTGGTGACAGATGGTTAGAAGACTGGCGATTCACTAGGCAAGGAAAAAGGGCTTTGGCTTTCGTTTGGCAGATATATTTTACAATCTTAAACAGGGTAGTGATTAGTGTTTCCTTATATTAGCTATCATTTGAAGCCTGATAGCCACATAGAAGTAGAGTGCTGTCGGCTTTGTGGTCTATCAGCGTGTATGAATGATGGATAGACATACAAAAAAAGTTGTATATTCTGAGGGAAAACTCAGGCACTTAAAGCAATTTAGAATTTTCCAATTTTCTTTTTTTGCTGCAGAGAAAAGGTTACTTTTTGTGGAGTACCAAAGCACACATTCAACTGAGCACATCTGCATAGGCAGACAAGAAAAACTTGGCAGTACTAGGGGATAGTTCTAGTTACAAAAATATTTATTGATCTAAATTTTACAGCTCCATGCCATCTTGAGCCTGCAAACTGCACAATAGCTGTGGGTCAAGATAGAAAGAGAGTTGTCTGGAATGAAATTTCAATATTTATAAGTGTGTGTGGGAACTGGTGACATTCACGACTAACTTACTTTTATTTTTAAATAGTCGTTTAGATGGGCTGCTCCAATAAGAGCAATATGTAATACTTTGTCAGGATCATCCACAAAAAACAAAAAGGAAGTTGAGCTTAATGCATATGAATCCATTCCAAAGCAGCCAACTCACACCATATAAATATTTAGTAAAAAAAAAAAAAAAAAAGATTGTCACGCTAACAGTGAAGACACCACAGCTGAGACACCCCCACATTCCCAAAATGCATGACACCTACATTCATCACTATTTACCAGTTTCAGTGCAACAGATTCTATTTTAGAAGATTTACTGCATGCTTATCAGCAACCACAAGCAGCATTAGCCCCAAATAATGTCTTCTGTGAAACACACTCAGTTCACACAAAGCTGTTCCCTAAAAATGTTGGCGCAATCGTGAAATTTGCTTTACGACATACCATTGAGGATCTAAACTTTAATCTTCCTCATTTCTAAGGTAGTATTTAAGAGACTTTATATTATGTAGATTCTGGGCAATACATGAGTTTATGAGGATTCCCTTCTTTTGAAGAAGTTATTGGAGCACCAATCACATAAAGATATTCCAGAAATGAGTCACTTTGAATTGGTTAACTGAACCTGATAACAAGCTTAAGTTTTTGCTCTGTGGCTACTTTAAGTTTTTTTTTCTGTGGAAAATTGTTGTCATTCGTTTTTGGGACAATCCCCTGGTATGCTCTTAGACAGTATCTCTGACTGGCATAGTTACAGTAGTAGTAGTAATAGTTTTGGATATAGTCACTTTCACTGCGTCATTATCAATCACATGAAAATGTCCCCCCATCTTCATGTATTATCAGATTATGACAGTATGTGGCTATACAGATGTTTTAGTGTACCTATATGAACACTTACGTGAATCTGTGTATGCACAGATACATTATCACTGACATTCAAACATTCCCTACTTCAGTCCTATTAAATGTGATAGCAGGGTGCTGACAGACATCACATTTTGTCCTCTGTCCTTTCACTACACAGATTACGTTATTCATTTGAATAAAATATCAGTGCTCACAAAGCATAATGGGCCCTGTGAGGAATTCAATCATCTCGGATAATCATCATTATCAATAATGCCAGTTAATTACCATAACAATGAGGAAGGTAATAAATGATGATGTCAAGAGAGCACTACCAGGTTCAGGAAGAAACAGGGCCAGAAATCACTTTTTTCTTCTGCACTGATGTTAATTTCAACCCACAAGGTTGGCCATAATTTCAAAAGAGGATCATCCTACATTCATGTATTACTGACAAATCTCCTTGCTTTTTAATTGCCGTTTTTGGATTGGACTGATGAGGTTCCAGATTACGTTACAACAATAGGTAACATCATTGAATTTAAACTATTCAATGACTTGATATAAATATAATATAGCTGATGAAGAGCCAGACAAAATTTGCTCTGATAAGTATTCATATGAGCAAGGCGAAAAACTCAGTCATGAAGCTAGCAACCAAGTAACAAAGCAAGGCCTTCTCACTTGTGGGTAAAAAAATAAATAAATAAATAAATAAATAAAAAGACCCACATGCACCACCACAAACTATTTTCATGCAAACAAATAACTGGACAAACAATGGCCATCCACCTAGCATGGAGATAGTCAATAACTGCAATTTGTATCCATTAGATTGTGGCACGAGACAGAAAATAAATCAAAATTTGCAATCAGAGATGTGGAGCTCAAGCATGAAGAGCAGAGTGAGACAATGAAAGAAATGGGTGCTCGCAAGAAAGAGTGACAAAGGAAAGCTTTTAAGCAAAGGATCAAGTTAAATTTTGAGTCAGCTAGAGTGCTGTGATAATTCAAACTGCTGACTACAATTTTATAGTACACTTCAATTTACAGAGAAATAGTGTTTATGTTTATTCTTTCACTTACAGATTTGGCAGTGGCGGAGATATACTGGACCACCATCTCACGTTTGGTGCTCAAGTCCTTTCCACGCAGAGGGGCTTTTCGTTCCTCGTTGAGGTTCATATCCTCCTAAATACACACAGTGAGAAATTCAAAGTGCAATAATGATAAAAAATTTAGTAAATAATATGATAAAAAAATTACTTAAAGTAAATTGCCTTAACGCTTATTCCTTAATATAAAGTTATATGAACTATGCCATTTCCAGTGTAATAGTTTCATGTGCAAGAAAAATTTCAGACCAATATATATATACATATATTCGCATTTATTTAAGCTCTTGTCCTTCAGTTGAATAATTTTTTTTGGCATCTGTGTTTCTTTGTCAGAGTCACAAGGTGCAGCAACGAATAACAATGACAGTAATAATTAGTCCTTGAAATGAAATTAGCAAGGCTACAGCAATGTAACTGTGTGCCCCAACTCTGAACAAGAGAACAAACAACCCTGCTTCTATTGAGGCCATGCAATCACATCAGATAGGTTGGATAGGCAGTATCTGTGTGTTATTGGGAGTATTATCTTTGTGCTGCTTTAATTCTGCATCACAAAAGATGTCTTTCATGTGAGAGACATCAGGAGATGGAGTGAAGGCTGGACACAGCACTAAAAGCTAGGGAATGACATGATGATTAGAATGGAGGGGGATGTTTATCAGAAGCACTCTCACACAAAGAAATGGCAAGAATGAACAGAGAAAAAAAAAATATCATCTTCACAGTTTTAGGAAAGTGAACCTTTTAAGTGTGGTGCCATGCTGCCCTCTACTGGAAGTCAAAGGAAATAGTGTATCCTCTGGTCTGGGTTATTTGTTTCAGTCGCGATTGCCCTCCCTCTGGCTTCGTGTAAAATTATAAATTAAGAGTGTCACTTCTAAGTAAGAACACTGTAATATGTAATGGTTTTAATATCTCACAAGTAATTTAGTTCAAACTTATTCTGCTTCATTTGTCAGTGAAGGATGGGCTGGAATACCATCCAGAGGCACCATGACCTAAATTCCTTCAACTACATTTCCTCAAGTAAATACCCGCCGAGCTGGGGAAAAAAAAGAGCATCAACATCCTTTTTGTGGAACTGGAAGCTGAAACTTTAACAACTGGCAGGTTTTTCATCCAAAGAAACCAGCAAGTTTTTAAATTAATCTTTGAACCCAGCTAATTTATCTGCTTAATTGGTATTCAATAAATGAAGCAGAATGTGGCAGGGTGAGTACGTTGTAGGAGGGGTAGGAGCATTGGGCCTACGGGATGCTTGTCAGGGGGGCAAACTGAAGGAATGTTTAGTCTCCAAAATGATTAATGCTCTTTTATTAATTATACCCCCACAGGCTTCATAAAAAGAGTCCCAGGATATCTAGTACTATGCTGCTGGTGTAACTAAAATGATGATATCTGAGCTTATGTCGTTGGCAGTGGCATGTGAAAGAAATATGTTCTTCTCATATTATTTCACGTTGGTCCCGAAAAAATTTTCCAATGAAAACTGGTCTGGACTTGCATGTGTCGAAAATAATTCCTGGTTGAACAGACTTGTGCATATAAAAAGGCAAAATAAGCGCGTGCTCCTGCTTGGCCAAGTCAGGCAACTCAAATGAGCAGGTGTTTCACTTACCAGCACTAAAAACAGCAAAAGTGAAGCAGGCTGCATTTCAGGGCTGGTGCAACACCACCATCACTGGGGAAAGTATCAAGCATCTGCTAAATTCTATGGATCGCAGATTACAGGGAGCCATTATCAGCAACGGATTTTCTGCCAAATTTGGATGATATTGACTGTAATTTAAGCTTTTAATTAAATCTATGCATCATATTCACCCAAAATACAGGGACACTGTGAAAGAAGTAAAAAATATTGTGCAGGTCATGTGATGTACCAATTAGCATCCTCAACTTTAAATGAGACACTTTGACCTCATTTCAATTGTTCAATGGGCTTCAGCAAGTTAAGAGTTTAGCTCAGATAAAAGAGCAATTAATGGAGGCCATCGATGTCTGAAACTTAAATAGATACAAAAAGACCATGCTGAGGGAAAAGCCTCTTCTTAGAAAAGTATACAACATAAAATTGTTTTACTTCTGTGACAAAGCAATTATTGTGTCCTCTAAACTCAAGTCTGATCCATCAGTGTGGAAGAGAACGCCAAGTGACTCTCCTGTGGGCTAGTTTTAATGTCCCAGTGCAGGATGTTAACTGCTGAGAATCACATAGGTGCTTCTTACGAGTGCTCATCCTGACAACCACACATAAAGAGGCATATTAAAACCAGAAAGTAACAACAGCAGCACTACTCTCGATGAGGGGGGAAAAAAAAAAAACTCTAAATAAATGGGCACCTGAATCAAAATAGTCTTAAGTCAGGGTGTTATGTTGGTGAAGGTTTTCAAGCTGAGGTAAAGGTACAATCATCGCCTGGTTAATAATGTCATGACTGCTAAAGGCTTGAATTAAAACAGTGAAGGAGGATTTTTTGTCTGTTTTTTTTAACAAATTACCAAAGTTTGAAGTCATGCTGAAAATTGGTTTGTAATACATCAAGGTGTAATGTACATGTTTTACAGCAAACTGTAAGGTGATGAAATTAGTTCTAATTTTGACTTCTTGGATTAGGATCTACTACTGCACCACAGCTGCCTTCTTAGTATGATGAAAATACTGGACATTTATTTTGAGGAGTTCGAGTTGTGCTTTTTGATGATGTTTTGTTCATGGCTTTCAGCTTTCGTTGTTGTTTTATAAAAATACTTCTAACCTCAATGGTGAGCGTACACATTTTCAGGAAGAGTTCATTTTGTTTTGGTTTTCTCCCTTCCTTCCTTGGTGACTGAGTGCGTCTTGCTATATTTGACCAAAACTCTTTGATGATCTTTCAGTAATAGGCTATGTGCTATTTAGGCTGTGAGATACCCGGAGCAGTGTCTAAACGGCTTTTCAGAAAAAATATTTTCATTTTCTCCTAGTCATTAATGCACAGTAGGTGGGCTCACTAATATGGCATGGGTCATCCCCTCATTTCAAGCCAGCTAGGCATCTAAGGCTGTGGCATGTAGCATCATAAAAACAATCAATAACAGAGCTGATGTAAAGACAAAGAGAGCAACTAAAATGTGTGTGTGTGTGTGTCACCCTAAGACATACCGATGACAGACAGATTCTGAAGAGAGCCAATTAACATCAAAAGAAAATACAATGTTTCTGTTTTTGCAGAAAAGCTTACAATTTGACGCTACAGTTTACTTTACAGTTTAAAAACTAATAGCTTCAAAAGTGTATAAGTAAATAATCCTGCTCTCTTTTATTTCATTATGGCAATTATACTTCCCAACCCAAAGTGTCAAGACTTGTCATATGTCACAACAGCAAACATGTCATCTGTAACATCTGTCATTGAGCGAATTAAAGCTTGGGTTTAATGTCATGCCACTGTGAGCACAAACATAGTAATTGAGAGGTGAATTGAATGACAGGGATGAGCACCCAGGCAGCAAAACAGCGAGCAGTAGCCTCATGAAAACCAGGACCACTGGTTAAATTTCTCTGGTCAAGACCATGTAAAAAAAAAAAAAAAAGAAAAGAAAAGAAAGAAAGAAAGGCACCATTACAGACACACATACATACTCAGAGACACTATCCACAATAGTACACACAACCTATGCAATGAAACCAAAGTAATTCAGCTCTCCACTTCAAAGAGTTGAGCTGAAAGCTTTTTGTTTGATTTCAGTCCTGCAGTACATAAGGCCAAAAATGCATTTTAATAGAGAAAATCAAAAGTGTGACAGAGCTTTGACCCCACAAAAGGGAAAAGGCAATTTTAAAGTTTGTTATTCTGCATGGCCCAAGGAATACATAGTGGGAGCCCCACATCACAAAAGCTTAACATCCAAATAATAATCATTGTTAAAGGGAAAGAATTGTAAATATCAACATTATCTTGATACATATAGAGATTAAATTCAGGCACATTCCTGATCTGACTGCAGCAACAATACCTGAATACAACTATTCAGACTTTTTTTTTGCAGATACACATGTTTACATGCAAGATAATACATGTGAACAGAGGTAAATATCATACACTGAATTTCAATCTAATGCTGTGATAAATTTTGGTGATATTTAACTTCTTGAATTTTTTGTAAGAAACAATGTAAAACTTGTAAACCATGATATCTTAATATGAGATTGATCAGTACAGATTATATTGCGAGACTACAGACAATTTTATGTTGCATAAAACTAAGAAAGCTTTGAAATCCAGTAATTTAATTACCATCCTTTTTACATGCCTGGCTAGGCCTTGCTCTCTAAAACAAAATCTCATCAGCAGTAAAACAAGGACACGCAGAGATCTGTGGGTATATAATGGTATAAAAATACTTTTTGAACTTTACTTTCTGCCACGTCAGGCTCCCTGACTGACATTCATGAAGGTGCTTTTTCTATTTTATTCTTTTAATGTATAAATTTTCAATGTTATTATGCAATGATCAGAATTTGGTATTTTGCAGCAGCTATGGTGAGCGGAGGATGTGGAGTGCTTAACATAACCCTGTCCAAAGGATACATAACTAAAGGAGCACCAAACTCACCATCATCTTCTCAAAGAGGTCAATGATCTCCTTTTCTGAGAGGTTCATGGAGCGGTCATCAAAGAGGGGCTGAGGAATGGGAAGCTCAGCCTGGGTAGAGAGGGGATCTGTGGGGTGCTGTATCAGGAGTTTCTCCTTCTTCATTCCCGTTTTTCTGAAACTGGTAATGCGATCACGCTGAAAGAAAGCAGTGTTAGAGAAATTAAAATTTTGCACTGGCAACAATCCTATATACAACATCAAATATAAAAATAATCGTGTTGGGCTATACTGTTGATTTTACTGTTGATTTTTAATGAAAGATAAGTATTTTTTTTTCAAAAGTTACATTTTAATTGCTTACTTACAGCAACTTCAGTTTTACACTTAAACATCTGTGGGTTTGAAAGTTCATGTCCATTGCATAGCTCACCACACCCAGCATGTAATAACCAAACAGGATGTGAATTGAGCACAGACCAACCACTAGATGGAATGTAACTGTTATTTGATAAAAAAAGAGGTGATAAAAACTAAAATGAAATCTATAGTCACACTGGTGTCCTGAGGTTATAATAACCAAAACAATAAAGTAAAAGCAAAAAGTTTGTTTCCTACACCAAAGAGTTTCATGCTTCAATGAGCATGAAAACGCGTTTATTCTTCCTTTCATTATTATTTGGTTAAAAAAAAAAGGTAAGGAAAAGTCACTGTAATCAAAATGGTGAGATTTTGGTGCAGTTTGAAATAACTGTATTGAATTTTTAAAGATCCTGTGACCGTGACTGTGAAGATATCTTACACTGGAGCATGGTGAACTAAGAGAGAGAGAGCCACCATCTCTAGGTACTATAATTAAATACAATAAAAAGCCAAGATACATTTTTTATGCACACTTTTACAATCCTGTCACCTTATTTTTGGATTAAAAAACATTTTTCTTGTTTAGTGTTAAAAATTAGGCACAGTAAAATGGTGCTTTGATGATGGTTAAACTCTATATCACATGACAGTAGACACAAAAGTGGACACAATCTTCAGAACATACATAATAAAACACCAAGTGTGTTTGGCACAACATACCACATATAACTTCAAAAATTAAGGCGCTACTTACCATCATTCACCTGGTTTGTGTTTATGTCATTGAAATAATTCTGACATACAATTACATAAGATTGATGTTGTAACACCAGGGACAGTGAGTTGAGTTTCCTTGTTATATTGATCAGTTGACACTATTGAGATGAATGCAGTGTAGTTACATTTAGTGTGAAAGCAGATAAAGTACAGGGGCTGCATGCAACTAGTCCATGTTAGTCCTTTTGAGTGAATCAGAATGAAAAAGACATGCTGGATGGATGAGCAAATAAAAACTAAATGGAAAAATCAAACATATGAATGATTTCACTACTATCAGCTGGGTGAAATATTACTGGATGGATCAAACATTTTAGGTGCTAAGACAAAAACATTGCTCCAGATACATGTGAACATTACATTGTACATCCTAAAATTAATGCAATAATAAATAAAGGTCTCAAGTGTGAATGTGAGACTACTTGTTACCTAAGGGTATTTAAAAAAAAAAACAGATCAGTACATCAGCCCAAATTATTGCACAATAACTGATCTACGAGCTGCTGACTAAAGTCTTGATGTTGTAAGTTTCATTCCTAATAAAAACTGAAAGCTATTAAATGAGACCAGTTATAAGTTTTTCCTGTTACCATAAAAGATGGTTAGGTTGTATTCCAACCTTTAGTTGTTTGTGTTTTTGTAAATTTTAATTCAGTTGATCTGTTTTTTGCTAATTTGACCCATCCACATATTTCAAAAGTTTCATGCAGCATGGAAAAATATGATATGATGTAAAACATTTAATTAAAACTAGTCAAACCAAAATCAAACCAAGCACCTTACCATATCATCAGCCAATGTTTTTATGTGAATGTTCTGTTGGAGGGAGGGCACAGTGTGAAAAGAGGATCCAACAGAAAATGACAACACCTGCAAAATGCACAGTATATATCCCATCTGAAGCGTATACACGTGTACAGTGTCCCCAGGATACTGTCTCATTTCCCTCCCAGAAGCAAAATTAAGTTTACGATAACAAATAAGCTTAGCAGTGACATCAAGGTTAGGTGATAAATGTCTTAGGAGCACACTCAGCATTAATCCATTTTCATTGTCTTATTTTTGCTGCACGGAGGGTAAGGGCATATCCCAGAGACTGCACATGTGTAAGATGTGACAATACTTGATGTTCCCAATAACAGGGTTTTAATGTGTGTCAGCCTAAGTGTGTATTCAAGAGTGAACACCCGAAGGACACATTTAGGACACGTACCAATAATTTTACATAAAAGGAAAAAAACATAAAGCACCTCTAATGTATCCAGGATATATATATTTTCACAAGGAAATATGCTACAGCCTGTAATAGTTTCTGTAACAGTTTCGTACCAAATGGTACTTTTACCCGGTACTTGTAACATTTGTACTGAAAACCATCTCTAGCAGTGCCCCTACCAAATTATTCAATGGCAGTCATGGAAATTTCCAATATTTGCTTCCATCAAACTATTACACAAAAAGTCTCAGTCATATATACTGTACATATATATATATATATATATATATATAAACTGCTAAGTCTTTTTCCTATAGATGTTTATCTCAATCTCAGTGACAATAAGACAAACAGGGCTTGTAGCAGCACTGCCATATGCTATGGTACTAGGCTACGAAGTACTAATGAGTAGGGAAATGTGGGGTGGTGATGGCCATAAAGCCTGCCTCCAGCCGTGGATTTCTGCACTATTCTAATCAGGAAACTACTGATGCTGGGGCAAGCAAACAGATTGGCTCTAACCTGCACCTCCCTCTGTGCATCTTCATCAGCCATCGCTCTGGGCCACACTGAGCCAACACTTAAACTGCCATATCCATCACTGGTTTTGCCTGCAACAACTGATCAACAGTTGCGTGATACAGCTAAACAAAGCTTCAGTCTCCATGTACAGGCTGTGTGTGCTGTCCATGCCATTTTTTTATGTCAGGATTGCAAATCCAGTATGTTATATTCATCGGGCATTATTCATTCTGCCTGGGATTCCCAGGTGGCTCTCTTCCTGCAACATCTGGAGCTAAGAACTTGACCTAAGCATCAACTTTTCCATCTCAGAGAATATGTGCCATTAAGCCCAGCATTCTGTCGCGGTCTAAAACTGCATGAAACAATAGCTAATTTACAAATGGAGTACTTAAACATTTTCTAATCAATTTAACAACAATCAAACCACTGTTTGGTTAATTGCCTTGACTTGAGGGCCTTTCCTTGCCCATTATCTTGGCAACATTGCAACAACGCAATTTAACATCTAACAATTAAGCTTGCATGTCCTCTGGGCTTCTCTCGCTTATTAAAGTAAACTTTTTCATCATAATAAATGTTTATTACCAGACACATATTCCTCTAAATAACCTAATCAAATTAGCTCTGGGTCCCTCCTTAATCAAATATGATTATGACTCCACGCAGATTCTTAAAAATGAAAACACAAAGCAATATTCCACAACTTGAGAGTCAATTTGGGGACCCAAAACCATGACTGTACGCATATTTCACACAATAACTTTTAAAATTATCATTGCATAGTACAATTAATGGTAATATTACATTATCTCATGTCGAGACATGTCCTTCCATTGCTCTTATTTTATTACAAAACACAACCAGGTGGCACATTGAATAGAATTTCATTGAAGATGGACACAGGATGAAATTTGTTTCACATTGGCTACTACTGCACAGCTTTTAAAAAGCAAAGCCAGTTCTATCCAACCAATTTAACTAGACCATCTGTATGATGTCATTTTAACTCACTCACTGGAACTATCACTATAAAATCAGTAGCCACAATGCCTCTGTAAAACGGGTTTTAAAGGAAATTAGGTTTTACTTTAATTAGTTCTAATAATAACAAAGGATTACTTGGAGCCAACATTTGTTTGCAGTGAGGACTATAATGCAATGTACTGCTGACAGTTCTACGCAACTTAGTGAAACTATCACATGCCCCTGTTTAATCAACTGCTTAGTACTTTACTTTAGCTACAGGATAGGAAGGTTTTGAAACGCCACACAGCCGCTTGAGAGATAAAAAAAAAAAAACTATTTTCTGACAGAAAATTTAAGAAAAAACATTAATCTTAGCGGCTAAGCAGCCAAAATCTGCATTCTCTTGAAAATGAAACTGATTTTGATTACTAGCACAATGACAGGTCAAGACTTGTTGAGAAGGAGAACATTGTATCAGAGATATCATTAACTTGCCACTCTGGTAACCATTACAAAATGTTCTACAGTCTGTTAATTAACAGAACACATTAATTTTATATATACATGTATGCGTTGATGAAAAAAGTCTGACAAAGGGCAACATGAACATGAAAATGTTTGCAGAGGAACTTTGTGGCCTTTGTGGAGTTTTTTGTTTTTTTCTTTTTCTTTTTAACCCTGACATCAGCATTGCACAACAGTCTGAATGATTCAGATTGTGATTCTCACAGCAAAAGCTTGCTGAGTTCACTTTTGTTGTTTTATCTCTGCTGTAAGTTTATGATTACCAGTATCACAGATTTATCTTCTATTATTATCCTGTTGGTGTACAATTACACTAAAAATGGAATTTCTTAAGGAGATAAAGCACATGCAACACAGCTGCCAGCTGCCCAAACAGATACTTTGGATGGTTGCAGGTTTGCAGGTTTGCAAGTTCCCTACAGCTTGTAAACATGAATGTGTCCTTAAGGGCAATGACTGTCCAAAAAATAAAAGATGCAGTAGCACATGCACTAATCACAACACACCTAAAACTCCCAAAAACCTTCTTCCCCAAACCAGACATTTAAAAGCAGAACAAAGAGTCATGATCACAAATCACAACACTGCATACCTGAATGCCAAGGAAGAACTGTCAATGACAAAATTCACAGTAATGAACCTGATGCCCAACAAAGATGGAGCATCTGTAAAGTCTGAAAAGTGATAGCCGAGGCATGCCTATGGCTATTATCAATTAACAGACCAGAAACACCATGCACCATTTGAGACACCTTGCTGAAGATCATTGTGAAAGGCCCATAAATTTTGGCTGTGGCTCCTCAACATTTCAATAGGGTGCACCAGAGCTCCTACTAAAAAAAAATGGCATGGAACTATGTGGCCACAGTCATATTGAATCCATGAAACACATTACAGAATTGACAGCATTTAATTCTTCATGAAAAATTTTAAGAGTGAAATCGACAACATGTTTTTACACTGAAAAAAATCCAACTGTGGAAGAAAATTCTGTAACAGACAGGCCTTTGGGAAATGACACAGCTTTCTTCCAGAACATTAGAGATTCATGTTTGCTAGCAGCCATAGCCATAAACATCAAAATTATCCAATTTGTCTTTGTGCAATCAGATGGGATGTTCAGCATTACCAATATCATGCTCAATTTTGGGGGAGTGGCATCAGAGAGCTACCACCATACCATCACAGTAACTGAATTAGACATAGTCTAAACAAATCAATTATTCCATATTAATCTTGTTACACAGTCTTCTCAAAGGCGTGTCTTTATAAACTCTGAAAGGTAGTGCACAGTACGCCACTGCGAAGGATTTATGAACATATAAGTAACATTTATTCTTCTTGATAAGTATAGGAGGAAGAAAGTACCCCCAGACTGCATTTACACCTCACATTTTTAAAGCGACGTTTACATCCCGACAATATCTACGGAACATTTATGGAACATTTATCCACTTAGAATATATTTACTGTCAGAACTGACTTTGGTAATTGCTGGGGGTTTCCTATACACTATGCAAATAATGCTTCCTGAACATTTAAATGATAGTAAAAGTCTGGCTTCATTTGTACTACAGCCTTGAGCCTCATCTTTATTCAAACTTTAACTGATGTTTTCATCTCATGGGCTCCCCAATTACAAGAAAGTTCACTGAGTTGTCTGAATAAGTTTGTACAATAAAATCCACAAGAGGTCCTTGGTGAATATTGCAGATTTGGGAAACACCTGAGATATTTTTCCTTTTTCTTTTTTTGAACCCCAAACTCAGAGCAGGATAACACTCAGTAAGTTGGTAACCAAAGTACATTCAAGGGGTAAAATGACACCAACAACTGAGGGGCCTCTGTTACCTAAAGTGAGAGTAGAGAAAAGAAAACATGCATGAATTGCTTAGTCATCACAAAGTGTGGTAAAAGTCAGATTGAAAGTGCCACAATCACAAACACAAACACACACACACACAGGCAACATCTGACTCTGGCACAGAAAATTCTTAACTGGAATGAAGAAGTTTCTTTTTAAAATAGTCTTGACAGAATGCGTTGAATTCTTGCACACAATCTTGCTTTTCATATATTTATACATGTTTCATTCCCCAAATAAAATCAAGTAATTAAAATGAGAAAAAAAGAAAGACTATGATTTTGGCCAGAGCTGAGGTGCCTTTAAAAGGGCATGAGTCTGTGGTAGCCTTATTATTTCAGGAAAGTGCTGGCACTGTTTACACTTTCCTAAAACGGCATCTATTGAAAAGGGAAAGAATACAAGAACCGGCACAGCTGAGATTTGAATAGCTCTACACTGGACTGGCCTAACCATGTGACTGCAGAACGGCACAGCACTGCCCTCAGGTTATCTATGGTCTCGAGTACTGCACCTTTGAGGGCTCACATGATATGCAGCTATAAAAAAAGTTAAGGGTTGTAAGATTGAATACAAATTCAGGCTATTTAGATTTTCTTAAATTCTTCATAATATTATGTAGGTAATTACAGTGTACTGTACTGGAATAAATCTGTTTCAGGAGAGATTATTGAAGCTCATGGAACTTCATGATCCAATTGTTATTTTAACTTATCTCAAATGGAATTCAAAATTTAGCTTAAAACTTTTAATAGTCAACTTAGCAACTGTTTGTTTTCCTTAATTGCTGCCATATGCAAAGACACCTAACCGCACCAAAGACGTAAAACTCCCCCATCCCAATTCTTAAATATAATAATCACATAAAAGAGCGTTAAAACTCATTCAGTCTGACCTACATCTGACTATCTCTGCAGCAGCTCAGCCAAAACACAGCCTACTATTCCTGAACCAGTCCTGTTTCTAACTATGAACATTAAATGACTCACTATCTGTTTCTGTTCACAGAGAAGCTCTAAATGCATTGATGCAAAAGCCTTATAGTGGCATTTTTAATATGAAACCGAGGAAGGCAAAACACATTTCTCACTCTCAAGACTTAATCTATTGACGCACATGAATAGGGCTCATCTAAGAGAGTGACACGAAGCTGCAAGTCTGTTAGTTTCTTCCACTGTGTGACTAAAGCATTCTTTAGCATTTCCGCTTTCCAATTTCCTGAAAGCCATTATTAAAACACTCACATGTGGTCTGTTTCCTGTCATTTTTCGCACATCTCCCTAACAATGTGACAGTTATATTCACTCAGTGTAAAAATGGGAAAAAATGCAAACCAGCAGTTGAGCAAAAAGGGAAATATGAAATATGAAATAAAACTTGAATACATTCACCAAACAGAAGTGAGGCAACACACTTTTAAATGTTTAACAAGCTGACAACTTTGTACTAACTGAATGCTTACATGACCTAAAAGGATCCCTGAGGCTTCCCTAAAGCTCATGTTAGAAAGTGTCAAGAGTTTAAAATGCAAAAACCACAGCAACACAGTGATCAATTACATGTGATTCACAATGTGATATTGTTAGGGTTAGGGTAAAAGCTTCACTATCATGTTGTCCCATTGCACTATAATCAGACATAAAACTATTTAAAAAATTTTGCCTGTAGCCCAATATGCAGCAGGGCTGCATGCTGTGGACCTCATGTCATAATAGCAAACCTTGTGTGAATCCCAAAGTGCAAATGTGGTGCACACAACACCACACTTTTCAAGGATTTTGTGTCATGTCGAAATTGTAGCATTTACGAATGAGTTAAATTCCTAGTGTGAATCTTTGAAAGTACAAGGAAACTTTCTGTTTGCCATTACATTCTGCTATATTTCGGGGGCATGCAGGTTAACTGGCATCCTTTTAGTTTTTAAAAATCATTGACATGAATCTCCACACATTTCTACCATTACATCACCACACCATATCTCTGAAACCAAAGTTTTTCCTCATGCTTCCACATCATATCTCCAGGCGGTAGTCAGACGAGGGCTACAAAAATAACTGCATCTGGTGTTCCAACTGTAGTTATTCGGCAAAGGGTCACACACAGCACCAACTACTGTAAACAGTTTAAGGACTACTATGATGGACTGGATATAAAAATGAACGTGAACTTTTGAAGCCACAGTGAGACTGCCTTGGACCAGCACCTCTAGGGCTCGACTCCACTGGCTGCAAAAAGAAGCAAAAAGGTTGTGCAGAAATATATGGAGAAATGCATTTTCACTTTCTTTCCTCAGGCTAACAAACACAGAAGCACCAAATGTATAAACCTGAATCCCCATGTACTGTAGTAAGCTTTACTACACAGAATGTCCAGCACGTTTGAATGTTTTTGCTTGGCATATTATGAGTATTTTATTTACTTGTCTATTAAGTCCTCTTTTCAATATTTTCTCAGCCTCATTTTCCCATTGCCATCTCCAATATTTTTATTTACACTCTGCAATGTGTAAAACCAGTTTCTCCGCTGTCATTAACCAGAATACATGCATGAGCAAAGGCCCACATTCATGTGACCAATATATCTTGCTTGGCTTCTATTCTTTTACTACTCCTTTTTCTTTTCTTCTGCTTCTGCAGAATTAAATTACCTACAAAACAACTACAGATGTTGGTGATTGGTTTTTATATGTTTTTATTTATTTATTTTTTTAATTGCCCCAAATACATTTTTGGCTTCAGCTCGTCAAAGTGACTCACTTGAAAATAAATGCTATACCATAAATCTTTGCTCAGTACATTATTTAGCCTTTACAATAACCAATTATCTAAAACCACAGTAAAGCTGTTGTCCAACTATATTCCTCCTCAATGTATACATGTCCGTAAAGTGATCGAGAAATATCTATTGCGTGTCATAAGGCTCTTTAATAAGCTATGAAATGTTTAGTACAAATATACAGCTTAAATCCAAAGTGTAATGATTCAAATAATTCTGAGCAATAAATGCCGATTTCACATCATCTATTTATTCAAATTTTATGTTGAAAAATTAAAAAACCTCAAGACAAGCCAGCCATTAGCTTTTTGAACTCAAAGCTTATGAAATGAACAGAGCTTAAAAAAAAAAAACATAAAAGTCCATAAGACTATGCTTTATAAAAGAAATTTTAAAAACTGCTTCGACATAAAGGCACATATTAAATGACTGATTTCCCCATTCAGATCTACTTTGAAAATAATCAAGTTCCTAGTTAAATTGCATTTATTTATATAGCCTATAATCACAATTCAGCTTGTAATGTAAAGTCACATATTATTTTATGAATGCACTGGGTTGCTTTTTCCCTCGTGCAGTTCTATATGAGGTCATCTTTTACTCTGGTATGCAGAAGGGTAATATTTCTCTCTGTCAGGCCGGCTCCCCAAAATTCCTTCAAGAAGGAAAAAAAATAATAATAATAAAAACCCTCAATCCATCAGCCTGTTTTTGTTGAATGTTATGTTGTTACTACTTCAAGGAAAGGACATTATCATAAAGAATATCTACTAACCACAGAATAGTTTTGAATTATTTCTACCACTAAAAACTGTGGTGTTATTCTAATGTCCTTGGCCGTGCCTACATTTGAGTGTTTACATCCTGGGCGCAATGCCCAAATGGTGTTTCTGTGATGTAATCCTGACCAGTGACTTGTTAAACAAACACGCATCTTTCAGTGTTTCTCCTCTAAATGCTGATTTCAGTCTGATGAGACCAAACTGCACAAGCAGTCTCTGCCACTTTACTTATGAGCAATGCAAATGGCACTGTGCTATTTAGTTGAAAGCAATGAGCTGCTTGTGACAAACTTTAACCCCTCCAATTGTGTAAACCGCATTCACATACACTGCACTGTATGAAAACTGCCCTTTGTAAAGTAAATCTGCAAATGTGCAACTATCAGCCACATTTGTCATTCTATTTGCCCTTTTGCAGATTCACTGATTTAATTATGCACATACCTTCATGCTTGCACACTTGAGCTTGTTTACATAGCTGAAAGTTGGTGCTAAAAAGTGTGTATAAACAAAAGGGGATAGATCATAGCTCCACCCAGGAATGAATAATGGTTTCCTCCCTCAAACTAAGCTGTCTTGGGATTTGTGCAACAGCCAAAGAGTGTGCTTGCCTTGCCTCTCACTGCTCTGCTTCGAGGTATGAGAAACAGGAGGGGTTTCTGGCCCCAAGACTACTTGACAGAACAAATAGGCTGTGATCTTCCAGGGCGTTCTCAGTGCTGATTTGCTCAGGGCTGGTGTTATCCAGACACCCACAGCCTTAAACTTATAAGGCAGACGATTCTTGAGTCATAGGGTGTTCTTTCAGATTTCTCATGACAAGACCCTTTAGTTGCTCTGGGAGTGCACGCTTTTTAATCCATTATGGGATTTCCTGTCTGGCAGTTATTGTGGTCAAACTCTACCTTAGCTTCGCTATGTCTGATCAAAGATTATAATCTGAAAACTGGTTTCCCAATCTGTAACATAGCAGTAATGCTCTTCTGTCTGAGTCTAGGGACAATTTTGAATGAGAGCAACAGCACATACCAACTAAGTAAAGAACTGAGATGTTACTTGAGTCATCAGCACAATTTGGTTTTGTTGTCATCTAAAAACAGAAACATGAGTAAAGCTAGACTGATGTTTTGTTTGGCAATGGTAGCTATGACTTAACGTTTGAACAACCCCAAAGCATATAATCAATGTTAAGTAAAAGACCCTTATAAAGCAAGAATACTGAGGGTCCAAGATTAGCTGTGATGACGTCACCCAAAAAGTTCAACAGCACCCAGTCTTTCCACACTGACATGTGGAAAAGAAAAACCATGATCTACATCATCCGAAGTTCTTTGTCTTTAGTCATGGAAAACTTAATTTCATCCACTGATTTCTACAGCCTCAAATAGGTGCATAAATGCATGTAACATATGTAGAAACATAGTTCACATATTTTACATTCCATTCAAAACTGTAGATGTGAAATCGTGCTACAGTTTCCTGAATAAACCAAATAAGAAGCTTTTTACAAGCGGTGTCGTAGATAAAGAAATAAGTCCTAGCACAGCTTTAGTTGTGAAGCATAAATTACTGTTCCATGCATCATACACAATCTTGCAAAACATCACCACGCCTCCATAATTTTGTGATCTAATTTCCAGACTAAGATGTGCCTTAACGATTTCAGTCTTTATTACACTCTTCCATTAGTTCAGGCCCATGGAGTTTGTGTAAATGGAATATATGTTGATGCAGCTTTCAGTCCATATCTAATAGACATTGTCCTGTGCATTCCATTTCCTGTGCTGATAATGCTGCCCAGGCTGACTAAGAAAAAGTTTTATCAATCACACACACACAGTTTATAAAACCAACTAAAACCACACTGACATCAAACTACACAATGAGTCATCCTACTCCAATACTTTTCTTTATGTACATTCATATTGAGGCCCAACTGTCACAACAAGATTGCAGTTCAAAGAACTTCTAAGAGCTGTATTGACAAATCACATGATGTCGTGAGTGCTTTAAAAGCACTCAGTGAAACACTATCCCCTTCTCTCAACTGTAGCACCTATTAGCTGCTGTGTTTTAGGCTACATTAAATAGCAATAACAACACATCAATAATTATTTGAGCCTCATCCTGCACTAGCCAGAGATGTTCTGTACTGACAGCAGGCTGTTTACCAACTGTACTTGAGTCACATTACCATTTGGCTTTGTTTTATATGACTTTATGTGAAGTTTATACTGACTACTAAAGGGAAACAACAAGTAAAGTCCAGTGTTTAATGTAACAGACCAAACAAATCAGCTTTTGAAGTGAAACTTCGTTGAATATGGAGTATTGGAAGTTTCTGATGTGATGATGTGAGAGTGGGCTGGCTGAGCCTTTCTGTGTACCTACCAGCTTTTTGTTTTTACCCTCATCCTCACTGGACCTCTTTTTGGAGGGTTTATTCGGGTCCTCCCCACCGCTGGCTTGATCCATTTCAGCTTTCAGTTAGTTTCCCCCCTTCCTTAAAAATCTTAGTGCGACTTCTCTAAAAGTTGGCCAAAACTCCACCAGCGGGCTTTTAACAAAAATAAAAAGAATTACACCGCAAACTATCCAGATTAGGTCTTCTCAAAATCCATTCCGTGTGGCGATAAAGAAGAAACTGCAGTGGACTGCTCTCCAGAGAGTTCAGACTCGTATCCAGCAGTTTGGAGAGGTGTGGTGGGGTCCGGTGTGGTGTCGGTGCGGCGGGCTTCTCTGCTCGGCTGCTTGCCACTTCACAGCTCGGTGGAGGGCTTTCTGAAAATGCCAAAACACTTGAGTAAACAGATTTATTTCACCATGATCTCTGGGGCGTTAACTCGGACCACTGTTTGCCTTAACACGTGTCTCCCTGTGCAGCAGCGACAGCAGGCAGACACGTTCACACGGGGCTCCGTAATGTGAACGGTAAAGCAGATGTAAACAAACGGGAGGCTCGACAGAAAACAATGACCCGACGTGTTTGGAAACCAGCTCGGTTGTTACGGACAGAAAACTTCATATCGTAAATCTCAACAATAACGTAGCAGTAAGCGACTAACAACGTCAGACAGGGCGACCTGACAGTTTTCAGTGTTTGCTGACGAGGCCGTCATTTGCCAGACCAAACCCGACATGAAATCAGAGTTAACGAACAGCTGTTGTATTTGTGGAAAATCACCGTTGTTCTCTGTGCTTTGGATACTTTGGAGTGCTGCACAGTTAGCCGGGCTAGCATCAATAAAACGGCCGTTACCTGGCAACCGGTCTGTGTTTTAACACACACACAAAGACACGGACTCTGCTCTCTGAGAACTCTCTGCTCTGTAAAATCCGGAGAGGACAATAAATAACATGTCAAAGAAAACTCACAAAATCCCATCCATTGCTTACCTCTTGCAACCAGACTTGAATGCCAGGCCCACGGTGAGCCCGCCTAGCTCGGGTTTTGATTGGCCGCGGGGAAGCGTTGGGCGTGAGACTCCCACGCGCCATTGGTCAGGTGAGCTGACGGTCACAAGGTCGCGGTGACGTCGAAGGGGAGGAGACTGTAATGTCGGAGGGGTCAGCCCGATTTCACAGCGAGCGGATGGGACCCATCCGGCTGCAGGAAGAGATCCGAGACCAGATCTGAGATCCGGGCCGACCCCGGATCTGTGACAAGAAAGCAGAGTGTGTGTGCTTTCCTGGGCTTCACTATTCTGAACGCAATAGCCGATTTAATAAAACATGGTGATATCAGAAGTCTCATACTTTCACATACAGTTATCTGAGGAAGTTTAATTCGGTACAAACTGGCTTTTTCTACTTAATATTAGTTTGTTATTTACCTGATGGTAATTTTTCTTTGTTGTCATTTTAAAACCAATGTTATACAATATCCTGAAACCGCATGGTTAAGTCCCTAGTTGGTATAAGGTTGTGTGAAAGAATTAATAATAAATAATATCATCAAAATTGTGGTGACCCGCTCAAGACATCCCTTCGCTAAGAAATTCTAACACTGTATTTAGATGCTGACATTGCATTCTGTAATCAAATATACACAAAAAACATTTGCAATCAAGCATTATTCAATTTGTAGAAATCCAGTCCACAACCAGCTAAATGATGAGTCACTTTTCTGAGCTGATATTTCAGCTTGGTTAAAGAATTTAAGTTGTCTAAAGGAATAATGTTACTTCATCACGGAAGTGTTAATGGCCACAGTTTGCAGCGGCAGTCTCCTCAAGCTGGTCTGATGATTTTTCTGTGAAGTCAACGATTTTCAGCTGTGTAATAAAAACTCAGCATTTCTTTTTGTTGAAACTAAAAGTCATTTACTGGTAAGGATATTTATGAAAGGAAAGTGCATTAAAAAAGGTCATATACAATTAAAAGGTAGTAGCCATCACCAGTATGCTGGTGATGCCGTGATATGAAGGTACACTGTTTTTCTGAATTGTAGGCTTTCTGATGTGATTGATACTGCTAAAATGATAATAACAAAAAAACAATCGTAAAATGATTCTTAGCTCAAAAGTACACATGAGAATGCCAATACTATCGTTTTACCTTTTTTATGTCTTTATCATGGCCAAACTACTAATGTGTCCCCTCAGCAATATTACTAGTAGAATATTGATTGGGTTTTAACATTCCTATCTGAACAATTGTCAAGTCTTTGACTGATGAAGACACTGAAAGAGCGAGTGTCCCTGTCAGTAAGGTGATAAACTTGGTAATGAGAATCAAAAATGACCGTTTATCCCTGTGTTGGAAAGACAAAGATCATCATTGTTCACAGATCATTTCTATTATGTGGCTGATTGGTCCAAAGACAATGGAGAAGTAATAATTAAGCTTCCTGTTCTGTTTAGATGAATGCTGGTATTTTTATGCTTTACACTGAAATAAACGTCAGTTTTACACCACAAATATTAAATATGCAAGTGATTAAAAATGTAAAAATATATTTATTTTATTCCTTTTCCCGTCTACAGGTCACATTTCTTTTGCTCAACCAAATCTTAATTCAATTAAAAGGTAGTACTGGTGATGAAATGATCTTAATATACACAATTTTTCTGAATTGTAGCCCTTCTGATGTGATTGACACTGCTAAAATGATGATAATAATAAAAACAATAGTAAAATGATGCTTAGTTCAAAATACACGAGAATCTCAATACTATCGTTGATACGTTTTACCTTTTTTATGTCTTTATCATGGCCAGACTACTAATGTGTCCCCTCAGCAACATTACTTGTAGAATATTGATTGGGTTTTAGCATTCCTGTCTCAGCAATTGTCAAGTCTTTGACTGATGAAGACATTGAAAGAGCGAGTGTCCCTGTCAGTAAGGTGATAAACTTGGTAATGAGAATCAAAAATGACCGTTTATCCCTGTGTTGGAAAGACATTGTTCACAGATCATTTCTATTATGTGGCTGATTGGTCCAAAGACAATGGAGAAGTAATAATTAAGCTTCGTGTTGTGCTCAGATAAATACTGATATTTTTATGCATTACACTGAATTCAATGTCAGTTTTACGCGACTCACATTAAATATGCAAATGATTAAACTTTAAAAATGTATTTATTTCATTAATATTCTTGTCTACAGGTCACTTATTTCTTTTGCTCAACCAAAGCTTACTTCCAATGAAGAAAACCCAACTATTGCATTGTTGTTTAGTTTGGGAACAAACATAATATTGTATCCCTCCTTAACATTACCTAACACTCAGTGCTGGTAGTTTTGGTTAAAAAAAATAAAGTTTACTCATTTCATTTTGTGGAGTGTGACAACCACGTGCAAATAAAAAGAGGGCAACCAAGAATAAGCTAATTTTAAAAACATGACAAGAGTGTACAGACTATCTCAGGATCAGTGAGGTCTTCAAACTGTTTTATCGACGGACACATATACTTCACAAGTACAAACAAAGTGGTCTTCATTTGTACAAAACTCTTTTTTTATGCTCATTGTTGAATAGGTCATCCTAATTAGCAATCCGGTGTGAATTGGTCTTTACTTTCTGGGTAGCTTGTATATACTGGAGTCAAAATCAACTTGCATGCACTATAATTAATATACACAGCTGCTGTGGATGTGGGACATAATTTTACCAAGAACCATTTAGTCATTTTGAGATGACTGGCCTTGACCCTGAAAAAGTAAATAGTGTCCAATTAAAGAAAATAAAATATGAAAGTTTGTTCCTTCTCAAAGAGTTTTCCTTTGGTACCAGCGGTGTCTCGCTGATTTTCTGAAATGCAACTAACCTAATGATGACCAAATGCATTCAAAAGTAGCTGAAGATGGGTGGATTTAAAATACACACTGTTATGATATAGCGGGCACTTCTGGGAAAAAATACCAGCATAACTAGGATCTTCGAGTTCAACAGTTCTTTAAATCTTCATATCTCCATTAATATACTATCTGCCACTTGAGCCATAAAGTCCCTGCTGAGCTTCCTAGCATGCTTTGCACTTGTAGAGCAATTCCATTCCAATTACAATATTGCAAGGCTTGGAAAGATTTAAGGCAGCTGAAAGCAGTGATGGCAGTGATGGCAAAGACCTGAGAGATGAAAGAGAAATGTAAATTATTCATTGCCCCCCACTGTACTACTACAAGGCAGCACCGCTCTCTTCTCTTCTGGGGGCTTAGTACCAACTTTTGGTAAGTACTATTCTGCCTCTTCACTCCCACTAAACCTTGGTTAGACAGCTTTTGCTGACGCACACTGAGGAGAGCTTTTTGCCCCAATTTGTTCCACTTGTTTGTAAGCTATACCTATGTTTGTGTATCAAGGGAGTTAAGTCATATTGAAAAAAATTTGTATTGTTAATTAGTCAATTAATAATTACATTATAATTCAATTGAATTTATATATGATATTAAAGTTGAAAGGGTTGGATATTTGCCCCAAAGCATTTCTTAGTTTGGGCTTTCTTTGAGTGTTAATTTTTGATAATCTGTACCCATACTAGAGTATGATTTAACTGAAAAAAGAAAGAATATTCTGTGATTAGTTTACAGTGACTCCCTGGAGGCTTGTTTAACTGTTACCTTGCCCACCTGTTGTATGATATGCTGTTAAAAGGGCACTTGAAAACACTGCCTATGTGAAAACAAATGGTCTCAGAGGGACATGTCACTATTTAATGCTATGCAAATAGAACACAAACTCTGAGTGAGCTTTGGTACCATCAGCTTTATAGTTTACAGCACAACAGATAAAATGTAAGCAGTCTTGTTCACATCAGCCTATGTGATATCAAGCACAATGACTTTTGTCTCACCTCTAACTTTACTCTACTGGGCACATTACAAATCCATGAGATATAGATATAGGATTTTTGAGCAAATGGATGATTCAGAAAATACCATTATGGAAATTGAAGAAATTGTATGGTAAAGCTCAAGTTAGAAAAATAACTCGGCAATAACTTCGGCATTCGCAAGGAGTGCTACAGGTACTGATAACAGGAATAACATTATCAGAAAATTAAATAAAAGTGAAAATTTTTCTCCCTGGTTCCCTTTTTAAGATGCTAAACTGGAAAAGATTTTCTGCAGTGACTTTGGTGTCACTGATTAGTTATGGGTTTGAAAGCATGAACAGATGTATAAACATGAGTGTTTACACAACAGTAAATCCACTGTTACTTAGATATTCAACTCTGAAACTCAGAAAATCATGAAGGCCAGTAGACCCTAAAATGAGTTTCGGATTGTTTAACCTTGTGTGACTTTTTGGATCGTGGTATATATTTCAGTGACTGGTAAATGAACACTACGTTTGTTGAACCTAACCTCGCCTCAGAGAAGAGAAATGTTGATGTAAAAAAACAAGACTAACTGATTTCATGTAAGGTGTTGATACTGTAAATGCTTTGTCAAATTGATACACTATTCTGATCATTTGAGTTTGCAAAAAGATACCTTTCTACTTGCAGCAGGTTGAAACTCTGCAAGCTACATGTTTACATGCCAGTACGAGTAATCATTTTAATAGTGGTGGATTGAGGCAGTGATCCACAGCATAGACACCTGCAGTCTTGCCTGAAAACAAGAAATCACAGAAACATTTCTTTAGTTTTATAGACTTACATTTACTAGAGGATATTTTGTGGCTTGGTATATTTTGTGAAGGAATATACATTTCCAAGATGTCTAACATATGGCAGGCATCCTAATATCAAGCATTTTATGAATGTCCAAGGGCTAGTGAGTCACCAGTAGTTCTTTCAATTTCAAAGTCAGCAATTCCCCTCAAGTAACTTCACTTGATCTGTTGAGGCTTACAGAAGCAAAAGAACAAGAAAGAGACAACTAGAAGGCCATTGCCTACAATGTAGATACTTAGAATGACTTATACTGGCTGATTTCAAAGACATATAGAGCAATTGACATTGGGCAGATCAACAAACATGTAGACACAATGCAAGCAGCTTTCTAACCACAGCAATAAATTGAGGGTCGGAAGTGAAAAGCATTAATTAAAAGAATTAAAAGCGGTTTTGCCAAAAAGTTAACAAAATGAAGCAGTACCAAAAAAAAAAAAAAACAATTTACTATTGTGAATCACAAATAAGAGAGATAACAAAATGAACATTCAACTGCAAGTTCCAAAGTGGAACAAAACTTGATAGTGTTTTTTCCTGTTGGGGTCAGGATGGTCTGTTTAAACAGGCATAAGTGGATGGAAATGAATGTGCACTTACCAATCAGTAAACAATATGACACCACAGTAAGCCTGAATATAAGGAAAGCACCATTGTTCAAGCCAGGCTGCAAATGAATACAGTCCAGGACATTCTCCCCAGTTTCCTTTAAAATTTTGCAGATGGGGTTTTCTCCATACTTGCTTGCAGGACACAAAGGTTTAGTACCTTGCTATATCATAAACTCTCATTTTTTATTTGACAGTCCTTCTGCGGGACTGTAACCTTCTGTTCACTGTTTCCAGGTGGATATATTTGTGGGTTTTTTATCATCCCTGCAGGGGCCACTTCTGCCAGATTTAGGTTGACATTTGACATTGGACTGACCAAGCCCTATATTCATTGTTCAGGTAAAGTTATGTCCCTTGAAATAGCTCCAGCTTTATTCGTTTCAAGAATATTTTCCTGAACTCTGCTTAATTTGAAATCTTCAGTGCTCTGCAAAAAAAAAAAAAAAAGAAGAAGAAGAAAGAACTTTTTAATTAAAATGCTAATTCAGTTAGGATGTGGCAGAGAAACCTGGAATCCCAGAGATGACAGCAAAAATGATTTTTGAAGTACCACCCAATTCAAAAAATATATAGGATTCAATTCAATCAGTCCTAATTAAAAGAGATTAGGTTCAAAATACAAGCGAAATTACATTTTTTATTCACAAAATACAAACAAAGTCTCTTTTTATGCAGAGCTTGTCAAATAATTCCTAACCCCTTCACATATTAGCTACTAGTAAGAAAATTATTGTTGCAACAATTCTTTCCTTACTTTTCTCGAACATCTGCATGTCTGCATTTGCTGTGCACACCGATGCACCAGACAGTTTTCTCATGCCATTTAGCCTCAAATGGTCCACTGGCACAAACAGAGACACTGATCTGATATTTGATTTACTTGGCAATGCTCATGAGAAATAATCCAAATCAAACACATATGCCATCAAACCCAATGTAAGATGGTGGTAGAAATGAAAATGGAAGACTATATATATATATATATATATGCGCATATTTCTGGGCCAGGTAATCTAAATGGCAGAGCCAACACATACGACCAGCACTTGGCCAGAGGCAACACTAAAAGGCCCAAAAAGTTGTTTCAAGTTGTTGATAGTTTCATAGGTTGAGGTACATACAGTGTCTTTAGTTAATAAGGAAGCTGTCAACGCTATAAATGTGCTGATTACCCTGATAGGGGAGAAAGTCACACCTTTAATCCTTAACCAGGGAGCGGGTCAGGTCCTCTTAGGAAACCAACACAAATAAGGATGATCCACCTGCACACAGCTCTTCAAGGCCCACTGAGCTGGCTTTGTTAGAGTGCTCCTAACTCAGTAGCGAGGTCAAACGTTTGGCTTGAAACCGATTAGTAAGAGTGGGAAGTCTGTCAGTGCGCTGATAATGCCAAGCTGGGGCTGTGGTTACATCTAAAAGCAAAGGGCACCACAAGGGTCTCACCTAAACAATTGCTATGAGTTGTAACAACCAACTATCAGTCCCCTTCTGTATGTGAAGGGTGGGATTTATAACAGTGCCTGAGGCCTGGGACTGATAGCATTGAGGTGGAGAGCAACATTTTTTTGAGGACTGTGAGAAAAAAGGAAAATGTTTCAACCAAAAACAAATCATTCACTTTTTCAAACCTGCTTTGGGCTTTGGCTTCAGGCTAGAGACACTTACACTTTTTCAGATCTCCTAAATGTTTGCCTTTTACCTGTAGGCTCAGAATCATGACAGGCTGTTTTCAAATGTAAATGTCGATCATATAGGACTGTTCCTAATTGAGAAAGAGATGAAATCACCTTATTTCAGGCTCTTGAAAAGAAAAGTAAGACTGAGTAATTGCTGGTCATTTGTGGCTGGCAAAACAATTTTGGTTTGCTGCTCTGAAACAGCATTATTAGAACATAAGGAACACATTGGGCATAAAGGTTTTGACAGAGGGTGGGGATCCAGAGTGGTCAGGGCTAGTAAATGAACAGAAAAAATAAACAACCTCACAAAGGAAAACAAACCATAAACCCAATCATTTTAATTTTATTCTCGCAAACTCTGATTCTGCAATGGTCTTTTCAGCTTTAGATAGATGCACTTCGGCTGGACCCAAACCCACAACGTGTCAGGACTGGGATTTCAGTTGCAGCCACTGCCATGATAATTTAAATCAGACGATGAAAGGAAAGGCTAAGGTCTCATACATGGCGGCGGCCACATATAGGGGATTTATAGGAGAGAAATGTTTAAAATGAATAACCCAGGATTCAGAATGATCGTGGAAGGTTCAATGAACCGTGGTAGGCCACCGGACCTCTCGTGGCAAAAAATATCTCCTGTTGTCAGGAGCTGGTTCTGAAAGGCAAACTGCTCACTGTCACTGAAAATAGGTTTTCCATCACCAGTTTGCGAAATACTGCAATATCTATTCATCTGAAAAACCAGTTAACGGGAGTGTGAAAACTTTTTTGCGACATGTGAGAGGTTTTTTCCAATTGATGTTTCCATCAGTTTTTAATTCACTGTTTAGATTTCTAAGAATAATGGGAACACACCTATTGAAGACTACCCTCTGCCCATCTCGCACAAAATTCAACAAATAATATTTTACAATAATCCTGTGGGCCATTTTTCACCTTGTATTGTTTGTGGTTTCTATATATTAGGCCAACATTATACATTTTAAATAGTCCACACTTTGGACTACATTTAGGTCTTCACAGGAGACAAGCAGACTTGCCTGTTGGGACGCATCTTTGGTCTGCCACAGATTTGCAACACACACACACAAAAAAACAAAAACAAAAAAAAACTAAAAACTAAGGATTGCACAAACACACATTTGAAGAGACACACACCCACTCAGACCTACGGACAATTTAGAGTCATCAGTTAACCTAGACAAGGTGGGAGGAAACCCACACAGGCACGAACCTGCAACCTTCTTATTACGCTGCAATGCTGCCTCTAAGAAAGCCCAACAGCATAAAATAAATTATTAGTTTTCAACACAATCAACAGAAGTTTTACTCCTTTGAATGGACACCATACGTACAAGACCATCAGGGAGGTTGTGTTAAGGAAAACAGATCAAAATAGATTGTTAAAACTGGTTACCTCAATAGCTCATATTAGTAATCGTGATAAACCTATTTTGAGATAAAAGTTCCTACATTGAATCTTTCTGCATCTTTACATCAAACAGAACCCGTATTCTTACAAAGAAGACTGGAAATTCAGTCTGTGTAGTCATGACAAAACAACAATAACCAGACCGCTGCTTTAAAACATCTGCCATATAAGTAAATGTAAATATAACCGTGTCAACATTGACCAAATCTCTACTTTCCTGCCATCAACTCCCAAGTCCTTTCTTATCAACACTGCCAGTTTCCCTTCAATAATTATTATACTTCCTGCATACATACAGTGTGATTCTCTGCAAGTCTATCTGCTTGGTCTAGTGGGACTCCTTGTGTGTAATGCAACAGTTTTCAACTGACATCATTGCCTTATCTGATCTTAGAGAGCGAGTGGAGCCCAGCTCCAATGTACAGACATTTACTGCTGCTATATTTCAATCACGCAGTGCTAACGGACTTTGTTACTGTAGCATATAGCGTATTCCCGAAGTGTTCTTCTGGGAAGGGGGAAAAAAAAAAAAAAAAAAAAAAATCATACATAATTTTTCAATGCGAAAAATAAAAGGGAAGTTCCTTCACTGTCTCAGTATGCAATCTAGCATACACAGTACAGCATTTAAATACACAATTAGTCAAAAAGAAATTGGTGTACCATTCCATTGAATTCGTGAGATCAAGGAAGAGTATTTAAGTTTGATGTGATCCCACAAATGGCTGTGACACAACCTTTTTGTTTGTTTGTTTGCTTGCTTTATTATCATTGTCTTTTATCCCTGCCAACCTTAATAAACCAGGAGAAAGAACAGTCTGGGATCAGAGCAGTGGTGCTGTCAGAGTGCAAAGGAATGATGCAGTTTCCTTCAAATAATGAAAAAATTATTTCCAGTTCACATAATCTGGTTGAAATTCAACGCACTTTGAAGCGCATAAAAATAAACAAGACTAGTTCAAAACCTTCTATATAACTGGACTGCTGTAGCTGTGTTGCAGTTGCAGCAACTACAAGCTCAAAATTTCCCTTTAAGCTTTTCATATGAAATTCCCCTTCAGCATGTTATTTCTTAAGAGGGCTTTTATTGCTGTGCTGACTGCAACGAGCTGCGGTGGTTTCTCTAGCAGTTAGCAAAGGTTGGCTTGCAGTAAAAGTAGTCTATAGAGTAAGAGCAGTGAGGCTCAATGAACTGGAAGCACACCCCTTATTCAACCGGGAAGCCAGAGTGACCCAGTGGACTGTGACAGGAGGTGTCGTCCTGACTATCCCACCGCCCCTTCCCACCTTGGTTCAGACATCACAGGTTTATACCTTGTCTTGTTTAAAAAAAAAAAAAAAAAAGTCTAAATCTAGCAACAATGTTTTCGTGTGTCAGAAACTAAAAGGCCAAAATGGCTGTAAATGATCACATATTTAACACAAATCCATTCATTCTTCTTAAGAATATATGGATTATGAAAATTATCCAGATTAAAAAATATATTTAGTTGTATCTTATTATTAACATGGTTCCATCACATCTAGCTACTTAACTAGATATTTGTTTCATACAAGAAAACATCGTCCTGTTCTGTATATCGCAACAAAATATTTAAGTTCCTTAGCTGCAGTTCTCTTTTTCCTTCTTTCTGAACAAATTTCTGACTATTAGAATTAGCCTGCTGGGGGGGGGGGGCTGCTGTCAGCTGCCACCCTGCAGCAGACACTGGGCTGCAGCGACCAGCCACCAGCTGCATTGCTGTTGCCTTTTTGCATGCTGTGACAGTGTCACTGAGAGGTAACACGCACAAGGGGTTACTGATAAGGCTTCCATGGGTAGGAAAAGTGCTTAAAGTATTGATACACATTAAATGCATCCAGAGTAACAAAGTGAACTATGATAACCTGTTTCATTCCCCAAGCAAAAGCAGAAATTAATGCAATTGATTTATCTGTCCAAGCAGACAAGTTGTCAGGAAGCACAACAACAGAATCATTGTTGGAAAAGGGTGTGTCAGGTAATGACACATTGTCAATCACCTCCAGACAGGAATGTGGCCCTGCATCCTCAGCAGTTTGTCAGTGATCTTGTCTACAAATGCAACTCACACAATGTGAAAATAATCTATTGCACTACCACTGAAACCTGAAACCTTTTTCTGATTTCATGAGATGTGCATAAAGTCACACTAACAGTGGAGTAATGTAAAAATAAAGGAAGAAACTCATGTGCTATAGATGTGTTAGATTACTTAAACAAACAGCAGTACACCCCTGTTTAGGAATAGGAATGTCAACAGTGTACAGAAAATTATGAGGTACCACATTAAGAGGAAGTCTTTTCATAATTCACTGACTAATTGTCTTTGTGTAAAATGAAGACAAAACTATTCTTGTTGTTATATGAAGAGGCATTTGAAGAACTACAGCTAAGGAAAATGGATCCCCCTGTCTATTCATTGTTTGCATTAGTCTTCCTCCAGGGTGATACAGAAGACTTAATTGCAGGTTCAGACTCTGTGCCTTCTACCCGTATCTTATTTTGTTTAATTAGGACTAATTGCATTGAGCCAACATGTCCTGTCAATAGTAATGTTTATTTATCTGGAGGGTGGAGTTTTACAAGAGCAACAAAGAAAAATAAATATGATGGAAGTCATGATGATCAGCACCATCTGCTGTCATAGAAGCTGAGAGCTCCACACAAACGGTGCTGGCTGGTAGCAGAACAGTGGCTGGCCAACAGTGACACCTACAGGTGTAATATCTAAATACACGTCATCCTCTCCAAACAAGGCATTGCACAATTTGGACACAACTATGACTTTTTTTTTTTTTTTTTCCCCAATCAACCCTCAAGCTATACAAAATCAGTTGTGTACACTGCCTTAAAAATACTTTGGCTTCGGGACGTGGACAAACCCGTTGCATACATTTCCATTTTGGCTGTGGCCATCCAACTAGTCATGCACCAGAACTCACATAGGGGGGATACTGAGGGGGTGAAACACTGCACAACTCACTGCCTGAACTTCTGTATGGACATTGTTGTTCCCAGAAGAAGTATATGCTGCTATCGAAACAACAAGCCTTAGATTACCGGTGATGTCAAGGACCTCTTCAACAGGAAGAAGAGGGCTTTCAAGGAGGGGGATCAGACAAAAAGCTGCAGAACATACAGTCGGAGCTCAAAGACAGCCTCTTGGAGGATGAAAAGGAATACAGAGGGAAGGTAGAGCAGAAACTGCAGCGGAATCACTTGAAAGAGGTCTGGGATGGAATGAAAGCAGGAAGAGCAGCAGCACGGCAGAAGGGGATGTGATGAGAGCAAACCAGGCCAACCACTTTTTAAACCGGTTTCACTGCCCTGCCTCTGCTACAATGGCATGCCCACCCCCGACACCGTTGCCTTCACCATGGTGTCCCTACGGACAGTGTGACCCCACTCACACCAGCCAGAAGTCACCAGTGACCATCCACAGATGCACCCCTCCCCCGGTTGCAGAGTGAGGACATCTTAACCCCCCCCCAATCCTCATGGAGGATCAAGTAAGAGGTGAGCTTAGGAGACTACACCCCAGAAAAGCAGCTGGCCCAGACAGAGTGAGTCCCAGACTGCTCAAGTCCTGTGCTGGAGATCTGGGAGAACCTCTTCAGCGCATCTTCTGCATGAGCCTCTGACAAAGAAAGGCCCCACCGCTTGGAAAACCTCATGCCTGTTCCTAGGTGGGCGTGAAGGATGCCATCATCTCCTGCACAGAGTCCACTCTCATCTGGACGTGAGGAGAGGTGCCGTGAGAAAGAAGTTCTTCGTTTGGACGGGCTGGTTGGGACAGCTGGCTCTAAACAAGACATCTCTCAGACACATTTCTGAGTAAAATGCTGAGGACTGAGTAAAATGCTGACCATCATGGACAATAACACAACTACACAACATACTCTTCAAACAGAGGCGCACGTTCAGTGTCAGACTTCTGTCTCTGTCACGCTCGATGGACAGACTAAGGAGGTCCTTTGTCCCCAGGGCCACACAGAGAGGAGGTGTGAAATAAACTTAACAGAATGAGTCCACCTCTCTCTATCTCCATGCCCTCATCACAATGTGATGTCTGCTTCAAACAGTTTTGACTGTACTTACAGGCTACATTATCCCATTGCACCTCTGACCCCAACCTTTGCCCTAAATTCTTTTTTTCTAATATATTCCGCTATTGCTGTATAATTTCTATGTGGGTAATTTGTGGGTTTATACATGGTCATACATGGATGCTATGCATGTTTCTGCGTAAGCTACTGGATGCCTTAAATTTCCTTCGGGATTAATAAAGTATCTATCTCTACAATGTGGTGATCACTGTAAATCAAAGGCAAAAAATGACACCCCAGATGGTTCCATGAGGCTTTTCAGTCAAATTACATTGTTCTGCAAGGTCATCAGCCGTGTACAGGGATGCTTTAAAACGTGTTAACAATCACTGAAAGCAGTGCACGAAAGTGTCCAGAAATAATAGTCATTTGTTGTAATAGTCTTTGATACCACCAATTAATACATTGAGGTTGAAATGAATGAGAGCAGCTAGAGGAATGAATGCGAGAGGAATGACTAAATTAGACCAACACATTTTTTATTTCTGAATAGCAAATGAGATTTGAAGGACACAGAATTATAACAGATATAAAAATGTCTTTTAAAAAAATAAAATCTTATCAGATAACTTTTATTTCAACTTAACTTTGCTCAATTTTTGCTCTGTTTGCTTCCCCTTTTATCTTCCAGGACAACAAAAAATACTGTATATACCTGACTACCATTTTTACTCGCCCCTGTACAGCATTTTACTGCTTTGGCGAAATAAGGGAGAGGTCCTCAGTGTGAAACGGATGTGCAATCACAGCCCTTTCCTTGAAGGTCATTACCAGCTTCTTGGCTTTTCTTCACGGCCACGATGAAGCCAATGGGGGAAAATGACAATGGTCAGGTTTGTTGAGTCAGAGCATTAAGCCACAAGCAGGAGAAATAGCTTTGACACTACAGGCTCTTCAAATCACCACACTGAGCCACGTAAATGCCACAGCAATAAGCAAAGAGACAGGCAGCATTTTTCATCACAGAAGGGGAGCTCATTTTGGAGCGAAGCAGACTGCTGCATTTTGTTTGGCACTTTCCTTGAAATGGCGGATGTGAAGTGTTGTCAAGGAACCGCTTCACAGCGGTGGGACAAAGCTTTCATTAGGGCTTAAATTGAGGGACATCACTACAAGCCAACACATCTGGGGATCCTTTTAGTTCCGGTAAAGCAACAGTGAAAATAAATGGGCCTATTGAAAGCTCATTACATGTAGTATATGTGATATTAGGAAGTCCATGGTAGTTGAAAAAAAAAAAACTAAATAATAATAATAATAAAAAAATAAAAATAGACTTCTGATTTATAATCCAATTTTGATAACACACAACTGCTATGGTAAGCCTACTACATCTCATTTTAGCATTTACTTTGCCTTATTCTGCCTGTAACTACACTCAGCTAAGATGTGTTCTTAAAATTTGTCCTTTTATCCATTGTCTCCAAAGCTTATACTTCTCATTTTGTCATTTTCTAGATACTGTAATTCTCCTTGAGAAAATGCACAGCTCTGACTTCCCAAAATACTAAATCATTTTTCCCCATCTGGAATTTGTCTTTGACATGCATCTCATGAATCATTAAACTTCCAAATCAAAGTGAGAGAGTCGCTGTCCTGAAATGATTAATGTTATCTCACATGAAATAAAACAGATACTCAACACTGATGTTACCTAGCAGACACACCCCTTTATTTTTGACTCCAAGGAACCTTTTAAATACAACTGAACATTCAAAGTCTGCACCCTGCCTCTTTGTTGAATAATTGATTACGAGGGTGAAGGCATAAACATGGATTTATAGCAGTAGCAACACACTGTAAAACTTTCCTGGAATGTCAAAACATACAGTCTGAACTTATTTACTTGCAAGCTGCATGTTGCTGCATGTTTTTCGTCAATGTTTGGTGCTTTGCTGTCCTGTTGTCACAGCCCTTTAGCATCGTTTCAAAAATGTACTGCCGTTGCTTTGTGTTGTAACTTCAGAGATGAGCATACAGAAAAGGGGTGTGCTGTTTTGACCTTTTAGAGGATTACAATTGTAACATCTTTAGCCGGTCACATGCATTTTTTTCAGTGCTGGACCAAATTATTTTTGGCAGAACAGTAACATTTCTTTTCAAGGTGAGATACAGAGAGATGGTATTGATTCTGGATTAGAGTTTTGACCTATCATGAACAGTGTAAGAAAATATTACACAGGAAATTCTGTTGATATGACTACTATTATTGACAATAGTGGCAATATTTACAGAATTAAATATTGATTCTGTCAATAATATGCAACTCATAATCTGGCTACCTTTAAGTGTAATTGTTCTCTTTTGTGCAATCATTTTTTACAAACATTTGCATTTGCAGATAATTGCAATTTCTGCTGTGGGACAAGTAAAATAATTTAAATTTAACTGGCATAGTGACATGCATGCATTGAAACGCATATAAACAAGGTTTGGGGATGTACAATACAGCTTGATGAGGATAACAGATGACTATTGGCAACACTGTCTGCTGTACCCATCTCCACACCCCACACTTTTCAACCACTAGGCACTGAGTTAAGCGCCAACAGCTCCCTTTGATCAGGAAACTTATTATGAGACATCATGTTTTCATTAACATGAAGATGACATCTTGATCACACTATGATTTATTCTGCCTCGTTCAATTCACCAAAGAACTGTTGAGGAAGGGGTTAGAAACCCACACTTAGACACACACAGTTCAGTGCAAGAAGAGTGGAAGAGTGTACAAGGATGTCGTAAAAGAAAGGCACACTTTGGGGAAAGAATCCATTATAGCCCACCTGTCAGCCCTTCAGTTCACTCCTAATGATTTCATCCTACAACCCTTCCACTGAAAAGGATAAAATTTTGTGGAACGCAATAAAAATGGCAATTAATTCAACATTCTAATAGCACACATTTTCTACATGCTGTGCTCCTGAAATGCATAATTGTCTACACTCACTTTTCACCTAACCAAGAGCTGCCTTGGTGCAGTTGTGTCCAAATGGCAAAATATGATATTATTCAAGATGTCACTGTAGAGAATGACACCACTGTTTAAATTGTACGATGGATAAGAAGGTAAAATAATTTAGTTGAATTTAACTTGAAGGTTTTGTAAAATAGATTAAACAAGATTTGAAACAATATTATAGCAGTAGACAATATTTGAAAGTTTTTACGGTTTTGCTGACTGGTGGTGTTGTAATCTAAACCTCTGTTTTCAGTTTTGGTCCTGTTAAACCCTTTAGATACAAAACCTGCACACGGGATGAGAGTACAGCATGTAGTGTTCGAGTGAAAGCGACAGGGTTCAAGTGGAATCAACCTTTCAGGATTACATCCATTGAAGAAATCACTTTAGGAGAAGTGAGACCAGAGCACAGGCCAGCTGGCCTTGGGGACAGCTTGCTTGAATCCTGGTTGGACGTCGGCCTGGCCAAGCATCCAGAAAGTTTTTTAGATGTTTGCCAGCTCCATGCTTGTCTGTACTGGTTCAGTCAGCATCATCTGTGTGATCATAGATAAATCTCAGGCGAAATTTCTTTCTCCTTAAGGCTCCGTCAGATGCTGTTTGCCTGGTGTGCTATCAAACATCCAGAAAGTTTAGAATTCTTTGCCAGCTCCAGAGTCTTTACAGGCTCCTTCAGTTTTTGAATTTCTTTCCCAGTCAGTCTGTGGAGCCGATACAGAGATGGAGAGACTTAGAGGCTGCTATCGGGCTCCAGTAAAAGGACTGAACTGGTTTTCCTCTACTCCATGTGTGCTTGATGACACACAGTGCTACATACAAATTCTTCTTAGTGTTCTGCAGCATGATGTTGGCACCATTTGCCGACCAAATTTAAAATGCTGGTAACAGCAAGTTTGCTAACTTTCAGCATTGCCAGGGCATGAGACAGCAGTGTTGACAGTTCTGTGTCTGTGTAGTTGTGCTTGGAGGCAGATTGGACCTGGCCTTGCTGACTTGTAATGTGAGGAGGGAAAGATGGGGCTGGTTGGTGGGAGGTGGCTGAGCAGGTGCCTGAGGTGAGGCTGACAGAACACCTGGTTGTGTTGGACAAGTCTTGAGTGACATCTAGTGGCAGTGATGATTTTCAGACGCTTTCAGGACAGGAAACAGAAAAATAGCTATTCTGCCCACCTAACCATTTGGTTTGTCTGGTCATGATAATGTGGTGAACTTCTGTAATGAATAAAAGTATTACTTTGCTCCTTTCCCATTTTAATTAGTACCTTTATACAACAACTGTTAGAATTTGGGTGGTTTGAAAAAAATAAATAGAAATCTAATGATCAGTGGATGCAATTATCCACTAAATAATAGCTTTCCCTTGTTGTACTGTGGACAAATAACATATTTTGCTGTTGTAAAAGTAAAAAAAATTTCTTAAAGAAAACCCATTAGGAATGTTTTTCCACCATTCATATTCATACACATCAAGCACTTAACTATATCGACGGTTCTGTTGCTAGACTTAAAAGCTTTGTTTTGATCCATCAAATACTATCCTTGAAACTCTGGCAGAGTTATGTGTAGAGCTGTTTACTTTTGAGCCTTTGAAGAGATTGCTACATGACAACATATTTGTTTTGCGCTGTATAGAGTAGCTGAGAGTGATGTTTGTCAAATTCCTGTTAGGCTTCAGGAAGGGCACCTGGGTTCTGGCATTCACTTGCTTTTACAAAATGATGTTGTTTGAAACTAACAGCTTTATTTAACTGCACCGGTTCAGATAGACCCTGAACAACAACATTCTTCAAGAGTAAGTCAGTGAAGGTCATTGAATAAATGCTGGAGGGGACATGTTCATCTCTTGTACCGCATCGCCATCCGGTGGTAAATGTGTGCAACATTCACATCTCATGCAACGAGCCCACCTTCCCTTCTTATTTTATTGATTTAAAACCACACCACAGCAATTAGACCCATGAAGTTCACTACACTCAACATGAAATATAGAACTGCTCTGAAAACAGTCAGTCTTGAGGAGCTTTACATAATGCTTTTTAGGATAAGGATGTCTGAGCGTCTGCTGTTTGAGTTTTTATCTGTCTATTGGGAGTCCTAAACTACGTTAAACCTTTTTGTTATGTTATGTTTGAAATAGCAATTTGCTTTTAGTGCAAGACACTGGAGAACTAGGCGGGCTGCATTTTCAGTTTCAAAATTCAGATTTACCTTTAATTGACACAACAGGAATAACAATGAGGAAACTGACTCCCCTTTAATAGATCTTAACTTGTCCAGACACAGTTGTTACAGCAAGGACTCATGAGGATTGATTGAAGTGATTGAATGGATTATGGTACCATTTCTGATATTCTTTCTGAAATCCATGTTGCATGAAGCAAGTCTCAGCATTTCAGAACACATATTTTCCTTGCCCTTGATCTCTAAAACTCATCATTACCAACAGCTGACAGGAAGCAAGGAAATTGTTAATCTAATACGCTACTAGTCTTGTTTTCATAAATTTTTGAGCCTTGTGATTAATGAGTTGGAAACTCATTAGATTGTAAACAGTGGCAGTTGGTGCACAGTCCTCACGGGGCTGACAGTATGACAAATCTGACTAATTAACCCTGTGAACTGACCCGTGACCCACTAAACTGCTCTACTCAAAATAGAGTACACCAATCAAAATGCAACCAGCCCCGCCAATGCTTGCTCGGCTGCAGTAAAGTCACTAAATGAAGCATACAAATAACAACAAAATAAATGATTCCTTTGCATAGTGTTAGTTTACATTAGCATTGCATTGTGGTTTTCTCAACTCAAGCGAATAAAATAAAAAAAATCTGGTGGGAGAAAAGAAAATCAAGGAAGGAAAATGAACTGTGACAAATCCACAAAAATGTTGTAAAACTGTACTAATGGCTTACAAATGTGTAAATGCTTTATGAATAAAGTGTAGGTTTCATTCGTTGTACATATACTGCATTTCCATGTTTGCACTTAGACATATTTAAATATAACCTTTCAACATGTCAACTGTGTTAAAAGTCCAGGTTACTGTCAGAGAAAAATAGGTGTAAGATGGAAACATATTGTCTGTAGCATCGAACCAGAACTGAGTATGAATCTGTACACCAGGCTGTAGCTGGAGGGTCATTTCAGTAGTGACAAAAAGGAAGTGAAACTGAGAAGAGCAATGACCCCGAAGCTTTGGGGGGGGGTTTCCAAATTCCACAAGAGGAAAAGCTGGATTCACAGTGTAGTTGTACAGCTCATGGAGTGGCTTCGTAGGAGAACAAAGGGACTTTCAATGTGCTACTGATGGGAGCGGCAGAGATCGAAAAAAAAAAAAAAAAAAATCTTTCTTGTTTGCAGAACACTTGAACTGCTGATTTAAATGGGATATTCTTCCATCAAGGCTCTTACAGAAAGGCTCAGGCTGCATTATCAACAGCATGCACAGAAGATGTTGCATCCTTTGGGAAATAACATATTAAATCAGATCATGGCCATGATGTGAAGTAATCCATTTCAATGAGTTTTGACCTTGTCCTGATGATAATTTGATCTTCTATTAAACTATGATTTCTTTACAGATTTATAACATTTAAGGAGGAACTTAATATTGACCATGAGTCAGTTTTTCTTAATACAATAATTGTTGTTATCATGGACACATTGTTGATATTTAAAATACAACTGTAAAAGGCATTGGGCTTTATTTCATTTGTTTGTGAGAAAGTATTTCATTTACTTACCAGGTGGGGGCAGAACAAGCCAGTGAAACCCCGAAAGCTGATTTAAAAAAACACAAAACAAAACAACAACAAACAGCAGCAGCAACAACAACAACAAAACCACAATAAAATTTCACAAAAGACATGGTACAAGGTACATAGTGTGTATGTGTGTATATGTTTGTTTTAGATAGTAAAATGATAAAGAAAGAGCAGGAAGAAAAGTTTGGACACACAAAGTCAGACTCCACATTAATATTTTCTTTTATATGGCCACCAAGAAATCCCCAGGGCAAGACAGACACAGCGTGTCAAAGCACAGCTGGTGAGAACAATAAAAGAGCCACAGTCAATAATATGCTGAGTGCTGAATAAGGCTCTCTCTCGTTTTGATCTGTTATTTTTCCACAATGTGAATGTCAAAGCGTGGTTTAACAAGCCAGAAGAATTACTTGCACAGGAACTTCCACTGACTTTAGAAAGTGAGCAATGTGAATATGAATATATGCATGGAACCTGAACCTGTTGTGATAAGTGATGGCTAATCAGGAGAAGCTGCACCGCTGGGAGACAACCTACTCATGTTTTCATTGAATTGTTAAATGGGGTCTTGGATTTATAGTGGCAGTGTTGACTCTCACACACTTTGCTGCGTGGCGTCCATCTGTGCCGGCTGTTGATGTATTCACAGACTGAAAGCAGGGTTGACCCACCTGTGAAACCACTGAAAAACAGCAGATGACAAGCCTTTTTGTCGCCCACCCTCTTCCTCAAGTGAAAAAACATGGTGAAGGCCTACAAAACACCTGTGGGGAGGCTGAAATATGGGCTCATGCACGAGTGCACAGCATTCAGGTATAAAAGTTTATGAAAAACCTTTATTAAACCACTCTAGAGGGACAGATACAAACACAGAGAGTCTCCCACTATGACAGACAATTAGAAACAAAAGCTAACATGAGAGCCCTTTAAGAGCTGGTGGAAGCGATACACTGTTGGTCTCGTGGCTTTGCTTTGCCCCTGCTGTGCAATGAGTGAGAGGAAATGAAAATTAAGAGCGAGACATTCAGTTGGACTGCTCTGGGCTGTTAGCATGCATACATCTGCACGTGCACAGCCACAAAACAGGCTTCTGACTCTATGCTTATTTCTCCCTTTTGCTTGTACAGCTTTCACTTCTCTCTTTTATTGAGTGTTAGGGGAGGCTGTCAGATTAGAATTAGGGCTGCCCTACTTACTCTGTGAAAAATGTCCTATGCGCCTTGCATCTGGATGGAGGCACTCTTTGGTGTGTGTGTGTGTGTTTTTTTTTTTTTTTCCACTTATCTTTGTGGCACATTTTCACTGAACAATAGCGTTTTTATCATGGATAACCTTGCAAAATCTCACATGAACGATTAATTCAGTGATCAGTAATCTCAGTCGGGCTGCAATTACACTCAGAGGAAAAAGATTTGTATTAAAGAGGGAAGAGAAATTCATAAATGTTGAATGGACAACAACAAATATCCACTAATCAAATAAAAACAAAAGAAAGTAAAAAAACAAAAAAACAAAAAAACAAAGCTGGTAAGTGAAGAGTGATTTTTTTATTTATATCCAGGACTATGAAAAATGTGTACAAAATAAATTATATTTGCAAATACAATACAACTGTTTGAACAACAGTTTTCAAAACTTTCATAAAAAGCTTTGATGGTGTAAGTTTGTTAAAATCCACATTTTCAAGTTACGTAAGAAGCAAGCTCCAGACTTCTTTTGATTGTGGGTTTACTACTGACATAATGTCAGCTAAATGTTTGAGTGTGAGTGCACTGACTTCGAAAGATGTAGAGCTAATAACTGGCGCTCCCGACAGCTGCTGTTGTCGAGTTGTGCTGATTGGAAAAAAAAAAACAAAACAAAACATAAAAAAACAACAGCACACTTTTGGGAAAGAAGACGGGACAGATTGCCAATAGTTCTCAACCACTGAACTACAAAAATTAGCTTTTTCTCTTAGTTGCCGTAGCACAATCTTAATTAACAGTTGCATAATTAGTGCCACAGGGAGAAAACACCACAAAGATAAAATAAAAAAAATGTTTTCCCCTTTAAGGAAACGCCCAAAATGCATGGTAACTGGCCTAGAAACTAAGACTTGGAACAGCACGAGACCAGAGACCGTATTCATTACAGTGTGAACAAGTCAGCAGCTCGTTTCACCACCATTAGCTGCACTGGACCTAAACTGGCTAATCCTTGCAATAGCATTCCTGATAAATTGCTGGAAAGCAGCTTACTTTGCACAATTTAATTCCCTAGTTGGCCATGCGAAGCTTCACACCAGGCATCTTTCGATGATGTTTCCCAGTTCCCAAGACAAAGGTAGCTTTTACATAACCCCAAGGTGGTCCCTGTTGACTTTTAATTTGAACCTGCACAATATATTGTGTATATCTTAAGTTAAATTGACACACCCTATAAAAACCTTTTTGAATTAATAATTTAAATGTTTACATATTTAAATGTATATACCGTGTATATTGTATGGACTGTAAAAATACAGTATATGGCTGTGATTCTGCTTTATGCTTTTTTTGCCCTTGAATTAGCAACAGTCAGACCAAGATTCTGAATATTTGGGTCCATCTGTCCTCCATCTCAGTGATGCTTTGATCCATTTGGACTTGAGAAAGACCTGCTGAGATTATGCCAGTCAAAGCTCAAGCTTCAATGTCAAAGTTACTTTGGAATTGACTGGTGGAGGCACACAAACAACATGGTGAATAAAATTTTGGTGTTTTTTTTTTAAAGAAGCTTTTTAAGTGATTCAAACAATGCTAGCACCTTGACAATGCCATTAGTACCACCACATCAAGACTTGAACACTTTTAGGTATACTATATTTGGTTTGGCTTGTATTTGGCTATTGGCTCCATTTATAGTTGCCAGGAGCAACCAGGGAAGTCAAGTTAACCAAAAATATTTTCTTATGGGATTTTAAGGCAGAAGTCAATGGTTGAAGAAAACTTTGAGGCAAATCTCTCGCGTTTAAAAAGTTCCACTGAGCTGAAATTGTGGAGACAAGGGGAGAAATGAAGAAGAGATTCACTGCGCAAATGGAAAGGCTACAGTTCTGAGAAGTGGTAGTGACTTTATCTCGATCTGTCCGTCTACTGCTCCGAGGATTTTTTGTTGTTTCATAAAGATGGATTCCAACTGTGCGTTTGTAAGTGTGTGTCAGATTGAGTATATGGATTTTTTTCCCCTGCTGCTATCTTATCTCTCACACCTCCCTGACACTGTCCTGCTGGTCTTCCTGACCAAGCACACACAGGACTCTGCCATATCACAGTTTTACCTGAGAAATAGGAAAATATCCGAAGCTAATGGTAAATAATGTGACGTAAAACAGGAGGAGGAGGTGGGGAGAGTAGAAAAGAAAGAAAATAAGAAGTGAAAAGACATATCGAGGAGGTGCACAGAGAGAGAGAGAGAAAGCGAGAGAGAGAGGAAATAAGACACCACAGAGTCTATTCAGTGAACCACCTCGATCACAAAACCAATGACATTCAGTGAGTTAAAATAATCTCACTCTTTTGCCCTCTAATGCCTCCAGGCTGAAGCTGATGGACAGTTTCATAAGTCTGAAAAGTGTGAATGTATGGCTGTGTCACAATTTAGCAGTGCCTGGAGTCCCATCCTTTTGGTACAGCTAAGGTTACAGATTGACGTAATGGTTTCTATTTAAACACAAATTTGATTTCTGTGGTTAATTGTTTACTCTCATTGGAGGCTCATTGCATTGAAACACATTTAACATTTAATAAGATGAATTTAAATTTTTTCTCCTACATAAGGAGGATCAATAATTGTACGGTTCAGTTTCCAGCTTTATAAATCCCCCAAGGCTCCTGAAAATTCCCCATCACCTGCTCTTCAGTTGCTTCTCTGTTATGGAAGTTATTTAATGAGAAGGTTTCTGTCACTAGGGATGGGCAAAAAAAAAAAAAATGGAGCTGAGCTGATGTTTTTAAGGCAGAGTAACATTGACGAGTCTCATCAAGAGGATTGTTGACTTGGCTCTTTTCAGCTCAGAAACATCTTTATCTTGAAAGTATTGCTGTTGTCCTCAGAAAATGTGGCTACTATGGATGAATCAAAGCGCCTGAGCAAAAAATCCCTTCAGGAATACATTATTTTGAAGGCTTTACACTACAAGCTGTCAATAATTTGATAAATGAAAGTGTCACGTATTTAGCAGCTGACAAATAATATGCCACATGGTTTTGCGTTTTTGTGTATTTGCAGTTTTATCTCACACAGGCACGAGTGCCTGATGGCCCATCATAGTATGGACTGTATACAAAACATGCACTTGTCATGTTCTCTCTTCATGCCATCGTTGTCAGACTAACAATGCTGGCATCAGAAACACTTGGATGGGAAAGGGGGGGGGGGGGTTGGGGGAAAGTAAATTTGCCAAAATCTGTCTAAACACAAAAAGGCAGGTCCCATCCTGAGGTATCTGTGTGAGGGATTGTGGGAAAAGCCCTGAATGTTTAATTTGTGAGCTTGAATGTTGTGGCTCCAGCCTGAGGACCATCTAACAACAGTGAGCTTGTTGTTTCAATGAAACTCCCTGAAAAGCTTTAATTTTCCTTCCCCTTCCTGCAGTCCATTTCTCTGTCTCTCCTTCTCTACCACCATTTACTCTCTCACTGTCATTTCTTATGATTTCTCCACTGTCAGTCTTCCACCATCCTGTCCCCTCCCTTCCTCCCTCCGCTCTCTGGCTGCAAATGAAAGAACTGTGTGTTCATTAAACATGACACTTGGAAATAGACCGGCCTTCCGTCGATTGAATGGAGTGGAGTATCGTAATGAGAGGAAGGAAGAAACAACGCATTCATTCTTCAATTTGAAAAGAGGCAAGCACAAATTGTGATCGCAATGGTCGAGTGTATCTCAGCTAATCAGTTTCCACTCCAAAAAAAAAAAAATCAAACTGAGTCATGAGTCATGTATGTTATTGTTTACATAAGACGGTATGTAAAGCATGCAACGCCATCAGCATAAGAAAAAAAAAAAAAAAAAAAAAAAAGGGAAATAAATATTCTTTGCAAACGATGTTTGAAAATTGCATTTTATACAATCTCATCTCCGGTAATTTATTCACAGGACTGTACAATGTGCAAACTTATTCACAGGCAATGTCATCAGAAAGCCATAAATAAAGTGAATGAGTCATTTCAGATATACAATAGAGGGGAAATTATGGACCTCTGACTGCTGTCAGCTACTCCAACAGCAATGAACATTTATTATTGTACATAAATATTTTTTAGCATGTGTGCTAAATCCATTACCAGCAATGCTAAGAGCAAGAGATGCGTATTCACAAAAATTCACAGGCCATTTCACTCTTAGTATCTGACTATTGATCATCTAAACAGAAAATTAGATGGCAACCACAGGAAAATAATATTTGCCACTTTTGAGCAACCTGAAAAATTGACAAAGGAATTGGAACGCCATTGTCTCCATTGTACATTCAACAGAAAGCTATCGAGGCAACAATGCAGAGGTGTCGTTTTAAACCTTATAAATTGGAATTTGCTCCATCACATTATTTATGGGCTTGGAGCATGAAAACATTTACTGAAAGATTGACCACCATAGATCAGCCAATGAGGCAGAAAGCAGAAGGAAGTAAAGCACAGAATTAAATGCAATGGGGTTAGAAAGGGATATCCCTTTCCAATACAGTGGATGCTCCATTTGTTAAGTCCCTGAGGATGAGGGTGGGGGAGGGCAAAGAACACGAGCTATTAGTGCAACATGGAGTGTGCCATTAAAGTACCATGCACAAGTGATCATGTAGTCACTGCTGATATGCTTAAAGCCTGAGTGCATGGCGAGCCTTGACATCTATTTTACTCTGGAGAGCCAAAGGGGAGCTCTATGAACATCTAAGAGATTCTACTCCATACATAGTGTTGCCGCCGTTAATGGACTGCATTTGCATCAAAAGCAATGCTATTTTTCAGAAATATTCATTTGTAAATATGAGCAACATGAACACCAAGTTAGCCTGATATGAGTATTGGAAACAGGAAAAAAAGCATTGGCCTAGTTCCTTTCAAAATAAAAAAGGAATATTCAAACTCATTCTTTATGCTAAGCTAAACATGCTAACTGGCTTTTGGTTGTACTTTAGTTTTAAATGCTATTTAGCTATCACATTTTTGGGACAGAGGACGCTTTAAACAATTCTCAAGGCCATAACATTGGGCTCTGTAAAAACTATACAGCAGAGGCAAGGAAATAAAAAAATAAAGTTTGTGTTATGTTCCTGAGAAAGACCGATAATTAGGCCTGTAACAGAAAAATGGGCCCTAAAGGTAAAAGGGGTATACAGGGCAGCCCCATGTGTCAGGTTGAGTCTGGGCTCCAGTATGGTGGTCGAGCAGGCTGACAGCAGGAGGGGAGCAGTGGGCTTTATGGCTCTAAGCTGCTGTGGTTCCTTTGGCTCCCATGACATCCCCCAGTAAGAGGAGAAACAGTTATCACAGGGCGCATTACTGTTAGAGTGTGGCAATATGCCAGTTATATCCCAGCTGTCAATTCTGTACCTGATAGTATGAGAAAGGCACACATGCACCTCCAGGATCACACTAATGATTATGAAAATCTCTATTCAAGATGATATTTTTGTGCAACTCCCTGCTTGTAATTTTCTTTGGAGAATTTGTTTACATGTTTTTCCCTAATGCGAGCAGTGTAATATTTTTTGTGATAAATCCAAAGTCCACACGTTAACTTCAGCTATTACCTGACAGACTCTCCTGTTAAAATGTGAAATGCAGCCATTGGCACATCATTAATGAGAAGTCTAAGATTTATTATCTGGTTTGAAAGACTTGACTACTTTGATTTGAATTTCCAGTATAAAGAATTTAGCATTCTAAACCAATCATTTCCTTTTTAGTTATTGATTAAATTAATCTCACCATTTAGGCTCATTGGAAGAAGCTTTAGGTGTGATGTGGTGGTCAGTGTTTACACAAAATTTGGAGCAACATTATGATTTACTTGGAATGGAGTTTCTGGCCATTCAGTGAATTTTATTGCAATATGATCCCCATTTTCTTTTGCCCATTAAATGGAGAGTTTTGAATATTAATTCTTCCATCAGGATTTATAGTCGTAACATATTTCTGAACTGACATCATCCTCCATTCTGCACACTTGGATAATAAAACCATCCATATGTGATGAGTTAACATTTGAAACACATCTGTTTTGCAGCTATTGAATATTCTAATATTCTTCGAAGCCTTCCTAATGCGACAGATGTGAAACAACTGTCAGCAGGCTAACCGTGATGCTCTAAGGGGCACAGAGAATGCCAGCTGGTAAGAGCTGCTTCACAGCCATAAAAAAGGTATTTAAGCCATTATAGTGGATGCAAAACATGTGGCGTTTAGCAATAGAGGGTTGGGTTAAAAACCAAGTATATGGCTTATACACTTGAGTAGTAATAGAAAACTGGAATCACCACCTTGCAACCATGTGCCTCTGTAAACCTGCCAAAGAGCAGGAAATATGGTCATAGCCTCTCCTTCCTGAGCTACAGAATTAAACAACAGCCAGAGGTGTTTTTGGAGGACATCACAATTTCACAGTAAAGTTGACCTTTGACCATTTGGATGTAGCCTTCCAAAGACATAATAGTGATTAATATGATCACAGAAGCTTTTTCCTCTATTTATCTCTTGTCTCAAAGATCGTAACAGGACAATGCCTGAGTTTATTAAAAAAAAAAAAAAAAATTATAGTCATACCGCTAACTGTAGTTAAGATTATATACTTGATATGCATGTGGGGAGTATACCAAGAGTTTACTTCAGTCAGGATTGAAATGGTATTTATGATTCTAAATATCTTAAATAATGTACACGCATTTTTAATAACTTTTTATTTTTGTTTATTGTTGATATGGACAGTCAGACTTTCCAGCTGCTGTGGAAGCTGCTGGGAAGCAGAGCCACATTTTTTTTTTTTTATTTCACCAAGCCTCACCACACCTGAACTACATGTATTACATGCAACATTATGCAGAGGCATAACTAAACACAAACACATAACATGAGAAAGCAGAGTTCAACAGTAACTGTTAAACTAAAGAACGAGTTCAAACAACTGAAACGTGAACAACTTGAAATGAGACAATATGCTGAGTGCAGCACGTCAGCACAGCAATAAAAGCCTGTCACCACTAAAGGGTTCAAAGTGCTTTGCTGACCAATGTGGGTTCATTTTTAGAGACACAAAGACTTTTATGAGCATTTAGAATAATTTGTATTCAAATTATTTGCCTGTATTTGATCACAGTAATAGAATCAAATCCTCTTTGGTCTGTAACTGCAGGATATTTATTTCAAATAATTGCCAAACAGTTAATTGTTGTGAGGAAAGAGAAATGATAAATGTGAATATGTTATGACTTTGACCTCTGGCATCGAAACAAATGGATGTGTCCAACATTATCTTCCTGAGGTAGAAGACATTTGACAGTTGATATACTGATATTCAAACAGTTCTTATTCCAAGATCTTTTTACAATATTTAATTAGCTAATGATTATTAACGAGACATTTCTCGAGAATAGCCCCAATCAGACAATACGGTGCATCACTTCAGCTCACTCCAGTGTTTGTGTTAATACCTTAAGTCAGTCTGCTAATCCCACCCATTTAACCACAGTGACTAAAAACCTAATAACTAGTTTCACGCTGCTAAGTATGGCCTATCCTTCTTACTTTAAGGAGGTTAGTCCTTTAATGGGTTATTAGTGACAGAAAATGAAAACGGCAGATATCAGGTTCAGGGATGACTATGGGTAACAAAAGGTGACAGGAAGTATAATTTCAAGACCTCATTAACGCTGATTGTTGAGATAATGGATGTTATGCTATCAGTCTCAAAATCATGTGTTTATAATATGAGCTTTATTACATCCTGAGGGACAGCGTACACTCCAGTCACTGTGCATTTTAATTAACTACTTGGCAATTAATGCCTCAAAGAGAATTAGGTTTTATAATCGCCTTACCCCTCGGCAATTTATTAAACAAATATCTGGCAGAGCAATGACGTGAAACAAACAACTCAGTCCTGATCATTGCTGTAGTGCATAAGTGCTTAGTGAGGACTTTGACTGTGGAGTGGATCAGCCCCCGGCATCGTGAAGTTCAGAGGGAAAACAGTTACTCTGTAGGAAGTTCATCAGTATTTATAATTGGGTTTCAATGCCTGGCCAAATGAATCAATCTGATGAACAGTAAAAACAGCATATGGGTAAAACAAGAATACCAGACTATTCTTGTATGTGCGCACTGACTTTGATTTACAGCAATTTTTATTTGCCATAAAGAGTGATGGAGTTCCCCAATTGAAAGGGAAGTCTTTTCTAATAACACCTGACACAGAGACTTCCTGTCTCCCTACCTGTTCCTGCTGACCTCCTCCAATTTGCTTTACTCAGTGGAGTGGAAATGAAGAATGACAGGCCTTGTAAGTGTCCAGCCACAAAAGCACTCTTTCTAAACTGCCCTCTACACAACTGTGCAACTTATTTATAGACGATGGGTATGGTGGATTAACAAGAATCCCCGAGACTACAGTTGGGAGAAATGACTTTGAGGGCCTTTTGGCAGGGTCCTGTGGTCCATTTCCCAGCACAAAGCCCAGCTGAGCCTTTTGGCTGGGCTTAGAGACATGGCACTCATTGGTTTTAGGCAGCGCACGACAGACAGAGCCATTTAGAGGAGAATTCAGATTTGTGCTGAACTTCGATGGTTACATTAAATGCAACAGAGAGGAGCGATTTGGTGGAAGTAATGTTTTCGGTATTTGGGCAGCATATAATTTGTGCGTGTGGTTTAGGTCCTGATCTGTTCCCTACTTGCATCTTATCTTACTCTCTTGATCCAGAGCTGTTAATGCCATTTATGCACAGAGGAGGAAAACTGAGCCCCCCCTCCTTTTTCTTTTTTTTTTTTTTTTAACATTTCTGGTTAGATTCACTTGAGTCAGCTACAGATAGCAGCTATAGGGCTTGCACGGGATGTGAGCAAATTAGTAAAAACTGTGCCCTGTCCATGTCTGTCTGTGCTGGATTAGTTCTGCGTGACAGCTTGTCCTGGCAAAGCTCTGGGTCTTGGCACGTGTTGGCAAATCTGAGCCTTTGACTGACAGCATTTGGCACAACTGTACAGCATCAGCACCCTTGCTGAAATACTTTTTTTTTTTTTTTTTTTTCCCCCCAGTCACATGTAAATATCCAAAGAGCAGCCATCCAAAGCATCTGAGGTGCTTTGAGGTGGTAGGACGACGCTTTATATCTATCAGCTTTTCAAAGAAAAGTGCAAGACTTGCTGTATGCTCAAAGAGACAGACGAAATGAAGCCTTCAGGTGTTACATAGTGCACTACTAAAGATGTTTACAGGAACAACAAAAAGTTGTTCTGAGATGATTTATTTCCTTCGGGGTAAAGATTTGTCAGGTTTTGATCATTAAAAGTGACACAATACAGAAGGCTGGAGAGTGAAAGTGTGATGACATTAGTTTCACAAGCTGGGAGCAAAATGAGATTGCCCCTTACTCTGCCATTTAATCCAACCATTCAACCATGCAGCTGACTAAATAAAGTTTTGGTTTAAATTTTGGCTTAAAAAAACCCCAAATCTCTTATTTGGCCTCAGAGGAAAGATACCAGGTCTAATTGAACACACAGAATTATTTAGAAAAATTGTAAAACAGCTGGAAAAAGGATTAGAGAAGGAATAGAGGGAAAGAGATAGAGACCATATAGATCCACACATTACTTTGCAAGGCACTAATCATATCAAATGCACATTCACCTGGTCAACTAGCTTGTAGTGACTCCAGAATTAATCTGTTTTTATGGTTATGCTTGGGGATTCCCAACACGAGATTACAATTAGCCAAATATTAGTGTGTGGTTTGATACAGAAAGAAGAATAATACTGTAGATCCATATTCTGTGTGAGTCGTGGTCATGGATTTTGTACTTTTGTCATTCATCCCAGTTTGCTGCTGTTAAATGTGCATTTCCTCTGAACAAAATCCAAGCATTGATTATATTTCCTGCCAAAGTGGTGCAGTTTAATAATGTGAAAATCTAATTTCTAGGAGACGGGGGTTTCTCCTTTTGGTGCATCACATTGTGACAATCAGCAGAGTATCACACAGCCCCAATCAGTGCTCCGTAGGGACTTCTCAGAGAAACTGTCAGATTGTACAAGAAGACAGAAGGCACAATTTCTCTTTTAATCCTCTGCTTCTGTGATAACTGTGATAAACCAGTTTTGAGATGGAGCAGCTTTGAGAGAATACTGACTGGTGGATTCTTTCTTCTACTACACTGCAAATGTAATTATAACTAAGCCGTGAAACAGCAGTTCAAATCATTTCTGTGTATGCTTCTAAATTTTCAGCTAATGTGAGTGCTTTGTCTCTCTGTATGAGGCCTAATCAGGAACGCCAGAAGAGTTAGTTTTGTGTCCTTGATGGTATGGCCCCTCAGATTGTAAAACAATGTGAAAGTGCTATGCTGGTGAATTAATTCCTTGTAACCTCAAAATCTCTTTAAACTTCACTTCTTGCTTGTGGCACCATTTCAATTAAAGGGCATCCCTGTGCAGCTTCATGCGACTGGCTATTTATTTTTATATTTAATGGTGTTACAAAGGAATCACGGTTAGGGAACACACTCAGGCCAGTCATTTTTAACATTTTGCCATCTACTTCAGCTCCTCATTTTAGAAACAGCACGGCCATGTGGGCCTTCTCCTTCTGGTCTCTCCAGTGGTTTCTGCACCAAATACAGTCAGAGCTGAAGATTAGCTAGCCTTAAGTGAATGTGCTCATGATGCACATTTTCCTTTGATTACAACAAGGAGAGGAGCCTTTGCCATTGGATACTACGCTAGAGGGGATGGAGAAATGCTTTAACTGCTCCTGCATGAATTAGTTCACTGCATTAAATGGAAAGAGCCTACAAAGGGATGTATAATGAGGTCAGGATTTAGTCTAAGGAATATGAAGTGAATTATTTCAAAGTGTTGTTTCAAGGTACAATTTGGGTAATTTCAGAGTTTATTCTATAGCTTCTGCTAAAAAAAAGTAATCCTATGCCTCTCTAAAAAGTCAGTGGAACTGTAATATAGATGGACAAAGAGAAAATGGTTTAAAAAAAATTCTTCCAGAAGTTGGAATAGTAAAGTTGATCTAATCTGGTTCTATCCAGCACATTATTCACCACTTCCACCTATGTCAACTCAGCTGATTTGAATAATACCTCGTCTACAAAGTACATGGGGCTCACTGGCTAGGAAAAGCATGTGGATGTGGACAGTCCATTTCAGCAGCAATTGATCCTGAGGGATTTAAGGTGGATTACTGTGTTATTCATTCTATATGCAATCCCAACCTCATTCGTGCAACATAAGAAAACTAAGAGCTTTTTCCACGAGCTTGGTTTGCTTCGAACACCTCTGGGTTTTGGTGATATGGAGTCCAGCACGGCATGCGGTGGGGATAAGTTACAAATCTTTGACTCCACAATCATTATGTAAGGGCATTAATTGGCCGATCAAGCTGAGCAAATAATTAAACTATCTACATGATAATGATCTACTGCCCCTCTAAATGGGTTCATTGTGCTTTTAGGTAAATCCAAGTCGGAGACAGAATATAGATGGGATGGATTTAACCATTTGTTAGGGAAAGCTGGAGCAGAACTACAAACGAGCTGGGATCTCAATGCAGAGACATCAAGAACACACAACCAGCTCTGCTGACTGTGCAGACAGCAAGATCATTTGACAAGGACACCAAAACACATGAAGTGAACAAACATACACAGCACACCACAGGGCCCAATTTATCAGCAGGCATTTAAATATTCTCTTTAAAGTGCCACACAGCTGCAACCTTGTTGTACCTCAGCAGCAGGCAGGAGGCCTTGGCTTGCATTCAGAAGATGGTGGTGCCAGAGCACAGTCTCATACTGCTACAGTAAGGAAAAGCAAACCAGCCACTTCAGCAGCCATGTTTTGACCAAGCCTGGTACAATTTTCCCTGCAGTTTCTCTCTTTATGATGTCATCTGGTTTGGGGCACTATAAAATATTATTCATTCTGTGGTGTCATTTCCTGGAACGTTTTATTTATTTAGATGGGTACTAAAGTGCAAAACACAGACTTGATGAGTCGAAACAGAGAGACAGTCACTTCAAAGAGCATTATTAAGGTTATTGATTTGGCAAACGCTCTTGTCCAATGAGCGAAAATGCATAATGTCTGATCAAGTTTAACATGGAAATAACTTTGTTGCACAACAAAGCTAGCAGAGAGGAGCTGAGAAGCTAGCGCACCAAGATGAGTGTGACTAATTAAGATGAAACCAGCACTTCCCGCCGTTGAGTGGCTTCTATAGATAAACCACTTCACTGGCATTTGACAACTTCAGCATCAGTGACTGCTGTGATTTAAACCCGATTTGAACCACTGCTCCTTTGCTTTCATCAGTTTCTCAGTTGCTTTGAAGCTCAGCGTTGCTACATCCATAGTCTAACCTGACCCTGGTGTCCACCCTAAACAAACTAAGTAGTTGTATTAAATCCATGAAGCGGTGAGAATGGCTGAAGCAGAAAGGTGGCACAGCTACAAAAGCAGAAGTTAAAGTAGTAACCTAAAGTTGTTAGATAATTACTTACAACTTTATTTGTTTCTACTTCAACCTCATTTTCCTCAGCTGGATCACAACAGCGAACATGTACATGTACAAACTGCATTTAGCATTGGTGGATTTCATGGTACCTTCCTCTAAGATGTTGTGTCCTCTTGGCCTTAGGGTCCTAGTGGTTGCACACATTGCAGAATTGAGTTTGATTTATGCTCCGTCATTGCAAAACAATTCTGCCTTTAAAGGTAAGGCAGGACAGATGTGCTTCATGGTAGTGTTGGTGGATTGCCTAAATATTCGGTTCATTGAACCAGGTTATTACCCTTTGGCTGACAAAGGCAAATGAAGTGAAACGTTGTAAAATGCATTTTGTTTTCTTTCATTGTATGGGACATGTATAAATATATAGCTTTAGGCCTGATATTTGTGTATTTGGAAAAGTTAAAACAATCTTCTTTCCTAAGCGCTTTGCATGACCCTAATGGAAAATATTATAAGGTCAAGGAAAGATGTGAGGGACTTGGGACATGCAGCCTCAGCTAAGATCCTGAAGCAGCTGAGTCCTTCAACACAATCTGCTGACTACGGTTTCTCAAATCCTGTAAATATAGCCAGACGGATAAACTGTCATGTGAATCTTTGACCTTCTAAAACACATAGCATAGATTGCTGCATCTGGCTGAAAAGTGAACAATACTTAAACCTCCTTTTCTCATTTCCTGGGGGCAGGAAATATGTGGCAGTAACAGAGCTCCAACAAAAATAATGTATTAATGGGACAGTGCGTTTTATTTACACAAAATGCTTTGGGGGAAAAGAACTTCCTGATTACTTCTTGATCGTGCTGATGTTTTCATCCAACCAAAGATTTTTTTTTAAATGCAAGACTTCCTGTACATTTGACAATATTACAACGTATGTGCATTAAACTGTAACCCTAACCCTTGCAACATTGTTGATAGAATGACCAAAGATTTAAACAATTTCCTGCTGACACACGTTAACCTATATGATGTGATGTATGCAGTTACTGTAAAATATATTTAGCCATATTTAGTGTTTGGTGGCCTTTTACAGTCAAATGAACTTGATCCGATCTATATCGCTTTATTGATGTGTTTATTTTTTCCCGTTCTTAGTCCTATTGGGGACACACATGCCTGATTTAACACCATTGGACGTCCTGTGCAGTCCAGTGCTCCTGCTGTCAGTTGGTGCCATTAAAATTCTGCAACTGTAAGCAAAATGTTTGTGGCAGAACGAATCATACTGAAACACGGATCATAGAAGGGGTTAATTAGCCATCCTGGGAAAAAAAAAAAAAGGCAATAGCAATGGCATGATGGTGTTGAAGAAATGGTGATAGTGAAATTACACCTTGTTGTTCAGTGAAATCAAATCAATAACAGCTCAGGCAGGGACAGAGGTACAACACTGAGCTCATTCATCGATAGACCTTCAGGATATTCTGATGGCAAATGCAGCTGACAAAAATAAGAATTTTGGTCGAACCTATTCAGAATCATCTATAACAAAAGGAGTTTGACCGGTGTATAGATAAGCCTTGTAAGTAGTCCAGCTTTGGTATGCACAGAGCTGTGCCGGCTCATTAGACCACATACAGTGATGTAACACACAAAGACATGGGCCAGTGGAAAAGCGCAATGTGGTGCAAACTCCAGTCTGCAAACGCAATGCAAATGCTTACCTTTCCACTTCAGCAGAGCAAGATGGGACAAATATGCATCTGATTTACATCACAATACTGGGCGGACAGGAGAGACAGCATTTTGGTAGGGACACAAGTTGAAGGGAAAAATAAGGCCACCCAATTTCCGTCATCAGGCAAAGGAATAGCTTCCCCTCTCATGCTGTGACTTTGCCAAGGACAATTTTGAGCGTTACACTATGTCAGCATTTGTTGAGTTGTATTAATACTTCTCTCCATCATAAAACAGAATTAAAAAAAATATAGGATTTCATTCAGTGTCTCTGGTTTTCTTTCCACACTGATTTAGACTGAGCATTACTTTTCCATGGCCAAAGAACAAATGGCTCCCAGTATTGTCTGGGGCTGTGCTTATCAAATTAGTCATCTCCTTCAAGTTTGTATACAAAAGCTGCTCACCAATATGTAGCTGTGTTATTACTGTCACATATTTGTCACATTTTGTATAGTTGAAATAGTATAGCATAGTTGAAACAAATGCACTTTTTATGGCTAAAACCTTAATGAGGAATTGGGGAGGAGAAAAAAAAAAAAAAAAAAAAATCAATGAAAGATGACCATTAAGGTTAAAGTCTCGCTGAGGTTACCCCTCCAGTGTGCTTCTCCAATCCTTTATTAATAGACCTCTGGCATTTTTTTTTTAGACTGGCTACCAAAGAAACCATTTGCACACTTAATGAAAAGGGAGCTTTTGGATTCGGTCAATTCTGCAGAAAGATGGTGGAGCGCTGCAACAGCATTACATTTCATTTTATTAATCAATTTCAAACTAGTGAGGGGGGCATATGCGTAATTTATAGGGGGGTTGGGTGGGTAGGTTGCAACCCCCCCCACCCACCTTCAACAACCCCCCCAATATCATGTCCGAATGATCGAAATTGAATGTTAAGTATTATAAACATGACAATGTGGTAGGTTCTGTCAATTTGGTTTTGCCCATCTCAGTCCTGTGAGTCTCTCCCCTTATTTAAACATCAGCGAGCCCGACGGTGGCAAGGTGTGGGCACCTGAACATGTGTAGGTTAATTGATATAAATGTATGTGTGTATCTAATAATTGCGAATGTAAGAAAGTTGAAAGTTCTGTAGTTGGTTAATGGGTTACGAGTAATGGACTGGGCTAATGCAAAGTAAGGCGCCCCCCCCCCCCCCGGGGACCTAATCTAATCTGGTCTGACCTAGACCAGTCAGATCAGATTAGACTGGAGACAGGACCCCTCCAGAGACTGGACCAGAGAATATGCACCAGGTGAAAACGGAACGAATCACCCAATGAGACTTATTTATGGAGGAAAAAGGGACGTAATTTAATATACCAGTTAATTAAATGTAAATATATTTATAATTATTTCGCAATTTAATTATTTCATGGTCCTGTTGCAGTGCTTCATGAATTTATTTTATCTGTCAAACTCACCCATCAAAGTCAGTGGGCGGGGCCAGGCCCATTGATGGGGGGAAAAAAACGGGTCTGCTGTCCCAGGCCCATGGAAGAGGGGGGGATTTCTCAAAATAAGCCAATTTGTGGAAAATATGATGTAATATTTGAGTCACATAAGCTTCTTATTTGTTTTCCCCAACAAATGATTTGGTCACCAATCCTTCACTAAGCCCCGCCCCCCTTGGTTACTGTTTTCTGTCTGAAGTTCGGTAGGAAAATGTCCAGTCAGCATCATTCAGAAAGTGATCAGAAAGGAAAAAAAGGTAGTGAATTTGAAGCTGGGATGAGAAACAGCGCAGTTAGCTTGTAACGTAAGCTAACTGACCAGCTCTAATGCTAACGTCCATTAGCCTAGCTTGTTTTAAAGCTCGACACAAAATGTTATCTTTGACAGAAACAGCTGAGTTTGAGAGACAGGAGGGTCCCGTCCACGGGAGGAGGGGGCAGAGGAATTTACTTAAGTTGCTGGCGTTATTTCCGCACAAAGATATTGACCGCAAATTTAGAAGTACTCCACCACTTCAGACACAACAACCCACACTAGGACCAGGACATTACTCGTTAATGTTTTTTGTACAGAAACACTGACCTGTATTCAGCTGTGAGTGATGAGGAGTTGGACCGTGTTGTTGTAAGAGATGTTCACAGAAGACATCCAAACTCTGGATACAAGCTAATGTGTGTTCCAGGTAATAATAAGGCCACGATGTATAACGTAGAATGAGCCGGTCGTTATGGAGAAATAATCCAGGTAGGATGAGGATTATACATCGTGGCCATATTCTTACCTGGAACACACACAGATAAGCATAAATTGAAATGTATTGGAGTAAAAAGTACAATATTTGTCCTTTAAATGTGAAGTGAAAGTAAAAGTATCCCCCAAAAATACTCAAGTGCAGATATTCAAAAACTGTGCTTACGTACAGTACTCAAGTAAATTTACTTCATTACTGTCCATCCCTGCAACCAACTATCTGAAGTTGCTGTTTGGTAAAACAGGAGTTGTGCTATTAGGGTTAGGGTTAGATAAATCAAATCAGTCAGCTGAATGAAAGTTGGTCCCACTTTCTGCTTTGCTGTGTCTTAGCTGTAATGTAAAGCCAGCCAGTTAGCAAGATTCGCTACCTGGCTAACAGATGACTTTGTCGCCATGGTTACAGCAGAGGGTGAAAATTGGGGGAAAACACAGATTCAGATTTAGTAAACAGTTACATGTCGGATATAAACATTAAGCACCCTCATTTATAATGATGATTGAAGGTAACGTCATTAATCTCTCGTTCAGTCCGGTAATAACGGGTCACTGTGGGTGTGTAGCCACAGCACCTCCAGGTAGAGCACCTGTAAAAGTTGTCTAATATGGTGTGTTGAATCTTATAGTCACAACTGTGTGTGTGTGTGTGTGTGTGTGAGAGTCAGGGCAACAACAGCAATGACTGTTAACAACACTGCTGTTTCGTTCTCTTTAATTGATTATTCTATTTCAACTTTTTAGTTGGAAAAAAAAATTAAATAAAAAGTTTTGAAAAAAAAAAACAAAAACAAATGAAGTTTGTTCCTAATTTGATCAAGTTTCCTTTTATTCCTCAAAAAAAGTATTGAAAATAGTACTGTAAAGAACTGGACCCATAAATAGTATCAGTATTGATTACAGTTATTCAAAGCTTCCAGACTTACAAAAATAAAAAACAAACAATCACAAAACAGTATAAAAGGGGCAGCGTATCTGACAGGGCCCTCAGTATCATCAGACCTGATGGACCAGGTGGAAATCTCAACCCCCCCATGCCTAACTCAAAGTTACGCCCTTGGAGGATATAGTGATAGAGATTTTAAAGGAGTAAAAAGTCATTATCAAAACTGCAGGCACAAAAATGTATCAACTGATAAAATCTAAAAAAACGTATCACTACAATTGCTTCATCATAAATGTTTTAAATCAAATTAAATATTTTTGTTTCTGGGTTTACACTATAAAAACAATCAATGGACATAAATATATGGAGTTTTGTACAGTAACCCTAACATTTTTCAATCAAGGATACACGGTCCTGTGACCATAAATGGTCTGCTACAAGACTGGAGCCTCCCTTCAAAAAGGCAGCTGTGATTGATATGCTGCACAGGTAATCTGTTTTTGGACACACTGCATTCACTATCAGTTTGATTCAAATTAAGACTGTAATTTCAGGTATTAAAGGACCAATGGGTCATGGCAAAAGAAAAAAAGAAAATGCAATTTAGGCACAAGGGGGGAGCCATGTGATGGGACTTTCCTCTTCTTTTCCCCCTGATATGTGACCGGTATTATCACAGCATTAGGATCTTTCTGCTCCTTTGACCTCTTTTCATGTAAATCCCCTTGTTTTTTTTTCCTGAACAAAGGTGCATGCTGAGACAACCGCAGTATAGCGTTAAAATCCTGGTGGGATTTGAGACTCAGAAGTCATTAAAGTGTAACTCAAATTCAGCACAAAGTCATTGGGAATGAAAATGAAACCAAGCCCACCTTTGTTCTCTTCCCATCTAAAGAGCTCTGCCCAAGTCTTTTTCCGCCTACCTCGCCCTTTTCCTCCCAGCACAAGACCCTAAGGAATTCAATCTGTCAGAAAAACTGTGAATTTCCCAGTACAAGGTCTCCTCTCAAATTAAACTGAAAAGCAAACACCCGGCATTTAATTTAAAGGCAACTCACACCTTATCTCTTTTTTAAAAACACCTTTAATGTCAGAAAACAATCTGGGTGTTTGAAATGGGAATGTGTTCATACATGTCTAAGTAGACACACACACACACACACGTGCCTCTACATGTATGCATGCACACACAACACACACACGGTCTGAGGATGAGTGGCAGACCGATAAAACAGAGATGACACTCCCCGAATGTGTGCGCACACACATGGTATTCTCAAGCGTGACTTGCCATCATCTCCACCCAAGACCATCAGGAGATTCTGCCACACCAAGGACTTTCTCTCTGTCATGCTCATAATTGTGGCCCACATCTCCCAGTTGCTGCATTTGTCAGCTCCATTTTACTGGTGAGCTACAGAGATGGGTCCAAGCCAGGCTCATCTGTTCACACGATTATTTCAATGAGGATAAATCTCACATCTCACCTTTTTTTGTTTCTTATACGCACTACGGCGCTCTCATCTCTTGCCTTGGTATCACTAAAGAGGCTTCTAACTCTGCAGGATTTTTCTGTCTTTACAGTTCCTTATGACAGATCAAAATCCTGCCTCTCTCAGGGTTTCTATCAGCATAATATGCTGCAAGGAATTAGATGCATTATCACTGTCTTTTGGAAGATAGTGTATTAAAATAATTTCACAACTTCCACCACAGTTTTTATCTTTAGTTTTATACCCAACACAGTGTTTATTACATGAAGAGTCAAAGAGGTGGGACAGGTTTTTTTGAGCAGGCAGGAGTTCAGTCTTTCAAGGGACCTCAAGGACACAAGTTTCTGTCAATGTGGTGAAGTCCAAGATCTGGAAAGCAGAATTTCTAAGCCAAAAATACAAAAATGCCAGTACTATTAATAACCCCTTTTATTATTGTGTGTATATTTTTTACATGTCCCAACTGTACATGCCAGAATCTATTATGAAAATATGGCCCCTTCTCCCATGTTTTTTTCCAAGGCTAATGAGAAACAATTAACTCTGTGTAAGTGTAAAATATCATTCCTCTGCAACTGCTGAAGTGCATTTCGCTTGCTGTACACCATGAAAGGGTTGATGAAACTGAATTCATGTTTAATTGAAGAGTGTAGTATCCAATAAGTACCACTATCTGTACATTGGTGGAGGCTGGCCACTACTTAAAAACCACCACAGACCACCACCAGGGCCATTCCTGTGGTTAACAGGGAATTGTTCAATGACAATGAGCCCCAGTCATCAATACTCAGTGATAAATTACTTACAAGATTTGCGAGCAAGGTTTCCATTCGTTATAATTCAAAAAGCAAAGCTGACCCCAAGAACGGGTTAGCAATTTCCTTGTGTAAAAATCAACCAACCTTCCAGAGTTTAGATCCTCCACTGTCCCCAAAAGTTTCATTTGTTTACCTTTGATCTGACGTTAGATTGCACACATTCACCACTGCGATCGTGGTTCAGTACACCACAAACCAATGGGAAGTAAAAACCTGAAACTTCCAGTGCCAAATATAACTATACCATGTACTTGCTGTGGGATTTATTTCTGATTGTGAATAAATGGTTCAGTGAACAGTTGCTACCATTTGGGTTCAAACCGCATGACTGATTGACGTGGCAGATAGAAAAGGCCATTGAACTGCTTCTCCAAATTTTCCATTTAATCCTGAAACATAAATAATGTATATCTAATGCAGTGTCATGTGAAACCTTAGTGAGTTCATCTGCTGTTACACAAGATTTCAGCAGATGAAGAAGTTACACTAACGGTCAAAACACAACTGGTCCTGTCAGCACCAAACAGCCAGCTGAGGAAATGAGACAATCAGGACAGGACACTTCTCAGTATTGGAAGCCAGCCTGACAGCATCCAAACGAGAACTGGCTCCGCTGTAGCACAAGTCACCTCTATCTCCTCTCTCTTTTAGGGATACTTATCTATTTGTCAGGAGGAGGACAGGATGAAGAGAGTGAGAAAGGGCTTTAATGCTTGTCTCCACCTTCAGGGACTCCTCTCTTGATTAATGAAACAATTGACTCAGTGATGAACACCTGTGAATTGAGTTACTAAAAAAAGCCCTGGGAGACCTGAAATGGCGAGATATTGATTTTTTTTCTTAACTTCCCTAAGCTTAGCCTCCATCTCCTTGTCCCCTACCTTCTGACCATGAAGACGAAACTGTGCACAATGTCGTCTTTCTAATTAATCAACTCATTTACATACTCAGAGAGGCTACAGCGTATTTGATCCCATGATAGTTAATGCAGAAAGCTTGGCCATGTATTAGCATGCATCTGTTTTGTATGCGAAGAGGAACCTTGAAACTGCTCCCCAAACAGTGCTATATTTGTGCAGTTAAATGACAAGTGGGGGTGATAATGAATCAATAATGAGATCTCTTTAATGCAACATTCAGGCTCCCTCTTATTTGCTGATTGTGAGTCGGGCCTACTTCATCAGTTGTTTGCTTTAATAATGATTGTCTGTATCTTTGTGACCCCTGATCCCATGGTAACAATACAATATGCTTATTCAATAAAGCAGCGCATCACAAACATTAATAATTTCTATCAATAGAAATCACAAAGAAAAATGAATGTTGTATATGAAGTTTGGATGTGAATGTTTTGCTCATTGTTTTGAATACCGAACAGAGTATCTGGTATTGTCCCCTGCCATGGCCATTGGGGAATGTGGACTCTAGAACAAGAATAATGTGTCTGCCATTTGAGAAAGGAGTTTAAAAAAATACCCCTTGAAGAAAGTAGCAAAGTTGTGTGTAAAATGTTACGATGGAACTATATATTATAAGCAGCGATTCTGAAAGGTTGCTTTGTGTCAGGACACCCACCATCATGTTTTTGTTTTCTGATTTCTTGTTTTAAAAGGAGGGCAGTGTATTTTGTTTAGCAGCACCATATTTTTACACCAACTGAAACCTAACATGTTTTCTGTCCATTATGTGACATGGGAACAGTCTTCTGAGAATAAGACATGTGAGTTGACTCATGTGGACTAAAGCTCATTAATTATTTCATCTGTTATTTCTCTTCTAAAATAAAAACACTTACAATATTACAACTTTTATCGTAGAATTATGACTTTTGTCCCTTGTGATAAGATCTTATTTTCATAAACTTTATTATTACTTTATTCTGAAAAGCTCCTGTTTTATTTTGGGTTTTTTTTTTTCTTTAGAGGATCTGCTACTACTTTACCCCGATGATGAGGGCAAATAAAAAGATGAACATTGAGGTGGTTGTAGGTCAAAGCTGCTTACTGCTTGCATTAACATTTTCCCAGCCTTGGAGTTATGTGTATCGCATTATTCTGTCACATGTATACATCAGAGGGGGCAAAAGTTCCTCTCTCCTTATCCAGGAGGAGCACCGTCCCTCTAAACCCGCCATCATCAGGGAGACAGCAGAAAGTCTGCATTAATTAATTGGAGTTCTGGACCTGAGGTGCAGTTGGCTACATGAAGGCTTTAAAGCAAAAGTTAATGGAAAACTTTCAATGTGAAGCTCAGTTACCAACAGGACCTTGGCTATCCTTGGTTCTTATCGATTTAAAATACCTCCAAAGTGGGCGTTATGTCACACTGTATAGTACAAGAGTGAAATATCTGTGGCCTATACTGCACAACAGGGAATAAGTGTTGTTGTGGCAGAATTGACAGCTGGACTTTCAGCTAAATCTGGCTCTTACACCAGCAGTAAAAGGACAGCCAGCTACCCAGATGGGCCCAAAACAGATTCCCACATGCCCCCTCTGCCCCAGAGGCCTGTTAGCCTCAGATGCTACGTGCTGCCCATCCAGACTCCGCCGCTCCCCTGACCAATGAGCTGGTCACTCTGGGACGATGTGGCACAGCAACATTCCCACACAGATGTCACCGCTCAATTCATCACACTGTGCAGATGCACACCAGTGGACCTGTGGATCGGTGGACAGCTGACACAGGTATCTATATCTGTGTACCACACATGTTAACTGCAGGACCTCTCCACCCAGAGGGTGCTCCGCATGACTGCTAATGACCAAACACATTCACTTCTCATGCGGTGCTGCTGTTTGTCCAGTGAATTAAGAAAAGTACACTGTCAACAAAATCTCTGCAGGTGATATATCCTTAACCAGATTACATTCTGATCAACTTACATACTCCCAAAATCTGAACGTGGATCTTTGGGAAGTGCCTTAAATATATAGTGGGGAACACATTTGGTTGTGACATTCATAACCACAAATACACAACACCAACTTCCATCAGCATTACAAACTAATCGTATATGTAACACTGCTATTAATTGTGGAAGCTGACTACCCCCCAAGAATTATAGCACATACTGATAAAACTGATAAAAAAAAAATCTTTATTTAAAGGGGCTTTTTTTTTTTTTTTTTTTTAAAGAAACAAACAAATATAACGAGGGATATGAAAACCAAGGAGCTAAACACTGAGATATCAGAGCTCAGTTACGGCTTGAAGACAACTTATGGCTTTTTCCTCATATAAAATATTGGTGTCTCAATTTTAGGATGAAAACAGTTGAAGCAGATCAGTGTGCCCTCCCAAATTTGTGCTTATTTAACACAAAGCATCAGCCAAAAATGAGAGCACAGATATTCCCATTTTCTTCAGTGTTCTGGAGCCTTCCCTCAATGGAGTCAAATATGAGCTTTAAGCCTTCATTATCATTGTGGTTATGGACTGGAGCAGCACGTTTATGGAAGTTAAAGAAAGACATGATTTACTTTTATTCATTTATCTTCTTTCTCAACTTCTCTCTTTTCAAGAGTACTGAATAGTACATTTTATTTGAATTTAAAACAATTTCTTATGCACATATCAGTGACTGATGCCATTTATGTTTTTTTCCCCCCACAACAAAGGAGCACGAAAGGGTCCCTTGTTTGGTGTTGACACATTACAGTGGCTTCAAAAGCCAGTAAATGTCACTAAATGGATGGGTGTTTGGGGTAATTCATCAAATGATGAAGTGAGGGAGATTTGGAAAGCTGAGGGGAACAGGAGGGGATGCAAATCTGCTGAGGAATGGAGCGATGAAACATTTCTTGGACAATTACCCCAGGTTCAGCTGGGCCTCAATGGCCATTCAGACATTTCTCAATTTTGCTTACTGAGAAGTTAGTTTTTGGGTCTGTGCTGTATTAAACTTTACAAGGTACGAGTTTCTGTTTTGTTTTTTTTCCATTTTCTAACTTCTGGTAGATTAATACTGGCAGAAAACCTTCCGACAGAGGCAGACAGAGTACACTACTTCACTACTTGAGTAAAAATACAGATACACCTTGTCAAATATTACTCCAATACAAGTAAAAGTAGCTTAGTATTTTTTGGACTTTGACTTAAAAGTCAGTACAAAAAAAACTCAGGAAAAATTTTGTCATTACACAATTCTGCTACAGATAGCTCAATAAGGGGCCCAGTCTGGGGGGCCGGGGGATCTGTTCGACTCTCTTGTGGGTTCCAGTCTAGTCTGTGGAAGGGTCTGGTCTCTGCGGGGTCTGCTTTTCCATGCCTAGGCATGTTAAGGACAGGAATTGTACCCGCAACTTTCTTATTGTGGGGTGACAACGCTAACCACTACGCCACCGTGCTGCACTGTTGCCCCACAGTAAGAAGGTCGGGGTTCGGGTCCCGACCAGGTCTGGGTTAACTGGTTAATTGGCTTAAACTAATAGCATAGAGAGACTTAATCAAACTCAATCCATCAGTAACATTTATCGACGGTCTCCAAAGGTTCAAGTGTGGAGAAATGTAAGGAGCCATATGATTGGCTGAAAGCAAACGCAACTGATTGGCTGATTAATCTGTCAATCAGAAACATACATTTGATTGACAGATTTATCAGCCAATGGTGACGTTGGTTGACCTGCGACGTCAGGTTTCAGATTTCGTAATTGCGCATTCAGCAATTCGTATGCTTCGTGAATTTATATTACAAGCGTGCCTCAAAATTACATTTGTGACGTCCGAAATACAACTACGAAGCAGCTACGAAACAAAGCATGTGCATTCGTGGAAGGCCCCGTGAAAGTTCACGACGCAGTGCATGAAGTAATACAGGTATGGCAATACGGTTGAGACAAACCATGTTTATTTTGAGTTTATTTTTCTCATAATTTTGCAAAAAGAAAAAAAAAAAAAAATTGTCAGCTGATGTAGCCACAAAAGTAGCAAGTAACGAGAGCATCAGTAGAAATGTCGGAGTAAAAAGTACGATATTTGTCCTTCAAATGTCGTGAAGTGAAAGTTACTTCATTACTGTCCACCCCTGCCTTCTGATACAAGAACTATTAAGTTACTAACCTGTTCTGTCACATCAATCAAGTTCAACATTTAAGCTCCAACCTGATCGGATCAGCTCGAACCATCTTGAATCGTCTTGGACAGTGTCTCATTGTGCCACACATCGTAAACACAAACCCTGTTGTGTGTCTGTGTGCCCCCATGTTAGCACGACAAAGGTTGGACCATCTTAAGCTGTGTACTCTTTATTCGCCTCTCAAGGACACAGACCTTTATCAGGGCTGACCAGTGCTGTGCGTCCCATCTTCTTCCCCTCCAATATGCCACTGAGTTATGGAGCGCCTGCTGATGCTCCTTAAAGGGCAACAGGACAAGAAAGAGACGCCGCGTTTGCTTAACACTAAGCCGATGGCTCAAGATACTCTCCATCCATCACAGTCTGCCCCATGCACCCTTGTTTTGCCTGCCATTGCACCGCTGGACTGCAAGACCTTAAGAAAAAGGAAAGATTATATATTTTTCTTCATTCCAAACATTTATAAAAAACTGAAATCGTCATATTGAGCCAATGTCTCTTTCCCTTGGCCTGAGCAGCTAATGTCCAAGGGGAAGTGGAGAAATGGTGTCATTTTTGGGTAATGAGTTCTTTTGGAGACAACATGTTTTGTGTGTGTCTTATTCAATTAAATCCTTTCATCTGGAAATGTATATATCAAAAAAAAAAAAAAAAACACCATCTTTGCTTTGTTGTAGCCAAGACATCCGCAATAAACATATGTAACGTTCATCAATATTAGAAAGTTTCTCCAGATCTCTAATGCCCATTGCACAACCAAAACTAGAATAAGTTTTGGTTGTTGTTTTTTTTTTTTTACTCCGCATTAAGGTAGAACGCAGTTTGAGTCTGATTTCCATGAGGGCAAAACAGAGCAACTTATCATCCACCTTTCAAGGTTACAGCGCACTTGGTAATAAGGGAATTTTTTTATTGGCTGTGTGAAGCTGTGTGAGAATTAAGACATAACAATCTCAATAATGTATGTATGGCGGCGAGGGTGTAGGCGAGCTAGATTATGATCCAGTTTAATTGGAGGTCTGTGTCATTCTTACTCTGTGGCTTTGACTCCTCTGGTCAAATATAATTTTCTCATCAACACTGCTGGATGTCAGTAGGAGCCAGTTAAAATCGATGTGATCCCAAATTAACCGGAATGAAGAAAATGACTCAATAAGTGGCTTCCCCCCCCCCCAACCAACATCCGCATGCTACCCAGGGTGGCTGTTAACTCCTGGAGCACCAGAGCATGAGTCTAAGGTGCTTCAGACCTTTACTTTAATCTAGGGAGTGAATAGAAAGACTGAACGTGTTTCAATTAAACTACTAGAAAAGAAAAGAAATTCGAGTGTTGTTTTCATGTCCAAAGTGTAGCTGTGTAGTTATGTACTGAAATGCATCTGTCCTGGCTCACTCTGCAGTTAAGACCCTACATAAAAGAAAAAGAATCATTTAAAAACAAACAATAATTAGAAACACAACTAGTGGATTGTAACTAATCCCACAGTGCGTTTATCAGTGAGTTATGTAAAGTGCATATTGTTCAGTCAGTCTTATTGCCTGGGTGTAGAAACTCTTTGAAGTGGCTGGTCCAAGCTCTGAAATGCTGAAGGCGTTTTTCTGTTTGCTGGGTGGCTCCTATGCTTCACAATACATGGGGCCCTTCTTCTCCCTGAATCTGTGGCAGCGATGCTCTTATGATTTTTGATGCTGTTTATACCGTTCTCTTCAATAGCTTTTGATCCTGTTCAGTGCGGCTGCCAAACCACACCAGTAGGCCTTCGGATGCTCTCGATGGCTGCCCAGCATACAATAACTCACAAGGGATTCAGCAGTTTTCCCAGATTTGTTATTTATTGTACTGCAAAAGAAAAAGGTTGCCATCCTGACTTGTCTGTGTTGTCTGCGATGGGACGAACTAGAAATCTGTCAGTATTCATATCTTCACTATGGATATTGTTCATTTGAATAGCTGACTTGTAAACGATGTAACCATCCGACAGTTGATAATTGGTATCTACACTTTCTTCAAGAACAGTTTTACTGATTTTATAGTTTCTGTATTCATAATGTGAGACAAAGGAGAAACTAATAAGATCCTAGCTCAACTGTTCCATCAGGTTTGTGTGTGTAATGTTTGAACAAACACAAGCACAACTCTATTTAGATTCAGTTATAACCAGGAGCTGGTTGGAGAAACCTCACATCATTTGAAAACAGCCTGATTCTGCAAAGCCTCAAACAATTGGTTTTACACTTATGGACAAGGTATAATGTGAACTAGAGAGCTACAGAAATGCCAGTAAGAAGATTTCTTTGCTGTCCAAAGGGTAAACCATCAAATGCAAAATTAAAAATCCCAATCCCAAATTAGGCTTTCAGATGAACCTTTATGCAGATCGACACACTACAGTCTCACAGTGAACAATGGGGTGAGCTCATCATCATGAGAAAATGATAGTATAAAGGGATCAAAGTAACCACAGCTGCATCACACATGAAACAGCTTGTTCTCTGATCATACATATGGAAGGGAAAAGAATTATGTATGCAGCATTTATAATAGCTTGTTATTGTGAGCTATCTTATGCAGTGCAAATTCAAAAAGACCAACTAGATTTCACAAAGCCAACTTCAGTTTGATACTTTTATTCATCTACACATTTTAAATGTACATTGTCATTGATAAGGGATGGTATGAAACGGAAGGATTTCTCTCAGTACAGATTTGACAGATATGATTCAATACAGCCTTGCGTCATTCAGTAAAGACTGAATGACATGTGACAGGTTCATTTAGTCTGTGAGTCTGGTAACTTATTCAGCTGATTTTTGTTACAAAAATCGAATGAATAGTCAATAGATAGTTTGTTATAATTCCCATAAATTTCCCAGCAGCTATTTTTATTATTCATGTGTTACTGATATCTCTTTTGAACTATTAATTAATGATTGTAATTATAAATTGACCAAACCCTAGGACATTATTTTTAGGTTTTCTTTTAATTAATACATTCTTTTTCACCATTGCTTTGGTGTTTCGTACATTGTCAATCCACCCAGCTAATTACTGTTTGACACTATCTCTTGGGAATACTGCATGTGAATATAGAAACAAGCCTGTCAAAGAAAGAGGTGCTTAAGTAATGGCACTTTGCATTTTGCGGATGGAATAGTTATATTGTGTCTACAGCTTTGAAAAAAATTAAGCCTAGTTTAAAAGTTGTGTAAAAGCGTTTGTAAAAGATTTAATTCACGTTATAACTGCAACTGAGAAAAGATATATGGGTTGAAATTCTTTCAAATATAAGAGATAGTTCTAATCGGAAGGAAGGGACAGAAGTCAGATGAGACATGTATGAAAGAGAGAATGTCTTCAGCACTGAAGACATCTGATAATCTGATAACTGTTGAATTTGACGCTCTGTTTCAGGCAACACTGTTTTCTCCGTGACATTTTCAGTGTGCCAGTGTTGTGCAGAGTTTATATTTACTGTTCATTTGGCAGAGAGAGTGCAGTTGTTGCCTGAAGTAGGAAAAAAAATAAATAACGCAAAAAATTTGTGACAGTGTTGTGTTTTAATTGTGTGCTCCAGCCTTGGCCCATTTCCTGAATCTGTAGGTGTATGTTAATTTGTACACTGCACACATTTAACTGGTTTCACGTTTAATCTGTTTTGCCACTGGTGACATTTCTATGTCTGGTGTTGAAACTACTGGTGTTGATGAAATGCTGCTGTGCTGCATACATAAAGTAAATGTACCATTTGCTTTGGAGGTAGTTGGAGGGGGATTATGCTTTGATTTTAGTAATGTCATCTCTCTTTCTGTATTAAGCTCTTGTTCTCGTGTAATAATCAATAACACTGTGACTGTTCTTCCTTGTCGGGAAGGATAAACCATAAATGAAATGAGTGTGCATGTTGCCTTCATGGTTGTTTCATGGAGGCTGACATGCGACAGTAACGTTGCTGCCAACAAAAGCGAAAAACAATTGATAAATGTAACTAATAATTATGTTTCTACAATTCACAAGCAGGACAGTAAATTCATGAAAGCATGTATCTTGCCCCTGCATCCACATCCATGCACATACAAACAACCTTGAGCCTCTCCTTCAGGGTGATTTACAAGACGTCCTATGAACCCCCACCCCCACCTTCAAACGTATACTATATAGATTTTATTTTATGGAGACTTATCTATGATTTGTGAGGGATGATATACATGCAGCGCCTCACAGTCACCTAACAGACCCAAATAGTTGAGTGGCTTCACTGTTGCACTAAACCATGATAGTTTAAACTCTGGTATTGGGCGAAGGCACGACAGGTTTATGGTGTAAATCTAAAGGTGCTAAAGTAGATGTGGTTGACCCCAAATATCAAGTAATCAAGGCTGAATAAACAGCATCTAAACTTCTAGGAGGCTTGTCTTTAATGCACGGCTGCCTCTTTGCTCCAGTGTCTTTAAGTTATACTACACAGCAATAGCAGAGGCACAGATGTATTGTAAACATGTTCATACTGAAGTAATAATGCAGTGAAGTTGTCAGAAGGCTGATTATTATAATACCCAGGTCCATATCTCAGAGGAATTATAAAAAAAAAGGAGAAAAAGCTGTTCTCGACTTAATTCTTTACTCCTCTGCTTTAGTTTCACATTCCCCTAATTTCCTTTTCAAAAAATAAAAAATAAAAAAATCACTGCGTAAACAAAACACATCTCTGAATACTAACTCTGATCTCTAATTATTCCTGCTCCAGGGGCAAACCGTGAATTACACTTAATACAGGCTGAAAACAGAAACAAAAATATTCTCAAGGGGAAGGCTAACAACACGCACCCTGCAGGATCTAGATCACCTCTGGAGTGAACATATCACATAACCTTATTTACTATCCACCGTTGGGTCTCTGTAGGTTGTTTCATGACTGTCGAGGGCGAGAGCTTTATTGGGCATCCCCCTTCTGGAAGTTTCCATCATGATTGCTGGAGAGGCGCCCAGATGAATGGAGAAGAATTATTACCAGATTACATGTCACTCCTGCTCCTTCCACTTGCCCCATGAGGCTGCTGATGATATTGTGAACTGTTGTCCTACATGCTGTTTGTATTCCCCCTGCCTATAAATCCAAAGACAAGCTGCCATCGGAGACTTTGTGGCGTTCACATCCCAAGCCAACAATGTGAGACAAAAGCTCGAGGAGACTGGCTGGCAAGAATGTTTAAACTGTGGTTGAATATTTTTAAGAAACACATTAAGTAAGTAAGCTCCATCTTAATATTGGATGCAGGATAAATCAAGGATAAGCATATCTTCTCTGTTTGTAATTCAGAGCCACAGAATTTTTTTCCCCCACAGCCTTATATTGGATAATTAATGATGAATCACCCAAGTGGGTCCATGAAGAACCATTTTCCTGCTTCGACCTCGTGGCATAAAGCATCTGCCAGTGCAGAACAGAACATGGATTTGTGTCAGTGCACACACATGTGCTTAGTGCTGGATGCCGGGACTTCAAACAGCTAATGGTTACCATTGAGACAAGTATGGAGAATTATAGGTGGAATAGGCACTAAGGGAGACATCACTGACGTTGGTTTGATTCCTGTTCCAATATGCTCCTCCTTCCTCCGGCATCCATGGAGTCTGAAATGACCTCCATGCATCTCCAGCATCCCCCGCCCCTTCGCTTCTCCTTTTGTTTTATAGTTCTGCACCTAACTTATTATTCTACCGATGTGTAACCCCTCGACGTGTTCTGACTTGTGTTCCCATTAACCGTATTTATTGGTGTAATTCCTCATTCTTAAGACAGGAGGAGCGATACTGCGTCCCCTGGTGTCATTTGCTATCATTCCATTAGTGTCTGTCGGTTTCATTGTCATGCAAAACCAGCAAACAAACATGAAACCCTGTTCTGTGACCCTCCTACAAACGCCACGGCCCAGCTCCGTTCACCACACACTTCAAACTTAAGAGAATGGAAATTTAGAATGAGGAAAGTTTTTGGAAGCAGCTTTAATTTTCAAAGCAAAGGAAAAAGCTGGGCCAGCATCCAACCAAGCCGCTCCATATCAACATATTAAATTAAGTTGTTTTTTTTTGTCAACAGTGAACAAAAAATTTAAATGGAAAAAACTAAATAAAGTGTCTTTAAAGGCAGTTTAGCTTCTCTTTTCACCAAAAGCCTGAATATCGAAATCAGAAGCACCTGTGTCAGTTCTCCCTCTTTTTAATTATTCCTAAATCTAAAGAGCCATTACAAAAAAGGAGAGAAAAGCCACTATGTGGACATTCTGTCTAATTGTGGGATTAGATACACTTCCCTGGCCTTGTAGAGAGACACCATTTATTTTTTCTTATTGAATTGTCGTTTGTGTTGTTTCTGTTTTATTCGATTTTACACTGCAATTTGTATTCATTAGGTGGCAACAGCAATCGTCTGTGGGCATGCCAAACAATGCCACGCAGTGTTCACCTATCTCTGAGTAATGATCGGAAGGTATTTTCGTGCATTACCATCTTAATGTTCTTGACTCTTCCTCCATGAAAGAAAGCATGGGAAGCATCCAGGCATGGCTCATAATACATGGAAAAGCAATCCTGGTCTTTTATTTTAGTAATCTGCGATGACTGCAGGGTCAGAGTATCAGGTTGTTTGTCAGTCATAGTGAGATATTCGAAAAGCACTGTCGGGTCTTGTGTTTTCAAGTACTTCCCGGGAAGCAGTATGTTTTTATTTCCTTTGCCAACTCAGTACCTCTCTGTAGTAAAAGTTATTATTCATTCATGATGTACAAGCATGTTAGAATAACATCAACATTTAGATCCATCTCTGCAAATACTCAAAAAGTGACATGTTTATTTCCGGAACAAAGACAAACCGAAGGAGTGATGACTGTTATCATCGAGGGATCAAGGAGTAAATGTGTGTGATGTTATAAAGCTACAAAGCTCACAGACGGACGGATGGATGGATTGGGTGGCAAAATGCACATTTATTTTTTAACTTTGCATTTCATACCAAACTATGTTTTGCCGGAAGTCTAACCAAACTGTTCAGCTTTCAAATGGTAGGGGTATAACTGGTTAGGGTTCATTTCTCTGCTTTCAGAAGGTGATCCTGCCTATGAGGCAAGTACAAAGATTAACGAAAATATTAGATTATGAGGATTTGTTGTCAAATCACCTTAATCTTTGTGAACTCTGTCAAATTGCGTTAATCCTTCACTCACACATTACAAACCCTCAAAGCTCTGTTGTTGTAATTTCTAGTTTCCTAGTTTCTAGGTTACAAAGGTCTGTGTGTGTATTTGTGCACTTTAAGATAAACATAATTAATTCTTTCATATTTATATAATATTTACATTTGTTATCTTACAGTATAGTATGATATCCTATAGTATAAACACGTATAAACATTCTGGAGTGTCAAAAGCTGAAACAAGCCAGGACAGATTATATTTTATGTATGATCTCACAGAGTAGACCAACATGATTTTTGGGGAAAAAAAAAAGGGGGGGGGGGAGTCAAACAATAGGAGGCAACCAGAATATTATTATAACCAGTTAGAAACCTTTCTCTGGTTTTTATTATTATTATTATTATTATTTTATTCTAAAACCTATTCATGCTGTTTAAACAGAACTGAACTGGAATTGATGAAACTACACGTTTGTCCTTTACATGTACACTCCTAACGGGTTATACGACGGTTTTATAGACCTCAAAAAAGTCTTTCATTTTATCCCTACCATGGAAATGGAAACAAGAAGAAGCTGTTCCCTTGTAAGAGAGAAGATACTATAAGTTAGTTACTTTCTCCTATCAGCGTATCTCAGCAGGGAGGACAGAGCCAATCTGCAGTGGCTGGTTTTACTTGGGTCCATGACACGGTGAGCTTTTGTTTCTTTAGCTTCCATGGGGAGCGAGCCACGAGCATTTGAAACACCTCTGAATGCCAGCTCCTCTGAAAAGAAGATCCTGCAGGTGTCTCAGCAGGATACTGTTTAAAAGAGGGGCACCAAGACAGCTGAACACAAACCAGCAAAACTCTGTCAAGAAGTCGTATCTAGGTGGGTCATCATGCAATTCTGTGGTCTGAAAGGAAAGTGCAGAGGAGTTTTTGTGAGCCATAAAATTGAAGCTGGTATGAAAGTTTATTGAAGTAAAAAGAGGTGAGAAATTAAAAATAGTGGTGTATTTTTACACCAAATCAGTCAAGGTTCACCTTTTCTTTTTTTTTTCCTTTTTTTTTCTTCGCAAGCAGAGAAATAGATTTAACCACGCAGTTTCTTGGAACTTATAAAGTGGGAAGTGTTTTGCAAATCTTACAAAAACTACAGTGAGACGAGTCCCAAAGGGTGGCTGTCATTTCTGTGATATAAAAAATACAAAGGCTCTTTTGAGGAATGAAACCCTCTGCTGGGGGATTTCAAAGGAGGGAGATGATTACGATGATGAAGATGCATACAAAATATCAGGAAAAACAAGGAGGGTGAGATTTTCATTAGCAGAGACATCTATGTCAGAAGGCATAAGTACAAGAGTGAACAATTCAGAATTTTAATAGACCATAAACAAAACACAAAGCGGAAGCATGAAGGAACACACTTACATTTTTTGTGGTTCCTCTTGAGTGGGTGGTGTATCCTACAATTGAGCTACTTGCTCAAGGGCACCAAAGCTAGCTTATCCAAAGAAGGGTGGCCTAAATGTTCATGTAGAGACTATGATTACAAGGATTGATATATGAGCAGGCAGATTGTTTTATCTGTGGATAGAAAAGGAAAGTATAATGCATATTACGTAATAAGGTGAATTGTAGGTATTGTAGTACTAAGTTTAAGAATTATAAGTTCAAAAGGAGAATCGAAAAACCTGCAGTTGAAAGATCCAGGAAGCCAGACTTCCTTTCCAGAAGTTTTCTGCCTAGCGATTAGTTTTCAAAATAAGATGTTGTGCCTTTGAATGTCATAAACCTAATTACCAATGATGGATGTTTGACAAGTTTCTGACAAGAGCTAATAATTGTGTTGATCATTCCCTGACAATTTGTTGCTTCCTCTTCCCATCACACCCAAACCCAGACTTCCATCATGATCGTGTCGGGGGAAGCTTTGACAAAATAAACCCACAACATGCAGATGAATTATTCAGTTTTAACTCAGTGATGAATGAAGACACAGTTGAAAAGGAGAGATGCAGTTCGTGCTCCTGAAAAACACTCCTGCCCCCCCCCCCCCTCTCTGCCTGAACCTTCAGTCAAACCAATTTCCAGCCACACCCCTCTAGCTCCAGAGCTTCATGTGAGAAGTTGCAATAGAAAAAGTGTTGCTGACATTATTCTAGAGTAGCTGCACTCAAAATTGCTGCAGTGCAAAGATAGAAGTGATAGAAGTTATCAATTTATATTTGTACCTCAAAGTGGGTTCAAGTTGTTCCAGCGGTTTGCCAGCCGCAATCAAAAGGTTAAAATATATAAAATTCATGTGTAGTTTCTAAGTTGATGTCTTCACATGGTTTGCTAAGCAACAGTCCAAAACCCAAAGATATTCAGTTCAGTTCCTACTTTCTTCTGCTAAATCTCACTTTACTTTTGCAGTCTGAATTCTCCCAAACTGAAAAATATTGCAATTTCTCTCACACTCTCTCTCCCACCCTCCCTCACAGGTGCCCCTGGCTGTTGGTCTAAAGCACTCTTAAATATTCATAACCGAGGAGAGAGGGGAACCGATGAGGAGAGCAAAGACTCACACTCTTCAAAAAAGTAAACCAGAACTGTACCCTGTCATTGGAGAGAAATCAACTTCACTTTTTTGTGAAAAAGTTACAAAAATAAAAATAAAAATAAATCTACCTTTACCTAAACTACGCAAACACAAACAAGCCTGAAACACCACAGCTAGAAATCAATTTGATCTCTATGAGACACTGTTTTGGCCACAGAACTGAAATTCCCACAACACGTAAGATATGTACAGAATATTTACAGCAGAAGAGGGACTAATCTGTGTAATAATGTCTTTTGACAAATGAGTGAATACATAGTTTTAAATTTAAAATGTGAGCTAACAGTGAGTCATATTTTGGAGGGCTATAGAAGAAACTATATTTCTCCTCTGACTTTTTCCCAGGAATGTATATGTTTTGATTAATGATGCATGAATTGTTAATAAAAGTTAATCGTACGCTGTATGTTGTAACTCACATTGTAAAACATGAGCGTGGTAAGAAATGACAAGAGTTACTGTCTTTGTAGAAAGTGCAGCCACGACAGGCTGCACGAATCAGAGTACTATATCTCAGATTATTATTGTTCAGGAGAGAGTTTTGTTGCAGAGTGGAATGTCTTTGGCATCTTAAAGAGAAAAAAGTTCACATTTCTTTTTGCCTAGTTGCATTTTGGAAAGATAAGGATGGAAGATAAATACACGGTGATGAACACTGTGCGGTTCATGATAGAGACTTCCAACAATAGTATATTGGAAACAAAATGACCCCACATGTGAGCAGATGAAACACAATGAATCATATGAATGCTATAAAGCAGCATAACTTCCACCCCTTAGCAGGGGCCTGGTACCTCCTGTGCCATCTCACATACGCAGTTTCCTGACACAACTCCATGAATCATCCTCTCCGTTTCCTGCACTTGGTCTCTTGCTGGCTCATTGCAGGCAATTCAGTCTGTTCTGAACTAAGTAGCATTAGCTAACTGTCTTTTTTTTTTTTATAGAAAATTTGCTTTACCCTTGAGCACTTTGTGAAAAAAGTGCAAAGTAAAGGACTTCTGGGAAATACAGCAGCTGAGGTCCGCTTCTCACTGACGTGAATGACTACAATGTCAACCCTCTCCATTATAAAAAGATAAGGTGCAATTGCTGCTGGTTTCATCATCCCTCATGATGTCAGAAACATTTCCTGTTGAGTACTGGAGCTCCCCCTTTTTGCCTGGACACCTCTGACAACTGAACTTCTGCCTTGTTTATTTTATGCAACACAAAAAAATTCTTTTTCGACCTATTAACTCAGAATCGTTTCCAGACACCAAGCAAAACCTGTTGAGATTCAAGCATCCTCTACAAAGAGCTTGATCAACTATGCATTCACTGGCTAGCCTTTCACCATGACTGCTTTTCTGCCTAATTTGTAGTAGAGCCTAGAATCACTGATCAGTTAAGAACAAGCTTTTCAGAAAACATGAACTCCCCTTCAGCCATTTCAGAATATAAATAACAACCTATCCATTTTGAACTGCAATCAATAATTCAAAACATTCATCTCAAACGCTCTGTTGTTGTGCAGTCTGGGCACCGTGAAGGAAAGAGAAGTCTCCCAGGTTACATTCGTGCGTCTTTGTACTTCAGTCTGACAGTAACTGTGGAGTACACTGAAATAAACCAATTTTAGCTGCATTGACTCAAAAGTCAGATGGTGCTTACTGAATCTGCGGCCGTGTACGTGGCCAAACAGGACCATTATTCATGTTCAAATATCATAATGCACTTCCAAACCAGAACAGCAGCTGGGATGATGTAATAAATTAACAGAATAATGGCAAAGACATTTTTTGTCATAGATATTGAAGAAATCTTTTGTATCTTTTGCAGAGCTGGGTAATTATGGGATAGTGGTGGGTTTTGCCATTTAAACCTTGATACTGGAACATCACTGCATTGATACGACAGGAAAGTCTGACCTAAGATACACTAAACCAGAAATATAGAATGAAACCCACCAATGAGAAAAACACACTGCAGATATAAACTGAGAACAACATCGAACTGATGGTGAAAGAACTGAACTACCAAAGCAGTTAAAAAGCCTGATCATATTATACAACCATCTCCACCTAATACATCATCTATGTGGACATAATGTGCATTTATCTATGCTATGCAAAAATAATTGTAGCATCAGAATACATGCTTACCCATAGTCTACATGCAGCAGCAGTTTAAGCTTTGTCTTTCAAATGACACTGTATGTGGGATGTCCCAGTGAACTTTGTGTTTGGACCATGCAATCCATTGTGACTATGACAGGCATTCAAGTCATAGGTTTATCTGAGTGCTAATACACAATAGTGTGGGGCACAGGTAACTTTCAAAGAAAGGTAGAAGTAAAAAATTTATGCGTACAATGTTCCCTTTAGGCTGCATGAACTTGAGAGCATTCATGATTGAATATATTGATGATTAATTCAAAAAGGATGTTAAAGAAATTCCACATTGAGGAAAAAAAAAAAGGGACTGTTTTACATAAAACCAGAAAATTCCTTGCTGCGATGGGAATCCACAACCAAGAGAGATTTCTTAACTCTTCTCTGCTGCTGTTGGCTGATTAAAATTTAATGCACTATCCCATTGCTTGCATTATATTCATTTCCATCACATACAGCACAACAGCAACGTAACAGAAGCCACAGGGCACTCTATTGTTGCTTTTTGCTTTAGCCCTGCAAGTGTCTCAGGCATAATGTGGAAAATAGGACAGTGATTGAATGCTTCTGTAAATTCATTGAAATGAGTCACATTGATGCAGTCTTCAAAAACTGTTATGAAGAGTTGGCTATGAAATTAAAAGAAGTAAATATTTCCCAAGAAATTAATTTTGCAATAGTAATTAAAAAACATTTTTTTCTGAGGGCACTGCACGTTCCTGACCCATTTTTCTGAGGGCACTGCACATTCCTGACCCATGAAGCTGCCCATCAAACACAGCCAGAGCTGAATTTCATTGTTCGAGCTCCTTCAGTATCATAAAACACGCTGCAATTAAAACTGGCTGCATCGCTGCTGTAACATGACTCAGAGCGTCAGGCCAAGTCTAATCTGCTCATTGTAAAAGTCTTTGTAATTGTTCAATGGAGAATGGTGGATTAGTGTAATCTTGATTTCTACAACCCTTCCATGTTATCTACATTTCATGTGTCTATTGGTTTATTTTATTTATTTATCTATTTTTAATTATGATGCATATTAATGAATTCTAACGTGAATATGCCAGATTATAGCCAAAGGCTAGTTTCCCCCTGGAGTCTATTGGCAGGATGTTGTTGAACAGAATTAAATACAAATGACACAGTCAACCATTAACATCAAAAACACCACAAAGACATAGACATATATAGAGATTGGCAAAATTACTGCTAAAACACAAACCAAGAGTAAGTGAAAAGCAAGTTCCTGTCCAAAGATGCTACAAAGCCAGGAGATAATGTTCCTGACAGGATAAAGAATTCAATTTAAAGGAACAACCAGTGAACGGAAAATCTGTCTTTTGTTAGCTTCTCTGGAAAACAGGTTTGAAATTCAAAGAGAACTTTGTCGAACATGTTTGAGTCTGACATTACACTGACCCATTCCTCCACCTCCACCTTGAACTATAACAATCACATATCATGCTTTGTTCCCATGATTACTACTATGATCACTGTAGGGCCTTGTCACTTTAACGAGAACATGCAGGTTTATTTTAGGGTCCTTGCTGAAATACTGTCATACTTCTTGGATCTGAGCCGCTTTTTAAAGTATCATTAAAGAGATCTAGACTTTGTTGTTTGTGCCATATATCGAAATATCTGTGTATCAAATTGAAACGGATAGAAAGCTGTCTTAATGCAGTGCAGTTTTTGGATGAGATAATGCCTTAAATAACATGTGCATGTGTGTTCATGTGAGGGCCAATTAGTAATAGGGAGGCAGAAGTACATTTCAGGATGCACCAGGTTAACTTAGTGAAGTTATCTCTGCAGGCCACTATCAGTAACCAACACAAACAAGAACGTTGTGGTTTGGTGTGGTGAGCTACGAGGAATGCTCATGCAGGTCAGAGGGTCAGTCCGTGTCCATTTTGTCAGTTAGTTGTGCCTCACACAAGAAAGAAAACAGTGTTCTTCGAGGGAGAGACAGATTTCTCCTGCAGCTGGAAATAAGAGAGAGTAAAAATGTTCAGGCTTGGCCTTTTCTTCTTTGAGAGGTGGAACAGAGTTGCTGCCCAGGCTTAAAGCTCTTATCTGGAATTGAGCAAAGCGTCTGCTTTACTTTTGCACACAAGACCAAAGTAGCAGCTTCTGTCCACATGAAGGCGTGAACCACAAAGCACTTGGTTTGCTGTCGGAGGAAGTGACTGTTGTGGATAAACAACCATTTGTGCCAGCCAAACATCACATGGATTCAGGAGAATGAAAGGAGATACTGTCTTTCATGACCTTTTGCTGCAGGTCACACCTATTGCATGTCAACGTATTTGCATCAGCCATCAAGTTTCATCTTTTCTTTCCATTTTAGGCTGTTCCTCTATTTATACCGCTGCAGAACATACCAGAGCACCCACCAGGGTGGCCATGTTCCTCTGACATGACGCAGGTCAAAGAGAGGCCAATGCATGTACACATTTTTCTTTTATTTTTGGGTCAGTAAGTCTTTAAGTCTGCATAATGCATTACTATGAATTTTTCTTTGTAACTGTGTCTCAGTCAAGCGATGACAGCTTTCTGCTTGACTGGAGATTTGAGTCAGACATGATGGCGAACTTTGTTGCTACACAGTGAGCGTGGCATTAGTGCTACACGTTGTTTTACAACTAGACACAGGGCTTTCCAATCCATGTCAGGGATCAGACATTACAACATGGATAAGACAGTGAGCTGAATTTGAACTAAGCAGCAGCCTTTTATGGTCAACAACAAAAAAACTGGCTAAATGATTCAACTCCCTGAATTAAACTGGGATTTCCTTTGAATGAACAGTTACACATTATACATTTGCTTTCTGTCCAGAGGTAAACTAAAAAGTTGAAGATGCTCAGCACTTCCATACCCATGAAAGTTTTTATTCTTTGGCTTTTGTACCGATTAAAGAAATGAAACATGTCACTGAGCAGTACATTACTTAACTGGGCAGTAGAACTAACTGGAATTCAAATTAAGGATGTGGCTGCAGTCCCACAAATATATATATGATATATACGTCCCCAGACATAATGAATGTTTTTACATGTCCAACACTGTTTCTTCAAATTGACTTGATTGATCTTGTTTGCGAATGGCAAATAAAATTGACTCCAGAAAAAGAAAATGAAACATAACTCAATACAGGTGGTAGTTCCTTCAAGACAGTTTTCCTCCTTTTGTAAGTTCTTTGAAGGAGATTGCCTCTGACAGGAGGGCTGTGGTGTTCCTTTTGGGAACGTGCTCAGGAATCATAATAGAGTCTTTGACTTCCATTAATATGAATAACATGTAGTGCCTATATTGTGTTGAACTTACTACGGCATTGTAATCTCCCAATAATTTGGTTGACTGACTCTGACTTTGTATTGCCTTGTCATTTCCTTCGTCATGACTGTGTCCATCTGTCAAAGCCAATCAGCTTTCTGAAGTATTGGCTGTCTACTTGGCTGGTCTTACAAATTTAACAGATGCTTTATTCATGCAGACTGATGTGAATGCCAGTTTGGATTATTCCTTTACTTTATATGTCAGTGAAGACCTAGAGCACTTTTACCTATACATAAGGAAAATGTGATCACATGATAGAAATGAAATATTTACATATACCTTTGATTTGATGTAAAGTTTGCCGGTGGTAAAGTTCAGAGCTGAAAACATGATGATGCAAACAGCAAAGGCCATGAGGATTAGTAAGAAATGGGCTGAGTCAAATATTTATGTATGAGGAGTTTAGATATGGCCAAGCACGCTCTTCATTGAAAGGTGGGTAGTTTTTGGTTTGGTTTATCTCATAGCTTTTTGAAAACTTTATCAAAATGTTTCTTTCATATAGACATGATGAACATAAAAGTAACAAAATCAGACCAAACAACAACACAGATTGCATCAAAGAAAGTAAAACTTCAGCAAATGAAAAATGAAAAACAGAGCTCTGGTTAATAAAAAAAACAAACAAAAAAAAAAACAACAAAACAAAACAAAAAACAACCTAAAAAATAAAACAGTAGACAAACAAACTATGTCAATGCTTTCCTGATGTGTGGTTTCAAATTAGATTATCGCTGCTTCTGGGTTTTATTCTTCATTTTATTTAATTTTTTCTGAATGCAAGAAATCCAATGAGTGTAACTGCAAACACTAAGTAAACCACAATAATTCAGACTGATCTGTGTTCGACAGGAGAACGCGGGACAATGGGACAACATGACAACTAGCAAGATTCCTCAGACTGCGGTTCCTTGCTTTGTTGTGTTTCTTCTGGTTTTCTACTAAATCACATCTCATCGCATGATTCGTCCGATCACTGGTCAAGTAAGTTTTTTGAAAGCAGCTGCACTCCTCCAAACTGTTTCCAACAAAGTCTTCCCATCTGTTTCTGTATAACAAACCATCTGGCGTGTGAGGTCACGTTTGTACAGAGGAAACACAATATTTTTAATTATGTAGCTGATCATTTGTATGAATGTGAATGAGACATATTTTCACCTTGATAACAAAGCAACCAGTTTAAGATTTTGCACATGACGCAAATATTAAAATCTACTAGCGTCCGTCAGATTTTCTTCCTGACTTATTTAGAGGAGAACCATTTGTCACAAAAGTCCTAAATGCAGACAGCTGTGGTACCTCTGGAGTGTGTGGTATCTCAACCTTGTCACTATGTAAGTTTCTCCAAACATTTTAAGGATAATCACCTCTTTAGGCCATAAACAGCATGGACCGCTGCACAAAGCTTTTTGTATTCACTTAGAAAGACCAACACAGACAGCCATGCAGAATGTTATTTACTCCTCAACAGAGGATAAGAAAGAGGTTAGGCAACAAATATCCTCCCTCCAACCACAGGTCAATCCTGCAGGGGAAGGCTCAAGATTGAGATTTTGTGGCAAGCTGAGCAGGCATTGCTCTGCAACCGAGGAGGTGAAAAACATCTAAGACACAGTTTTGTCAGCTAAAAACCACTTTCACAGCAAATGTGCAAACGCTGGGCACGATGACAGCATAATGGATAGTTGATAAAGAATTACATGCATATTTTGGAATGACAACCATTCAGTTACTGATCTGAATCGGGTCGGTGCCTATTTCAAACACTTTCTCTTTGGGTCTCAAAAGGTCAAGTTTGATATGTGACCATTAATAACACATGCACGGCCTGTGGTTATATTAAGGTAGGGCTGGTCAAGAACACTTTCTGCTCAGTTGTTTGGGTGAAAGGGAAAAAGGTCAAAGTGATCACCCAAGCTGGAATCTGACCTTTCATTGGCAAGACAGCCATTAAGCTACAAATCTGAGGGCAGGGTGAGAGGTTATGGAGTGAGAGACGAGATAAAAGGGTTGACATTTTCAGAATCCATGAAAGATATTAGATACGTTACTTCAGCAGCTTATTTTCTTCCTGCTGTTTCATTCATGATTAAACAAAAATAAAAGCTAAAAACAAAAAAAAAAAACAATTTACCATTATGCTTAAAATAACACTTAAGTGCAATTATTTATCATTCAGTAATTCTTAGTGTCCTGAATGACAACTAAAGACCAAAGTAAGACCAAGACAACAATGGAAACAGGCACACAGGCCAGGACTAACTAATGGGTTATTAGTCATTCACATTCATCTAAACGCAGTGAGCACTGTGTTCTTTTATGTTCTTTAGCCCCAGATTTCGGTTCAGCTGTTTGTTATTTGGATAAAGTATGGCTGCCGGCAACAAAGCAAAATCTTCATCTTTTCATTTCCGTTTTTTAGTTTTTCCTCTCCTTCAACTCCACATTAAGACACCTCATCCCCACTATGCCAAATTGTACATCCTGGCTATAATACAGAGCTGGTTTCTCAGGTTTCTTCATTTGCAAGACTATAAAAAGAAACAAGATAGTAAAATGAAAAAAATAAAAAGCAGTCTCTCATTGTTAGTGCAGCGACCAGAAAACATGGTAGGTATTAAAACTAAACTGTTTCAATGATCATAGCGATACACAGGCCTTTTGACTTCCACAACATGTCTGAAATTCTGCTTGTGTGTAAAAAAGAGCATAATTTGGCTCATGTGAATAAAAAAATTATGTAAATTAATTAGATTGAGAAAGCAAAAGAGCTAATGATTTTTCAGTTCTTCATAAGAACATATTAAGAGAACAAGAAAAGGGCGACATCTCAGCCTGCTTGGGGACCACTAACTCTGCTGGGTGGAATCCACTTGGGAAGAAAAATGACTGCAACAGAAGCAATTTATTGGTCAAACCCTGTGAATGATGTGTCACACTGTCCTTCTGCCCTGCAATCTTTAATACAGAGGCTTTAATGGATACTGAGAGTGCAGATACACTGATCTATAACCTGCGCAACCTGAGTCATTGCACATCTGAGAGACACCTAGCAGGTGTGAAATCGACAAAGATTTATTCTCCAGTGGGAGAGACAGAGCTGAATTCCACAAAAAAGAACGATGCCAAATATGTCAGTGCTCCTAAAGTAGGTTAGGTGCAGCAAATTTGCGTGTTGGTGTGAAACTTTCATGGCAGGGAGCAACCAGTACATATAAATTTCAGTAATCTCTGTTCAATCTCTCATCTAAACAGTTTTCACAGCTCAATGTTAAATCCATACTTATATGACTAAATATTTTTAACTGCGGTTACTTCTGTTGGAAATTAAATAAGACAATAATATGAAGCAATGCACAGTTCATACTAACCCGTGACAACCCATGGTCACTATTTTCGGTGTTCAACAACCATACAAACTTGATATTTATTTATATTATTAATACATTTATTGAAAGGGTCATTCAGCATATCAAGCTGAAAACCTGAAACATTTGATTAAAACTCCATGTTTGTTCGCAGCTCATGGACGCTACACTACAACAGCAGCGTGTGTGTATGATGGATTTTGTGCCTTCAGCAGCGTGTGTGATAGACTGACTTCAATGGTGTGGTGTACAAGAGTAATAATGGAAAACCATCTTGTGGTTTGGCATCACAAATAAGAGAGCTCTCCAGCCAGCTTCTGCTCGAGGCCAGCAGCTCCAGATGTTTTGACAGGATTGAATAAAAAATGAGAAACGATATCTGGCTCTGCTGCATTGATTTTTACTGCTTATTCAACTGTCCATCAAAAGGTAACATTATAGAAGTCTAATACTGAATTCTTTGAAATCCTTACAGTTTATAGCAAATGAACTGCAAACAGTTGCAGTTTGCAGCCAGGAAAACACAAACACGAGCTGAAAGTCAACAAAATGCTCAGTGGAACTGATGGAAAGTGCACGTTATGATACAATTCTTCGTTTTTTGTGTTGTTTTAAATCCTCCGTGTACAACCACCAGGTCATTGTGCTCCGCCTTCTAGTGGCCGAAGAGGTGCAAAACACTCAATAAATGCCAGAACTTGGACTTATTTGCAGATATTATCTGTGTAATGAATTATCTCCAGACTCAAACTTTCAGACATAATTTTAAGCACAGTCCGTCCTACACTGAGGCGTGAATCATCTGAGGACCTCCTCTTTCTCCTCCACAATCTTCTGCCTGAATGTGTTATTGCTACTTCAGACTGGTTATCAGCCAGCTTGTATTCAACACTGTAATTTAGCTCATCATCACAGCCATCACTCCCTCCATCCTAATTAAGGCAAATTACACACGAGGATATCATTACAAAAGCTACTGTTCCTTTAAATCATCACCCCCTTTTTATAAATATATATACACATAATATAAATATAAATACACACACACACACACACACACACACACACACACACACACACACACATATATATATATATATATTTTTTTTTTTTTTGTTAGGTGGGGGAGATCCACCAGTGAAGAAGAAGAGGGATAAACAAACAAACAAAAAAAAGCCCACCCCACATATCGCAAAGCCGACAGTGATACAGGAGCCGCCTGGAGCCGATCAGCCCTCCGTGGACTCGGTGGACTCGGTGGGAGGAGGAGAGAAGTTTCCCCCACAGACAAGCTCGGATCGCGGAGAGAGAAGATGCCTTCCTCCCCTAACCCAGCCGCACTGACAGCTCACTGGATTTAGTGATTCCCCAAAATTATTTGTTTCTGCAAGTTTATTCAGCCGGACTGGGGAGAGATTTTGAGCCAGAGGATGCTCCCGAGGGTCATTCGGATTTTGTATATCTTGTCTTTCTGCTTTTTCCAAGGAGGCTTTATCAGGTGAGACGCACTAACATTTATTATCATCATCATCATCATCATCATCCATAGTGTCTGTGCGAGTTGGGCTTTTTTTCCTTCTCAAACTGCTCTTCATCAACTTTTCGACAGCGCTGCTCAAATCACACCCGTCTATTGATGGACTTTTACTTTTTGAACTCGATATGTTAATGAAAGTCTTCAGAGGAAATAATAATAATAATAATAATAATAAAAGAGACGAGAAGCGATTCGGTGCGTTTTAAACTAATCCACATTACACACAAGCTCGATTGGTCATTATTTTAAGATTTGGCAAAACAAAACAAAAACACTGAACAAAGCGGTTCGTGCCGAGGGGGGTTGATATTAACACAATAAACAATTCAGCGCAAACTGCGACCTGAAGATTCAGTTTGTCATCATGGTCGCAGTTTGGAAAATGACGGCAAATGCAGATTAATAATGAACCCACCGGCAGAAATCAGCTCCATGATGGCAAAACATAAGAAACCCATCCGATTTAAAACCTCTCCTGGTCAAAAACTACCTGTAGAATTCATACTCTCATCGTTGTGTTCGTCTGGAGGCTTTTAGGAGGAGGAGAGAAAGAAACAATAAGGTTTCCATGTTGATCAACGATTTACCAACATGTGAACACGGAGTTCATTGGGACATCATGCATGTTAAACATCTGGATTCAGTGTTTAGAGAGTCAGAGCGAGATATACAAAGTTGTGCACACAGAGCACATGTGGTGGCAAATCCCACTTTGTGTGTCAGAGAAAAACAGAATAACGGAGGTGTTTTTGTGTCTCCCCAGTCTGAGCTGCCACACGTCTCTCTTCCACCTCACACTGGCTCCCTCAGACCACTGCCAAGCCCACCAGCTCCTCTCTCTCTCTCTCAAAACTTTTATTTGCAGCAGACACTTTCCCTATTTCATGCCCTGCCAACCTCAGGTGCGTGCTGAGGGGAATTAAGATCTGCATAATCCTTGAGCGGAACAGAGCTGTGACTCTGTTGAACCCTGGGGCAAGGAGAGCAGCTCTCAGCCTGGAGGGCAGTCAGCTGACAGCACCTCCTCTTGAGAAATTATATGCCGTCCTTCCAGCCTGTCTGCTATCAAGGTGGAGGGAATGAGGGGAAGGCGAGTTTTGCAAAAAAGAAGAGCAGGTCAGCTGTAAGACAGCCAGGGTCAGAGCGGGGTGTGGTGAAGTACGGGTAGAGTCAGAGGGTGAAAATGGGAATAGAGCAAACTAAGATGAAGAGAAATGTGAGGGCGATTCATTTAGCTGGAGGCAGTGAGGAGATTAGTAAAGTGGAGGATGGGGTGGGAGATGGAGAGGAATGGCTCACAGAGGAGAGATGAGATGGAGAAAGAGGTGGAGGGGCTGTGGATCTGAGGGACAGAAAGTGTCTGAGATGAGGAAGAGAAAAAAAAAAAAAAAAGATTGTCATGTAAAAGTGACGACCGGCTGGATTGGTACAATATGTTTCAGATTGGCTCGTTGGCAACAAGAGGAAATGTGGAACAGGAATGGAGGCTGTAATAAATAAAGTCGGTATCACACCCTGGTTTAGGGTTAAGACACGTACACAAGCATGCGTCTACATGTGTGGAAACTGACAGTCAGGTATTATGTCTTATTGCCACGTCTCAGGTCTCTTATACTTGAATGCCAAGTCAGGACACCTTGAATCTGTCTGGCATGTGTCCTTTCATGGAAAAAATACAACACAGAACAACTTCAGTCATTCGATGGAAAAGTTGTCAATTTCCATTGAACTGGCGCTGATGTCTAAAGTGTACACAGTTTTGATGATCTTAACGGGTTGAAAAAGTCCTTTTTGCACACTTTTCATTGGATTCCTCTTTTCTCCATTGATCAGGCTTGATTTTTGTGTTAAAAAATTATAAAATAAAATAAATGACGACACCATTGCAGTGCGGGAACTACCACGGTCAGCAGGGGTGGGGAAACTGAAGCGCAGTGACCATGACCATACATAGTCATACATAGGGGTTAACCCTAACCCCCTAACCCGAACCCATTTAGGGGGTGCTTACTGTCACCGTCTGGGTTTGAGCCTCCTGTGTAGGGAGTTTGCATGTTACCTCCCACAGTCCAAAGACAAGTGCAGTGGGTTAACTGGTGAGCATAAAAGGTCGTTTGTCTGTATGCATCAGGGCGTCCCCTAACCTCACCCAACGTCAGCTGGGTTTAGTATGGATAGCGTTTTTGCAGCATGGTCTTAATGATTTTATTGTGAGAACACAAGACAAAAAAAGGAAACATTTGCTCAAATTAATAAAAAGAGAGACCAGATTATTAGCTTTCATGTCTGACAATGTGTAGATACAACATTTTATGTGCATCAAGAATCTACTGAGGTGTGAGGCCACCTGTTGGAGACTGGAGAGCCACATATTGTTTCTCCATCTGACATGGAGCTTAAATTGTGCTGCTAACCTTTCCTCTCAACAGCAGTTTCTATTTGAGCTACTTCAATTTCTGGTAATGTTATTCTGAGAACATTATGCCTTAAAGCAAAACTAAAAATGTAGAGCAGCTTCTTGTAAAACATCATACAATGCTCCAAAAGAGGTTGTATGATGTTAATATAATATAAACCGAAAAACGTAATGCATTCTGATTACACCAGCAGTGGACACTAAAATACAGAAAATGTCAATTTTCCTTTTTTGTCTGTCCGTTGCCAAATTGAGAGCGAAATGCAGTGAATTGCATTGAAGTGAAGGGCAAAGAAAGCCACCAAGGAGCCCTTCTGTCCTTGCTTCCAGTCTGTGAGAGATCATGAGTCAGAGTTGGAAAGTCTTATCTTCCAGTGAAGCTGGGTCCTCACACGTCTGATTACTGGGTGTCTGCTTGATGTGTGTGTGTGTGCGTGTGTGTGTGCGCGTGCATTTTTGTGCATGTGTGAAAGATGTGGATTTGCTGGAGACTTTCCCTCCCAGTTGTAATGAATTATTTCAAGTAGATAATGACTATATTTGATGAGAAACCTAAACACATCAACATCTTCAGAAAGTGGGTCAGCAGCAGAATTATTGAAAAACAAATTGTAAGTGACATCTTCAGAAAACCTTGTCAAAAATCGTTCTAACTCAGAAGGACATAAGAAGGAAAGATTATTCATTGTACTGAGAGTCCTCACTGCATTGCTCTGTTTCTTCTCTTTGGTTTTATTTAAAACCACGAACTGTTTGAATGTACTGTCACTGGCTACAGAATAAAAATGCACCTAATGATCTCTAACATGGCAAAAAACTGAGATGAGTATTTTTGGGCCTATTTTGTTTGCGGGAAAGTCTCTTGTATCTGCATGGATAACTGACCCAATTAAAATGATGTGTGTGCCACTGATACTTTCTAGTGTGACAGTAATTTTGTTTAATTACATATAACCATTCAAACTTCACTCATCAAATTTCTCTCACGACTGCAGTTTGCCCCAGTGCACAAATATCTGTGCTCAAACCTCAGTAAGTATTTTTTTTCAATAGAAAACCAAACAACTTGCTGTTCCACTTGCTGTGGGAGAGCTGCACTGTCATTTGCAGCATGTCTTCTACCCCTCCTTCCCACATTTCCTATCACTTTTCAAGCTGCCCTGTCCAATAAAGTGGGAAAGCTTTCTCCTCAGTGACATGTACAAGTTTTTATTTTATAGGCCAAGTCAAAACACAATAAATCATGCGAGGATCTCACAGTTTTAGCATAATCTGGCCAGTCTCCTCTAAAGTTAACAAGCCAAATATATTTTGGCATCAACTCGCAACGAATGCTGGCAATACGATCAGCCCCAAACCACCTCCAGAGAAGCCCACGAAGAAATGTAGTGCCCCTGAGAAAAATCAGTCTTCTGGCAGAATTCACCAAAGCTGAAGCCGCAAAGACGCGGTGGCAGAACCGATCACTTCAGTAATGGATGGCGCTCCCACGAAACCCACTTATCTAAAGTCAAAGGCTTCCAAGCACAACATCAGCTGTATAAGGTTCAGGAGCTTAGCATTGTACTCATGACTGTGTTGATACCGAGATAAATTAATCAGATTTCACCCACAGGCATTATATCTTTAGTGATAGGCCATCATTAGATTGTAAATGGCTACATGTACTCTCCCACCATTGTCCATTTCATTGTGTAGATAATTTTATTAGCTATTGATTGCACTCATTGATAAATTCCATTTTTTGTCTGATTGTCAGAGTACATTTACCCTGTAGTTATTATACCTAATAGATTTTATTTAAAGTCTTTGTCCTGTCCTGACACAGCCAATTCAATTGAATCAAGAAGTCATGGCTTCTGCTATTAAGCTGATTGTAGTACTTATGAATGATATGAGGTTTGTGTCGCCCTTCTCACTATGAATCAAAGATATGGCATTACAAACTTAAATCTAAAAGTTACGGCAAATACGGCTTTCCTGCAGGGAAACATTAAAAGACACCAAATTATAACTCATATGACTCAAAATGTTTAATTAAACTGACTCGCATCAAGAAACACCCGTTAAAAAGCAGATGCAAAAACGCATCCCCTGCAGGAAACATGATGGAAAGAAGTCCATGCAATTTAGTGAATACAAAACTTCAAAAGCTTGTGCAAGGACAAAATCTTTCTGTGATAGCCTTTTAATTAAATTCTGATGGTTGTCCCAGCTGGTATAAAAGAATCTACAGCACCAAATTTATACCTGGAGGCTAGTAAACAAGTAGTGCAAAGACCTGAGAAAATGTGCCATGTGATTTGAGCTCACATGCGTGATTTTTGTGTGTTAATCTTTCAATGAAGAAGAGCAGTAATTTCACCTTGAGTTAAAGTATCACAGACACTCCTGGGTCTCTGTTATCCTTCCTGAAAACACAGGAAAACACTACGCACTTGGCCAACACGCAAAATAGAGCGGAGAGGAGTGCTGACAAAAATGGAGCATGAAAGGAGGACAGATGGGATGTTTACGTGAGTTAATGACTTAAAAATAAGCAAAGCTGGAGACAGGAGTCGAACAGACGGTTTCCTCTCTGCAGCCAGACCCACCACGGACAGTAGTGGAGTACTTATCAATGAAATATGAAGACTAAGGATACAAAGAAAATACATCAAAAGATAAAATAAAGTCGATGCATTTGCCCTGGCGAGCTTGAAATTCTATCAAGGATATGTTGATTAGTTAATCGTGACTTGTTAAATAAAACTTCAAAACAAATAACTGTTTATTTTTCACCTTCTCAGAAGAAGCCCTTTGGAGACTGGAATAGTTCCCACCCCCGACTAGTTTTAAATAGCAATTGTCTTAGCAGCCAGATCGAGTCACTTCAAGCCTCTTACTTTCTGCCAAAATAAGGAGCCTTCTCTTGTTTTTGATGTGATTGGACAGACTTTTAATATAAAATGGGAGTTGGTGAGAAAACACACTTAGCAAATCTAAAATCCACACCAAAGAAGCAATGTCTGAGACAGACCCCCCTATTGCTTCCATGGGCATTAAATTTGTGTTTGGATATATGGTGAAGCTGACAGCTTCCTGATGGTCTCCAGCGGTCATGCAGCACCATCAATGTTGGGCTGACACCCCGAGCTAAGATATATGACTGATGGTTTTCTGCCTATTTCAATCAAACCACATATGACCTTTCCCTTTTTTCAGTTATATAAAACGTGCATTACAATCCCCTTCGCCACATCCGAAGGAATGGTAATTTTCACTGAGATCCTGATGCCTGAGGATAAAGATAGTGGTTTATCATCAGGGAGGATATCTCCTGAAATACACCAATTATCTTCACGATCTTTTCTCTTATTAAGGATCTCGCCATGAATCTAAATGCTATAATCAGTGACATCTTACAATAACTTTCCATCCTGGATGAGGAATGGGTCTCTCTCCCTGCCCTTTCCTTCCCTTACACTAAACTCTGTGTCTGTGGGGCTTCTGTTGCCAGCTGAAATTAAAACCCTGAGCTGCTGAATAATAAACACATCATGAATTGTAATTGGTGCATATGAGCTGAGGATAGACATTTAATCTCTGCTCACATGTACCCTGTTAATGCTAAACCAGAATCACTTTCTTCACACATACGTATATGGATGAAAGGTCATGTCAGTACTGAAAGAAAGCTTTGTTGTGGCAATGTAGTGGCACATTTAATTCAAACAGTAAAACAATGAAAGGAGAATTGAGGCTAATATGAAACAAAGTAAGCGTGACGTAGGTCAGGTGCCCTCGACTCCATGGAACAGGATCACTGAATTCAGCAGAAGATGCAGACAACGGCAAACAAATAAAATGTACAAACTGTAAACCACTTCCCACATGGCTATGAAGCTCGAAAATGGAGGACAGAGAGGGGGAGTAGGGAGCATTTAGCAGCTTCAAAGTCAGGGATGCTTATCCTGAGGTGGTGGAGACCAAAACAGAGCTGAATGAGATGAATGGCAGTGATGTTCAAATTCTAACAAGGCGTTAATATAATTCCAGTTCTGGACCTCCATCCATTATTTAACTATTAATCCAAATGAAATGTTCATCACATAGCTTTGGTAAATAATCAAGCATATGGAGCAGTTTCATGCGTTTTGATGATTACAAACTATCAAATTAATGACATGGATAGTTATCTATGCTTGAGGAAAGTTCTATTACAGTCTTGCTTTGACGACCAGCTGAACTCGTACCTTTCAACAGCCACATCGAAACTGTCACCGGGACAGCTTTTTAACCTCAGAAACATCAACAGAACTAAAAGTTTTGTCACCCTTGAAGACCAGGAGAAGCTCATCTACAGTAGACTAGTTAGTGATTCCCCAAAAGGAGCATGAAACAGCTGCAGCTCATCCAGAACACTGCTGATAGAGTTTTAACCAGAACAAAGAGATCAGAGCAGTTTAGAACAGTTTTAAAATCTTCACACCGGCTCCCAGTCAGTCACAGAGGAGATTTTAAAACCCTGCTGCTTGCCAAATACATCTTAGATACATTTAGAGAATATAAACCTAGTAGGACTCTTAGATCCATGGACTCAGGTCAGCTAGTCTAGACCACAGTCCAAATTAAACTTGGAAAAGCAGCATTTAGCTTTTATGCCGCAAAAAAGTGGGACAAACTACCAGTGGAGGTTAAATCAGCACCAAATGTCCATACTTTTAAATCCAGGTTAAAAACATTTCTCATGCGCTTATGCATGAAACATGCACTGTACTTCCCTGAACTTGTCCATACAGCTGGATATTCTATCAATCATTTTAATCTAAACATTTTATGATTTTATGACTGACTTTATACATGTTACTTTTCTCTGTATGTAAAGAACATTGAATTGACTGTGTATGAAATGTGCTTTAAAAATAAACTTGCTTTGCCTTGCCTTATCCATACCATGGCCAAACTTTACAGTAAGATTGCCAGATTGCCAGAAATTAAAATTTCAACATTTGCTAGAATCACAGATTTAGTCAAAAATGTTAATTGCAGTGGCTTCAAAAGGAGGACCAGACAGATGGCCGAGGTAGGGGCACTGTGGATGTACGGCGTTCGCACGGCTTCAGTGTTTATCTGAAGTTTCTCTCTGTGCACAAACCAAACACAACAGATCAGAAGAGTTGTGTCAGCTTCTAGGTAACAAAGCTTCCAACCCAGTGAAAGCGTAATGCAATTAAGTGGACCTCTCCACTCTTCTTCTCTGGCCTTGGTAGATTAAAATGGCCAATCACTGACTAGACCAGCACTTTGGCTTTGAGGTTTACTACTGCAGCTCATCATGTTCTGTGCAATTAGGGACATGAAGTGGGGACCATTATAAAACCCTCCATCACGTCATTATGTCTGACCATATAGTGAACACTGATTAAACTTTACTTTCATGGTCAAGAGACAGTGAGGGCCACAAAACACCAGATCTCATAAGAAATGGTTGGACGAAGGGAAACTGGGGGTAGTGGAGTCACACTGAAGATCTGGAATTGAATTAAATTCTCATTAACCAAAGCATTTAGGAAGACCATGGAGCAATCAATCAGTAATTAGGTAGGCCTGTAATTTATCAGCCAAATACTGCAGGCAACCGCGCGCACACACACACACACACACACACGTCACTAATTCCAAGGAAAATTTACACCTCAGTCTGATCCATTAGGTTTAATTACTGTCATTTTGGCGGCTCCACTTGAATGCTACAGTTCAGTATGTGACACAATTTTGACCCAAATTTAACTAAAACCAAATGATCATTTGTTTGAAAAACGGCTTTACCAATAACCCCATTTTGGGATCTGCTTTCATCAAAATTAACATATTTTACCTTTACATGAAATTTGGACATTGATTTTCAAAGAATATTTCATCTTTGGTTTGCTTTGAAAGCAAAAGTAGACTTGAGAGATTGAGAGTTGACTTGAGAGACAGATTTACACATCTGTGAATTGTACCTGCATTATAAAAATGGCCACAATCACCTCACAGACAAGAGCATAGTCTTGTTCTTTGGTTGTCTCATAGCGGTTTGCTCTCCATATTACAGCCTGACTTAAAAAAAACTTCTCTGTTGAGGCAGCCTCTTTGGTTCTCATTCTGATGGTAGATACTAACACCCAGTGTTTCTCCCACCGTCCGAAGACAAGCATGTTTGGGTAAATCTAAATTGTCCGTAGGTGTGAGTGTGAGTGGTTGTTGGTCTCTGCCTGTCTCTGTGTGTTGGTGCTGTGATGGACTGGCGATCTGTCCAGAGTGTACCCTGCCCTCCCCCTGTGTGAGCTGGGATTGGCCCCAGCACCCCGCGACCTGGAAACAGATAAACAGTTGAAGATGAATGAATGAAAAAAAAAAGATCATACTCCTCTTGCTCCATTTTATTCCAGCTCAGGTTACAGATGACCAGTGAAGCAGAGTTTGTTGGGCACTGTAGGGGGAGCAGGGTGTCATTGAGGAGGATTACAGCTGTGTTGGTCAGATAACACAATGGCAGGAAGAAGGTCTCTCCTCTCCAGCAGCATGAAATGAGAGACATCCATGTTGGGATACAAAGCGAGAGTCTGTGTAATTCCCTTACGCATTGAATGAATTAATGCCTGATGTTTGGCCTCGCACTGGCCTGGAGGTGACTGTCTTTTCCTCACAGTGCAAAGATGCTTCGAGGGTAGAGCGCTACAGAGTTCACGTACATCCACAAATCCTTTGTGTTGCGACCTCTGGATCGCTGACAGACTTTTTCATACCACATTAGTGAGATGACTACTTGTCCTTGACAGGTGAATTGCAGTATTAAACTGTAATGATATCAAAGTGTGCTCTTCAATAATAAGTAGTGTTGCTGAGCCAACTTATTTTGTATTGGTACACAACTTCCCAGGACTGGTGGCTTTGAAAGGATGAAATCTTGACTAAGTTCATACCACATATGTTTTTGTAAATATTTCATTTCTGCAGTTTCCAACTTGGAATACTGCAGTTAAGTAAGAATTATTTAATGTCAGAGTTTCACCATTTTGGCTTCCCTGTCTTATTTCATTATCTGTCATTGAGGCAGAACTAAATCCTTGCGTCATGGATTCTGGGAAAAGTACCAGGAAAAGATAAGTACGCCTCATTTTGGACAAAACCATTTAAATGGATATCATTAAATAAAGTACTGTTAAACCAAATTAGTAAACCAATGTGGTTATTCATTTACAGAGCACATACTGCTGAAAGGAATTTGTGGGTTATTTGAGAATGGCAAGATAATGGTTGCAAAAAAAAAAACAAAAAAGAGAAGAAAACACTGCTGCTGGATTTTTAAATTAACTTTACAATCTCATGCATGAAATGTATTTATCATCACAAGTCATGGAAGGGTTAACACATGCTCAAGATATGTGGTTTAAAGCATTACCAGAATCACTCTATTCTTGGCCTTATTCATCACCCAGTGTAAGAGTGTATGAGATTCAATATATATATAAAAAAAAAAGGTTTTTTATATACATTTCTACTTTCTAAACAGCAGAAATTGTCATTTCAAGATAGGTCTGCTCATATTTACTTGTTCTGGTCTTAATGATAACTAATTTTGAAGAGAAATTTTTTGACTAGTGAATACATAAGAAATTATTTAATTGCAACTTCATTTTTGGTGACACACACTTTTAGTTATGTGTGGCCATGCTGTGTTCATGGTTATCTCAGCCCACACACTCAGACCAGAGCTCCCGAACCATCCGTAACAGGACTGGAGACGTGTCTTTATCGTGTTGAGCAGGCACAATGCAAGTCTGAAAATGTATTCACCTTGGTGCCTGACCACTGAGACTCCTGCCATTTGTCTGCATGTTCCCACAGGACGCCCACTTTGTTTCCTGAAATAGTGTGTCAAATCCTGTGGCTCTCCTCTTTGAATGAGAAATGTCGGCTTTTCAATAAATGGGTGGTTCGCCAGATAAACGAGTCATAGGCCCTGCTGATGGTTTTGATTTATACCGTTCTGTAGTCGAGCAGAAAATACAGAGAAACTCAAGAAACTTTACATTTTTACATTTATTACATGTCTGCAATGTTATTACACCAATACAAAACGATTTCAACAATGGACTAATTAAATCCACCTGATAGCAAAGACATGGAGCAGGACTAACAGTGCGTGGCCAACAGGATTAGTTTGTAGTCTGTCTGAACTTGTTTTCCCCTAACAGGCTAAAGGATTACCATAGCAGTATGCCTTTGTTCGTTAGAAAAACTGCAAGACATGCAATGTGTGTCCAGCTCTTGTGAACAAGACATCACCCTGGAAAAAGTGCACAAAGCCAACGGATCAATGCCCAAGTTGGTTCCTGGACATGAGCCTCTGAGGAAATCTCACTGAGCAGGTGTCTTTCTTGCCTCTGGGTTTTTCAAAACATAAAAACAGCTTGTTCTAATCATCAACTTTGTTACATCAGAGACTTGCCTACCAAAATGTAACATGGAGTGCCTTTATCCAGACTGTTGGTGTCTGTTGTTTAAGCCTTTCAAATATCCCAACCTGTTAATATCACAGGGAACGTGTTAACTAGTTAGAAAAATGTGCATACATATGTGAGTTAAATATTTTCTAATGGCCAAAGGTTCTTGTTTTCTCTGATGATTTTTCCCTACTGTGAAAATTCTCTTGTTGAGCTATAAATAGGTCTAAGAAAAGATACTCCTTGTTCATTTTCATTCATACAGATTCTTTCCATCATATGTCTGACATTGAGCAAACATATACCAAAAATAAAACACAAAGTGACCCCACAGTGCAGTCAAAGTTCTCTTCAAAAGGTAAAACCCAACTCCTAGTTTTGTAAAATTCCACCTAAGTGGCATAAATGAAATGAAACTGACATTTCACAAAGCCCCATTCAGCTGCCCTCTTTATGGGCATGATTCAGAAAATCCCGAGTAGACAGATGTCCATGGTGGATTTGTCATGATGCAGTTGGTTCCAGCCAACAGTTTGATCAAGCAAAACAGGCCGCAAGCTATGCCTACAACTTCCTTTCTCCTCACTGTCATGTCCAAAATATGGGTCACACAGAGTGCAGTGACCGTTTTTGTATACATCTCGATGTATTGTTTTTCCTGGAAGCATTTTTTTTCCATGACAATCTGCTTTACGATGTCCTCCTGGGCTGAAGCCTCACTTCTCTACACAGATTGACAGCAAAGCCCCAGTAGCTTAAATTCTTTGGTTGAAGGCGCAGGTGAACCATAACTAGGACCAAGCACATAGTGACTCAACCTCCAGCCCTTGGCTTTTTCATGTCTCGCACAATATGGTCTTATGACTTTGGTGCAATGGTCCTCAGGGCAAAGAAAAAGACCTTTTTACTTCCTCAGTAAAACAGGTAAAAGGATTCTAACACCACAGCAGCAAAAACACAGTCAGAAATGCAGCTTAAAGCAATTAGTAAACATCCCAGAGAGAAGTAAAAATTTATGATAGCTGGAAATGAGCTAGTTTGGATGGCAAAACAAGCATATTCTATCAGAATGTGATTTATATGGAGACAGATGTGAGCTGACACCTTTATCCATATTCATATAGGTGCACGGACACAAACATCAATCACAGCCAAACAGTCTTCAGCTTCTAATTACATGTTAGACTGTAGTCAACTGTACGAATCCCGCTGTGGAGGTTTCCCAATGGCCTTCGCTGCAGAAGGATGGGAGGGGCGTGCAGATTGCAACATGGAGGCTCACATGTTAAAACACACTCCATACCGCTTCATTACACCATCCTATACTGACTGCAGCAAAAAATCCAATCTTTCTGGGAATCCTTTTACTTCTTTTCATGCCGTTTCGTTACCATCGCTACAGCATGGAGAATATGCGATGGATACTCTGCTTTCATCATAATGTTTATATCCTCCTGCATCTGAGCACAGCCATTTAGCTTAAATTGAGGCTCATAACCACATAAGACTAAATTCACATTGAGGCATACACAAGCTCATATGCTATATACAGGATTTGATGGATGAATACACAGACACTTTCATATTTTCACATACATATAGGCTGGATTCTATATGCATTCATTTAGATATGCAGTATTAGTGTTTCTTCCAAGAGAACAAAATGGACAATTACTGTTTTACTGTGCGTGGAAACCCGACAGTACAACCCTAAAGCTTATGTGGGGAGCAGCTGTCAACTGTATTAGGATAAAGGCCCAGTTCACCTCAAACCCTGAAGCAATCTTCTGCAGTCAGAAGAGTCCCTTCTGTCTATCAGAAATCCTGCTAACTCTGTTTCTCCCAGACTGACAGAAGGCAATCTGTGCTGATATCAAATCTTAGATGTGGAAAAGTTGGCCTGAACAAAGAGAGACTTGGAGAGATGACCGGAAAATGGGGGGGGTCTGACAACACCCTAGATTCATCTGCCTTTGGAGGGAGGTGGCGACTTTCCTCAAGTTCACTGTAGAAACGGCCATTTAAATTTTAAAGCGGGATGTTGACTAAATTACCTTGATTGCATCGTGATGCAAATGTCACTGATGACCAGAGGTTTCAGTTCAGAATATACATTTGATAGAGTGCATGAATTAACACGTTAAAGGTCCAAAAGTCTTTAAAACCATCGTGAAGTTAGCTATTAAGTATCCAACCAACTACAAACTTCAATAACTCCTCCTTCCTCCTGAGTATTTCAGGTGGCAATTATGGTCTCTTATTAACACTATATTTTGACGTGCAATTACCAAGATCACAGCAGTGTCACCCAGAAATTACCATACAGTTTAATCACAGCACACTCATCTTGAATATGTTTAACATTTCTGCATGTTGAAATTCAGTTTCTTATTTTCCCAAGTTTAATTGTGTGACTATTTTCGGGGATTAGCCTAAAAAAAGGATACTTTCTTCACATGTGTGGGCTGAACTATTCATCCTGTCATAATTTTTTGACAGCAGATGTAGACATTATGAGTAGGAGAAAGTGCAGGACAGTTTAGTTCTGCTTTTCTGGCACACTGTACAGAAACCTAATAGACTAAAAGAAAGAAATCACAAAGAGGGGGATATTTCAAATAAATGTTCGTTTTAAGTCACTAGCCCAGAACAGAGTGCTGCAAATTACTTAAGGCTGCATCATGGGGAAAAGGTTGGGGTGGCAGTTAAAGTGCAGTGTGTGTGTGTGTGAGAACAAAAAACAAAAACGGGCCATCATGAACAAATCTTTCATCAAATTGCAGCTCATTGTATCCCTGTCATTACTCTGCTGGGTATTCCAGAGATGTCACAATCTCACAAGATTAAAGAAATTAATACGCATGAGCGATGGCACCGAGTTGGGTTAATCTAAATCATTAAGTTCAGGCTTGGCATCAAGACAGCTATATCAGCTATAGGCAGTACTTTTACAAGACATATATAGCATATATAGCTATTAGCATTTACTCATGGATGACCTAATTACACTTCACCAAAAAAAGTGAAAGATCAAAGTTAACAGTGGAGAATAGAAATGGTTCAAATCGGTACAAAAACTGCTATTTATATATATATGAAATTCCTCTGCATCTGTTTAAAGAACACTAAACAAATCTAATATTTTACATATCCCTCTGAACAAATGAAAAGATCAAACTGACAAAATCATTGTATGAATTCCAAGATATCATGTAACCAAAACTAGATGTAAAATTTATACATCTATAAATATATAAAACTATATATTGTTCTCCAAAAATGATTAAAACACATAAATGATCCAAACTATTACACCGCCATGTTATGTAAATATGGGCACTGTAACCCATATGTAAACAATGCACAGATGGATAATCCCCAAACACACTGTTGCCATAAATTACAGTACATATAGTTAAACTATATATGTGTAGGACACTATTTTAATGCTTTACGTACTGAAAGCCAAATTACAAACCCATTGTTGTTTTTGGTGTTTTCATGGAATTCATAGACAAAGGCTTAACTTTGTTCAATATGTTGTAAACGGCAAGGCTGTACTACATGTACATACTATTCAGAACCACAGTTACTAGATACTGGTGGCTATTCAGTGAATTAATGTAAGTGTTGGCTCAAGTGATGCAAGTAAAAATCACTCCACAGGCAAAAGTCAGATGTCTCATTTGTAAGTTGTGTTGCAACCTTCACATTTCCGTCAAACTGCATCACATTCTTGCATAAAGTACCTTTAACAAAGGCAGTGAAACTTCTTTAACTTCAGATAACACAAAGGCAGGTAATGATGTCGGGAAGTGGAGTCTTTAGCTCTTCAATCTTTTGCAGTAGAATGACAGATATCGCTCTACAGATAGAGGTCATAAGAGAAAATGACCGCAAAAGTCAAAAGTAATTTCAAATCCATCCATCTTCAATTTTTATCAACATAGAATATGCATGCATGCCCTGTAGGTTTCTCCTATGATATCAACCCAGTGGAATGGTTTCTTGTAATCTGCCTAGCAAATGGGAACTCTACATTGAAAGCTTAATGAGCACAATTTTATTTCACCTCAGCCTTCCGAAACACTAATTTATTGGTGACATACTGTACAGAGAGTTTTGTGTCAGTGTGCACATTGTTGCCAAGTTATGCATTCTCACTGCTCTTGTTTGATCTCCATTTGTCTTTCATGTTTTTCAACCTTTCCAAGTCTCAAATTGTGATCAATGTCTCCACTTCTCTTTGGAGGCTGAAGAGCAGTTCACCATCTAGTTTTAGCCAGTGTCAGTCAGAAGCTTTTAGCTGTAGGAAGCTCGCTCTATATCTGTGTTTCCATGCCTTGAAGTCACTAAGCTGGAGTGGCAGTGGTCATGTCATTGAAGATGAACGTTAAAGGGTAAATTGCAGCGTGCTCCAAATACCATTCCCCATTGAGCCTTTTGATCATAAGGGGGCAGCAGCAGCTTTACACCACCACATACTCTAGTAACATAATAGCAACACAGGCCATTAAAGACAAAAAAATGAGGTGTCATGGTATTAGCATAAAGTCGACTGTCTTTGGATATATGATATACTGTTAGGTGCCAGTTCATATGGTTGGATTGAAAGTTGTCTTGGGTCCAAAAGTCCTCCATTATTCTCCACTCTGAGATCCTTGAAATGAGAGCAATGCCCAAGACTCAAGTAGATGTCAAGGTCAATTTGACAAGCAGAAAATTAGAGCAATGTGTTTCAACAGGCAGGGAAAGCAATTTTGTTCTCCTTCCCATTATGCTAATGGCAGTAAAAAGTTGGTATGTTCATGCATGGCTGTCTAATGGGCCCGATATCCCCCAGCGCTTCCTTGTAGGAAACCAGGAACAGACATACTGCAAAATGATGTGCTTTTCTGATCACCAGCTTTCGAATGAAAAAGCAATTAACAGAATATGTTTGCACTCCATGGGTAGAATCCCTCCCCATCTAGTTAGAAGTGATTTTGGACAGTTGCTTCCAAATCTGAGGCTCAACAGTTATTGCTACACAGAATAAGTTAAAACCAATCGACTGGTTTTGAGTTTATCAGTAAATGCCACATTTAACATTCATACGTGTCCACATTTGTCATATATACTTGAACTTTGTCTTATAATGCAATAAGATGAAGAATTGAATTTGGAAATGTCAGTTTCTTTCTGACCTTGCTGTCCCTGGTCCATTTATGTCCTTGCACATTTAAGTTTAATGTACATTACATGCAGTGGCAGCTGCAGAAGAGCATTCTGCTCAAAGTGAGGACCATTTCTTCAGTCCTGCCGTCCCTGATCATTGTAGACATTAAATAGCAGAGTAGCCTGTAAATGGGAGCTATTGAAACAACATGTCCTATTTTGCAAGTGGAAATCAAAATTAATCATGACCCTACCTTTAACACTCACAGTAGTGCAAATATCCAAATCTTAAATTTAAACCAAAGGCAACATTCAGTGTCAGTAAAGAAAGCAATGTTCTTTATTTTTCAAAGCAGAAAGTGAGGGTGTGTCGGTCGACCTTCACGCAGCAGACAAGTTTCAATTCTGCACCTAATTTTGTATTTTATTTATTTATTTTTAGAACTGTAACCTTACCCTTAGCCAAGAAGCTTTTTAGGCTTATGATGCCAGAAGAGATCTGCCAAAATATTTCAGGGTTTGTTTATTACTCGTTTACACATTCGCCACACCGTTGCCCTGTGTAGATCATATAAACAGTGAAACAGTAGGATGTTGCTGAATGCATAATGTGTATATCTGTAGACTCAATCTGGTTGGCACATAAATACATTTTACAAGCAAATATTGGCCACTGCGATTCCCGCTTGCTATTGAAGGAGCTTTGTCCTGTTTGGGAAAATTGGAAGATGAAGCATCCATGTTTGCAGAAAATGACCACATCCCATGTTATTGAAGCCAACATTGAGCCCATGGTCAAGTGTAAACATTTTGATTAGAATGAACAGCTGACTGAAATTTCTGTTTTCAAACTTCTGATTATTTGCACACAGTTGTTTCCCATGGTTGAACTGCTGACAGGTTTGTCATAACTGGGTTTCTCCTCTCATGCCTGCAGTTCACACTTCCTCAGGTTTAACTGAGCACAAGATGGTCATTCATTCATTCATTTCAACCGCTTCATCCATTTCCGGGTCGCGGGGCTGCTGGAGCCAATTCCAGCTCACATTGGGCGAGGGGCGGGGTACACCCCGGACAGGTCACCAGCCCATCACAGGGCCAACACACAGAGACAAACAGAGACCAACAACCACCGTGCTCGAATTCACACCAGATGAATAACAAATTTCAATCAGATCAAAAGTACTAAAACTTAAAACCAGCAGTTACTGTACAGGTACAGTATATATCCAGGCAGAGCTCTGAGATTAAAGCTGCGCCCATTTGGTCTTCTTAGAACACTAGTAAGACACAGTAAGATTTAAAATAGAAATAAAATGTAGTAAAAATGTTAACACTGGATGATACGAAAATCATTCCTGAGCTGCTGGGAAGGTGGAATATTTTTACAGCCATTTCTTTCTGAAACTTCAAAGTGTGTGTGCACACAATTGTATTTCAGCTTTGGGTCAGCTTGACTTTGAAAAGCCAAATAAAATCCCTTGTTAACAGCCAGAGTGACAGCCAAAGCTCTATAATGGAGGGGAAGAAAGTTGTTGCATATTCTTGACAACAGTCTGGCATGGATGCTCAAATGAAAGGGATGTAGAAGGAAGTAAAAGGTCAGCCTCGATAAATGTCAGCAAAGAGCATCTTCATAATTGAATCATTCAGACAAAGAAACATGATTTAGTTTTGAAGGACTCTGTGAAGACACTTGCTATTACACTTGTAGTTTAATAGTCAATACAAACTAGATCCCATTTTAATCGACTGTTGTACAGTACATTAAACTCAGGTGTATTAATACCCGAAAGCATTTGCTTAAAACACAAAGACTATTTTTTGCCGGTAAAGATATTTACTTTGGAAATAGTCCCGCTTTCTTTCTTCATTGTATCCAAAACCTACAGTAAGAAACATCACTGCAAGATAATCACTAGCTTTTTCACCCACTGTTTGATAAAAGATAGCCAGAATTCAACCACCGATGGCAAATCACAACAGGAAAATGCCCAATTGGAAACGCACAAAGGCTGATGAAGATGTTCTGGAGATCCTAAGGGACACAGAGCAGAAACCCACAGCTACCGACACAGCTGATCTGAGAAGTTAAACCGTGAGATACATCACAAAGAGTTTACTACCTTTCCTGAAATTGTCAATTGTCATTCAAATTGTCATTCCCAAGAACCCACGGCAAATATGAGTGCTCACAAATAAAGAAATTACAGAAAGAAACTTTTTACAATGAAAGTGCTGTTGATAGAGATGAATCAAAATTTAAGATTCATTAGTCAAACACGAAGCACAAAAAGGAAAATCAATATCAGACACCGAACTGCATTCTCAAATCTGTGCTAGCACATGGTCATCTTCCAATATTTCTTGTAGACTTAAGTGTTTACACTACAGTTTTTTGTGTCTGAGTGTTTGTGATCTCCTGTCAGAGAAAATCCCACTTGAGACTTTAAGGATATTTATTTTTACCACTGGTTCACAAAACAGGTCGAACCCGAGGCCATCGTTTTATAAATAGCTCATTGTAGGAATAAGAGTTCAACCATCAATTTCTACTTGTGTGTGTGCATCTGTCTGTCTCTGTGTGCGTCTGTGTGTTTGGGGAACGACGGTGCTAGAAGAACTCGTTCTGCTTAACTTTTTTTTTTTTTTTTAAGCAGTATTTGTTGTATTGAATACCATTAAAGTTTCAATAAGATTTTTAATATTTTTTTTTCCCACTAAGATGTCTTTGGATTCAGCTCAGCTTTACCCCTGAAATCCTGAAAATACCTTCCAGAAATTCTTCAAATCCTGTAGCCCCTGACAATGCAGTTTGTGTGACTCGAAATACAGTCAAGGGGCCGTAAGATGTGTGAATCAGTAACTGGCTCTCCGCTCTCATGAGAACACAGGACATCAGCAAAGCTGTGCCTCGCAGGGGATTGAACCTGCCATACGTCTCCCAGAGTTTCAGATCATGACAAACCATGAACTGTTAACTGTTTCAAAGCTTGTGGTGCAATCAGCTGTGCTACAGCAGGAATTCATACGGTAAGAAATCCAACCCCCCCCCCCAAAAAAAAAACAGGGTTTCCTGTCTGTAGCAACATTTCCTCACATTCCTGTTTTCTTCTTTATGATTTTTTTTAAGTCTCCCTTTCCCTCTTTACTTTCTCCGTGGTCTGTTGGTTATTCCTGTCAGTGGCTGCCTGAGCCTCACCGGAGCTTGTATCAACTTCTTCCTATCCCCAGTGTGACTTACATAGCATTACAATTGAGCCATCAATTTGTCAAGTCTTACCCCTGCTAAGCTACAAGCAGCAGGGAGCACAGAAGAGGGAGGCTACCTCTGTTTCTGTCTTGCTTCTCTCTTGCCGGGGCCTAACAACAGTGATAAGTCTGACATGATGTGAAACTGATAATCTTTTACTCGCCAGCTCAGGCCAGCGGTTCGGTAGGCATTTTTCACCATCATTTCACTCCCACCGCTGGCTATTTTTTGCTGATGACTGACTTGCTGATAGCTATTGGCTTCTCTTTCTGTTGGTTTCTCATTGTTTCACCACCCTCACTGCTACTTCTCATACATAGTCCCGTTTTGCTATTACTCAAATCCCCTCTCTGTACTTTCTGCTTATGTTTGTTCCCCACCATCACTGGGTAATGTCAGACTGAGTTCCTGTAAGGAGGAGATAAAGCCCCCCAGCAGGGCAGGACCACAGCTGTCGCCTTCTGACTTCCTAGACAAGCTCATGGGGAGAACATCAGGCTATGATGCTCGCATCAGACCCAACTTCAAAGGTACTGTACAACTCAAGGCTGACCATCTCCGCAGCCCTTGAGAAAATTCAGTGGGAAGCACAAGCACAACAAACAAAACAAAAAAACTGATGGGTTTGTGCCAACCAGTCACGTGTACATGCTGAATGCTGCTCTGTCAGAAAGCATAGTTTGATCCTGAGGTTTCCAGCCCTCCAGTGAACACACTGCATCGGCTTGTCCTCATTTTCACCCCGTTTGGTTTCAAATAGGAAAGTTAGTTCAGCATTTAATTAAGCCTTGAAGGTGACAGCCATTTTGTTGTTTTGCCATTGACTTCATTTGCAGATAGAATATTTTACCATGCAGGAGAACACCGTCTCCTAGAAGTTACATTGATATGCTGTTAAATTGTTTTGACACTTGTGTTTTGATGGGAAAATAATTGCTGCCAGGTTTATTTTCACCGCAAAGTAATTTTAACAGTACAGGAATTGCCACATTTTTATGTGTGTAATTAATAGGCAGGGGTAGACAGTAAGGAAGTACATTTACTTAGGTATTATTTTTGGGGGATACTTTTACTTTCACTTCACTACATTTGAAGGAGAAATATTGTACTTTTTACTCCACTACATTACTTCTCTACTTTTGCGCTTACATCAGCTGATGATTTTTCTTCCACTAAATTCTGAGAAAATAAACTGTTGATTTGCATTTGGTTTGTCTCAACCATGATGCCATACCTGTACTACATCAAGCCATACGTCATGTTCACGATGAAACATAACTTTGGCGATCTGGCTGAGATGGAAAATGGAAGAAACAATTATCTCAAGCCCACGTTTGACGTTTTTTACACCAAAATGGATCTGGTTCAGTCAAAAATGTTTGTTGTGCTTACTGCGAACAAGTTGTATCACTGTCTACAAAAGCATGTCTTCCAACCTGAAAAACCAGACTAGACCAGATCAGACCAGAACCCTTCAGAGTCCGGACCCCCGCAGAGACCAGACCAGACCCAGAGGTGGACTTGATGTGTCCGGTCTGACACAGTAGTGAACCAAGTCAGTCACCCCCCCCCCCCCCCCAATCACTCACTATTTGATGAGTCACCCATTAACCAACCGGCTGCCGGGAACTGGTCACCCAAAAAGAAGGTCGCGGGTGTTACGGTTTCGTCAAGGCAGGCCAGGATCCAAATGGAGAGACGTTTAAGGAAGGATTTAACAATGTAGAAAACAAAAAAAAAGCCACAATAGCGAAAGTAAAAGAACAAACAGAAAATCACCAGAAGGGAAAACTAGACTTACTAAACAGCTAGAACTCAAAGTTCCCAGGACTCAAAAACTCACTGAAGGAATTACTAGAAAAACGCGGATATAATTATTTAAGAATCACAAGAGAGTGGATCTCAGAGACTGGAGGTATGGGCATCAATCGTCTGGCACAGGAGTCAGAGTGCGAGTGGTTTATAAAGGTTGCTTGATGGCCAATGAGAGGCAGGTGTGGCTCGTGAGCCTCACTCCCGAGCTGACCAGCCCCGCTGAGTGAGAGGGATTCTGGAAACCCCTCCAGAGACCGGACCGGATCTCTCCACAGACCGGTTCTTGTAGGGCCTCTTTAACAGAAGGTATTTTTGAGCTATAAACACGTCTGTAGCAGAATCACATCAGTGTATTGTATGATGAAAATAAAGCTACGTTCCTTTTGTGTATTTCCTGCGGTATTTTTTATATACTTAAGTAATTTTTTAAGCAAATACTTTTGTACTTTTACTTAGGTCATATTTTGGCTAAGCTACTTTTACTTGTATTGAGTAATATTTGATTACAGGAGTATCTGTACTTTTACTGAAGTAGGGAAGTTGTGTACTCTGTCCACCTCTGGTAATAGGCAAGTGGTGCTGCCTGATTGTGGGCACATAACGGACAGGACATCGAGGCAAATCTATATGTATTTGCTCATCACTGTGCTGAATTCAGTATTATTCACTGTACTTGTGAATACAAAAAAAAAACAAAAACAATATATAAAATATATAGCTTTAACATTTAGGGGTGTGAGTTTGCAAAAAACTTTCCTCAACTCATTGTTAATCAGTCAGGTGATATTTGTATTTGAAAGTAATAAGACTAAATCTGAGACCATTCTTGACCTTTTTTAAGTTTGGGTTCAGTATTATATATTTTTTAAACTTGGAATTACAGTTTAAACGACAGAGTTAAAATGTTACGGTATTAGTATTATAACTAAAAACAGAGCTGATATGACTATTACAGTCACAACATCTTGAAAAGAAAATAAATGTAGAAAACGCTGTAAATTTTAGGAGGCACATTAGGAGGTACATTATAATTGGCATTTTTTATGTGACTCACACAACCCTGTCTGAACTGAGGGATGTGAAACTCTCCTCTTCCCACAGGTCCGCCTGTGAATGTCACCTGTAATATTTTCATCAACAGCTTTGGGTCCATCACAGAAACTACAATGGTAAGAACATCATGCTGGAACTGCAGAAATGTTAAAAACTGGTATTATAATTAGTTTGTGTCTCAATATAATTGTGGATATTGTGTGGTGCTCTTGCGTTTCTCCCATTCCTCAGAAATATCTGGTAGCCCAACACCTTTTCTTTTCTACAAACTTTGCTAATCCGCTCATTGCTAAAGCCATTCCCTCATTTCTGTGTTTCCTGGAGCATAACAGTGCAACCTTCAGAGACCACTGGGTCACCGTCACACCGATAATGAACTGTCCACTCTGCAATTAAAATGAAAAGGAAAAAATGAATGAAAAGAGGGCAGTTAGCGAGGACAAGGGTTTGAGAGAAAAGGGAGCTGCTCTCAAGTCCGTACTTGCAGTGTTTGAACTGCTAGGTCAGCATAATTCAGCAGTGAACTGTTTAAAAGGTGCTCAAAGAGGGCCCAGAAGAACAGACCACTGATGGCTTGGTTAGCACTAATGATGTCATTGTTGTCACTGGTGAAGCATGCCTTTTATTCTGATAAATGAAGTGAACAAGAAAAGAAAATCTACACAGCCCAAAGATGAACTCTGAATTAATTGCAGGGGGTTAAGTTCTAATTTAATTACTCATGCATGCCGGCCGCAGGCAGGAGTGATTGTGTTCAGCATTTGTCCTTGGCCTGACAACCCTTTGTTCATCAGCAATGGTTGAAAAGCAGCGCACCATCTTATTCAGTAAAGTCAGCTGAATATGAAACAGGGGCATCTCAGCAAGAAGTTTGTTACCTGGTATCATTACAATATATGTTCATGACAGTGGCCATTTATTCAAGTCATTCAACCTTTCCTTAATTTACAGAAACCACATTTTCTTCTTTTAATGAACCATTTGCTTGTTTCAAATCTTTTAAGAGTAAGACTACACCGAATAACGTGATGTTGCTCAACTGTACAGGGAACAGAAGGCCATAAGCATTTCATGCTATCAGTACTATAGCTGGACACAGAAGATAGATGTGCATTATAGCCATTTTAAAATGTCATTTGCTATTCCTAAATAATAGATCACAGTTCAATCTTGCATTGAGTACTATGAATTGTTCTGTTCATTTAGAACAGACTATAATCCTGATCGGTACCAGTCCATTCCCAGATGCGCCTCAAATTGCCACAGCTGAATGAACCCCTTCAAGTTCTCATTTATTGTAAGCTGCAGTGATCATATATTTTCCAATAACTACCCTGAATTTTTCCACAGGACTACAGGCTCAACGTATTTTTACGGCAAAAGTGGAATGACCCTCGTCTGGCATACAGCGAATACCCAGACGATTCACTTGATCTGGATCCATCCATGTTGGACTCCATCTGGAAACCTGATTTATTCTTTGCAAACGAAAAAGGAGCCAATTTCCATGAGGTCACTACAGATAACAAGCTGCTAAGGATTTTCCAAGATGGCAGCGTTTTGTATAGCATTAGGTAAAAGATTGAATCCATCAAGTTCTAGTTTGGCATGTCAGGGAATGACATCAGGGATTTAATCAAGGATTAGTTATGGTGGGATGTCAATAAATACCCACAAATGTAAAAAAAAAAAAAAAAAAAAAAAAAAAAAAAAGTTGGATATTTATGTTTTAATATCAAGAGTTATTCAAATACAAACAATCACCAACTGACTTCAGTGCATCCTCTAGACTTGTTTCTGGCCTACAGTCTGTAATTACGGATCAAACTCTAAATACACGCTACAATTTAGGTAATGATAAGAGAGTCACTCACGAGGGTGCTTATAGTTTGTTCCTCATGTGGTGAAAAAGACATTGTGTCAACATAGCACAGTAGCAAATGGGTGCCTGTGTGTATGCTGCTCTCTCGCCTCTGGGCGATGCATTACAGCAGGTAATTATACAGCTTTCTTCCACACAGTCACAAAGCGCTCGCTCTTCATCTCCCTCCCTCCATTTATCCCCTCTGAGGATTCATGAAGGCTTAATGCGTCCACAACACAACAAATAAGCAAAAGGATGTTTACTCCGATTACTTTGCCATTAATGTGCTGCAATGGATAATCTAATGACAGTAACTCTATATCTCAAATCTATTGCTTTAAAGAAAAAAAAAATCCCCTACTTGGTCAATTATATTGAACTGAACACCATTAAACAGACTCATTCATGATTTGAAAAGGAAAGCAGCTTACTACTATTTATTTGGCTGGTAATCCGGCTTTTTTTTTTTTTTTTTTTAATTGTTGAGTGCCTTTTCCTTTTGTGCCTTTTGACATTCCTTATGGCTCCTTTTCTCTCTTCAAATCTGTCTGTCTCAGGCTGACTCTTACTCTATCCTGCCCTATGGACTTGAAGAATTTCCCAATGGACATTCAGACCTGTACCATGCAGCTAGAAAGCTGTGAGTCTTTTCTTCTGCTTTCTTTTTTCCTGCTTTTATCTCTTCTCCTTTCTCCCCACTCCTCTTACTTTTGCCAACTGCTCCTTCTGCTTACTTCTGCTAACTGATCCAACTTTTTTCTCTCACTGTCAGGGTTATACTCACAAAACCCATACGGAAAATAGTGTTCGCTCATTCCATCACATTTTGTGGTTATGTATCAAAGATTTGTGAATGTGACTGCCAAGCTGGTAGGTCATAAATTTTTCTGTGGTGCTAACGTTCTGCTCAGTTTGATATTTGTGTGGTTTCCAATGCCAAGAGCATGTCGTGAATGATTATTTCATGTATAGTTACAATCTATCTTAAGAAAAAATTAATTAGATTCATAACATGCACACTCACTGTATTGTGAACAATCTTAGATTGTACACTGCAGTATAACTCAGAACCCCACAGTAGAAATTAACAATGTTTGTGTTTAAAAAAATAGTCTAAGTCCTCATTGTTCACTAGTATACCACAACAACACAAAACAATAACACAAGGTCAATGTTTCTCTATTTAGCCTACATTTCTTCTACATGGATTATCAGCTTTTTGCCTGGGACTGAAAGCCTAAAAGCACAGCTCATGTATCAAGTACATTTCACCCCCTTACAGCGTTTGTGTTTTAAAACAATTCAGCTATAATTGTTGAGTCATCCAGAGACAATCTCTTACCCATCGAGTTAATGTCACCTTTATTAGCCGGCTATTCAGAGCTGATCTACTGTACATGTATGAAAGAGCATTTAAAGCTTGGTCAGTAAACTGCAGTGGTTTAGCAAATGGGCCATTGTTTGCCCTTTTCTTTTTTTCCCCCCTTTAAAAACTTTCCATTTTCTGAACATTTACAAAAAGAAGCATTCAAAAAATGTACAGAATTAATTCTAAACCTTTTAAAATGCTATCGCTGATAGAACGTATGGTAGCGATATTCTCCCCTTCCATTCCTCCTTTGCCTTTAGCAGAGATACTATCTGCCCTCTTGAAACCAATTTCCTGGATATAAATAATGAAACTTTAATTTTGTGTCCCTTTTATTATCAGTGACCCACCCCCTGTGCCTACAGATGACCTAATTTCCCCTCATCAGGACAAAAGATTGAGCCAAGAAAAAAGCAGGAAACAGAACATTTACACAATGAAGTCACCGTCCCTTTTCTGAAGCATTGCTCAAAAAGAAATAAGTCAGGTTGAATGGTTGCATCTCTACCTGCACCCTTATCTGATTCAATAAGAGCACGAGGAATTGCTTTGTAGAGAACCACAACTCCCTCTCTGTATTGGAGACAGCATGATTTATTTCTGTAAATTAACACAGGGTCAACCAATAAAAAGAAGCGATGAGTTAAGATATACACCAGCCAACATAAAAACAAAAACAAAGATATTTTTCCTTTGGCAGCATGAGAAGGGAACAGATGTGTACTTAAGGCAGCACTGTGTCTACATAAGTCTGCGTTGGCGTAAGTGTGTCATATCACACTGCCATTTGAGGAGATGTAAAAATTTCTGATTAAAGGCCTGTTGGGTAAGGAAACTTGGCCTTGTGTTGACAAGTGTTGGTACACCACCCAAGGGTGTGATCACCTTGGCTACAGCTTGATGTTAAGAGGACATTATAGCTTTTACTGCTACTAACGCAGCCGATGCACCACCCTCTGTTCAACACGAGAAAGAGAGAAAGAGGAGGGCGATGAAAAGAGGAGTGTTATCTTCGGGGGTTTGAGAAAGCCAAGGCCAATCTTCTTTTCTGGCCTTTCATGTCATGGGCTTATATAGACATAAATAGATTCTGCCGTATTCTGACACATCAAAGCCCCATATATATGCAGCTTATACTATTTCACTTTGCCTTGAGCCATTAGTGTTCAGTAACCCCAAATCCACTTCATAAATTGCATTATAAGTGAAAAGTAAGACTAAGACAGCAAATATGTATCACAACCCTACAGTATCTACTTTTGGATAATGGCCTTCATTAGGTGAACTCCCTCTTAACACGAAGAAGGAAATTATGTGTGACCAAGTCATTCTTGTACTTTACTAAAATATTCCAGGCAAATATTCTCATGAATTTCACTTTTATTGCACCTTGAACATAACTGCCAGTTGTGTTTTAAAGCCTCTTAGCTGCAGCAAGTGGAAGAAAAGGAGACCATTTCATTATCTATTGAAGTGTCGCTTGATACAGCTGGAGGTGTGAATGACTGAGTTCTCCTCAAGAACAAGATCGGCATGTTTCAGTAGTGTTTTTTTTTGTTTTGTTTTTTTTTCTTTTCCAGGCATGTGGTACAGGATGGGATATATCCTCCTGAATAATTGATAGCGTTGTAACTCAGTCCTTAAAGGCCCCAGTAGACTTCAGGATTATTCCAATGCGTGAGGAATTCTGTGTTGTTGTTGCATGTGGCATACATTTTTAATAAACCTCTAATCAGGCACAGCTTTGAAACAGATCATGCAAATCAGCAACAAATATGCGTTTGCATTTCAAGCGAGTAAGCAAAATAATTATTGACCCATCGCGCATGGTGGTTTGTAAATGCTCTAGTAATTGCCAGCTGATGTTTTCCACTATATTGCATATGTTGTTGCACACTTTTACCCTCATGCAATGCATCAACAGGATTACACACACTAATAAGCTCAGTGGCAGTCAGCATACGCAGTGACTCCACTGTGCTAAGCAGATAGGCACTGCATGTATCTAAGGGCATGTAACCTTCAAGTGACCATGACAGCACGAACGTAGCTATGGTGTGACCTTTACTGTGACAAACATGATGGCAGAGGGGAGCTGGTAGCTGGACAGATGGGCTGAGGGCCATTACATCACCGCAGTCCTCCAAGTTTCATCCTCGTTCTCTACGAGTCTCATTAGCCAAGGTTTCTAATGTTTGAGGCACAGATTTTATTCCATACTAAAAATCCCAGTGCAAATTAGGTTAAGGAGGAGGAGGAAGTTTGTGTGGAGGCTCGTGCAGCACATGCTTTTTGACTTTTAGAAATGCATCAAAAACTGCTTTGTCTTTGTGATATGTCTTTGCAAAGCCACAGTTCACCATTTCTGCCTTATTTAGATGTCTTCTCTCTCCTTTTTATCTGCCCCATTCTTGTTTCACAGTTGGTTACACCATGAATGATTTGATCTTTGAGTGGCTGTCGGAGAACCCCGTTCAGGTGGCTGATGATCTCACCCTTCCACAGTTTGTGCTTAAAGAGGAGAAGGATTTGGGCTACTGCACAAAGCATTACAACACAGGTACATTATAAATTTCATCTTAGGTGTTGGAAAAATTGACCTCATGCTAAAAAGACACATTTTGATAGATTTTCTCTTCAGAAATTGATGTAAATGACGTAAGTGTAAGACAGTTATATATTTTTACATGTTGGGTTTTCTGCATCACTGGTGAAGATAAATGGATAATTGCACTTAAAAATAATGTAATCACTGCAAATCATATTTAGCTAATATCAATCAGTATCATTCGACAATTGAAAGACTAATTTAAAGAAAAAAAACAACAACTACCGGTTTTATGACATGTCTTCAGGTAAATTCACCTGTATTGAGGTCAAATTCCATCTGGAACGTCAAATGGGCTACTATTTGATCCAGATGTACATCCCTTCCCTCCTCATCGTCATCCTGTCATGGGTTTCCTTCTGGATAAACATGGATGCTGCACCTGCCAGAGTGGGCCTGGGTATCACCACTGTGCTGACCATGACCACACAGAGCTCTGGTTCCAGAGCCTCGCTACCCAAGGTGAGTCTCCGTACTTGTTCTTTGTAACTGGATAAAGTGTTCAGTAAAACCTCATGCAAGGAGTGAATTACCAATCAGTACGTTAACATTTTACGTTGATGCACGTTTTTGCTTCACTATCATGGCTTGTGTAGTTGTTGAAATGTTTGTTGGGCTGTGTAACTTGTTTATTGGTGTGCCTGAAAGCACAAAGAAAGTAAGTTCTGTTGATGAGCTCACATATGCTTTTCTTGCGACAAAAAAACTCCACCACCATGCCGCACATATTGAAAGAAAATGGTATCACATTAAGCCATCAGCTCAACAAAAAGGTCAGAGACCAAATAATAAAAGAATCTTTAGTCTAATAAATGGAGCAACGCTTGAGTTTGAAACTTTCACATTATTCTGACATTTTGAGTTGACATATCCCACAAAAACTGATACATCATTTAAAAAATACCTTTTCCTTTAGTTCCTGATATGCTGACAAGGAAAGCATGAGTGGCCCATGAAATGAGTGACAGAACAGTTTATTGGTTGTGCCCTCTAAAGCGGGTTAGACCACATTTACTTATGAAATGCTGACAAGTCCTGATCCAGGACAAGGCCACGGGCTAATTAGAGAGATCACAACAGGCATGTGAGGCAAAGTGAGGACACTCACGTGTAGAGCGGTGGCCGGGGGGGGCATCTACTGGTCTGTTAAAATGTGTTTTATGAAATGTTGATGAGATCCTGCATCACTGCACAAGATATTAGATTTTAGGTAACCATAGCAACAGCGCCTCTGCTATCAGTTGACTCACCAGTCGTAGATTTTGCCTGCATGCTGACCTGAGGAGGATTTTTTTTTTTTTTTTTTTAATTAAACCAGTGCTGCTGCCTTTGTCCAGGAACATCCTGTCCACATTTACACAGTTGGTACTTCTACAAATACACATGGATTCTGCTAAGTATTATCAAACTTTGTCTAAAACTACTCTCCTGTTCATGCACACTATATTAAACTGCACCATTTCACATATATTATATTGTTTCTATCAAAAAATTTGGTGGTGTTCGTGTCAGAAGGTAACTTGTGGTCATTTATCAGATGGCTCATTTTAACCCATCCTGGATTGTGAGTGTCTGAGGTACTCCTTAGACATGCGACCCCAACAGAGAAAGCCCGCTGGCACATTCAAATTCATAACCTTTTTGTGACAGTGCTAACAACTGCAGCACCATGTCACAATATTTCAAAACAGTATAATACATTAAATATTGCTATATCCCCTCTGCTTGAGCAGTAGTAGTGTCCTATCAGAGGTTCATTGTGAAAAGAGGGTATAAATAATTAAATGTATAGAGTAAAACATTTGAATTATAGAAACCCTAAAGGTTTTAAATTGGTGTTTTAACAGTGAAAGGTGACAAAGATGTGACGTCTGTAGCATGAGTATGCAGTAGAGGTGTTTATTAAAACATGGTTGATGTGTTTCCAGTGTCCACAAGAGGCTACAGTTTGCACCCAGCTGATGTGTCATTTCCTCCCCCTCTACCACCACAGCCATGTATGTATCTGTAACAGTGAGAACTGCTGCTCAATTGAGTGAAGTTTCCAGACTATGCTTGCCCAGCGTGCGTTGCTGATGTGTTGTGACACATCTCATGTACAACAAAGCCGGGGCTCTCCCCGAGTCTTTGTCGTGACCTGTCTCATGGCTATGTGTCAACTGCCCACATCCCACTGACTCATTACAATTCTAGGCCACACCAATAATGTGTGTCATTACAGGCCGGAGCTGAGGAATGAGGAGATTGTGGATAACTCAGATTATCCATCAAGCTTAGTGATTGACTATTGATGATTCTGACCTTGCCTGTTCCCAGGTGTCCTATGTGAAGGCCATTGACATTTGGATGGCAGTGTGCCTGCTGTTTGTGTTTGCTGCCCTGCTGGAGTACGCAGCAGTCAACTTTGTCTCAAGGCAACACAAGGAGTTCATCAGACTGAGGAAAAAGCAACGGCAGCAAAGAATAGTAAGTGAGAAAAACACACAGACACTCTCTCCCAGGCTAAAGCCTGTTCCAACAAGGAAAACACACACAAACACACAAGTCCTTGTCAGCCCCTATAATACTGCCTTATGGATCTTGTTATTGTGGGACAGCGTATGTTCAGGAACTGACAATATCAGCACGCTACAGCTTGCTGTCACATTACATGAGGAAGAGCTGCACTGACCTGTAAAGAACCTCTGTTATCCTACCCCCTCTCAGGGTGTTTGCTGTAGGAGCAGCCTCTTGACAAACCTCCGGAGATATCCCACTCTACTGGGACCACCCAGATTAGCATATTTGCATGTTGTGACCAGTTGTGGCCAGCATGAGAGGGACTGATAGGTTTATTTAAAGCATTGTCATTAACTGATATAATTTCATCTGGATAGATTAATAGACACAGTCACTTGGAACCTTTCAACCAGTTTCACTTCTGTGCCATGTATGCTATGTGGTTAGCAGTAGTGCAGAACTTTAGGGAAAATATGTTATTTGCCTCGAGGTAGATAAGACTGTCATCTCTCTTTCATAGACCAGCTGCCTGTTAGTGTATCTTACAAAAATCTGACAATCCAGCAGCACCCCCAAGGGTCAATGATTTATGTTATCCCTCATTTGTTCAATGTACACAAAAAAATGCCTTAAAAGCCACAGAAACTACAGCTTTACGAGACCCTGCTGCCACACCACTAACCAGAGCCAAGCCAGCAATCCACACCTCCCGACAATGCAATTTCTATTTATTAATGGCTTCCTCCACTTGCTCCAGTAAGGCACTGTAGTTATAAAGCTAATGTTAAGGAGACACTGAGTGTCATGGGTTTTTCATTTGCTGATTACACAATTAAACGTTACCAAACGGATGTCCAGATTGTGCAGAAGGCAAATTGTTACGGTGTCCAGCAGCTGCAGCCTCCAGATACTAACTATGAAGACAAAACAAGTAAAGCAGAAAAAGAAAAACAACAACCAAAGTGATATTTTTCACAACTTAACAGCTTGTTCTGGTTAAGCTTTACTTGTGATCCATAAAGCATCAATGAATAGCTTATTATGAATACATTCTTTGCTTTTGGCATCAGCCAAACATGTGTCCGGATTCAGCTCGAAAGGAAAAGAGCTTTCATTTGCCATGAAGCGTGAGAACTTTGACAGAGAGAGGCTATTCTCAAGAGAAACGGATGAGATGTCTTGAAAATCCCATTATAACAGTTAAGACTGGGCAGCCTCCCAGACCCACGACTGCCCAATCTTAACTGTTATAATGGGAGTTCGCTGTGAAGGCAGAAGAGTCCAGCAGCTCCACTGGGCGGTCTGCCCTGCTGCATTGATACAGCAGAGACATAATGATGCTCTGGAGGAAAGGACTCCCCCTGTCCACATCAGAGGCATAATTACTTCCACTGAGGACTGTGAGGTCACAAACTATCCATCTGAGAGATATTGATGCATCGTTGTGTTGTCCTACAGAGCGGGAGGGAGAGAGGGGCTGGGAATCAGATGGCGTTTACAATTCCCAGATTGGCCAGGCTTAATCAATACACCTTTTCCAGCCTTGTGTTTGGTTTAGAAAACAGCAGAAATGTCAAACTACAATAAGTGCTGCTTACCCGCATAGCCTGCCACACTACAAAAATTTAAGATTTGTAAATCCATTTATACTTTTCTCTTGAAGAGGCTCCTTGAGGATTCATTCTTCATCTTCAAAGCCAGCTCTCCAAACTTACAGTGGCAGATAATGTCCTGTATCACCGCACTCACAGCATCCCTCTAATTAAAAACTGCGAACGTCTGTTCGAGTTTGTTTGGATTTGTTGGTTTGCATCTTTAATGGTTTTATTTTTGGCATGTTTCAAGTTTTTCTTCTAAATAAAGTTATTTATTTAGATGAAGAATTGAAGACGAACCAACTATTCAAAAGAAATGCAGTAAATGCTAAAGTATTTCTCTGATAAGAGTTTTAATACTTGTGTTTTTCCTCAAAAGCTCAAATAAAAACACTAACTGCAATAACTATTTTAATTTATCTACCTTCCTTTCCTATGGAGGTGTTTGACAGTCAGCCTGGGAGTGTTGAGTCACTGCGGAAAGCAAATGACATCCCTGGTAACACTTCAGCCTACAGGAATTTGAATCAGCACTGCAGCGCCTGTGCCAGGGTAAAAAAAATTAAGTAAAATTGCCCCTTGTGTTAACCTTGACCCTCAAACCTAATTTTTGTCTGTGGCCACAGCCTCCGAAATTGATTGTGTTGTGCAGTTTTCTCTTCAAACCTGACTCTATCCTGGCATCTCTCCCGCGGCCTGTTGACCCTTTCTTCCTGATGTCTGCTCCCATGTACTGACATTACTAATGTGCTTCTAATTTCTTCCCAATTTATGACCTCTTTAAATTTCAACATGAATTCCTTCCTCTTCTGTCCTTCTTTTCTAACTCTAAAAGATTGTTGGCATTCATTTAAGACGTAGCTAACAGGTAAACAAATACTTGATTGGTTCAAATGCCTAATCAAAATAACAGTTAAACATTTTAGGATTTAAGTGTCTTTGCTCTCTGGATATTTCTCTGTTATTGTGGCACCTAAAGTCAGTATAAAGGAAACAAGGAAACAGCTTGTCTGGCTTTGTCAGAAGGTTCTTATTGATTAACACTAGACAAGACTACTTGTTCCAATATTTATGATACCAATTTTCCTAAAGGCTCATTTTAACAAGGAAGTGGCATTGATCTTCCAATCCAATTTTCCACATCATGAGCTGAAGCTGGTCTTTCACATTTAGCCATTCAATTTACACCTTAAGAAAAAACTGGCACCTGTCACTCACCCAATTTACCACACAAAGCAAAATTATAATTAGAACCAGTCTCAACTGCTCTTATGCCAACAAATCAAAGTGTGTGGTTACTGCCAAGCACAGACTAAAAACAATGAGCACCTATTATCTTTAGGGAAACGCACCATTAGATCTTTGCACATGATGTACTGTATCGTTTAGGAAGGAATAGGAGGGATAATTAAGCTGTGAAGAGCTACAGCTCCCTATCCCCTTGTTGTACAATGTAATTTGTCACTGGGGCACCGGTCAGAACAGAGAGTTAGTCACAACAAGAGAAATGTAATATGGAAGAAGTTTACAATAAATGAAGGTAGCAGCTTCGCCCTGAGCTAAACCATGAAGGTGCAAATAAAAGGCAGTTGGCACAGATTAAAGGTAGGGAAGGTTTTAAAAGGACTAAGTGAATGTACAGTGCAAGAGAAATGTAACGCTAAGAGACAGGTGTGAAATACATTAGTCACAGTGAACCTTTGACAGGAACTGGAAGTGTCTCAGAGCTGAATCTGTCCACACAGCAGTGGGTCACAAAAGTTCAGGAGAGAGCTGCCAGGGTCAGTGGAAGAGAGCTGGGGGGGCAATAAGGGGGGCACAGGGATCAGAGCTTTCAGGGCACTTCATGCTGACTACTAATCATCCAATTTAGATCCCACATCTTCACTTTCCCCTGCTAAAGTGAATCTCTCAAAGTGTCAGAAGGCTGTCAGAGTTAAGCTGCATGTCTATTAATATTCTCTTCAGAAGGCAGAACAGCGTCTCATTCAATACAAGAAAGTGCCCCGCCATTCATCAAAGCATAATGCCAGGCACAGTTTGGGTTTTTTTGGTGGAGCTCAGATCAGGATTTAGTAATGGGCGTTTTGAAAAGTCTATCATTCCGAAACTTGAAAGGAGAGATGGAGGTTAATTTTTTGATTAACTTTCAGAATTATAATTTCTTTTCTTCCCTTTAACGAAGATGCCCTCCAATTCCCCTCTCTGTGTTGCCAAAACTTCAAAAGTTTTAATTGATTAATGAAGAGTCTGTCCCTTCATGTGCCTCCCCCATGTTGCTGTTACGCACAAGGTAAGTGCCGGTTAAAGACAGCGATTGAACAATTCTGAAGGTTGTTCGTTAAAGACTCCAATATGCTTCCCAAGTGATGACAATAATGTGGCCACCATGTTTTTTTGATCAGTTATTTGTCTGTAGTTGTTCCAGTTGGCATTATTATTTTTACATAATGTAAAAAAAAAAAAACAAAACAAATCATTGCTTGTGGTGCACACCAAGAGCAGTTACATGGATTTAAAAACAGAAATTAGAAGCCCTTTCTGATGGTTACATTTGAGGTAAGCATTAAGGCAATAAATAGTGAGTTAATACATTTATTAGTTTCTGTGTTTAGAACATACAAAATACTGCCTCCTTTTACATGCAATCCCTGACAAATTTACTGTATTTAAAAATAATCCTTTTTCATGGGTGGCCCACTTCTTTTTTCTGCTGATGTCCTTAATCTGTTACACTCCACTAGCCTTTTTGTGCTGCTACACCCCAAATGCATTTGGGAATCAGCCTCCAAAAGGAAACGTGAAAAGCTGTAAGTTAATACTTGTCGACAGCGGGAGGCCAGTCAGTTTTTGCTTATGCTTGACTCCACAGGAAGAGGAACTGATGAGGGAGAGTCGGGGTTTTTACTTCCGGGGTTATGGACTGGGTCACTGCCTGCAAACCAAGGATGGTGCCGCTGTGGAAGGTGCCACTGTGTTCACACCACCACCTCCAGTGGCCATATACGACGGAGAGGTACTTCACAAGCGTTTTGTGGACCGGGCCAAGCGCATCGACACCATATCCAGGGCTGTCTTTCCCTTGAGCTTCCTCATATTCAACATCTTCTACTGGGTCACCTATAAAGTGCTGCGACACGAGGACATCCACGCAAATTTGTAAAACCCTCCAACGCCAGATGATGCAGTTCAATTAGATTTTTTTTCCCTCTCAGAACGAAAACTGCCTGTCAGATCTACACTACAATGAGGACATGTGCCAAGAGGCTGATTTGCTTTTAAAATCCACTGGTTATAAATAAAATAAAACTTTGTGCTCAGGTGTGTCATCAGGATCTCAGACGATGTGTGATGAAGAGCAAAGACGGGTTAAAGCTCCAGGGATTCAGGCTGGTGTTTGTGGTTGGCCCTTGGTTTGATTTGATTTGCCCAGATTACAACAGACACAAAACACTGATGTATTTGTTAGTTAGTGGCATTTGTTTATGAAGACAGCTCGGAGAAGTTGATGTTGAACCTGGCTGGATGAGACATATTGACTTGAATTTTGACACTTCGCATCTCTGAATGTTTTTGAAATTTAAAAAAAAAAAAAAAAACAAACAAACATTTTTTTATTACACATTTAGATTAACCAATGGTTAATGAGTTTGGGTGGGTGATGGGTCTTTATGGATATTCAAGAAGTGGTGATTATTCAGTTTAGCTACTTGTAACAAGAGATTATATATATATATATATAAAATATAAATATATACACAGTGTATAAAGTGTATATAAATGAACCTGTTCATTAAACTGCCCAAAGCACAAATACGTATTTCCTTTTGTCTAAATTTAAATAAATTGTTATTCTGCCAGGAAATCAGGTATGATTTGGTTTTTCTTTGGCTTTGAGATTCAGTTGATTAGTTTGAAAAACAATTCAGGTTTCACGGGCACAAATCACTTTTAAGCATATAGGAAATTCAATCACAGATTAACTGCATCACAGACAATTACTTTTCTATTGAAGTCCCTTAATAGACCCCATCGGCTCAAAATCCCATGGATGAAAACCAATGCTCTAATCGCAGATGCGAAACATGTAAACATTTCACATGAGTGGTTCCAGCTCTTTTCAAAGTTTTTTTTTCCTTCCTTAACATAATGATTGTAATTGATAGCAGTGAAACTATATACTTGCACAATCAGTGAGCAATAATAGATAAACTTGGTGAAGAAATGACACACAAACTGATGTTTCTTTCCCAGGCTCAGAGGAGGCTTATAGGTGTGGCAAAAAGCAGAGACGTGGTGCAGTCTTTATTTAAAAAGAAATCAGAGGGTTGTTTCACCGAATAATGAGTTTGAAACACCATCATATCCTCCTGCTAATGACAATTAATTCAAATAGGCAGCTGGAAACTCAGCTTTTGGTCAGCAATCCCACAAAATTCCTCGTAATATTTGAATTTAATTTATTATTCACGGTCTTTATTTTCCAGCCAGCTATAGTTGGGATAGGAGCAGTGGCATTTACATCTTTGGAGAACAGATACAGACAAACAGGAGGAGATGACTTGTTGCCTCAGATTGCTGAAAGACAGAGCAGCTTGACATATTCACCGATGTGTCCCTGACAACTAATGCAGATTTATCAAGTACGAGGCCATGCAAAAGTCAGATTACGCCAGATGTTGCTTGTCACTGTATGCAACACATTTGATCTCAAACTCCAACGATTCAGCATCTTTCTAAAATTTGCTCTCTTACAGTTACATGTTATCAGTTTCATGTCTGGATTGTTTCGATACAGATCTGGCCCCTAATATGACCATCTCCTTGGATTGAACATATTTATTTTTTTTTTTTTTATTATCATCAGAGAGCTACAGATTGAGAATGAGATTAAAGAACCAATTCCAATGAAAATAGACTACAAATTCTTTAGAATAACATGGTCCAGAATTGGGACATAGTTATTTCAGGGTTCTCAAAGATCACACAAACAAAGCTGAAATAGAGCTATTTATAAAAATATGTGGCATTTAAACCCTTTTAAAACTATCCAAAGTAAAGGACTGAAATCTACTGATCTCTCAAATATAGAAAGTGCAGCTTGACATATTTACTGGTTTGCTTTATACATAAGGTTTTCTCAAAGTGTATTCAACTTTGCAAATGTAAAAAAAAAAAAAAAAAAAAAAGGATAGTTCCTTCATGTCAATGCTTTTCCCATGATTGCAGATCCACTCCATGAAAGACAAACATGCCGCCAGGTGACAATGTAGACAACCCTCACAGTCACAGATTGAAGGTATTGATTTATACCTTTGAAACTAAAAAAGTAAATATTCACCAAAAAGGTCTTCAGCACACACACACAAAAGAAATGATAACCAGAGCTGTGGTCATCTTAATAGTTGTTCTTCTTCCAGAGATAGAAGTGTTTCAGTTATAAGTCAAAATGGCACAAGGCATATAGTGGCAATATAAGAAGCTTTTCTAAAGCCACAAACCATCACTGGCACACACAAAATAGGCCTGTAATTTCTGGCACACAACGCTCCATCGCCTCTTCCAGAAAACAGCATGTTCGCTCCGAATGTGTATAATTTTCTGCAGGATCATAGCTCAGTCAACTGAAGTTGCACGTTATTCACTCTTCACACAGCACAAAAATCCCAAAAGTGTGATGTCTAACAAACACAAAGCCTTCAGCCCATCTCCTGTCACAAAGGCACCAAAAAGCAACCCAATGCTTCTATCAAAGCAATCAAAGAGGCAGATCTACAGTGCAAAGAAAACCTCCAATGGAAGGACCTAAATGAAGATATTAAATATTCATTGTTCCAACAGCCCTGAGACGCCTGTGATGTATTTTATTTGAAGGCCCCCTCTATGAGGAAGGTGTTATGTTGATGAATGGCACATGTACAATCAAGCCACCTGATTGCGTATAAATTAACATACAATGAGGAGAAAAGCATGTGCATCTGATGGAGCCGCTCGTTGTCATATCCATGACGTGCCCCCTTTGGGGGTAATCAACATGCTTTCCCCTTCCTCATTTCAGCTGAATGTCAATGGTGCCAGAGCAAAAACTGATGTGTGAGCTTTGAGGGAGCAGCCTAAGACCTACAATCAATACTGCTGTCCCTTAGTGCACCAGCTTCTTAGTCTTTAATACACAAAAAAAACACAAACACATGCATAGACAAAAAAAATAATAAATTATACAGCTTCCATGGCTTCACATGATGAAATTTTACAACGGCAATCCGCTACTGTCTGTGGACTTGCTCTTCTCTATGGTGGCTTTTTCGACATTGAGCCGATGAATTTGAGGAAAACAGGTGACAATTTTTCTTTGCCCAAACACAATAATCACAGTAATCCTAAAACTTTACAAATGACTAGCATACGCACAACAGTAGTAGTAGCCTAAAAGTAAAAGCTGTGGAAATATACAGCCATTTCTAGGAAACTAGCCTGATGAACAAACATCAGCCAAGGGGAAAATGGCCGCCGCTGACAGTGATGGATTAATGAGCGAATGCTACACGTGTGTCCTTTAAACATATGAGTGCAAACAAAAGTAAATGCTTGGTCACACACAATATAATGGATGCACAAACCTTGCGAATGTCACCCAGCATGCAGAAACAGATATCCTTGTGACTCCTGTACATACTCTAATCTAATCTAATGTTCTGACATTCAATGCACTACCCACTCCGCAGCATGAGGCTGGTTATGCAAGGGATCGGATCAAACGCCCCATCTATCCAGCGCTGAATGATCTGATTGCATATTGCTGAGCATGCACATATAGATACTGTCTTTCAAGTGAATGAGGAAGTGGTCTCAGATGTTTTAACTCACTTTGGATGCACACACACTTATTCAAATGAAAATGAATCAAAGAGCTTGTGCAGCAGAGAGAGAAGTGGAAACGCACATGTAAATCCCTGACATCAGGTGTGTTGTTTACTAATCATAACTAACCGGAAAGAATCAGTGTTGTGTATTGTTATACCCCGATTTACAACTGTCTGCAGAATGATAGTCTTTATAGTGTGTTTCCTTAATAGAAAGCCATTTGTAATCTGTCCAAGGTTTGGCATAAGGCTCTCATGTGACGTTTGAAGGTAGCACCTTAGGTTCGACAATGTCACAGGTCTGATGCGGAATAAATACTGAGCAGAGACACAAACTGTAAACACTGTATGAGTGCAATGCTCGAGTTTTATAGTTTTCTATTAACCAGCTGCAACATCAGAGAGAAAAGTGAACATTTTAAAAAGCAATTAAGACTGCCTCACTTCAAACCTGAATGGCATATTACAAAATCACTGGTACTGATAAATGCATACGCTGCAGTAAAAGCTTTATCAAGTACCATCCATGTCATTTCTGTTGCTTTGCGTTTTATTAGTTAAAGTCATAATCAGTTTTTACTTTCCACCTATTTATTTCCCCAAGTTCCTCTCAGCATTTCAGACCATATCTACATAAAAGATTGATTCCAGGATATTTCTACAGAGAGAAAAATAATACATTTTATTTGCATCGCGCTCTCTCACATTCTCAAAGCGCCTCACTATACAAATTAAAAAGCAACCATGCCAAGAAATGCAGTATGTACAACAAAACAAACAGCTAGACCAGATACAACAGCAATTTTCCTGGAATCACTTTATTTCTCAGTGATTGTGTCTCAAAACCCCCAGAAGAATGATGGTGCAGTTTCAAATCAAATGTTCTGCTCTTTCTGCAGATGCTGAAAATATTCCATTGAATGTATTCAATTTTTATTCACGATCTGCAACCATACACACCTCTAACAGGTAACTTCTTAACAACAGCCAACATGGCCATGCCAAAGACAAATGTGACGAGGAGAAGAGATGACAACTACTCTCTACTTGCATGAGCCAAGAAGGTTAATGCAGCATTAATGCACAGCAGCAGTTACACTTTCAGAGAAGGTCAAATGGGCATCCAGGCTGTTTCATTTATAAACCTTATCCATCTTGAGTCATATCCGTGCATCTTTCTGTTCCAACAATTAAATCTAGAAAACACATATCCTTGAATGACATGCTTTCAAAAACACAGCAAAGTGAACATACATTTGCAGCAACAGACTCGTGCTTGTGTATAGTTCAATGGGGATTCATTTTCACTAATCCCTCACTGCATTTCCAACATCTGAGAAAAACCCTACAGCTGAGAAGACTGCAGCTCCGGGTTTACATGGATAATAGACACACGTGCGAACTGCATTCTTTTTATGTTCACACAGGAGAAACAACGAATTAGACCCAATCCCTCCATTTAAAGAACAAGCATCAGTTCCAACTATGTCAGGCCCCTTTTCAAAATTTGTTCATTTTATAAGATATTACACAAGATGCCATGAAATGCACCGGCTCTCTCTGTAATGCAACATAGAGAATATAATTCATCTATACAAGGCCAAGAAGAGATTTATATTTAGGACTATGTCAAAGTATTGCAACACAAGCATAAATCTTTGAACCACCTGCATCATGCTGCAAAGACGCATGCCTTCATACCGCAATAATGGATTATGAATTAAAAGTCCAGAGCTCTACTCATACATGCCCGTATATAAAGCAGTGATGAAAACTAAGTACATTTTAGAAGATAGCAGATTGTTAAAGATTAAACTAGCAGCACTCAAACTGTCCCTACAACAAGACACTTCAAGATTGGAAATGACATTCAAATAGAACTTTTTTTTACAACTTTATTATGGTAACTGGGCAATCACCAGTTTCAGCAATAAAATGCTGTGTGCACTTTGATGCTTATGTGCATTTTGCAGCACAGGGACTTAAGATGCTTCGGTTCCCTGATAATCCTTTCGTTCTTTCACTTTAATGGAGGATTTTGCTTTCTGTGGGTTCTAATTTTACCTCAAGAATGTGAATGCTTCCTCTCCAACTCTATGATAATTATGTCTCCTCTGAATAACCTTTTTTCTTTCCTTTAATTAGTCCCCCCAATTGTCTAGACTAAGTGCAATGAAAAAGTCTGCAATTAAGCAGCTGTAGACCTGAGGACTGACATCTGGTTAGGCGATAATATGCATGTGCATGTACGTCTGTATGGGGGAGGGCATGTTTGTTGCCAAGCTGACTTCCTCAACGCTGTGTCCATTTTTCATCTGCCATGCTTCACTGCACCTGGTGCAATTTAAGTAAACAGAGGATTTTTCTCCCTACTTAATGCCCTGTCCATCAGAAATGACCCACACTAATGTCAATACCCAAGAGAACAAGGGAGAGAGACACCTCACAGCTTTGGCCTTTCCTCTATGTCGACACTGATTCAGTGCTCGAGGTCAGTTGGGTGAAGTCAGTCAAGAGGGAATATAATCATTTCCTGGGAGACCATGAATATATATTTACACACACACACGCATGTAGGGAGGTGTGTTTAGTTGAAGCAGATAGATCCTTCTTTGGCTTTCTGCCAGATATTAAACTAAAATCAAATAATGCAAATAGCCAGCCCTAAGCACTCTTAAAGACTGATAATTATGTTCCATACTTTCCCTACTGTGAGCAACAACTATGACATTTTACTGTGAGTATCTGTTATTGAACAGCTCATTTAAAGAAGGGATGAGTATTTAGAAAGGCCTACCTTAGCAGCTAGGACGGCTTCATAGGTTCTTTGGACACATATTTGGAAATGACTCCAGTTCTCCTGATGGGCTGCCGAAGTCACTCAGCGGGCCTTCTTCTCAAATACAGATCAATTCTCCTGTTAATCAGGGTAGCCCCTGCCATGTCCTGCTATCAGAGCAAGCAGTTGCTGCTGCACATGGAGACTCTCCTCCGCAGGTTGTGTTCAGCCTCTGCCGACTCTGTGTTGTTGGTCAGACAGACAATGTAGTACGGGTGTGTTCTCCAACAAATGACCTTTAAAGAATCAGTTCATATGAACGTCTCCGGCTACGGGAAAAGAAATACTCTCCATCCCTTAATCACCAACAACTTTCATTTTTTTCTTCTGATAAAATGTTTATATTGTGTAAAGAAACACATTTGCACTTTTTAGTAGAAGTCCAACCAACTCTGGCTGGTCAGCAACTTGTTCCTCTGTCACACTCACTGAGCTGCAATCAAGGTAACTACTGTCAGGTGTGGCTGCCTGCTGGGGGGCGGGGCATGTTTGACCCCACCCTGCTCAGCTGTGTGAGTCTGTCAGTCAGTTCATTTGCAAAACAACACTACACTGAAAAGTAGTTGCACGATCCCACCATAAGTAAACTACATACATGTCACAGTTTGCATATATCAGCACCTGAGCCAACAATCGCAGACTAGATGTGGATTATCCAAAAGTCCCAGCAGCAGCTTCATAAGTAAATATATCTGACTTTTCACATGTGCCCAAATGTGTGTAAATTTACCCAAAAAAGACAAAACGGAGTGAAAAGTTATAGCTATGGATGTGGGTTTTAATGTAGTCAAGAGCACCTAATCCGAGAATGATTTAAGATTAAGACCACAGTATTCCAAGACCAAGACCATTTTTAAGACCTTTCTCATAATCAGAATAATCATGTGGCTTGACATTTACATTATTCCTCTCCTACAAAGAAAAACTTTATTCAGCAATATTGGTAAAATAAAAATGGATGTACAGTTTATACTCAGTGACAACTCGGGACAGAATAAAGAAAGTATATAAAAACAAAAACAATTCTGCATAATTATAACTCCCTAATCATTTACTGATTGGTACACTATATTGTGTGTATTAACTTGTAAAATCAGAGTATGATCAATATTAAACAGAAGCATTAGTCTATCAGTCAATTTGAAAATCATATTTATATTAAATGTAAAGCCACCGTAATGGCTGTTATAAAAGCAGATGGAATTTCTTCTTTGTGGGTGACACAGCCTGTGACAAACCAAAAAGGTTGTGTGCTGATTAAAGGTGGGCTAAAGAAGAGTCTCTTTGCTAAATACCATGTATAGGAGAGAATGCCAAAGTCAGCATGATAATGAACGGTTGTCTGGTGAATGTCTTTAAAGGTTAGGTTTTCTATCTTCATCTTGGTTGTTTTCTCCGGCAGGTCAAAGCAAAGCCCAGCTTGCACCGTCTATACTGTTTATACTTGTATGTTGCTCTAAATTTGTATGCAAGCAATGTGTCTTACCTCATCTATTTCAGCAGATACTATCATCACAGCACAGCTTCAATTCCCAAATAATTGAAGCACATGTTGCAGATAAATGCTGCAATTACCTGATTTTGTTTACTTGAAATAACATTTCATAAATATCATTTCTCTTCCAGCGCGCAGTTAATTTACATAATAGACTGTGGTCTGAATGGATATCTCATTTTAAAATGGAACACAGGAGATAAATAATCAGATAGCCAGACAGAGATGTCAACTAGCATAGTGATGTGCCGACTACAATTTGTGGCATTTCGTGGCAAGATCATAAAATTCAGACATGATGCTGATGATGACCCGTTTTGAAAGGGGAAATTGTCTCTTGTTTATCTTTTTTACCCAACAAAAATTAATGAAACTTTCAAAATTTTGTGACAGAATGTAAATCGGGTAGCCTTCCCCACAAACTGACAATAGGGATCTTTGTCAGTTGATGGTTTGAAGACATTTTAGATTTGCACACGACAAAACCAATTCAGTCTCCTCCCCATCTAAAGCCTGGATTATACCACTCCTTTTGCTCTCCCCATCTAGATGTTTGTATATCAGACACCTCTGAGCCCATGTCCACATTGAAGGGACATGGTCTGTCCCCTTACTGCTGAGTTTGACAATAAATTTTTGTTTTTTTGGGGGGTGGGCCAATATAGTAATATGTACCTGCACCATCAACCACTGAATACATTACACTGAGGACGGTCTGTATGGTGAGGAAGTCACTGAAACTGTGGATCTGGGCGACGGATTTAGTGCAGCAGTTTTGAAAAATGTCTGTGTTGACATCACATGCTGTAATTAGTTGAGCAGCTAAATTTAGTCCATCCTTTCTGTATATGACAGACATGCATCTGGGAACAGACTCTGCTAGTTCAAAAGACAATGGGGAAGAACAGCCTGGTCACAGTGACCTCTCCGACGAGCCCATCTTGCAAGGTGAGCAGGTGTTGTGTGGCCTTTCAGGGTTGAGTCTTCAAGCCAACCTGCCTTGACTGATAAGGATGTTGTCAGTCCTGAAACACATCCAACAAGAGGTAGAGGGATTTGTTGCTGAGCATCCGCCACTGTTTCACAGCAGCCTCCATTAACACAGCCCTGTTTTTGAGGTGTCAACAACAAACAGAGTGGGCAGTCACAATAATGGTTGAACACTGTATAGGCAGTTATTGTAATGGTAATGTGGCTCTTTTTATATGCACGCAACCTGGCAGAGTCGAAGATGCATATCATCAAAGACACAAAGAAACAAACAAAACAAAAATAAAAAATACATGCAAATAAAAGCTGAGGGAGAATCTTAACACAAGCAGCAGTGCAGCAGCAGTGATACAGAGATTAGTGTTGTTGTATGTGCACTGAACAATGAACAGTATATTTTTATATCGACAGGTAGTGAATTTGTTCATGACAGATGAACTGTGCAGAAGGATTTTTGGTTCAAAAGCCAGGCCAGCATTTCAAGACAAAAGAAATGTCTTTTTAATTGTTTAACTTTCTAGGCAAATTCTAATTGAGCTTCATGCAAAATGTGTTTGTGCTGTTAACAAGTCGATGTCACATTGGGCAGGAAATAGTGAGGCTTCACCTTTTCACAGTGCTGAAAAGGCTTGTTGTGATTATCTGGGTATGCACATGCAAATGTCAGTGTGCCGTGCAGAAGGGCCCCCTCTGGAGCACTCACCACCTGGAATCAACAAATGTGGCAGCTCTGAACTATCATTAGTGTGGCGCTGCACGTAATCAATCGAAAGACCAATTAGAAAAGGAGTTTTATAAAAAGGCTTTTTTAATTTCAGGAATATTGAATTCATGTCCTCGACATGTGTTCAACATGTGGGTTGTAAAAAAAAATTTGTTCCTGTTTCTGGTAAAATATTTCAGGCACGTGAAGGAACCATAAAAATGCTGATTGTTTAGACGACAGCAAACTCAACACTCGCACTAAGTCTTGTTGCCTTGGAAACAATGGACCTGCTGGGAAAGCCGAGAGTAAATGATTCTGTAAGACATGGGGATGGTGTTGGAGGAGAAACAACCAGTCTACAGGGGCTGAAGCATGAAGAAGTGTCTTTGTTTGTGTGAGCATACATAATATATACACTTGTGCTGGAATAAAGGGTCTTTGGTGTTAAAGGACATCAGTTAGTGCAGCTAGTCTGTCTTTTCTTCCTCTCTGTTCTCAAAGTTGTGTTGTCATCACTGTGGAAAGTGTCTTGCAAGAGCATTAAAAATAAACATCACATCTTTCTTTTACCTGTGAGTTTAGCTTTGCATCGCAACAATCGGGGGGAGAGGTTTCTGCGCAAAAAACAAACATTCAGCGTGCTAAAAAGTGGAAGACGGGGCCCAGGAGGGGACACTCAGCAGGTGCCACCACATCCTTTTATTTTCTGTCCACTCTCTGCTGAGTAATGGTCCATCCCATCCAGTTACCCCTGACTACACACACCTCATCCAATGTGTCACTGTAATGCCGTGGTCGTGAAAATGCTGAACAAACTTGCATTTTCCACCCCAACCCATTGCTCATGATAGATAGATATTAAATGTACAGTTGAAGGCCATTTGTCAAGCACTCAACCCTGCTGCAGGTGCTGACATTTTCACCAAGATTTCCCCAAACCAGTCTGAAGAGAAATGCACTTCAGAATATTTATGGTTAAGATGTTGAAGTTTTTATTTTAACACCAGGCTTATATTTTAGCAGGACATATGTGTATAAATACCGCCTACAATGAATAACATCAAACTATTATATTCATAACAAAAGCTGTTGTTCATGTGTCAAACTCACAGACATTCATCTCCAAACTCAATAGTTTTTCTCGTACCTGCGGGGAATTTTAGCATCCTTCAGTTCATTGTTTGCATAAACACTGCACATATTGAAGGCTGTAGATAAAATGTGCCTTTAATTAATTTATATATGAATTATCTTAAATCTTAGCCTTAGATGAATTATGACGCCTCATGTTGATGTGCTCTAATCAATGAAAACCAACTGAGTGGAGAGTTTCTTCACAGACTTTTCAAAAGCTCACAAGGGCACACATCATTTAGAAAATATTTTTCTGAGGGTAATATCAGCCACAACCTTTAATCTCTGTGTCAGATAATTAAAGAGCTGTGAATAGATTTTGCTTTGACCTGCCAATTCCCTATTAGCACCTAATATGGAAAGAACTAAGCATTAAAATTTTAGCATCTTCCAACACATAGAAAATTATTCTAATAGGTTAAAATCTCATTTGAATCCAATTAAGCCTTTGCTATTTGATTCAAGTGCTATAAAGCTTAGCACTCAAGTGTAACAGGCATAATGAGGTGAAGCCTCCATTTTAGCATGTTAGAGATGTGCAAGGAATTATAAACAAGGAGGAAGGTGTTTCAAGCATGAAAACACAGACATGGAGTTGCAATCATGGGATCTCCCGAATGCACAGCGATAGCAATCTTGCTTTGGTTGCCATGGCGATAGTGATCATGAAATCCTGAATCCTGCATCATACCGACCGTGTTTTCTTGTGCAGATGCTCCAAAAATTCAGAGAGAGCCTATATATTCTGTCTTACATTTGTATTTCTATCCATTAAGGTCGCATGCAATTCTTCTGCTGTCATCAAGGATGATGTTACTAGTTTAATAAGGGGCAAAATGTGCGCTTACTGGCTTTTTAAAACCCTTTTCCAGGCAACTACTGTACTCTGCACAACCAGGCCGAATAATATGACTTCATAACATGCTCCCCTAAGGCTAGTTCTTATTCCCATCATCAAATAGAGCAGTACAACAATACATTTCATGTGTTAACAAAGAGATGGAATGGTACGCTAGACATTATTTGTTTTCCTCTCAGACTAAAGAAAATAAAAAATGTGCTCCAGGCTGCAAACCCACCCAAAGAAATCAATTTGCAGGTTTGAGGTAACCTGAGACATATTGAATTCCTTTACAGAATAATTTCTTCAGGTAACACAGACACACTCTCAAAGAAAGCACACGTCGAGTTTTCCAACCTCAAATGAAAAATTAAACACCAAGTGGAGCCTGAAAAAAGACAACAATGATTCTCCTCTTTCCGAGTCAGTATAAAGTACTGTAGTCCAAAATTGAGCATATTAAAACTTTAAGGTCCAAGTTTTCAGTAATCAAAAGCTGTATTTATCTAATGTACAGGCTTGAGTGCTCAAGCTGCAGAATGCTTGATTTGGTTTATGAAAGCTCTGAGCGGGCATCTCCACATTACAGTTTATATCTGTATGAAAAGGTCAGCCCTTCCCAGATGCAATATGTGAACCATGTAAGATGAGTTTTAACTTGGAAAAAAGGCTTACTCATCCACACTTTACATGTGGCAAGAAGCTGCCATTCTACTACATGGAAAAAGAAGTAGCAGTCATAAATAACCTGCAGTTGTGGCAGACTTCATAAGCAGAAAGAAAAACTCCAAACAAAGGTCAGTCTGTCGGGGACTTGCGCTGCAAAAACTGGTGAAATAAAACACAATGAGTGGCAGCAACAGAGGGCTAAAACCTGCTCTTAGCTATTAAGCAGTTCAGTAAACAGTCTTGCACATGGTTGCTGTGTTGACATCTTTTTCTGGTTTCCCTGTAAATGCAGCTATGACTGAGCTGCTGCTAAACCCAACAGACAGTTACTGTATGTTTTTATACTTCAAATTATAAATGTGTATGTATAATGTTTACCATTTAGTTTAATCTGTTAACATTCTAACATTTAGCGACTAAAGTTGCTGTAATTAGCTGTAAAACAAATTAGTGATGGCAAATAGTTTGAACCGGGTATTGAATAAAGTCAATTTCTGACGTACTAGTCACAGTGGCTGAAATGTCTGAACAAAAATTCACAGGAGTCCATTCAACTGACTGAGATAGTTAGTCCAAAACCAGAATTTTCACCTTCATGGTGGCATGAGAGAAACTGTCAGGGATCATTATGCTCTTTATACTTGTACAAAGAAAGAGCAAGACACTTCAGTCTACACGAAAGTGGTGGGACTCTGGGACAAAAAATCAATTCCTGCTCAATCAATGTAACAACAGAAACTAAAACAACTCAATATGGAACTAAATGATTCAGTTGTCACCTGCATGGTTCACATTAATCTGCTGCATTAGAGGAAGAAGAGATCCAGTTCTAACCTGGACAGGAAGCTCCAGTTGGAAAAACCTATATGGGGTCTTGTGCAACCTTGAACAAAATTATATCTGAAGTGTCCTTTATCCGTCTGCAGACACAGACATGATAAATGCCACAGAATGAGACGGAAACAGATGCCAAGTAGACAGCCTCAAAATATCCTTGAGTAAGTGTCCTGCATACTGATCCAAACAAATCATTGATTTCATCAGAAATGTACTGCTTCTGTTTGGATGCTATTGATTTTGTAAAGCACTTTGTGTGCCAGCTATAGCACACAATACAGTGCTTTATCTAATTATTGTGGAGAATGTGCATCATCAGTGGTAGGATTAGTCATGGCAGGTCCATTCTGCTTTTCTCACAGCAGCCAGAGAGAAGATCCGTCTTTGTGTACTCCCTGACTTTTTACAGACTAAGGACTGGATCATGTATTGATTACACTATTAAAATTTATTTTCTCAAAATACACTGTGCCATCTGCGGGGACTCTCTAACTCTCTCTGGGATAGCTGCTTCTGAAATCATTAGTAATAATATTTCACATGTAAACACTAAAGAGGCTTTATTATTCTACACCGTCTCCACATTGGCAATAGAGTAAAATAATAATCAGGCACATAATTTCAAAGACAGAAATGTGCCATATCTTTAATGTGCTATCTGGGAATGGGATAAAAAAGATACTGGAGGTTCTCATATCCCTTACAAAAATCACAATGTGTTAGTATGAAACTGGAAAAATCGGCAGGTTTTCTTTCAATTAGACCTTTTAGCTTCGAGGCAGTGAATGATGTTTTTGTTGAATCAGTTATTATAAATGTTTATTGATTAAAAAGAAAAAAACAACAGCTTGCCCCAATACTGTGCCTAACGAACATTCGCCAGCTGTCTGGAGCTGAGAGAAGCAAAAAACTAAAGTGATGAGAATTTCTACATTTCAAAGTAAATTAGTTCCCTGCTCATACATCAGCTCTCTACTTTGCACAAAATGTCTTAGTCTGTTGCAATCCCCAAACATGTAGTGAGCTTCACAAAGAATCGAGTAATCTGCACAGAACCAGGTGTATGGAACCTGCAGTATTTCACCTGTGTTTCCCCAAAATTTCTTCCAACATAGCTGTGAAGGCCTGTGGATTCAAGGTGCACTATGTAAGACTAACAGGACTCACATTTAAGATGTGCACAAGAAATAAGTGACCTTCTAATTGCATTTAAAACAATATGAATGAACTATTGCAATTTAGCAAATCTAATTAAAGATATGCAGTTTTGAATAATCCCATTACCTAATGGTCCATTCATACTAGTTACAATGTAATTAGAAAATATTGTACATTAAAAACATGACTAACATTGAATTGAATGTAACTATATGGGAAGCTGATGTTTCTGTGCAGGTTTGAATCCATCCATTACCCGCCATCTATTCTCTCTCTCTTTGCTATTAACTCATAAATGTCCACTTTTGGAAATATAATAATATACTAGAAAACTGAAAATCTAATAAATTATTAAAAAGTATGGCAATTCTGGCATGTCAATGTAGAAATCTTAAAAGCAGTTCTGACTTGTCAAAATCTGTCTTGAATTATTCATCCCTCTAATCAGGTAGTAATTTCACACAGAGTTTCTGACGTGTCACATTGTAATTCTGGCTAAAAGTGCATTAGCTAGTGTCTAAAATGTAATTAGAGATGGTAAAGTGAAACCTCATGCATGCTTAGCCAGTGTGCCATACACCCTCAGGCAGGATTAAACCTGCTGAGGATAAAAAAACAAATACGATAAACTGAAGAACCAGGACATGAGAATCTTAAATGAATCTTTAACTCGTTAGCAAAATGCTTGCACAAGTTATTTTAATTTAAAAGAAAACTTGAATGGAACAAAAAAATGACATGAAACATATTGTCAGTATAGTAATTTACAGGTCATAGGCTTGCCTCTAAAGGCTATTACAGAAATCCATTTCAAAGCCACTCAGTACAACAAGCATCTAATTAAAGTCGCAACATCAGCACATGTCGGCTACCTCCCCTGTGACAGTCGCATAAACAATTTAAGCAGCTAATTACACGACAATAAATGATTTTCCTCTGAGCGTTTATGAGCCACATTGCATTAGCTGGTGTATTTATTGAAGCACAATTTTTTGATGAAATTTGCTACCTGTCCTTACAGATCAATGCAAAAAGGTAATTCTTGGGCAACACAATAACATGGCCTTCCCTTCCATTTTATCGCCTTATACTTAATAACAATCTTGCCAACATAAGTCAGCCATGACACTCTCTTCAATTACGTGACACCGGTGAGGGAAGACACATGATAGATTGGTGCCAAAGCTCTAGGAGCAATATAAGATGGACAGAAAGCACATGCTACATATCTGTCAAAAATATCAATTAACTTCTGTACAGACAAAGACACACTACTCTCTTTTGTAGTGTTGTTAAAAAACAAACCAAAAAAACAAGGGTCTTTATCATGACTGTGGCTGTGATCCCCCCCGCCCTTTTTTTTTTTTTTTTCAAAAAGAAAAAACTGTGTATTCAAGAGAGCTGGATTGGTCCATCCATCACCAGGGGGTCGAGCCAAATTGAAATCTGACATTTAGAGCCTCGACACCATTGCTCACTAGCACTGATACAAACCAAAGCAAAATGACAAATTGTTTGTATCAGGCCTGTCCCTGGGTGAAGCCTATGATAATGTATAGGGTGGAAATAGGCACCCTTGACATTTTATTGAAAGGTCATGTTTTGACTTCATTAATGCTTCTTTTTTTACATCCAGCAGTGGGGGTGAGGATTATTTTCATAATCTAGGTTTGTAGTGAACGTTTCCTTGTTGACTTTCATTTCTCAGCGAGTCATGCACAGCAAAGACAGACTGTCAGGAGCAACATCACAGTCCAATTTCGGTTTTGTAAAGTTTCAACCATTTTGTGCTTCTGCACAAACATTCAAAGAGCTGATATGATTAACAAACAAACAGTCTGTAAGTCTCTGCTTAAATACCAACAAAAGAGTGAAATATTACGATTAAAAACTCATCACTCTCTCTGCATGTGTGACAAGGAGAAACGTTGAAGACTAATTTGCCTCTGTTGCATGGTTTCCATTTACACCTATATTAAGAAATCTATCAATAATTCATTTAATGTCTGTACCAGACAAATTAGTTTCTTGAGTCTGCAGCTAATAAACAGCTTGAAGCAGCGCCGATGTGTACATAGCCCTACGTTATTGCTGATCGTGTGTGTTGCATTTTTGATTAGCCAGCTTCCTCTGGGAACGGTGGGGTAAATTGGACCGTTTTCTTCACATTCTAAGGAAAGTGTGTGCAAAAGGATATCCATAGTGTTTACCCACGGTGCCTGCCAGGTTTTTCACTTAAACTTCACAAACTACACAAAAACCTGGCTTTGTTTTGCACACAGCATGATGAGTAACTGCAGGGACTGTCCTGAGACCACAAGAAATGATATTTGGATGGGAGGGTGCTGTGGAGTGGGAGTGAAAGGTGGATTTGACCTGCTCTGCACTCTGTTCTGGTTGCTAGGCTGGTACAGTCTGTCAGTCACATGGTAGACATGTCTGTATATTTCCCTTTAAATGGGACCATATTTTTTATGGTCCCATTTTATGCTGTAGCAAGGAAGACTTAAAGCTAGAAATTGACACTGTGAACTCAGAAGGAACATTTTTACTGAAGTAATAAAACTATTGAGAAGTAGGGCCATTTACCCATAAACTTCAATTTAATCAGACTTCTTTTTACAACTAGTGCAGGTGTCTCCTGGTGTTCATTTGATAAAACGCAGATTTAAGAAACTTCTCCTTCGGTCTCCAGACCAAAGTCTGTATCAATTTTCAATAGGCTACTGTCTGTGGCAGACTACTCCTAAAAAGGCTGACTAATCAAACAGAAGAGGCAACTAAACACAAGGTACTAAAATCTTCTAATAGCTTTGTGAAATCGTGTCAGCTGACTTCTCAGAGAGACGTGATTGGACGGCCACAGACGCATTCTAACCCGATTGGTCCATTTTGGTGTCGATCAAAGTGGGCGGTCCGGCCGCACTTCAAACAGGGAAACAGACTATCACATAATTTGAGTCGCTGATTATTATCACGGCTTGCAGGAAAGGTGTCGAGCAGAAATGTGCTGCCTGCTGTTTGTGCTCGGCCTCGTCCTTTCAGCAGCTCCCGCCTCTGAAGCTTTAGATAATGGCTTGGCCCTCAAACCAACGATGGGCTGGCTGCACTGGGAGAGATTCATGTGCAACATCGACTGCGACAAAGATCCCGACAACTGCATCAGGTAAGACATCAGGTCTGAGTTTAACCACCACATCAGCCTCCCAGCTCATCCGTGTCCTGAACTGACTTCGTCCCGGTTAATCAGTTTACGTTCTCCGAGTTCCTACCGTGCACCGGAAGTGACGTTTCCTACGGGGGCCTGTTGGGGTCAGAAATGAGGTGATGACGAAAACAGAAAATGCTCAGATAATCAGACTGCAGGAAGAAAGAAAAAAGGAAAGAAACAGCAATCAAGACTTTATGATCTTGCTCTGTTTAATTATGGCTTCATAATTTTGACGTCCATTTTTTTACTTATTAGATTAATTGATAAAATAAGAATAAGTGATCCTGTTGATGGGCAAGATGATGAGGAACTGATTTCATTTGCCTTTGCTTGATTTGAGGCATTGGGAGATATTTCAGCCAATGTTTGTAATATTGTTTGATAAGAAGGAGCATTAAGTATGACGAAATCTTGAAACAGTTGAACAAATATGTGAGGTAGAGCTGTAATTTACAGGGACATAGAAATAGAAACAGCAGTATGAGATAAGGTTTTAAAGAAGAGATGAGAACTACAGATAAAGACATTTACATTGGGCTAAAATTAGTTTACTTACGACATAAGACAAGTAAATGCACCACAAATGATTTTGTAATGCCTGACAAACGGTCCATTATCCAAAGAGTTTTTAATTGCTTTATATGAAATGATCAATTGATTAATCAGACATTTGACACGTGCTTTTGGTCTTCATTTTTCATTGGTAAATTCAAAGGCTGTTTTTGTTTGTTTTGTTATGGGTTTTTGTTTTTTTTAATCGAAGCAGCTTTGCAGACCAACAACCTGGTCTGTAAAGCATTTAGAGCTGGGTGAGCTTATTGGTTCAATTATTATCATCTCCTGTTACTCAAAAGTGATTAACAGGAAAACTGGTATTCACTGTTACAGGAGCTCCTCCAGCATGGACATATTTGTGTCTGCCATATTGTGTCGAACATGGCGGTGAACACTGGCATCTAACTGATATTATCGGTCCTGCCTGTCTCCTCCTGTTGCCCTGGCAGTGAGCGTCTGTACATGCAGATGGCAGATGTGATGGTGAAAGAGGGCTGGAAAGAGGCTGGTTACGAGTACGTCTGCATCGATGACTGCTGGCCCTCCCATCAGCGAGATGCCCAGGGCCGCCTCCTGGCAGACCCCAAAAGATTCCCAGGAGGCATCAAGAAATTGGCCGACTATGTGAGTAGCAGGTATAAAAGAGGCTTAAAGAATGAATGTGAATACAGTATTAATACCATGAGGATTTCATCGACATAAGAGAGAGGGGTCAGAGAAACTTCAACAGAGGGAAATTCAATTTAATTGAAGTCATTTACTGGCTGTAAGGACTAAATGAGAGCATGTGCTAGAATATAATTTATAGTTTCCAGTCTTTGCACACATTATGAGTAGTATGCAAAGTTGAACACAAACTATGTCATATTTACCACATTTTGCTACAGATGTATTTCCATGGGCTGCAATTTGACAGTCAGTGGTGCAAGGTGTCTTCCAAAAAAGTTTGGAATATTTTTGACAAATAAAAACTTTGGGAAGACCTGGTTTAATAACTCAAAAAGTAAAAGTGATTACACTGTCAGATTATGTATTCATGATGCATCCATCCAAGCTGAACTGCAATTATTTACATATTGAAGAGGAGGGACCAGATGTAGAACCCAGGTCTCAGATTTCATACTGATAGAAATTCAGCACCTGGAGCTAGGAAGATACCTATAGGCATTAAATTGTCTCTAGGAGGAGTGTGTTGGTACCAATAGGGCAGGCTGATTCTTACACAGGCAGCTAAAAAGTTAGATCCACCAATTAAACTATGTACTTTTATTTCAACTCACGAAGTCAAAACTGTGTCCTTACAGAAGGATCAGGTTTTTAGTTATGTAACATCGCCACCTGCTGGTATATGCCTGAAACCTGCTTTTAGAATTTGTAAATAAAATAAAAGTCAATTTCAGTAAATTTATTCTCTTTAAAGGTTCATTCTATGGGACTGAAGTTGGGTATCTATGCAGATGTTGGGAAAAATACCTGTGCTGGATACCCAGGCAGTCTGGGTTACTATGAGACAGATGCTCAGACTTTTGCTGACTGGAATGTGGATCTGCTTAAATTTGATGGCTGCTACATGGATCAGACCAGGCTGGGAGAAGGTGAGCTCTTAATCAGTTCCTAGATAAATTGTGGTATAAGACATAAGTTGAGAGTAGTTCCAGTTTGTCTTGTCACTGCAAAGACTTCTTAACGTCTTTGAATTTTGTTTGCAGTGATGGTCATACTGCAGGAATTATTTTTTAATTATTCTTAATGTCTGATGGAGAAAAATATGATGACTTGAAGGGCCTAAAATTTTTGCACATTGTCGTTCTCTAACTTCAAGGGAATATACAAGGTTTAATGTAACTGCTTTATTATTTATTCTGCTTAAGGCTACTCAAACATGGCAAAAGCGCTCAACAAAACTGGAAGACCGATTCTGTATTCCTGTGAGTGGCCTTTATATGAGTGGCCTGTCCGGAAGGTGAGAGACAACTTTAAATTTTAACATTATCATTCCATGCTTTATTTATCGAAACTCTGCTCACATACCCAAAAGGAATATTGATTGGTCAGCATGATGACACTATATGCCACCTTGCATGACATAAAAGCATTTCTTTTCCTCCAGCCAAACTACACAGCTATTCGTGAGACTTGTAACCACTGGCGCAACTTCAATGACGTGTACGACTCATGGAGTTCTGTCAAGTCCATCTTGGAGTGGACCGCTGATCATCAGGACATAATCATTCCCTCGGCTGGACCTGGGGGCTGGAATGACCCCGATATGGTACTGTGCTCTTAAACACGACCATCGTCGACCTCAAGCTAAGCACATAATCACAAGGTGGTATATGATCACTTTAACATTCCAGATTGAGTCACTTATCACTAGATTTTGAAGACACATAAAAATTATAATCATCAGTAATATGAAGCTTCAGCTGCTGCCAGAGAACAGTATTACTCTACACCCTTTCCAATTTTTTGACTTTGTGACCAACATGCCTCTGGTTGTAGCTTCAGTGACCACAGTCAATTTATTTAATGCCATAACTATTCCTTTTAAATTCTCATCCGTGGTCCACAGAGGGTTTATCACATGGCCTCTCTGTGTTTTCCATTTATACAGAACTTCCTTTCTAAAGATTGACTCAAGTTACATTAAAGTACAAATATCAGAGGTGTTGGCATGGAACAAGACAACATTTTCAAATAATGTTCTACTTGTTCTCTATTCACTCACAAAAGGTGAAATTTTTTTGTTTGTATATTTATAATACCTTTTAATTTCTCTAGCTGGTCATTGGGAACTTTGGCCTCAGTCACGATCAGCAGGAATCTCAGATGGCATTATGGGCCATCATGGCAGCCCCTCTGCTCATGTCTAATGATCTGAGGAACATTTGTCCACGTTCCAAGAAGCTGTTACAGAACAAACGCATCATTGACATCAGCCAGGATCCCCTGGGCAGACAGGGATACCGAACTGGCAAGGTGAGTGAGAGATGATCCAAAGCATGTGCTCCTCCTGGAATGACAACTATCAGTCTTTACAGCTCAGTTAGTTTCATCCTGCCTTGGTCTTAGTCACAAAACTAAGACTTCATGGTAAAGAATTTACGAAGAAATTGGTAAAAACAATTCAAGGTATAGAATGAGACTAAATTGAAAAATTACATCTTGTTCAACAGGTGGACAACTTTGAAGTGTGGGAGAGGCCCCTGTCTAAAAACCGACGGGCTATCGCAATTCTGAACGTGCAGGAGATCGGCGGCCCTCGGGGGTTTGTCATCAGAGCAGCTACTGGCTGGAATATCTGTAACCCTCAGTGTAACGTTACACAGATCCTGCCTCAGTACAGGGAGATGGGTGTTCAGACTGCACACAGCAAAATGGTTGTATCCGTCAACCCTTCAGGCACCGCTCTACTCACTGTCACTCCCATCAGCAGCAACTCATAGAGGATGCACGAGCTGTTCTGGCAGGACGCATCTGTCAAGCACTATCATACCATTTCTAGTCCTCAGGTGTTTAGGCACTCTGCCTGCTGATACTCTATTGAGTCAAAAATTATTTGATATAAAAAAAAACAAGTTCAGATTCCTTTGTACAGTTGAGTCGAGTTAAAATGGGAACATTAGATGATGTCCAAGGTGCACTGAATACTTCAGTCACTGGTTGTTTGTGCACTCTATGTCCACTTTCCTCACTAGGCGGCTAATAAATGAGGGCTGGATGACAATCACTTTCTTTCAGCTTCAGTAGATTGTGATCACAACTTTTTGCATTTCTCTTTCATTGGAAAAGACCAAATATTGTTGGGTGTTTGATTTGAATATCTGGAGTGCTGTAATACTTGATGCATGTTGTGTTGTTCCATTTTTTAATCATTGCATTACAGGTCTTACAGTTCAGGTATTACACTTAAGACTATTGTGATTTCAAGAAGACTAACTGATTAATCTATAAGCTTAACAACCTTTTAGAGATGAAATTATGAGAAAAGGCTTAAGTGTCTAAATTTAACATGTATGGTGAAAAAGTAAAGGAATAACTTAACTCCTGAGTTTGTTTTTGTACATTTATTGAAAATAGTGACAACTTCATCCAGAAGATGGGACCACAGTTTAGAACTGGATGACCTGGCCCTGTGAAAGAACAGAGGAGAACCTTTGTTAAAGTTTAAGTGTTGCGTAGTCAGCAACATAATAAGGCGTCTATACTAAAGATTTCACTTTCAAATATGCTGACCCGCTGACTAACATACATATGCTGATTTGGGGGATTATAAACTCGACAAAGTGAAGACAATGACCAACTGAATACTAAAAATGCTGATCAATACAAGAGCCCAGCAAACTAATGCCAAAATACATTACTGTGGACCAAACCGATCCATTGCACAACCACTTTTTTGGACTCATTTATTGATTTTCTTTTATTATTTTTTTTAATTCAGTATTCATACAACTATTACTTATGATTACCGTAGACACCTTTTGTCATGCTGCATCTATAGCATTAGGTTTGAGGCCCACTCCAGCTTGATCATTTAACAGCTTATTTTTCTTTTTTCTGGTAGAGTTTAGTTAATACAAAAATACAAAAAACGAGTGCATTCCCTAATTGTCACACTGCTTAAAACTCAACAAAAATTTAAATAGATTCCTCAACATTCCATGTAACCAAAATTCACATAATGGCACATATGTACCCCCTAAAAGCCATTTCTACCAGTAACACTGCCAACCCTCTACCCATTTACTTATTCTTTCATATTGTTCATTTGAAATCAAAAAGTTTTAGGGAAAGTTTTCTAATCATTAATTCTGTGTAAATGAAATAGTGTTATTGCTATATCAAGCAAAAATAAACCTGGACAATCCGATGTCAAAAGATAACAGGCTTTCAAGTTGATTTGCAAGATAGATTTTACTGTCAATGACCTACAGCAGGATAATTCTCTCTGGATAGTTTCACCATCCACAATACTAATTACTCAACTGTTTGCTCTATTTGAGCCAATTACAGATCCACAATTAAATTTAGACCTAAAACAAAAACAAACACTTGCCTTTCTCTTCTTGTCACCACCCAACTCGAAGTGCTTGCATCTCTTGATGGCCAGCATTCTCTTGGATCTGCAGTTGGGCTCCACACACTCAAGCCTCAACACAATTTTCTTTGTAGTCTTAGCCTGTGGAGAACATTCATTATGATAAACAAATTCTGCTGAAAATTTCCATACATTTAACCATATTAAGGATTTTTAACCTTTGGCTTCAAATCACTGTCGTCTGAATCTAAGTCTTAATTTGATCAAAATCCTAAAGCTGAAGATACTAAATATGCTGCTGATATATATTCACACACCCACCAATCTATTAATCTTTCATGTTTCACCCTAAATTTCATTTGAGATTATATGCAATCTTATTCTGATAAACCAAGTTTTGTGAATAAGCCTTCTTACCATTCAACAGTTTGTATAATTATGAATTTCTTATCAGTGTCCAGAAAGGGGACAATGACCACCCGTGTACTAACATGCAAACCAACACAAAGTTCCTGCAATTCAACCCTAAAATACACAGCTTCTCCAAGCTCCATCAGCATGGATTCATATCAACCCATTTCCAGTTTCATTGCTCCTTCATTTATAAAAACACCAAGTATCACTTTTCCACAGACTCAATGTTTTACTTGCCTTTTTGCGGAAGATTGGCTTCGTCTGACCTCCGTACCCGCTCTGCTTTCTGTCATATCTCCTCTTACCTGCAACACATGTAAAGCTGAGCTCCATGTCCTGCTATGAAAGCAGTGTGAGCAGACAAGGATCGGCCTTACCCTGAGCATAGAGGGAGTCCTTCCCCTTCTTGTACTGGGTAACTTTGTGGGGTTGGTGCTTCTTGCACTTCTTGCAGTAAGTCCTGCGGGTCTTCGGGACGTTCACCTGAAGATGGAGAGGGAAAGTGAGCACATGCAGCGAAGCTGAAAACAGACCGATCTAACGTGTGATAAATCATGTTTGTATTTGTTTATTACAGATATACTGTTGATGGAAACTAACGTGAGGCTGGATGACACATTATATATATATACACATATATGAAATCCTGTTGAAGCGGCTGCTTCACTGCGTTTAGCGTGAACGTCGCAGCTAACGTTAGCTAGCATGCTAACGCCGATGCTATTTTGGGTGAAATATTTCGCAAGTTGACGTTTAAATGTTTGACACTAAAATAAAATAAAATAAAATAACAAAAAAGCTATCTGCCATCACTGCTGCTGATGTAATTGCTGACTTTCGGCCATAGACAGGCCGGTTCCTGTGGAGCCTCGGCCACGGACATTTTAGGGCCCATCAAACTGCGGAAAGTGAACATTTTTCGGATAATAATGGCGCCGCCGTGTGCATCAACACATCCACCACATATCTGAGACGGCTGGGTGTAAAAATGTGCTTTGAATTGCCGAGATTGAGTGTGATTGAATAAAGTGTGTCGGTGAAGTAGTTTCATACCATGGCTGCGACCCGATGCAGAGGAAAAGAGGGAGGCAGAGGCCGGAAGCTGTCCTTAAAGCCGAAGGAGCTGAGCTGAGAGCCGGCTGTAGTCCTGATGACTGCCCCCTACCGGCCGGAGACAGCAGCAGGACAGACAGACAGACACAGACACACACACACACCAAGTAAGATATCAAACTAATTTATATAAAAAAAAATCAAGGTAGGTTAAACTACACATTTTATTTTTGAAAATTCAAATCAGCAGACTTTCTAATATCTGCAAAAAGAAGAAAGAAGTTTGAGGAGTTGTTTTCATCTCTTGCCATGCAATTGGGAAATTTGCAGTGAATTAAATAATACATCCTTCTCGCTAATTAAAGTGTGAGAGAGTAAGTGCATCGATGTGATAGAGCGTTAATGTTTAGCCTGTTTCCACTTATCACTAAAACTGTCCAGAGAGCCAATATGAAAATGAGCAGGAAGAAAAAGGGGAAGTAAGCAGAGTCGATTCCTCTCTGTGGGTGAGTTTGGGCTCCTTACATCACAGACTCAAACACATTTAATGGAAGACAGGCAGACAAAGGTTACTGCCATCGCTACAAGCCTCAGCATCTGTCACTCTCTGTCTGATGCTTGACTTCTTTGGGTGCCAGGGTAAGTGACGTAGCCCTCAAAATACAAAGGTTGTGAAAAGTATTTTTAGGGTTCAAGTGTTTGCCTTAAAAGAACGTGGACAGAAGCAGCAGAAAGTATTGTGCAGGGTTGTGTCAGTACTATATGCAAATCTATAATGAAGCGTTAACTTGGCACAAAAAAAAGTCAAATTCAATCATAGTGACTATCTGCTGATTTGTAACAATGTTGTAGTTTCTGAATGTTAAGTTCACCCTGATGCACTGTGATGTTTTCTGCTATACTTTGCTGGAGTGAAAGGTTCATTTATACCCTCTTGCATCTTGCATCACCACAAAACTTCACATGTGTGATGGGGTGATCATTAGAAAAAGTTTAATCTGGTTATGTCTTCAGTTTATGTCTAATTATTCAGGGGCATTTTTAAACATTGCATTTTCACATCTGTTAATACATACATACAGAAAATCATGATTAATATCTGTATGTTCTGACAGCAGTCCACAATGTTAAACTGATGTGGTATCTTAAAATGTGGAGGGGAAGTTGTTTTTTTTTTTTTTTTGTGGTTTGATTAAATTTAGCGCTATTATGTGTTTAGCACCCTTTTTGCTCTCACAGTCCCTCTCTCTTATCCACACACTAGCAAACATAAACACATTCTTTTGCATTACTGCTTATCTTCCAGGAAATGTCAGGAAAAGAGAGGATCTTAACAGGTTCCTGTTACAACAGCTCTTAAATACAGTTTTGTTTGCTGTGTCATACCGAGTCAACCTCATAATGAAAGAAACAACTGCTTCCCAACTTAAAGCACTTTAATTAGTCTTGATAATTTATTTAACTGGGGACTTTTCATTTTAATATTTCTATGATTACCTCCCTTGCACCATAGTACATAGAAGTTAAAAAGATCGGTTTTCCATCACTTTGACAGCCTCCCAAATTAAACATTATCTGTATATTTTCTTATTATTACATGAGTCTATGAGATGAAAACAATTCATTTTCACTCTGGATCTGGTTGACTTTTGAGTTACTGAAAAGATATAGATGGCTTTTCGAAGCCTAAAACCATAAAAGCAACTGAAAAGATAAGCATCACAAACTGAGAAACAAAAGTTGTGTCGAGCTTAACTAAAGTGGGAGTGTCTTAAATATAAAAAACAGAGACTTGTGTGTAGGTGTAACTGGTGATGTGATGTGCAACCACACACATTGCAGGCATGTAACACACATTTTAAATGACAATGATAAGAGGACTGTTTTACAAAAGAAACAATGTTGGGTTGAAGTGCTGCAGGTCTTTAGGCTTCTTCTCTGTTCATATTGCAGTTCAACACTGATGCAACTTCCCTATCAGTCTTTCTGTGTCAGCCACCATGAGTCAACTCCTCTCCAGAAGAGAAACAAAAAAAATCTTCCTCTGGTTTCTGTGATACAGTGAAACGTGGCCGCGCAGATTAAGTTAACTTGCTCTAATACGTCAGCGACATTGCAAATGTACCATACATTAGCCAGTTGACCGGTCAGTATCAGAGTATATAATGTATGTACTCAGTATGTACTGAGTGGCACCGAATGAGGAATGAGTAAACAATGCTTCACAGAATAGGGAACACACTTGTCTCCTCATGACGGCACATACAAAACCAATAGGTATTGTCAGTCTAGTGTGAAGAAATATCACACTCTTGGTCGGAGCTAGTGACAGAAGCTTCTGGTTGTGTTACAGTTCATATGATAAAGGAAGTGCCCTGAAGCTGAAAATAGGCTGAGCTGAAGTGCAATCATATCTCAAAGAAACTAACAGGCCGTGAGCTCTCAGCGGCGTGATTGGGGTGAGTCCGAGCATCTGAACTGGCAATACACCCATCCTTGCGGTAATTGTGTATTTTTGTTGCCTTTTAGAATAAGTTGTGCCATGAAAATGGCTCAATCATCAAGAAAGATTTTTAGCTCTTTCCATTTATGATGCTTTTTGGTGAAAGGTTTGGCTGTTTGTGGTTTTGGCTTTTCTTCTGTATGTGTTTGCTGCAACTAAAGCTGATTTAATTTGTGTGTTACACACTAAGTGCTAATTCAACCCGTTGGTCGGCCCCCGGTGTATCTCCGCTCACAGGGGGTGCTGGAGCTCACATTTTCTAGGGATATCGCAGTAGGCTGGTGTGGCAATTGAACCCACAACCCTGGTGTTATTAACACCATGCTCTAACTAGCTGAGCTAAGTGGCCTCCTGGTCTATCTGCTGTTATTAAATTTAGACAAATTATATAACACCCCTTTTCACCCTCTTCTTTTCTTTTTCACCCAAGAATGTCTATATTTAGTATTTTGGGGATTGGTTGCATGTTTGTGTCAGCAATATCATCTTCCACGAATAGACGTGTTTCTCTGTCTTACTTCAATCTATCTGTGGTATCGGTAGCAGCTCTGTCCTGTTTTGGCAGTGCTAACTTCATCAGAACACTGCTGGTTGGCAGATACTGCGAACAAGACAAAATAAGCTGTCATGAACTAAGAAAAGACAGGACTTGTCATTTGCCTACTTATCTTATGATACAGGTAAAATGTGAGCGGGTGAGTGAATGTATGTGAGAGAGAAAGGTGGCCTTGTGATGTCAAGATTGTTCGATATCTTATCAGGTTGCCACAAAACTATTTTTTGTTACACAAACCGATGTGACTGTGTTATTGCGCTGACAACCTTTTCGCTGGAACCTAAAAAAAGCATTCAGTTAAAATCAACATCTTTATATGCATGTGACTGGATTGCGAGAGAGCACAGTTATCATATCAATCCAATCAAAGATGGCGAGTCATGTGACATAAATTATATCTCAACAAAAATGTTTAGATGCATGTTAAAATGTTATATCCCTTACAATGTCTCATCCAACAACAACCTAAGAAGTGGCATAGTAATGTCAATCCATAATTTAAGGAGCACATTCCCAATCTATTAGTGAATGCCTTTGTGCAAGATATCCTTACACAGCTTCCCAGTACAAAAGCACACTGTATATTTAGGTCGCCATCATGATGACCAGGATGTAATAGCTGAGAGACACAGATGTGGGGGAGAGGATGTTGCTGACATGAAAAGCAGGGCTTATGCAAACTAAGCTAATCAAACGTTCATACTTGCTCACCCTCATGCTGCATGTCTCAATGTTTTTTCATATCTGTTTTTTCACATGTTGTCCTGCCTCTATCTAGTGGGTAGGTATGAACTTAGACTCAGATGACTTATTAAAAAAAAGGAAAAGAAAACTTTGAGTGGGTGAGTGGGAAGTTCAGAACAACCCAGGGGTGTGTTGTAACACCGAGCTAGGCACCGTGGTGAGCCAGTGGCAGCAATCAACAGAAACATTATTGCCTAGTTTGAGGTGCAAATTTACTGTTCAGTGTTGTTCAGCAAAACAGACAGCTTTTCTTTAAATTTTACAAAATGCATATTATTCATGCTTTCCATGCAGATTAATTCTCACTGAATCATGTCAGACCCTGTGCTGGAAGAAATCTTCATTAAACGATCTCAACAAAAGAAAAAGACATCCCCTTTGAACTACAAGGAGCGATGGTTTGTTCTCACCCAGGAAAAAATAGCCTACTATGATTTTGATCTTGACAAAAGGGTACGTATATAGAATCACAAAAAAATCTGAACTTTATTGAAAGAGCATCACATCTGTCTCCAAACAATATCACTGCCAATTTTGAAAGAACCTTGCAGCTACGTTTGTCTGTTTATCCCTGAGTTACCCGACTGTTTCGTCATCTGTTAAGCAGAAGCGGAAAGGTTTGAGAGGATCAGTTGATCTTGAGAAGATCAAGTGTGTTGAGACAGTCCAGCCAGAATCCAACACCCCTTCGGAGCGCATGTATGCCTTCCAGGTAGACATTTTTATTAATCAACTTAACAACACCCATAAAAGTGGACACACCAGCACTAGTCCAAATAAGCAAAAATGCCATGTATCATATTATCACAGTATTGATTTGGTCAACTGGGTAATGAAAAATCAAGGAAGTGGAATATACAAATATACACCAGTCATCATACAGAAGCCTCAAGAGGCCACATGTGGGAGCTTTGTTGCATGAAGTTCTCACCTTGAAAGACAAAAGCAGTCCATACCTCTGATAGTGAATAATGTGGACGTGTATTGTTAAGAAGTGAAACCATCTGACTGGAGGGCTTTCGATAATTGTGCAGGTGTTCCCGCTGCACATGTTAAATTACAGTCAGGAAGAAAGAATACGGCGGTCATCAATTTATTTCTAGAACTGCAGGGAATGTATTTGACTGCATCTTTCTTTGCATGTGATAACTACATATCACATGCATCCAATAACTTTCCTATTTCCTTTTTAAATTTTTCAACAGATCATTTATGATGAAGGGCCATTGTATATCTTTGCAAAGAATGATGACATTCGGACTCAATGGATAAAGAAGCTAAAAGAAAGTAAGCATATATACATATCCATTTATGATTTATCTCAGGTTTGTGTGTCTTGTCACATTGTCATATACAAGCAACATTTCGCTTTCCATATCTAAACATCAAACAGTGTCTGCATTTTAGAAGAGTTGTAAGCATATGAAAATGATAATGTTGATTTAATGTGCGTACGCACAGTGGTGCGCTTCAACAAGGACCTGATGCAGAAATATCATCCGTGTTTCTGGGTTGATGGGCTGTGGCTGTGCTGTCAGCAGGAAGTTAAACAAGCTATGGGCTGCAAGGTGCTGGATAGTAAGAATGGTGAGATTAAATCTGGTTTGAAATTAGCAGCTAAACCTTTACATGAGTCCATGTTCGTAAAGAATAAAAATGCCATTAATAGGCTTCACATCTCAACCATCTCGGCGAAGGGGATCCCGGAAACCTCTTCCTCCCACGCCAACAGAGGTATACACTCAATCCTTTTGTCCAGAAATTAAACAATAAAAAGACCATTTTCCTCTGTAAATACCACCACAAATCACATTGCTTTTTCAGGATAAGGCTGGTCGGCGTTTACCTCCAGAGCCATCTCCTCCCTCTGCAGGCATGACTGTCATAGCTGAGTATAACTACACACCCGTGACAGAACATGACCTGGAGCTGAGGAAAGACGAGGAGTACACCATCCTTGAGATGTCAGATCCAAACTGGTGGCGAGCCCAAGACAAATATGGGTGAGATGAAAACTGCACAAAGCCTGACTGATTACATTTACCCTGCATCAACGTCAAAAACTCAGAAAAAATGGTTAGACCAGGTTTGGCTATGAAAGCTGATATGCTAATGTATGTCTTTAAAGCACATTAGTGAAGCAGAGCAGCTGTTTTTACTCTATTTACTCAGACTATTAGGCTACTTCTTTAAACTAAATAAATTCCTGATAATATTTAATTTGAATGAAATTAATGTGTGAAGTTTTAAGAGAAATACATGTTTATGAGATACTACAAGTATGTATGGTTGTGTATGAGTGTGTGCATGCAGACAATAATAATAACTACAATAAATGATTTTGTATTTTTCTTTGCAGGAAAGAAGGATACATACCTAGTAATTATGTTGTGGAAGCTGAAAGCGGATTAGAACGATTTGAGTGAGTATGCATGCCTTACTCACCTAAATCTTATATGTTATGACACTGTGAATAAAAAATGTGTAATTTTTATGTAAGCTGATATGAGAAGACAGCGTGCGCCTTGTCTATACATCAATATATTGTTCCAAAGAATGCTGTCAAAACTGTACACAGGGAAAATTCTATTCATATTTATTTTCACAGCTGGTATTGCAAGAATATGAACCGCAGCCAGGCTGAAACGCTGTTAAAGACTGAGGTAAACTCAGCGATTGCATTGTACAATGTTATAGGAACATGTCCACAATAATCGCATAATTTGACTGCACTTGTTCTTGTGTTTTCTTTTTCTTTCTCAGAACAAAGACGGAGGCTTCTTAGTTCGGGACTCAAGCAAGGCCGGGAAATACACTGTGTCTTTGTTCAGCAAGGGTGGCTTGTGAGTAAATTCCATCGTGTTTAACACGGCTACGTGGGGCACCTCTTATATACAGTATCCACTGGATCCACTCATGTATGACTGTATCAAAAGAAGAACTGTTTGTCATGAAAGCGGAAACAGTGGGCGACAGAGGGAGAGAGATGTAAATTTTTCATGCAAAACTTAGACTGATCAGTATGGAGAGTTTTTTCATCACATTGCCGTAAAACTGAACTACTTTGTGGGTAATACTGAGGAGACATCAGCTACTCAAGCATACGTGATACGTGGTAAATTCCTGTGCTCATGGAGATTTGACTGAATTCAAGCTGCTCTTTCCATTTCTGTCCACAGGGAAACAGGTGGAAGCTGCAGACATTATAACATCTGCACCACCTCACACGGACAGTTTTATCTTGCAGAGAAGCACAATTTCAGCACCATCCCAGAGCTTATCAACTACCATCAGCACAATGCAGCAGGTAAATACTGTAGCTCTGAAAATATCTGAATTGAAGTAATATTTGCTCGTAACAGCAGGAAAAGTTAATAGCTTAACATAGGGGAATCTAACAATATGCAAGCCCATAACTGGACTATCTAAGAATTACATTTAATTCATTTAAATTCATTAGAAATGTTTACCTGACGGGTTGTGATAAGGTGTCAACATCTTCCTCACTAGGTATGGTTAGCAGGCTGAAATACATTGTATCTAACCGAAAACGGCCTCCATCAACTGCAGGACTCGGTTATGGTAAGAGCATGACTGTATAAATATGAATGTGACTTGGCTTCATCTAGCAGGTCAGGCTAAAAAAAGGCTTAAAAGCAATGAGTCCCTCATTTGACATTTTTGAAAGTATACTTACTCCCTTTCTTGCAAAGCATTACATCTTAATGCATACTAGCGAGTGGACATCGATTTTTTTGTGCCCAAATGTAGAGCTATATGAAGTGGATGCAGCTGGAGTAAGAGTGCCTCTCTACTCTTTCTTTGCTCCAGGTGTCTGGGAGATTGACCCCCATGATCTCACCTTCATCAAAGAGCTGGGCACCGGTCAGTTTGGAGTGGTGAAATATGGGAAGTGGCAAGGCCAGCATGACGTGGCCATTAAGATGATTAAAGAGGGCTCCATGTCTGAAGATGATTTCATTGAAGAAGCCAAAACCATGATGTAAGCAAATCTAAAAGCCCCAATAAGGATTACGCTCATACTTGAGCGGTAACTCAAACTGTGCCTGTCTGCAAAACTCAAGTGTAATACCAGGAAGTGTAGGTGCTGTTCGTACTGTGAGGAAAATCAAGTCCCAACTCTTAACTTCCTTCTCCTTTTGCTCAAACCAGGAGGCTTCGCCATGAAAATCTGGTCCAGCTGTATGGTGTCTGCACCAAACAAAGACCTATTTACATTGTGACTGAGTTTCTTTCAAATGGCTGCTTGCTGACTTATCTCAGGGAGGGGCTGAGGCAGCACCCAACAACTGTCCAGCTCTTAGAGATGTGTAAAGACGTCTCTGAGGGCATGGCCTATCTGGAGTCAAAACAGTACATCCACAGAGACCTGGTGAGAGACAGAGATCTGATTGTTAACCCCACATATCCCACTGCATTCCTACAACACGGCATCACATTGTGCATTAGTGGGTGTTTAAAGGTAAACTAAAAGTTTAATTATTACCTGTAAATAAAGAATGGCGTTTTTTGTTTTCTCAGGCTGCCAGGAACTGTTTAGTAGATGGCAACGGTACAGTCAAAGTGACAGATTTTGGACTGTCAAGGTAAAATACCTTACGTTGGTGAGAGTGGTCTAACATAGGAATAATACAAAAATCCCTTTGTTACAAAGGTAATGTTTATGGGTATTTTCCAGGCATTTGAGTCCTTCAGTATTCATATCTGGTATCCTAGCCTGTATTTTGAACCCATGCTTAAAATATCAACTCAAACATAATTCAAAAACAAAAAACAAAAAAAAAAAAATAAATAAAAATCAGCTTCTCCTCAATTTTATTTTACATTCATTTATTCAACCGTTGTGTAGATTTCATGAAATCACAGCGGCAGAGTTTTACTTTGAACCTTTTAAAGAAAATTAATTGACCTTTTTTCAAATGTAAAATGTTGCCAAGTACAGAAGATTGTGTTATTTGTACTTCTCCTACCTAAAGTAAAAGCCCTTCCACTACTGTCTTAGGTATGTCTTAGATGATGAGTACACAAGCTCAGCAGGTTCCAAGTTCCCTGTTCGCTGGTCACCACCAGAGGTCCTCCTCTACTGCAAATTCAGCAGCAAGTCAGATATCTGGGCATATGGTAGGTTAACATAATGTACATAATATTTTTCATTTTCAATTGTTACATCCCCAAGTGTAATCTGAATTCAGATTTCGTAACAAACTTTCAATTCGCTTTTGCCTGAAAGCATCCTAACTGTGTTTTCACCCCTTTTATAAATGTTAAGGTGTTCTGATGTGGGAGATCTACACTTTAGGGCGGCTTCCATATGAGCGCCTCAACAACACAGAAATAGTGGATCAGGTGTCCCGTGGCCATCGTCTGTATCGCCCCCAGCTGGCAAACGAAAAGGTCTACAACATTATGTCAAGCTGCTGGAACGACGTAAGTGAATTCAGTTTTCTGTTGTTGTGTATTCTGAATTGAAGCATCTGGATAAGAGGTTAAACTTCTTAAATATCTACAACTGAGGGTGATTACTTCACGGACGCATCTTATAAAAGCACAACCAAGATTTCACTTTATTTTTACCAAATAACTTTACCTTTCTAGTCAACTACAATCTACAACATTGAACTGAGTTTGTTGCTAGTTACCTTACATATTCAAATAATCAAAACAAAATACTATCGATTTACACAGTCGGACATATAGATTAACTAACTCTACACATGAATTTAGAAATAGTTAGCATCCATGTATTATTCAAAACTGTGCCATTCACATTGAGTTATTTTTCTTTTGTTACTTGACGTTTATAACTCTGTTCTGTTCTGTGTTGCCACACAGAGATGTAGCACTGTTATATGAGTTGAAAAAAAAGTTGCATTAGGATAACAATCTTGACAAACTTTTTTACGTTTTTATGAACACCGATCATATTACAGATTCTCCTTGTTTTGTTTCCAGAAAGCAGAGGAGAGACCCACCTTTCAAGACCTGGCATTGTTTGTGCAGGATCTGTTGTATGAGCTGCAGTAGATCTCATGGTGGTTCACTCTGCGCACCAAAGGGCAGTGTCTCCAAATGTGCCTGGAAAGTTAACATAATGTAAAAGCAGTCACAATCTGAAGTGGCACAGCCACATTAGGATGCTGTAAAGTGAATATGTAAACTGTGAATGTCATTGTAACACAAAGCTTAGAACAGCTTTCCTGTCACCTGAGTACAGCCATACAGTTCAGCATTCAAAATGTAAATACTTTATTGAAGGTTATTGGATTTCAAAAATATTGTATGCCGTTGTAATGTATTCTGTGGAATAATGAGGAAACGGGCTGTGTAAGAGCAAATGTATTGCACAAATAAAAGCCAAGTATGAGCGGCTTATAATGAATGAAACGTCATGTGACACGAAAATGACAAACAATCTCATGTCTGTTTCATATGGACTCCTTCACTGTAAAAATAATAGTTTGCCTGGGATGGAATTAGTTCGACTTTAATGTGTTTTTTGTCTCAAGAAATAATACACATTACATTTATTAAAGAACTTTAGTTAGAGCATTGTGACATATTAAGGGCCCACACATTAAATCTAACTAATGTATGTACAATAATTTATACATTTAGTCACAAATGGTTGAGTGGATCAATAAGATTTATAACTGGCTGGAATTTGAAATATGCCTGATAAGATCAATGTCTCAGCAATCTATTGGATTTGCTTTGGTTCTTGTTTTTACAGTATAGCAGGGCTTGCAAAAAAAAAAGAAAAAAAAAGTAAAACTTATTCTATTCCGCAAATTTTCTCCACTGTGTCCTCATCTCTACTAAAGTTACATTTGTTGATGATGTCTGTAAAGGTGTGTAATTAACTCTTAATTTGTTGGAATGAAACCTAGTTTTTATTATTGCATAGTAAAATTTCTCATATGTGATATTTCTTCTGCTGTAAAAGTAATTCCCTCATAATGCATTTATTAGTGAACTAGGTTTTTCACCGTTGTGTCTCATCAACTTTAAAGTTCACCTAGTAACAGCATTGGTCACCATATGCTGTAAAGTACAGTTAAATGTTTGACATTTCACTGAGAGTTAGTAAATATTTTCAATTTGTACGCCTTAAACAAAGCCAGCCTTCTGACAAACCAATATAAAGACAAATTCTTTCAGTTTATGCATTCATCGTGTAATAACGTGAATTTAGCGTTTCGTTGTTAGAGTCAATTGATTAATACAAAACAAAGTCAAAATAAATTAATTCAAATTGAATATTTCAAATGAAACATTACGTACGCAAGGTGACGGTGACGTAACGCGGAGGCGCTCTGTGATTGGCTGAACCACTTCCTGTTTCCTGTCATCCGTTCACACACGTGAAGGTCAGAAATTCAGCCACAAGGCGCTCAGTATCACAAAAATACTCCACTTACGAGCTGTTTTGAGCCAAGTATGGACGGCCAGGGAGCGACAGCCGACCCTCAGCTGCAGCAGTTCATTGAAATGGAGTCTCAGAAACAAAGATTTCAGCAGCTGGTCCATCAGATGACGGAGGTCTGCTGGGTAAGATCGGCTCTCAGCTAGCCGCCGCTCGGCCACTGTCTCTGGCTGCAGTTCAAGCTAGCTGCTCCAAAAAAAACCTGAAGGTTTGCGTTCACGGTTTTTATTGGCTGCTCTTCGACAACATTGTGTAGATCTTTACAGTTGTCTGTAGGCTACTTCAGCTTTTCATCATCAACCTTGACAGAGTCAGAGGAACACATTCAGAAACTTTACATGGCTGTTAAAATCACTAACAGCCCAAAATAAAATCCACGCACCACAAAACTTACATCTGCACCCTACACAAAGTAAATGTACACATGTACACAAATGCACACTGTACAAAATGGCATATCATTAAATCTTTACTATTCACTCATTACTGTCTGTGTATTACAGTTTAACACTGAAGTTGTGAAGTGGATTTGTTTCCTAATAATATTTTCCCTTTATTGATAGCGTTGGGTGAGAACTGTTCATGACACTCTCACAACACTTGTTTTGTTAAATAGTCCATGCTTTTAAATTTGTAAAAATATTTAAATCAAGATAAATGAATTAATGACTACAGCTTTTAAATGATTTTGCAGCAAATATTATATGATGTACCTCTCAAATGTAGTGGACTAAAACTATAAAACAGCATGATTTGAAAAAATAAACATTCCCAAGTGAATTCTTCATAAATATGTGGGTCCAAATGGTCTATGGTGCAGTCCTATATTTGAGTGGGTTTTTTTTTTTTCTGTTCCTGGATAATGATCCTAAAATGTGTTTTAATTCTCCCGTACACTGTGCATTGAGCTATAAGGTTGCACCTTCTGGAGTAAACCAGTCATTTTTCTAGCTCAGCAGACAATGGATTAAATGAGAAGTGCTAACGTTTAGTTTTTTTGTCTAAGAAGTTTTTTCTTTTTCTCCAGGAAAAATGCATGGATAAACCTGGGCCAAAACTGGACTCAAGGACAGAAATGTGCTTTGTTAACTGTGTGGAGCGATTTATTGACACCAGCCAGTTCATCCTTAACAGACTGGAGCAGACTCAGAAGACCCGTGGCTCATTCTCTGAGACCATGTCAGACTAAAACTGCCAGTAAAAGAAGAGACAGGACATGTGGCCCTAGCTCTGTGACGAGGGAATTTGGTCCTGACACAGCGGCCTGAATGTTACAGAACTGTCTGATCAACTGGAAGAAGGAAGTATGAAAGCGCTACTTGTGTTACAAGTGCCTGAGATGAACACAATGTATGAATCCATGCAGACGTTAAGGGTTTTGTTTGTTCTCCACTTAGTGATTTGAGTGTTGCAAGACATTTATTGTGGTCTGTTACTAGCAGTGTCCTTGTGTAGGGTGTTTTGTTTTGTTTTTTTTTTTTTTTTCAAATTAATTAAGTTAGACTGACTGCAAGCTTGAATTAAATATCCATTGCTGTGACTAGTTGGCTAAGTTTGGCTGCAGAAAGACGGACGCATCTGAGAAGTTCAAGTTGCCAAGTATTTTTGACACCCACAACGACTTCACCTCACACACTGCTGTAATTTAAAGAGAACTAACTGCCTTCACTGAAGAGGAGTAATCAACAGCTAAAAGTTGAAAACTGTACATATGCAATAAACAAAATGCCAAATACATCATTTGGAAAACTATAGCCAAGTATCGTAGTTCTTTTTTTTTTTTTTATTATAATTATCAAATAGTACAATTAGTTATATTAAAAGGTGTGTTACAGCTTGGTATATGTTGAATTAATTCATACAATGTAAAACATTCTTTGGTGCAGTTTATGAGGTATTAACAGAAACGCAGAGGAATTATTCTTAGTCGTTCAACCAATGAACAACATGATTGAATGCATTTAGGGCAAATAGAGTTTTTAAACTTTGGTTATAATTTTCAGTAACAGAAGGCACAGTCTGGCTATTACATTTAACAACCTTTGCTAAACATACTATAAAAATATTCACAGCAGTGCAACATACATTCTAATGTATTTACATCATACCACCAACTAAGGGAAAAAGGTGTTGATGTACCATCGTATGACTAGAAAAATAGATTTTACATGGCTTCCAGTGTTTTGACAGCAAAAGTGTACTTATTTAAGGCAACTTTGCACAAATGCATACTGCATTGTTCAAAACAGACATTAAATTTATATTTAGTAAACGTTTCTCACTGTAAAGCTGTGATGTGCATTAAAGCTTCTGAATTCCAATAAGCAGCTTTCTTAGTGGGGCTTAAGATGGCTGAAAAGCTCTCTGGTGTGTACCCCACCCTGCTTTTAAGCCTCCTTCTTTTGGCAGCTTCATCTCATCTTCTGCTTGGCTATCATGATTGGGAACAGGCACATAAGACTGGTGGCCGCATGGAAAACCCTGAGGACCTTTGCGTAGATACAGTGGAAGGGAATCCCAGCTAAATGTAATGTCTTTGAAGGCATGGAGGAGGAAGATCCCTAAAATGATGGTGAGAAATCCACTTATCGTTCCCACTACTTCGTCAGTGGTCATTTTCAACCATTCCTTAAATAAGATTGCTGAGCAGGCCATGACAGACGTGGTGAAGAAGACATAGTAGATGGGTGTCACTAGGGATGTATTAAAGATGTCGAGGGCTTTGTTCAGATAACTGATTTGAACGCTGACACAGATTACCAGGCAGATGACTAATGACCAGAACAGGGGCTCCTTCAGCACTGCTGTCCCACCAAACAGCTCCTTAATGCCAATGCCCAGGCCCTTGACACAAGAGACAGAGAGGGAGCCAATCACAGAGCAGATCAGGATGTAGACCAGCACATTCTTCTGTCCAAACCGTGGAGCCACAGCAAAGATAAGAACCAGGCTGCTTCCAACAACGCACACAGCAAACACAATGAAACCTAGTGGGAGCATTCAAGAATGAGTTAGTACCCAGAAAACAATCCATCCAACCGTTATCAGGGATTTAGTTTTCACAGCATGGTTAATCAGATTCACACCAATCAACATGTCTCTACCTGGGTCTTTTAGTTTCTCTGCCATGGAAGCAAGAGAAGCAACCTCTTCCTCCTGTGGAGCATGGATCACCATCACTGTGGAACCCATGACACACAGCAAACATCCAATCTTTCCATGCACATTCAGCCTCTCATTCAGAAAGTAAGAGGAGAGCACAGCACTGAAAAGAAAGACAAAATAAATGATACTATTACTTAAAAATGATACTCATTATGTACATCAAAGTCCTGGAAAGACCAAATAATATTTTTATAAAAGGCTTACTTATGGGTTAGGGTTAGAGATAACAAGAGATCACATAGTTTTGAACCACTGTTGATCAAACGGAAATCAAATGGATTCCAGGGACTGTGTGGTCTTCACATTAATAAAACATTTGGTTGCCACTAAAGTTTGTTTCAATTGTATTTGATGCCAGTGTAACGAAATAACAAAGCAGAGCTATTGTCTAAACTCTATACTTTGTTTTTCTTGTAGTGATTTGCCAGTAAGTCTCACTGTCGACAGAGCTCTCTCGGATTTGTGTATCAGACTAACCGCATTTTGTGATCAGTGTTATCAAACTAAAACAAAACAAAAACTTAAAACTGAAACGATTACCTCACAAGTACACTCAGTGCTCCAAGAGGTGTCACCAATGTGGCAGGGGCAAATGCATAAGCAGCGAAGTTAGCTGCCTCTCCAGCTCCCACTAGAACGTAACATCACCATCAGTGTACAGAAATCCACAGCTGTTGCAGCCTACATGTGCAAAATAGTTCTGAGTATTGTGTACTTCAAACATGGGGTGTGGGTGCTAGTTCTGCTGCAAAGTCATCTGAAAAAATACCAAACCCACAAGAGCCTCTGTTCTCTTAGAGAAACAAAGACCACAATGTTTCTCGCCCTGACTGGTAGGCAGTGTAACCAAGTAAAACAAATAGCTATTTAACACCTAAATTATTTCTGCGAAACATTTACTTACTTGAAATAAGTCCTGCCCACCAAAGCCATTCTTTCAGGTAAGCATACCCCCCCTGACCTGCAAGACACACACACACACACACAAAAAAGTTCTTTTAACATCTTCAATGATTATCTCCCTTATGATGAACCCATTAAATGATACATCATTATTCACTGATCCACCCAACTGTAAGTCATCCTGCTTGATGCTGTTTGTGTGTACTTCCTGTGTTTTGTGGCATGATTGTCTTGTATTAACTTGTATTGTAAAGTGCTTTGAGTATGTCCGATACAATATTAGTTTGCGCCATTTTACCCAGAAAGTACAACAAAAAATAACCTTGAGGATTTTATACTTGTTATTGTACTATCTGATAACCATCTTGGTTGGTTTGTTGACAAGAATGGCTATCACTTAAATAATATCACTGAATAATTATTTTTCCATCTTTTAGTTTGTACTTGTAATCCTCATACTGATCATAACTCAGCCAAAGAGCACACCATCTCACCAAACCATTGGGAATTAATGTCATTTAAAGTTTCCATCGATGACACTGAATGAACTTTATTTATCCCAGACTGGGAAATTGCAGGTACTGAGGGCTCTTAGTAAAGTATCTATCTATCTACCTGCTCTCATCGACCCTTTGCCGGCCAACCGCAGCAGGCCTTTCTTCTTCAGGATGAAGCTGGCGCCGATAAACACGCTGGAGCTGACGGCCAGCGACAGGCCGATGTAGAAGTCCACACGGCTCGAATCCATCTGGAACCGGACGGAGGGACCTTCAGTCAAAATGTCCGACCTCCGCGGAGAGAACGACTCTTCAGGGAACTTCTCACGAGTCGAGCGACAGCCGCCTCATCTTTCTAACGTCACATGACAGACCACAGCCCCACCGCCCAGGGGTTTAAAGAGGCTGCTGGGGAAGGACAGGAATAACAGAGGAACTGCTGCTTTACGATCTGCTTTTCTTCTTTAATCAAATTAATAAAGTTTAAAGTCCGACTGACTTTACTGACTTTACCGCCGAGTAACGGTAAATGTCACCGACCGAACGGCAGGGGTGACGTCACCTGGAGGGAGGAGCCATCTCCAGAGACACTTCCTGTTTCTCGGCAGAGGCAGCAGAGATTCGGGCATTTAAGATTAAAATTAGATGAAGATTTAAGAGTTACTCGAAAGTACCAGCAACTCACTGTATCAATTTACTCTTGCTTACGACAGCTTGAAATAATAAAAGTGTCAGTCATTTCACAGCCTAACTTTGTTAAACATCCTCAGTGATACCAGAGAAAGTAATGATGGGCCTCCAGCTTAATCACTCCGTTGTCGCTTTTTTCCCCTCTTAATTATTCAATGGAAAGAAGGTTATCATGTGATATCCTTTAACCAGTTCAAAACTTCACATCAAGACATTTTCAACATCTGAAAAGGTAAATAAGCCTAATGACGTCTGTACAGCTTTGCTGATATGCCCCTCCCCTTTCCAGCGTTTTGACTGGACGAGCGCTCGCTGCCCACAGAAAACCCGGAAGTAGAAAGATTAACCTTCACAAGCGACCAAAACACATGTTTGGCTGTAGAAAAAGCCACATTTTTGGTAAGAGCAATCTGACTTTTTAATGTTTATTATTTATGAAGACTTGCAGAGACATTTTCCGATAGTGGCCTCCCTTTGCGCCATTTTGTTTCGAAAACTTAATCTTTGCGCGATCGAAATGAGCTAAATGATCTAAATGAATGAGTAGCACATACCACCTCATCTCTGGATTCATGGACTAAAACGTCGTTCCTTTGCCTTCATGTTAGTATCGCTTGTTTTTCAACGATGAGGTTGCCATTTTATTTTGTTAGCAGAAGTTGCAGGGCTGCTCACTGGCTGCGACTAAGCCCGTTTTTAACACCAGGTTGTGCTCCGTCCAGACACCAGAGGATCGCTGCGTTGACAGATCAATGCAAAGATGAGAGGAAATACTACATAACTACCCCCATCTTCTATGTCAATGCCTCCCCTCATTTAGGACACCTGTACTCAGCTGTGATTGCTGACTGCCTGCACAGGTATAAACTGTTGCAGGGCTTCAACTCAAAGTTTTCCACGGGTAAGTCATCAAATTATCAAAACCTTAATAACCTTAGAACCTTAATAGCTACAGACTTTAGGAATACGTTTTTGTCAGTGTAACAACCTGTGATGTAATTTTAAAGTCTGTGTGCAATAAAAGATGCCATGCAGTACATTCTATGCAAAAATGATCAGTAGAATAATTGATAATAAAAATAGCATTTTTTGTCAACATTCTGTTACCTTGCATCTCAGGCACAGATGAACATGGTTTGAAGATCCAGCAGGCTGCTGAAGCTGCAGGAAAAGATCCCCTGGCCTTCTGCACGGATGTGTCTGGGAGATTCAAACATCTCTTCAACAGCTGCAGTGTTTCATACACTGACTACATAAGAACCACTGAGCGCAGGCACTGTCGGGCAGTGGAGCATTTCTGGTCTGTGCTTTGGAACAAAGGGCTCATCTACAAGGGATGTTATGAAGGCTGGTACTCCACACAGGACGAGAGCTTCCTCACACCATCACAGGTGGGAGATGCAGTGGACTCGTTAGGAAAGGAGATCAAGATATCACTGGAGAGTGGACACAAGGTAAGTCAGACCATTATGAGATAATGCTCCAAGTGTAATATCAGTGAAGGTAAATTCATAGATTGAACAGATTATAATAAAATTTAGGAGTAGTATTAAGTGTCCATGAGATTGAAGAGCTTAGACATGAGATAGATATGAGAATCCTATTTATTTTCTAATTGAATCAGACGGAAAAGAAAATAAGCATTTTGACCGACCTGTTGAACTGTTTCTTTAAGCATTATCAAGCAACACCTTCTCAGTTGGTGGTATTTTACTTCATCAATAGAACTACAAATCTACTCTTAATTGCTTTGCAGGTGGAGTGGATGAAAGAGGAGAACTACATGTTTCGTCTATCTGCATTTCGATCTCAGCTGCTCGACTGGCTCAAAGGAAATCCTCTGGCTGTGCAACCTGAGCATTTCTACCAGGCTGTTCTCCAGTGGCTGCAGAATGACCTTCCTGACCTCTCAGTGTCCCGACAGAGAACCCGCCTTCAGTGGGGCATCTCAGTCCCCAATGACCCTGAACAAACCATCTATGTGTGGCTCGATGCGCTGGTGAACTACCTTACAGTGGCTGGCTATCCAGATAATCACGACCAGTGGTGGAGTGCAGCCCACCATATTGTAGGAAAGGACATCTTAAAATTTCATGCCATTTACTGGCCAGCTTTTCTTCTAGGAGCTGGACTGCCACTGCCACAGACAATATTTGTGCACTCTCACTGGACAGCAGAAGGAAAAAAGATGTCTAAAAGTTTGGGCAATGTGGTAGATCCTCTTCAACGCTCACAGATCTTCACAACAGACGGTATGAGGTATTTTCTTTTGCGCCAGGGTGTCCCTGACTCAGACTGCGATTATACAGATCACAAAGTAATCAAACTGCTCAATGCAGAGCTTGCCGACTCTCTAGGGGGTCTACTTAACCGCTGCACAGCTCCAGCTCTTAACCCAGCCCAGATCTACCCCTCATTCTGCCCTCAGGCCTTCCCAAGAGAACAGGGAGGCAGAGCTGTGATTGAAGATTACCACATGTTGGATGCTGTGAAAAATCTCCCTGTTGTAGTAGAGCAGCATTTTGAGAGCATGCACGTGTACAAAGCTTTGGAGGCCATCACTGCCTGTGTGAGGCAGACTAATGGGTTCGTTCAGCGCCACACACCCTGGAAGCTGGACAAGAGGAACAGTGCAGATCAACGTTGGCTAGACACCATCATCCATGTCTCTTTTGAATGTCTGAGGATTTATGGTACTCTCCTCCAGCCAATCGTGCCAGAGCTTTCTAACAAACTCCTGAGCAGGCTTGGGGTGCCACTAAGCAATAGGAGCTGGGCATCCCTGAACTTCCTACCAAGGTATCAGGGATCGGACTGTCCTTTTGAAGGGAACACACTTGGACCTGACTCTGGAGTACTATTTTGCCGCTTGGAAAATCCAAATGAAGATAAAGAAAAAACTAAAAAAGTGAAAAGCCAATAAAGTTGAAATCATTTTAAAGTTCACTTTAGAGTGACTCAACAGTTTATACTTTCCACAATGTGATGCAATCTGGTATCAAGTCTTTTCAGTTTACCTTTTACGTCATCATAGGAAGAAATATGTAGATGATACAGATAACTGTTTCTATTTCAGGAAGCCAAGGCAGTGAGTGAGTATGCACAATGTGCAGACAGGTGGCATGTCTAATTGTAATCAAGCTGGTGGCATGAACTACACCTGTGCTGACAAATTAGATTGGAGTGCATCACTGTTAGTCTACAACCAAATGCATCTGTTTCGATAAAAGTGAATTTTAGTGGAAATACCACACTGGGTCTAATGGCGTTACATGACATACATTCATGTCAAAAGTGCCCACAAATACTCATATCATGTTTTTTTCTTCATTTGAGGATATTTCTTCCTGGAGGAAAATCACAATGGTACGTTTAAAAAAAATTATCATAATGACTGAATTCGATTCAGTTCAGTTTGCAGGTGGCCGTGTATGCTGTGAAAACTATTGTCATTTTCACCTTTAATACTGGAGAGTTGCACACAATGAAACTGGAGAAGTGGTCCAAGCACTGCATTGGTATAAAACTCCAGCTTTAACTTGTAATGTTCAAAGTCAAAAATAAATATAACAACTATTTTGTTAAAAGTTGTCATTTGCTGAATCTGGTTAAGTTATTATTGCGCCCAGAACTGAAGAATTGAATGTGTTTGTATGTTAGGTTTCATAATAAAACTGTAAATTTAAACTGGCTGTGGGACAAATGCAACCAACGCAATGATGTCAACCGAGAATGTAAACGTTATACAGTGCATGCGGATTCTAGTTTATCATTAGGGCTTTTTCCCTAAACAGCTCGATTTAATGGAAATATCCTTTGATCCACACTCAACTCTAGACTCTAAACATCTGACGGGTTTTAAACAGGCAGCCCACACAAGTACAAGACATAAAAACTGACATGATTTTTTAATGAGAAATACACGAAACTGAAAAAATTGTACAAATTGAAATAAAATAAAAAAATTGCATTCTTATAATTTCTGGTACTTTTTTTTTTTTTTTTACATAGACTTCTCCATTATTAACCATTATCTGTTTACCCCAGAACATTATCCCTCCTCTGATAATCCATAATTACACGACTGAAGTCAGGATATTTTGTGATCATTGTCTCAGTGGTCAAGATGGGGTCTGGTTCATCTGTTTTGTTGTCCTTTGTGCCTTGGAACAGTCTTCCCTTCTAATAGCCTACACAGGACTGGACGCATTCATCGGCCACTCTACAGAGCTGGGCTTCCTTACATAATCTGGGCCAGTTCTCTGCACACTGCTATGAACAAGCACTATCAGTAATATGAATTGGTGCCTTGTCCTGGTTGTGTATCTGGAAAAAGTGACAAAATTTCATCATTAACATGGAATCTTAAGAACTGTTGGTTTACAAATGTATGGAAAGATGGAGTCTGACTTACTTGAAAGTTGCTGTTGCAGCTGTCTCACTAAAGCTGCAGTCTGCTGCTGCTGTTGAGTCTGCTGCATTCCCTGTCGTGGGAACTAAAACAGATTCAGATTCATAATGAGAGAAATACCCACAATTTCTAATGTCATTTTCTTTTTGTTATCCATACAGAAAACATTCAAGTCTCTAGTGCTGCATTTAAGGCAGTGGTGTACAAATTTTAAGGAGTTGGCTCCCAAAAAGCATTTAATTTGCAGAGTATGACTAATAATAACTTAAGTCAAATGTTTTTGTAACTTGGACAAAAATAAAAAAACTTTAACCGCAGTACTGTTCCAGCTTTAAAGTCTCTGCAAGGTGATTTCAATAAATTACAGAAATTAGGCATGTTTTAGAAAATAAGATTTCTTTTGTGTTTTAACATTGTAGCTATGCTTGCATCTGTTCAATAATACAGATAGATAAAACCTTCATGGATAGGTCTCATACCAGACTACATATTGGTACATACATCTTTCTTAGAAAGACAGTATTTCTACAGATAACTAACAAACCTCCTAACATATTTCATAAACTGGACTAATAACCCAGCCCCAACCAGTGAGATGGCACCTACCATGGGTTGCTGGGGAGGCAGTGGCTGCATGCCCAGGCCCTGGTTCTGTGTCTGGCCTGGTGGAGGCACTGCTGACACCTGCTGCTGCTGCTGTTGTGGAACTTGCTGTTGAGGAGGAACCTGCTGTGGCTGGACCTGCTGCTGCTGCTGCTGTTGTTGCTGTTGAACCTGCTGGGCTGCCTGCTGCTGCTGCTGCTGCTGTTGTTGTTGTGGATGAGCAGGAAAAAGATTGCATTAGATTTAGTGATGTGACTTATAGTACACTGGCTTATCTGGCCACTGGCAACAGTGCAGAGGGATAAGAACTGTATGAGTTTTTACAGGCAGAATTGCTCAGCTAGAGAGCTTTTATTAATTATTTAGAGATAAGCATGACTATATAAAAAAACTGCAAAACTGAATAGAAATGTTGTGCAGTCAGTGTTTATCAAATTTCCATTCCCTTACAATCACACACTTTAAAGAATTAAAAATGACAACAAACAGGTCTGCAAAAAACTGAGTGACTGAGCAATAACACAATTATCAATCCAGTCTAAGTTTTGCTGCTTAGATGGGCTAATGTCTAATTCTCATGTCATGTAGTTTTGAGACTGCTATTCATCAAGTGTGTACAATGGCATTATTTCTTTTTGTTACTTATGATCAATTTATTGTTTTGTGTTTCAAAACTTTCCTCACTATCACTATCAAACAGTGGGAGCAAAGTATAGCCAAACAACCTGAATATGCAGTACCAAGAAAAGAGGTGACGCAATAGAAGGAAATTCTCCCTCTTCAAAACATGGACTGTGTTCAAATAAGATAAAAAAATAATCTGGGAAATGCTGGATAGCTTCATGGTTGTATCATTAAAAAAGGCAGGGTACACAAACAGCGTCCTTTTCACAGTTAATCAAAAGATCACTTTGCCAAAACAGCTAAAACATGATGATCAAGGGACATACTCTGAGTGCTTGTTGTCTGAGGTACTGCTGCTGTTGCTGCTGTTGCTGTTGCTGTTGTTGCTGCTGCTGCTGCTGCTGCTGCTGCTGCTGTTCTGCAAGCATCTGATTGGGCCGCAAGCTTAGATGGACACCCTGGCCTCCCATGAGGCTGTGCATGATGGGATTCTGCTGGAGGGGCTGGTGGGGATACCTGAGGTTCAGTGGAAAAGGAGAGGTAATAGTATCAATGGAACTTAAAATCACACACAAAAACAATGCAATGCAAATTTCAGTCAAGAGAAATATGCTAAGTGTTTGGAATTGCACTTCACTGACCTCTGTGTGTTCTGCATATTGTGTGCGTAGCCTGGAGCCTGCTGGTGAACATAACCACTAGGCCTCTGCTGCATTTGCCTAAGAGGATCCACCACAGCTGGGTTGGTTCCAGGATGGGAGCCCTGAAAGTTTTGGTTCCCATAGGAGGAAGGAACTATACCGCCACCTTGGGACGGATGCTGCTGCATCACCATGTGTGAGCTGTATGTGGTATAGCCCTGAGATATATTCTGAACACACGAACAGACAGACAGACAGACAGACAGACAGACAATGTAAATAAGTGAAACTAATAAAGGGTAGGATACCACAACTCTTCATGATTGACATGCTAATGATTTTGAATCCAAAAAAGGTCATAACAGTGCATATCTGGTTAAGTATTTCAGGGAAATGAAAAAACACAGACACACTTACCTGAGATGACTGCATTGGGGTATATGGTTGGTTGGGTGTTATCTGTCTCATCTGCTGCCCTATCATGCTCTGATTCTGAAAGGACAAATACATCAGCGAAAATTCAGTGTCCTTATGTGTAGAAGAGGATTCTTTGTACCGATTTAATTACTTTTTCAAGGAAATCCCATTTGGATGGGTTTATTTCTCGAGGACTTGAAGTTATTTTAATCCAGCCTAAAGCATGAATTTTACACTTCCCCTACTTACAATTACAACTAGATTACTTTTCCCCCATCAAAACCTCTTTTTTTTAAAATATAATTTAAACCATGTCACTTCACATACACTAGTCCCCAAAACTGGAAGATTAGCACAAATGCTACTCTGTTTGTTGTCTAAATTGTGAGTGCTGACTGACTCACCAGTCTGACTTGTAGCTGCTGCCGCAGTAACTGGCTCTGTGGCATATTAGGCTGGGGCTTATAACCCATTGGGTATTGCTTGTCCAGTTGCATCATGCCAGGCATGCTTCCCTGCATTCCAGGCATGATTCCTGGATAGTTGGGACGAGTAGGCATCATTTTGCTCATTGGTGGGTTTCTGGTAGGTCTGTAAGGAGGTTCTAAACCGGGACCTCCTATGGAAAAAAAAACCCAAAACAAAACATCACGTAAATGACATTTCCAGGTGGCTCCAAGTCGCTGTTTTTTCCTCTAATATGCACCAAACTGACCTGGAGGTAGAGGCTGGTTCTGTGTATACATGCTCATGGGCTGCTGGCTGTATGACATCCTGCCATATGTGTGATTTTGCATCAGTTCAGGCATGTTAGTCCCATAGCTTGCACCAGCTGGTGTACGATTCACAAAGTCCTGCTAAGAAAAGGTGTGATAAAATCCAGATATCAATCCAAGGAACAAATACAATGAGAAACAAAAGTCTGACCACTTTCCTATTTCAAGAATGACCACTTTCTTTAAAAATCATAGTGGTAGATATAACTGACCTCAGTCTTGGTGGGAGGTGTTTTCTTCTTCTTATTGGATTTCTTCTTGTTAGAGTCAGAGGGCACAGAAGGCACATTCTTTTCTGGCTTCACTGGCTCCATCATCTTCTTCTCTGGTTCCTGTGACACAGGTGTCAGGGGCTCCTCCTCTTCGGGGGGCAGGGGGAGTGGTTCAAGGTAGTAGCTACGAGGTTTGGGCTTCAGGTGTGTGTGGTAAAGCAGGAAACGCTGCTGCTCCTCAAATTTAGTGACCTTGCGGTCTACACGCACTGTACCAAACCAGCCCCAAGAGAGAGGGGCTGAGTGCTTGAGTCCCTCAAAGACATCCCAAGGAGAAATCTTCTGTTTGGTTGATACTTGAAGGCCCTGATGGAACAAATATAGAACAGTCTTATAAACATGTCAATGTTATATTACTTTGTTTTAAAATAAAAAAAATAAATAAATAAATAAAACAACTGAGGGAACCTTCAGTATACTAAATGGAATGTGATATTACTGATGAACTATGACTGGATAACATTCACTTCACACAAACTCTTTGTAAGCACTCGTAACCACATTCTGCCACATTGTAAATGCGTCCATTAAGCTGTCATGAACACTTGATAAAACTGCTTACCTCCTTCTCGAAGCCAGCAATCTTGTTACCCTTGGTATCTATGAGCGAGCCCTGAGGTTCACAAGTAATGACGTCACGGGTTTGCTTGGGCAATGGCAGTAGCTGGCGAACCTTTTCTAAACTTTCTGACTGACGATCTCCAAGCTCTTTCTGCGGAAAACAAAATAAACCATTACTAAGAGAAGCAATTAATAAAATTGAAACAATTAAAGCTCATTATTTGCTTTGCTAGTATTTTATTATTTATAAAGCAGTTTTTGATACACATGTATATTAATTAGACAGGCAAGACAAATGTAAGTAAATTACATTTACTTACATGTAAATGTAATTTACTTGTAAATTAGTACAAAGAGTCACTAATTATTCATAGTATTTTGGTTGCATGAAAGGTAGTCCAAATTTAAGAAGTAGTAAAAAAAAAAAACAAGAAAAAAGCTACTTATCCTCTACTTTGAAGCACAACAAATTCAGTATTCCATTAAGAGTCTTTGCACAATGGGGGGATAAGATTACTTTTTTACAGTAGGAGCACGTCTTCCCATTCAATTTCATAGCTATGGGTGAGGAAGGTGTGTTGTTCTTACCCTGAGCTTCTTGACCAGATTCATATAGGCTCTCTTATTCTCCTCCATGCTGCCCTGAGAAATACTGGACATGTCAGCAGCCAGAGTGCCATTAATCAGCACGCTCAACATGTCCAACACTGTGGTAAAGAGTTCACTGTTGTAGAGAAATAAAGAACAGCGTCAGGCAGATAAAGTCACTGATTTCTGTGCTGGTAACAATTTGTGTTTGAAAATAATAAAAAGAAGAGGAACAATCAGCGGAGTGCCCTCATCACTCACTTATTCGATTGCATGTCCACTGTACCGCTGCTGATGATGTCGAGGAGTAGCACTGCCCACTCAGTTGTCTGCTGAGTGCTACGCTGCACTGTGTCAAACATACCACCCACCTTTGCAGGGATGAGAAAGCATACTGTTAGTCAACCTATGGCATGCTTAACCTAACCCAGTGTTAAATTTTAATTAGTGCAAACACAAAGTGCATTCTTATTCAATTCATTAAATGTTTTGGATAACTGATTTATTTTATGGAATTTGCAATATAGTGTGCAAGTAAAACTTAAGACTTTTAATGACCTACTTAATAGCACAGAGGATGATCTCAGTGATTTATGTAAGAATAGTTCCTCAAGTTACAAGTCTTTTCACAAATGAATCAAAGTTTGAAAAATGTCAAAAAACAAAAGTACAAAAGAAATTACATATTGGCTTCATATACACAGGAATTGCCCAGTTATAGAAATACTTACAAGATTCAGGCGCAGTTTCAGAGCTTCATGCATCATTTGTTTTGCCTTGCAGTCGTCCTGGTATTGGTCTTCTCTCCAGTTGGTAACAATTTGCTGCACTTGGCTGTAGAGTGAGGTGAGGAGCCCTTCCCTCTGTTCATCCTGCCCTTTTAAACAGGTCAGCACCAAAGACAGAAATGGCTGCTGGCTCAGCAGAGACATACTGAGGAAGGAAAAAATTGGTTTTATAAGGGAGAAATTGCCTTCACAGTCTGTGATAGTGCTGAAAACTGAAAGCATCCTTCCGACTATTAAGTTTACCAGATGCTAATAAAGAGTTCTTGTATTGGGTAGAGTAAATAAAGCCTTATTTGTTGTAGTAATAAAGAAGACTGAGTTTGCCATTTACCTTTTCTGTTTCTGTCTGTCCCTCTCCTTGCGTGAGGAGGAGCCCAGATGCTGCCCTTTTTCCAGCTCTTCTCCTGCTGCCTTCAACACATGGCCCTGAACTGAGGTGGGAAGCTTGGCTATTAATGGAGCCACCAGCCAAACACCTGACCGCTCAGATGAGCTGCAAATCAGAGTGTAAAAGCGGTTAAGACAGCACCTCTGGGTGCAGACCAAAACGACAAAAAAGAGGATTGTAGGTTTAGCATTTGGCCTGTTATATGGAGATGAACATTTATTTGAGTTAAGTGAAGCATTTTAAATAATTAACATGAAAGGAGAAAGTGCAAGGGTTTAGGCTGAAAAATATTAACTCATCTTACAATTTAAAGAACAAAATGTTTTCCAAATCATTAACCTCATGTTATGGACACACCTTAAAATAGGTTTAATTTTGCTTGTAGTGCTGTTGTTGTTCGATGTGGAGCCACCTTGGACCATTGCTCCATTCCCTGAGGGGTTACTGGAGTTCATCTCAGCTGATTTCTGAAAAACCTCTATGGTGGCCTTGGCTATATTCTCCAACAGTGAATACAGCTCCTATTGAAAATAAAAAATGAAAGATGAATACTAGGACCACATGTCATCCTTCAAAAATGGTCAGATGCCCTTGAAGCAATGGTTTACGTTGTTTGTGCTCTGTTTGATCATCAACTGCAGCTCCAGGGAGGACTGCCTCATTGTCCACTGGTCCATGTTCTAAGAAAGAGAGTGATTATTAGTTAGATATATTTTTTCTCTATTCTTGTCCTAAACCAGTTCTGAGTACTAACAGTTCATGTTACTGACAAGATGCTTCCAATTCAGCCAGTAGATGGCAGAATTACCTCACTGTTTTGATTCAACAAGAGAGACGCTACTACATGTAAAAGAATAATCACCGATGATCCAAGGGCTAGACACTTGAAAAACCCTCTCATGTTTCATACATACACATAAATATTTGAACTAAGAGTCCTCATTTATTCCAAAAAATAAATTATTTCCCTGGTGAAATCAAAACAGTAGCATGAGTTTTGTTCCACCTGCAGGATGCGTTTGATGCGCTGTCTCTGTGGGTTGTCGCCATCATCACTGTCCAGCTGGCGGTGAGGATAGCAAATAAGCTGCAGCAGCCGTTGGGCCTGAATGTTTACCAGCACAGGGTCCTGGAGGGCACTACTGTCCTCGGACAGAGACTTCAGGCAGCGCTCTCCAACCCATTCCTGCAGGAGCAAACAAGAGGGAACACAGGTGGAAACAATAAAGATGATTATAAATCCATCTAGCCTGAGGACCAGTTACAGCACCTATATTTTATGAGCAATAATTTGTAGGGATAACAGAGCTTAAGATATAGAATCATCTAAACTCAGGCATAACAAAAGTTTATGCGAAATGGGTAGGTGGCAATAAAAATAGAGAGAGGGTTTATTACTCAGGATCAGAACTGCACATGCCAGAGCCTTGCTGGAAAATGTGTCTCAAGTTCTTTAAGGGCTCAGGGCACGTCCAGCCCTCAGAGCAACCATCAGCTCCATCTCTTTCTGGCCTTCACATCCATGTGTCATAAGTAACATCTTCTGGAGTTTTAGTGGTTAGAGCACATTTCACATAAACGGCAATCCGACTAATGGCCTTTGGTGCATGTCACTCACCTCTCTATCCTCTCCCTATCGCCTCTCTGCCAAATACGTATTAAAATAAAGGCATAAAAAGCCTTTATTTATTACATAAATATATAAAAAGGATAGCTTATATTAGTGGAAAAGAGCACTGGCAAAACTGACTATGGCAAGCAAATTGTGCTCTGCTCTTCTGAGTGGAAAGCCATTTGTCTCTCTCATAAGTTATCTAAGTGCTTTCATTTTCACATTTTCCATTTCATCCTGACTGCGTTAACAGTGGTACTGCAATTCATTTCCTCCATATCATCACCTCATTTCAGCTCAGAGACTCACCTGCTGGCAGATCGTCTTCAGAACGTACTTTGCATACACATCTAGACTGGCTGTTTCTATGGAGACATTGCGTCCCTCAGATATGTCGTCAAGGCCAGCGGGGTGTGACAGCCCTGAGCCTCTTAGCTCAGCATCACCTAAAACAAGAAGAGACCAGTTAAATCAACCAATGAGATAGACCAACTCAGTGAAAACTAGATTTTTAGGAAACAGGCTCTGACCATAAACTTATTAATATGACAGAGCTACAAAGATGCTAACCCAGCATGAAGACAGCTTTAAGGACAGCAAATACTGCTCCAACAACAATGCTGTTCTGAGAGGCAGCAAGAAGGTGGCGATCACAAGAAGACCGGATACCCACTGAAGATTTATCTGCAAAGTCAAATTACCAGGATGAGATGCAGAGTGACAATCAAGTTCAGGTATAAATGAAAAAGTATTGATGCAAGGGCTGTTTATTTTTTATGTTCATTACCTGATTTCACACCATCCTGGGGGACAGGGTTGCGCTGTGGAGTCTTAAAGAGGTGCAACAGAATCCTGCAGGTAAGTCTGGCCCCTGGCTCCGAGTCTTGCTCACTGCAGGCTGGAGGTTAGTCCAGACAAGCATTTATAGATCAGTGGAGTGACTTTTCATCACTTTACTCAGGTACACGTTGTTTTTCACAGGTTACATCATCTATTAGACCAAAGTCCCACTTAAATCTTGTGCTAGATGGGCCTCTAATCAGGCAGAATGAAAATGAATTTTCATGGAGCTGCTGTCATGAAAAGAGGAGTGAAAACAAAGCATTTATCACAAGCCAGAGTTGCTGGCATTTGGCATGTGTAGTTGTGGTATAAAACACCAAACAGCATGTCTGAATGAGGTTTTGTATCAAAGCTTGGAAAAGAGGCTCTTCACTGGCTATTGCACAAAGCATGTCTAGGTTTCATGGATCCAGATCAAATATGCCACATTTACTTTCCTCTCTGACAGAAGTAATAAATTACACAGAGGTTAGAGAGAGGTTCTCCTTTCTATGAGTGCAGCAACAATGTACTGTTCACTTCATATATTGAAAGCCCAATGGCCTGAGATTGTGATAATGGTTCTCAACCTTGGAGTATTTAGTTCTACATTCTGCGACTGAAGTGGACATGAATTAGGGGCTGTAACAGAAAATGGCAAAAAGTCTTGACCAAACTAAGCTTAAAGCTGATGGTGAAAAGGCATGTTGAAATAAGGTTGATTTAATAACACTTTTTTCCTGATTTATTTGGCAGTATATACTTCTGCATGCTTAAGGGTAAATAATCCTTACCTGCATTGAGGAGGGAAGGAATGGCCACACAGCGAACCAGATCTTCAAGGAGTAGGCACTGTCTCGCAATGAGAATGGCTACAAAGGTTGCCAGGGAATCATGGAAGGACAAATCACTAACCTGAAGGAGACAGGGCAGAGGTCGACTTTAAAATGAATTCTGTAGGTTGAGAATAGATGCTGCAATTTAGAGGACATGTAATTTTCTGGAAAGAAACTATACATTGAAGCAAGACAAGACAAATTATTTTCCAACTTACATCTACATTACAAAGTAAATCATTGAAGCCACAGTTGCCATTATTAGAGGAACAGCAGAGAGCCTTAAGGATGCCGAGCCACTCGGCACTCAGAGAGCGACAATACGCTGTCAGCTCTGCACACAGGATCCCAATGTCGTTGACCCTTAAAAGCACAGACATGAAATCAGCAACAGTCCAATAAAGAGTTAAGAACTGCAGCAGCCTGAGAGAAACAAGAAACAATTTTAACAAGAGTAAAACACCTCTCAGGGTCTCTGTGGTCCACACACACATCCATGAGCACATTGCAGACAAAGCTGTATCGGTTGGCTGGGCTGTCATTGAGGATCTTTCCCACCATGGAGTGATTGAAGTTGTGGGCTGATGGGTTGGCGATGGCCTCCATCATGAACACAGGATCCCAAAGCATGTTGGAATCAGATGGGTCGATGTTGCAGTAAATGGAGTTCTTCACTTTGGAGCAAAACTCACTGAGAGGACACAGTATCAGAGATAAGGCTGGTGTTGAAGAGGAAAAACTAAAAATGACATGGATTTTTTTGCACCAGCTTTTTACTACAAGTTTAATGTACTTTATGTACTGCTGGATTTTCAGGATTAACAGGAGCAACAAACCTGAGACCAGTACATAAAATATATAGCTACAAAATGAACACAAAATAAAGCATAGAATTCAGATTTCATTTGAGTCACTATTTGACATATTCCCTTGTCCAAAAAAAATAAAATAAAATAAAATAAAAATAAATAAATAAAAACATCAATCCTTTAGGGATTCGTTAGAAAGGTCCTTTTGTTGCTTTTTGATAAAGCCATGGAACCCATTCATTGTAAAACAGCGACATCATTCCTACCTGAAGATCTCGCCAAACTTGTTCTTCAGGTGACTACAGGATGTATAGAGGTCATACAGGTAAGCCAAGATGCAACGCTCCGCAGAGGAACAATCTGCCGGGTTGACACCTGATTTCACCACGATACGCAACCTGTGAACACATTTACCCACGTGACTCACCAGCAACGCCTTCTACTGCATGTTTAAAGGAGAACTGTAACATTTTAGTTTAGCTTATTTGATTTCTTGCTGAGATGCTCGTGACCAAGCCTATCTCTCTTATAACAATCCTGGACAAACAGTCCAACACATACTCCCTGGAAAAGCTACAAATCCAGGCTCTGGTAAGTTTAAACTTAGTTAGCTGGCTGCTGGGAAAAGCGTCGTATTCACCAGAAATAAAAATCTGTGGCATCAATATTTTTGTCTAAGTCTTGATAAGTACGGCAAATTAGATTTCCCAAACTATTAAGCTTTTACAAACACTTTCTAAAGATAAACTTGTATTAAATTGTGTTGATTTTAAGTGGGCTTTACATTAGGGCGCTCTATCTCTAAGTATTAAGGAATTCAAATAGTGCTTAAAACAAAAATTACTTTCAAACAACTTCAGAATTGAGCAACATCACAAAAAACTGAGAACAGACATTCAGGGAGAAAGCACCTTGTCAGCAGTCCTCAGACAATAAAAATCCCCATTGAAGATAGAGGAAAATCTTTGACTTGCAATTCCAAACACTCTTTTTACTACTTTAATTATGAGCTTAACTGATGTTTCTCTGCTAACAACCCTTTAGGGATGAGATCCAACTTCCATTCTAATTGACTTCACTATAATGACTATCAAACTATAAAATCCAAGTTTTTGGCCCCAAATTTTGTCATTTGTTGGCAATCATTACAGCTTATTAAATCACATACCCATCAAAAACTTGCGCTGTCTGCTCAGGATTGAGAATGAGGCAGGAATGGTATCTCCTCAACACAGCAACAATACACAGACAGAGGCTAGTGGTGTAGCTGCCCACCAGGCTGGATGACTTCAGCAGCAGCTCGGCTTCCACCAGACTCAACTCATTCAGAAGCTACAAGAGACACATAGTCAGTTAAAGTTTTACAGTGATGAGTAAAAGTAGATTCATCTGGATCTATCCATGTTAAAAGCAAAATTAGTGGTGAAGTTGTCTATACCTGAATAGCAAAGTCTATGAGGCCACTAATGTTCAGGGAATACTCCATGAGGTCAAATATGAACTGAATGTGCTGGACAAGAGGCAGGTGATACGACATCCCTAAGGCAAAGCTGGTGATCTGTTCCAGCACATTTCTAGACACCTGCACACAAAGTATTAGACATCATTAATATGCAAAGAAAAAGGAAAAAAACACAACCAGCCTTGGCTCTAAAACAATACACTGACACTGATATTTAGCATAGCTCTCTCTGTCTATGTTGTATATGAGTAGGAACATTCAAAGATAGTCAAAATATTCCACGAGCCACTAAACTGTTGTTGTTTTGGGGTAAAATCTGACAATCAAATCAAATCAACATCAAATTAAATTTTATGCTAAACAGATCACTTCATGTCAGCAGGTTTGACAATACAGGAATTAACCCTAATAATTAATAAATTTTTACTATCATTAGCTTGGCTTTGTAGAAATACTGGCTCCTAAGTACCATTGATCTTCTCATCTCATCTACCTTTTAGCAAGAAAATAAGCAAAAACAAAAAGCAAAGTTGAACATAATCAAACAGCTTTTGTCCTTGTGGGACCTTCTAAATCTAAATGCATTTCACACAGCTGTGACCCTGGGACTGCCATTAGCTCTTAAGCTCTAATCCACAGGAACATGTTCCTCCTAAGTACTTTGTCTATTGTCTTTTAAAATTAAACAGAGCATGTTTTAGTTGCACATTTCAGCCTGCTTTCCTAATGTTTAAAACGATTTAATTTAAATTCCTTTGATTAGTTTAATTATTATTCAATTTTATCAAATTTCACTCCTACATTACAATTTGCATGTTATTAATTTTTTGTCATCTGTTGTTTTCTTCATACATTTATGTGTTGTTGGGTTTTTTTCCATTTTGGTTTATTTATGTCTCATGTTTTGTTTTTCGCCATCTTCAAAGTCTTCATAGTTTTGCTGCCAATTTTCATTGCTCAGGCTGTGTGCAGCACATCATGTCTACCATGAAGAACAGGTGCTACATAAATTAAGCTGCTTTGCTTGATTGCCATTCGCTATACTTGAATTAAAAGCTATTAAAAATGCAAATGAAACTGTACTGGAATTGCAAATTATATTTGATCCTCTATGTAATATTACTGATTTTTTTTCCATTCTGGATTAGCTGCACTCCATGTTCCAACCTGTACTGTGTGAAATTTAAATAATTTATAATCTGCTGGGTTTTCAAGTTACAGCCATCCCAGTACATTATTTATTCAAATTGTATTCCAACACCTCACAAGAGAAATCAAATTACACTCAAATTAAATTTACACCTAAATGAATCATCTTGGGAGGCCTCTTGTTTTGGCTGCCAGAGTATCTGCACTGATGAACTCTCTTGACTGATGAGATCGTGTGGTTTTACCTGTGAGGTGACCTGGTGCTGGTCAAAGTGGGAGAGGTGCTGAAATTTGGAGAAGATATCTTCTGCAGTGGGAAAGGCCTCTGGCTTACTCCTCTTTCTCTTTTGTCCTTCCTCTCCTCCTGCATATGTGGGAAAAGAGTGGTGTGGGGGAAAAAAAAAGAGAGAAGAAGCAACTCATGACTGGTCAGTAGATTTCCAGTCTGTTGAGGAGATCAGCCATAAAATCAAAGTTAAACCAGTGGACTGGTATCTTATTTGCGATTTGAAACTTTGCTGCAAAAGACACCGCTGTAAGTGCAGCTAAAGAAAAGGAAAGTGGTACTTTAAATTTAAGAGAAACAGTTGTGAGCTAAAGGTCATGATGAGCTCAAAGGAGTGTGCTAAGCTGACACAAAACACTCAAATCGCTGCAATTATAACTCTGAAAACCTGAAAACCTTAAATCACCTTAATAAGGTCACATGTATTTGAGATAAAGTGCCTGTGAACAGATGAGCTATTAGCATAGAAATGGGGTGGAAAGAAGACTGAGTAATGCCATCCCCTGGGTCGATAAAGGAAAAAGCTTGTTCTCTTGAGAAGGGCATGAGAAAGGAAATACAAATGGAAAGTATTCAAGTAAGAGACTTATTAGGAGAAAAAAAAACAGCTGCAGTGTCCACAGTAAGAAATCAGAATTTGCATTTGTGTGAACAGTGTGTTATTAATATCCAAGTATGATGAAGCTCCTGCTTTGTACAAGGTAAAACATTATATTCAATGATGATATACACAGAGAAGCAGGAAAAAGATAGACCTAATAAATTATGCAACACTTACCTAACCCTAACCCAAACTTTAAAGCTATTTCATTGACTCAATTTTCATTCCTAAACATAAAAAGTAGGTAAAAGTAAATTGATAAAACTTAACTTTGAATGGCAGGCAGACAAACTGCTTGCCTACAGCTATGGTAATTGTCAATGTCAACTAAATGGCAAACGTAGGGCGATAAGCATCAGTCAAAAAGCTGATCAAATTGAGTTACCTGTTTCTGCTGTGCTTTTGCGGTTGAGCACCTTCAAGATGTCTTTGGTAATTTTCTTGATGGTGTGTCGTGCCTCATCTCTCAGTTTTCCCACACCGTAGAGGACCACTAACCGCTGGTTGCACTCATGGCTGGCACTTTCCTCCTAAAGGCAAAGACAAAAGGATAAAGATCATCATAAACTGGATACACTTGATGTTCGAGCAGCACAGTGAGAAATAATACAGATCAAACAACATTACGGGGGACAGAAGAGGGTTCCTGAGAGTTTACAGCCACTTAAAAAAAAAAAAACAAAAAACAAAAACTTATACTACTTATTCTTCATGACACAGTCACAAGTAGTCAGATTTTGTATTTCAGGACTGAACCTTTGCTAAAGTTCAGTTTAACATTATTAAAAAGCCACAGCTGCTTATTCATAAATACAATTTACTGGAATTTCTTTTTAAATCCCAAACTGAGAGAATTCTCACCTGAGGAATAGGGAAGTGAGTGGCGTACTGAATGTGCCGGGGTTGCTCGTAGAGTTGAGGAAAGGCCGGGTCCATGCCCTTGTCCTTGCAGCTGGCCTTGCTTTCTTGTTCAGGTGCTGGCTTTTCTGGGGAGGGGCTGCCCTTAGACTCACAGTGCATCGGAGGAGAGAACATCTGCAAGGTATAAGAAGGCTGAATTGAATCAAAACAAATTTCACAATGTGTGCTGTTCTGAAATGTTCATGCAACAATTGCTGGTTCTGTGAACTGTTTTTACCTCGTCAAAATTAGCACTAGAGTTGTGATCGATTTCCATTGACTCTGATAGACCAGTATCCTGTTGGGAAACATTAAACTCATGTTACCCTTTTACTCCACACTATTATTTTGTACTGCAATGAATGACTCATCACTCTCCACAACACTAAAAGCAGATGGCTCAAACATGCCTCCATCTTAACACTGCTGCCCGCATCCTGCTCTTTGCGTTCTGATTCATCTGAGGGCTCATCACTGGGGGAACGCGGGCGCGGCAGGTGGGAGTCAGAAGCCAGATCACCGCGGGAAATTAATGTGCACATGTAGATATTGTGGGAAAAGACGTCGTGACGGATGAGCTCACAGAAGAGTAGGACCAGGTTGGAGAACTCCACTCGTTCACTTTCATTCCCAGGCTCCGCTGCAGAAAGGAAAAGAGGATTTGAATAATTTAATAGTAAGTTTCCCATGCCAAAACATTTATAATAAATACACACTGGAAACTAAAAAACAGCCAAAAGCAAAGGGTGATAAACTTCCTGCAGTATTAGTTTGAGATAAAATTTGATACATTTGAGAATTACAGCCACAGGAAATGAGTGAGCAAAGAAAACCCTTACTGAGTGTTGGGGCCTGAGTATCAAGAAACTGCAGCAGAACCTCCTGAAAGACTGGCAGCGTGGCAGCTGAGAGGGAGCCGGATGACACAGAGCCCTTCTCATCTACCACCTCCGACTCACCACACCTCTGCAAACAAACACAACCTTTTAGCACTAAATGCAGAACCTTTGTTCAAAAAACTTTTATCTTGCACAATAATTTGAGTGTCCATTTTAGTCTACAGATTGCACAAGGCGCAAATTATGTATGAGAAATATTTAAAACTTTACTGTAATATTGCCAGACAAAAGGAAAATCTTGTTTCATAATATATTAACTGGAGCTCTGTGCAGTTGACTATCAAAGGTGGATATTTTCAGACATCAGATTACAGTTCCTGAGACTTAGACCCCACCATGGGGTTCCAAAATAAATCTGTGGGGGGTCAAAAGATGATTAAAGGAATAAGAGAGAAAAATATATATTTGTGATATTTGTTATATCTTTTCCAACTTTTCTCAAATGTTTGCTCATTTTCTGGTAACACACTGAGCATGTTTATCTCTTCTAAACTAAACAAGTCTTTTCACTCCAAATCTTGACAGGAAAACTGTGTTGGAACTTCCTGTAACTCAAAGACACACAGTGGGTAGAAACTTGTGATGCAGAGTCACAAGTTGATATTTCTGTATTTAAGGGATTACAAGTCAAGCAAGGAACAAATAATAGAAGACTGATGCTAAACATGTGGGGACACCAGTTAGTTCTCTGTGTAACAAGCAACAGAGACAAATGAAAATCGAAGGTCTACAGAGGCTGTGTTTCTTTTACCTCAGCCTCTATTTCAGCCTGTCTCTTTTCCAGCAGTTTGGCCACCACCATTGCCCTGTGTCTGCCAGAACGCTTACAGCAGACTGCCCACTCACAAAGCAAAGTCACCACCGCATCATCATCTGGTGACATCTGGACAGAAACATGCATTGTGAGACTTGGTGCCAGGAACAAAATGAATTATCTGTTCAGATTAAAATTTTTTGGCTCAGTTAACATTTCTGACAATGTGTATGTGATATTTTCATATTTCTGTTTGTGCATAATAAAAATAGAGAGCAGAGCACTTACTTCATGGCCATCTTTACTCTGTCCTGACCCAAAAATTCTGTTGTACAACGAATCCAGTGAGTTGTTAAAGTCAGATTTCTCAAAGCTGTGGTTGTCTAAAACCTCCAGAGTGTGGAGAACCCTTCCAATGGTGAATCCTGGCAAAAATGAGCTCAAACATGAGTCTTCCAAGAAACCTGTTTTTAATACTGCTAACAGGTATCTGCTGAGATATAGAAGCAGTTTCTCACCTGCTGTGGTCTCCTGGCACTTATCAAAAGACCACCTGAACTCCACTGCCTGGCCTCGCTCTTTAACTTGCTCCTCAATTTCTCTCAACTTTACACGGACCTAAGGTGAAAGAAGGGTTGAGAGACATCCTGTGAACTGATGTATAAAGGTAACCAAAAGCCAATGAGAAAACCCAAATTGAATACATAAACTACTGCCTGAATATCTGCACCTGTGTTTATTAGGAGACAAGTTTCTCCAGCAGGTTTAGGGGTACAAGAAGAACTGTCTCTTTCCTCGCAGTCTATTGCCTTGTCTTATTTTATCTGTTTCAGCCAGATTGTTGCCTGCTCTGAAGTAAGTTGGTTGCCTTCTCTCATGCACACTTACAAGTTATCGTGAAGTAAACACACAAAAGGATATACACTACATTGGTGCTGATTGTGGTACCTGCTGTGTAAAGGCAGTGTTGCCACCTGGCATTGGCAAGCTGGATGGGGCGATTGGCAGGAGGTCCAGAGGGGAACCAGTCTTATTTCTGCTGTCCGTCAGTGAGTAATGCCACACCAGAGCACTGGGACAACACAACACTATGCTCTGATGTGACAAGAACAGATACAGAAAACAAAGGAGAGGGAAAATAGAGCAGGTTAGTAATTTATTTTCAGTTTTGTGGTAGTATTTGAAAGATATTAATTAGAGCATAATGCATAAACTATCCCATATGTCAGTTAACATAAAGTGTTATACCTGTAACATACAGCTGAGGCCAAACACCAGAGGCCTGTGCTGTGGGCAGATAAAGAAATCTGTGAAGGGTGTCTGGGGCTGGTTCCCTCCTGCTGGCTGGGATGTCGGAGTTGGTGGCAAGGCGTTACCCTGCTGAGTCAAGATACCATGTGCTGGATGTCCTCCTGTGCCAGGGCCTAGGCTCCCATCACTTAGCAACAGGTTGAGGCGGCGTGTGCAGAAGTAAGCCAGTCTTCGTGACAAGTAAGCCGACTGTACAAATTCCCCTGAGTACTGCAGGGTGGAGGAGAGAGACACAGCATTACCCACAGCAGTCAGTGACCATTAACTTCAGTCAACTTTGGAAATAGAAACCAATCGAGAGGCCATAGAGCCCCAGAAGCCACTGTCAGCAAAGGTCAACGCCGCCAAAGTGCTGCGGATGAAGACCCACAGCGAGTTCGTGATAAACTGTTGACAGCTGCTGAAGCCTGTTGTAACCCGGAGCGGCTAGTGTGTGCAACTGTGTAGCAGTGTGAATTCTAAGTAGGTCTATGCATTTCCTGAATATAATCCATCAGTGCATAAGCGATGTATGAACGATGTGGAGATGCTGAGATAGTAGAGAGACAGTAAATCAATACAAGTGTATACCTGTAGTAAAAGGGGCAGAAGGAGTCTGAGAAGCTCATCTTCACCAGGTCGGACCTTCTCAAAGCACTCCAACACCCATGTCAGGAACTCATGTCTGTCTAGCATACCATCCTGAACACAAAAACAAAACTTCATCTAAATATCAAGTAGATGGAGAACTATTACAACCTTTAATGTCAAAATATAGAATTAACTTATTCACCTGAAGGAGTCAGGTTCATTAAATAGTAAATCATTATTATTTATTTCATAATTCACCCTCCACAAATGCCATGCGATTACTGTTAGTCAAAGAAAACATGTTACATGTTCATGTAAACCATGCAGGTTTTTCATTTACATTTGGCCTGTAATGTATGCTGTACATCTCATTAAAACTGATGTTCACTTGTTTTTAAAAAAGCTACACTAAATTGAGGGTTCTGCTGCTGGAAAGCAAAACACTCAACAACCAGAGGGAAAAGATTTTGCTTGATAGCTACATGTTGACAAAGTGCACCAATACATTCAACAAATATTATGCTTTCAGCACAGTAGCAACTAATCTAAAAACCGGAGATCCATTCCAGCCCATTACTATGAGAGCAGCACTGCAAAAATTAACAGGATTACTTGAACCCACTCAGCGGTAGACTTGAGAAAGGTAACCGACCTGAAACATGAACATGGCCAGCTTCTCGTTGTATTCCCACTGCTTCATGGCTGTCTCGACCTCAGCAGGAGTGGCTGGTAGTGGTGAGCTACAACCTTGACTGGGAAACTGTCTGTAAAACTCAGCCACTTTCTGAAGCTGCTCCCACAGGTACTTAGTAATTATCTGGGTCCATTCTGCATACAAAGAAACACAGGAAAATGCATTTCAAAATTCACAAAAAAAATTTAATAATAACTGGCACATATTCTGCTAAAATTTTTTTTTACTATACTTAACGTTCCACTGAAATAGGCCTTATTATTTTGAACCAAAGTCATGAGAAATAACCCTTGATTCACATTAATGCTTAAACTTGCTTACCTATACAAGGATCAATCACATGCCTCTTCTTGACTTTAGTTTCTGTGATGGCCGCATGATACGCACAGGTCATCTTGATCATCCACGCTGAACGCATGACAGGGACTGAGTACTTAGCCAAATATCCAAAAACCTCTTCCTTCTTGCTAAAAATTGGAACCTAAAAGAAGGAAATTTCACAGAATCAGTAATGCTGAGTGAAATAATGCATATATGAGGAATATTGCTAACAAAAGACCTAAAAAAGGACAACAAAAGGAAAAATGTACAATGCTTAAACCAAAGCAGTACACAGGACTTCTTAGGGGATTTTATTTTCACTCAACAAAATGTATTTTTCATCATAGTATGTTTTGTTTTGAAAATAAGAAGAGCTTGCATGAAGTCCATAGTTCCTATTGTTTTCTTGATATTGTTTCATCTGTGGTGTGGATAAAGCATCTGGAAAGAAATTTGGAACTACTGCAACTGTGTTGCAAAGTGACCTGTCAAAGGTATAACAGTACACTAAAGTCACGATTCGGTACATACTTTGGTTTTGAAATCATGGTTTTCAAATGGTAACCTTTTGGTAGAGAAAAATGCAAAAAAAACCCAACCATGATCTTGTTTTTAATTTCTTGTCAAACTAAAGACATAAAACTGTGAAAAAAATCAAAGATAAACATTATTCTTTTTCAATAAAAACATACCTGGTTCGAGGAAGGAAAATAATAAGAAGTAATAAAATGAAGAAAAATTAAAGTGCTGCATGTAGAAAATACTGTAAGCATTTTCAACTTTTAAGTCTCACGCTCCTCTGTGCTAAAGCTAGGAGTTAAAAAGAGCTGCCAGATGGCTCCACTATGTTGATAGTTAGATTAATTAACTCAAATTTGCTTGGGTAGCCCAAGCTCAGTGAGGCTGTTGGTGCTACATGCTAATTGAGGTTGCTAAGATGGCATGACAACAACATATGGGGCTTTGTGATTGTGTTCCATCAACCAAAGGAAACAAGGAGTGTCGAGTAGTTCCAATTTGTTTAGTGTGGTAATATTTTCAGTGCATTTGATGTGCGTGTATTCGTACCATACCATTATATCCCAAAAATCAAGTGATGGGCATTTTCCCCCCATTCTCTTTAAAACAATGCTTTTTGTTTTTACATTGATGTTATTGCCAGATGGGATTCAATAGAAAGCTGGCTTAAGGCAACTCTGCCTTGATGTCACTTTTTTTTTTAACCCTAAGACAACATCCATTTTTATATCGTTTTTGGGTCGAAACCAGCTTCTTAATGATCTACATCCAGCTCAATACCTATTAACTGAATTAACCATTAATTATTATTATTAACTATTATCCATCAACTGAAATTATTTTAGTCTCACTTGAAATTTGCCAGTTGGAATTGATATTATTCATATGCATCAAGAATGTTGGACGCTGGTAATACCCTAAAAAACACAAAGCCAGCCAAAGCAGACACCCTAAATTGAAGCAGATGGAAAGACAAATGCAGAGAAAACATCTCATATGTACATTTCTCCTGCAATTACCAGTTAAAGCAAAATGGGAAGAACACCATTTTGTGAAGAAGGCTTACATGAGGGTCTTACCTTTTTTGCCAGCTGTGTCAGGGGTTTAGTCCCAGCTAAATCCGTAAACCAGTTATTGATGGAGCTCTGTGACCTTGCTGTGACAAGCCAGAAATTATCCTTCTGGTTGACCTGTGGCTTACGCTTCCCTGTGTCTGGAAATGTGTTGTAACGCAGCTTCTCTGCAATGATGCTGCTGAAGTTTGAACTAATCTGCAAAGCATTAAGGGAAGCGTGTGACGGCAAAATAAATCACAAACACAAAAATATAACAGCCTGGTAGTTAAAGTACAGGCAGATTTGACAATGTCATATTTCAGGGGATATTTAAATTAATGAACATCATAAAACTGCATAAAACAAGCAATGCGTACAATATAGAAACAAAACAAAAAAGAGGAAATACACGACTAGGAAACTGACAATGGACAAAAGGGTTGGCTAAAATTAAAAGTGGATATAATTGCATCATTTGTCATCATTACCTTTGAGGGGTTAAAGTTGACATTTTTGGCACTGCCATGTTCATCACCAGAAACAGCTGGCTGGTTATTGAATCCTTGCTTCACATTCAGTGCAGTCAACTCATCCTGAAAAAAGGCACACATTTTCAGTGGATATTAATGTCAATAATGACATAATTACAATCATTTTCTCATGCTATCCCAGTTAGTAGATGATAAAAGGGAACTTGGGTGGGGGCTTAAGCGTGTTTGCTTCCACCAGCAAAATTCACTTTAGTATAATTAAATGTAATTGAGTCTTCATGCACAAAAAATATTTGCAGATATGGTGACATAACACCCCGGAGCCGAAGCAGCGAGTTTTTCATTGACATCAACACATTACCTTGGGTTAATAATAGATCATGAGCCAACAGCAAAACGCTGCTAGGCCAAACTCCAATTTTAAAAGCAGCCTCAGATGACTGAGCCTGAACTAAACTGGACCAGATCATGAAGCTTAGCTGAGCCGCTGTAGCAAAACATTAAGCTAACAAACAATTACCCCAGAAAAATAATACATTTAAGAAAATAAAAAAAAGAGGCCAGCGTATGTTGCTTCGCAGCCGTCTTGGTTTATTTCTGAGAGGATATAAACACCCAAGAGCAGAGAGCTGGATTAACAAACTGTGGTGGACTCTGGCGGACCGGTTCTTCATCAAATAAGCAGCCGAGCTAGCAAAGAATCTGACAACCGGGGGCCGTTCATTGTTGTTGCTAGGCCCGGGCCGACTGAGGAGGCTAGCTGAGGTTAGCCTGCTGCTCGTCTCTGCCTTTCCCTCCTCCTAACGCCACTCCCGGCTTTCACGAACCGGGCATCGTCAAAATCTGACCTCTTTTTGTTTCGGATCTTGAGGGTAAACGTCCGGAGGGCCCAGCCGGGGCCGCTTTAGTGGCCGGTGTTCGTAACTTAGGATCCCGAAGGCAGCCATCATCCAGCGGCATCACAGCCAGAGCTTTCCTCCTCCTCAGCAGCCCCGACACACTTCCGCCGCGGACTTCACAATAAGAGTCTGTTCTTCAATAATACTGCTGTATCTGAGCAAGTCCATTTATTTCACAAACACACATCATAACATACATCTGAGCTTATAACTATAATCATGAAACACTATTATCCTAAAGGCAATAAATGTTATTTCATTTAATTAATTTAATGTATTAAATAAAGCCACCAACCAACTGAATAAAGTAAACAGTGTTTGCATGATGAAGCCAATATATTAACTCAACCTGAGATGGGACACTTCAGAAAGAGATTTGAATTGTTCAAGAGTCAGGCATTTAAGATGGGTTTTGTTTTACATGAGTTTGTTAAAAGTTGTGATACTTCTCTCCTAAAGTAAAAATCTAGAAAACATTGTATCTATGATATTCCTTAAAAGGCAAATTTTCTTCAATTTCCATCTTTCAATTAACCTTTTATTGTCATCATTCCGAAATACAATGAAAAAAGCGTCAAATTAATATCTTTATAGAAGTGATAGGATTCATTTTCACAGTGAGATACCAGACTTGTTTATGTTTGCTAGCATATCTAAAGATTTTATCCAATAAACTTTATGAAAATCTATTCTTGATTCAATAAATTAAGTGTGAGACTCTGTAGTGCACTGTTAACACCGCGCAACTACTGCAAGTAGTCATATTAAAACAAAGAACCAAATGATGCGAATTAAATAGCTTCGAGGTTATTTATTATTAAGTTTCATTCATTATATCCATTACTGTTCAAGTGATGCAACCTATTTATGTATAAAAACAAAAAAATGTGAACTGTCAGTTATAACAATGGTTAAATTGATCAAATAGATATCAACTATTCATCAAGAAAGTCCAAATTATGATCGAATGGTCATTGAAAGTTGATGATGGTCATGCAGGTGGATAACTTGCATAGCAACATACCTGACCCCATATCCATTTCCAGTCATGAAAAAAATTACAACTTTACTATATGACCACTCTTGCATTATTATTTGTTATCATTTCAGAAGATAAAAATCTTGTTAAACCTTGTGATTACATGCACTTGGTCTTTGATAGAAAATTTGTCCAAAAATATTTGCAACCAGCATGCATAATTATCTGAGATGATATGGGCCTTTGGGCGAGTCCTGCTCTTTGTATTGTTTTTGAAGCCCTGTTGCTGTGTCAACAATTCACTGTTTAGATTTTGTTCAAATATTCCATTTAATCATTTAATCTATCTTGCCCCAAGATGAAGCTTAGTGGTAGAGCTACATGCAGAGGCCCAGGGTTCAAACCCCAGCCACGATGCAAACCATTGGTGATCTTGTGCTGCTTCATTGCTCAGATAGATGGGGAGGGTTGCAGCGGGAAGGGCATCAGGTATAAAAACTGCGACCAAATCCACAATGCAAGTCACACTTGCTGTGTTGATCCAGAACAAGGAAAAGCTGAAAGGGTGGTGTAATTTATATGTTAATACAAAATTATATTATTCCAGCAATGAATAGTGTGCACACTGCAAAGAGATGTAATTTTTGCCCTGTGAAACTGAAGAATGAATGACAGCCGGATATATATTTATATTATTTTTCTTTGGTAAAACATCTGGAAAAATTCAGCAGTTTTCTCTATGATTCTGCCCAGCAAGGTAGCTGGACCGACAGTTTTAATATTTTTGAGTGACAGTCAACTAAGAAAGTAAATTCCCAGCCAACATTTTCCTCACATACACATTTGGACACCTATATTTTTGTCCATGAAGAACATTTAATATTGAGGATTGAGATGACTATGTAAGAGCCTGAATGGTTGAGTTTCCATCTGATTAGAAATAAAAGATACTATGGTAGGGGGTTGGGTATTTTTGCAGGGTTCCATTGTTTGCAATTTCTTATTCATGCATTGGAAAATTAATCAATATATCATTATCACTTTTCACTCCAGTGCAGCTTCAAGAACTCAAAGTATTCACCAACCTTGTAAAGGAATTGATTTTGTTCATTGACAGCTGTGCATATAATGGACTGAGAGGAGCACATTGTTAGAGTTTGATTTGCAAGAACAAGGTCACAGATTGGCAGTTCACATCAGTTAAGTGTTTGTCTTTTGCTCTGCACTGTGTTTCAAAGTGCATGTGATCAGGTTGTCACTTCAGCTTGCACTTGTGGGTAATGTAACAGGTAGAACTCAGGACCTAATTACAGCCCAACACAGAACCAGGAAATGTTGCTTCAACTCTTAGCTGGGTTATGCAGATAAAAGGCGTTAACACTTCACAGTCAGCCAGGGAGGAGTACTTGTTTCAGTGACAAATTTATGCAGTGCTGCTTGGCTGTTCTAACATTAGTTCATCAAACTAATGTTAAACCACTATGAAGCCTTTAAATGTTGCCGTATTTTTATGTAATGCATTTTGGAATTATTTTTTTTAGATATCTTGACATCAATAAATACAAAAATATCTTTATTGGGAAAAAAAAAGAATGTTCATAGTAAAATTTGAACCTTTTCAAAAATATATATTGCAGTACAACAATCTCAAGTGTACAAAGGCAATCTTGAAACTGTATCAATGCAATACAAAGATATTGCACTCATGATTGTTCAGCACAGGTGATTGTAAGGCAGATGTTTACAACCCTCAGCTTTGTGAGAACACAACATTTAAAGAAACACCCTGATGTTGATCAGTTTCAGCTTTGATGCAGCTAGCATACTGTACCATGGCTTGAAAGAAAAAAAAAAGATTACAAGCAATGTAAATGTGCAGATTTTAAACTCCAGCATCTGGATTTAGAGGAAACATTAGCTCTTTTATAAAACACAGTACATACATGCAGTCTAAAAAGGTATGCTAACACAGCTAACTGCAGTGCGACCTGAAACAGCTGACAACTATAGGCACACATTGCTTTTGCAATAAATTACTAAAAAGACTGCATTAAAACATTGACGTAGGTGCAATAGACTTTAAAAACAAAATGTGAGATATTTTTGACAGTGCCGCATAGGAGAGGCATAGGCATTTTTATAGATATATTATTTTCATTATTCAGGACTAACAACTAAATGCTGGCAATCATAACAATAATGCTTTGAAGTACAAATGTTAAATATTAGTATGTCCGACACCATTCCTGGCTTAACAGTAAGTTCTTGCACTATGAGGTCAAAATTACTAAAAATATTTCAGAGAATCATTGATGAGTTGACTTCCAGGGGAAAAGGAAGCACCACATGTTCTTCAATGTCTCCACATGTAACGTAAAGTGCTATTTTCAGAGTCGTTGCTCTATTTCACTTGCAGTACATTATTTAGTTGAAACAAATGACTCTTATGACATAGTAGCAAAGAACAGGAAGTTGTTACCACTTTCTTTGTATAGTTTGATTTGATTAGTTCTTCGCATGGTCCCTGGGTCTTTGGTGTTGAAATAAACAGACATTATTACACAAAGCACCCATCACCACAGCTGCTGTATTCCTTAACACATAACTTTCACACCATGACAGGATTGGGATAATTGCATGTTTTCATTCAATTCTGGCAAACCACTGAACATTTTGTGGTGCTGCAAGTCATGTCCATAATTCATCTTGTGCATTTTTTATCTGCTTTGGTTTTCCAATGCTTCTATCATGGCTCTGAATCTTGAGTTTTCATCTGCCAGCAAGGCAGCAGGACTGTCAAACTCCAAAATCTATGAGAATGAAAGGGATAAAACAAAATAAGCAGCAGAATATAAAATCAAAGGTTCAACTCACCCATTCCAAGAACTTGTGTTAGAAGATAAGAAATTAAGCCATATTTTTTCCCTATAAATATAAACCAAAGTTCCTGCATCTTTAAGGACATTTATTTTAATGTCTGGAAATGACTGTCCTCACACAACCTTGCTTTGCTTTGGTGACAGAAACAAACGCTAAGTGTTTATTAAATGATACTTTACTCCTGTCACACAGGTTTTGATGGTGACGTGACTCAAACTATCACACTTCTTTTGTAATTTCTGCAGTATTGCATGCTGTAGTGCGCATATGAACAACATCAGAGATGATACAACAAACTATAACTGTGGATGCACCAATGTCATCTAATTCAAATCACTGCTCAAGACACACCAGTTTAAATCCCTTTATATTTAATTGTCACCTCACCTTCCTAATTCTTTACCATTGTTTTTATCCCTCACTGGATGTTGTTATTGTTGTGTTTTTATTTATTCTGTTTGTATTCTAATTTTTTATTGATTGCCTCCTGTGAAGTGTCTCTGAGCACTGTTAAAAGCAATAAGTAAATAAAATGTATAATTATTATTGACAAATTAAGCTGCTAGCAACCAATCATCAAAACTGAATATGATCACGTAATAACTCACATTTGGCCATTTAGGACAGTCTAATAATTAGAAAACAATGTATGTAACGTATGTATGTGCATTGTTAGCAGGCAAGGGAGCATCGTTTCATGGTCACCGTGGAAACAAATAAGAGTCTATCCTGATATGTCTTATCACATTTTACATACATTTAAGAATCTTTAGGTAGAAATAGAATCAGCTCATTAACAGGACTAAAATGTGGCAGGGAAGTCATTTCATATTTGCCACTCACATCAAATATCAGCTTGAACACCTCAGCAAAAAGTGCACTGTCTTATCGAATCTATCACCTCAGAGGGAGCAATTTATACAGTAGGGCAGAGTGTATCAATCAACTTGTGAACGAATTCCAACCGAAGGGCTGAATTGTGCAATCATGCAGCAAGTCATGTTGCGTTAATACACACCTGGCCGTTGTCCAGGACCATGACCCGGCTGCAGCTCATCACTGTGTTCAGACGGTGGGCAATGATAAGTGTGGTGCAGCTGCCAAAGGCACAGCGAATAGTCTCCTGGATTAGACGGTCTGTCTCAGTATCGATGGCTGCTGTTGCCTCATCCAGTATGAGAACCTAAAAAAAACAGCACATGAGCAACTGTTACTTGAAGAGTCATGAGGACAATACAAGAATACAAATAACACTGCCCAAAAGACGTTTTTGTGTATTTGCTTGCTGTATAAACTACAAAATCACGTTATTAATATTATGTATACATGTGCTTATACGTAGTGCACGGAAGGTTAACAAGGTGCCTTTCCCTTGCATGTCACCAGGTGGCAGTGCTATCACATGCAAGTGTCTTTTTTCAGTATAGAACTAAGGAAAATGTCTCACTTAAGTTTCAACAATCACCATCCATGTCAAATAATGTCCAACATGTCAATATGATGTCAAAGATAGCCCTATTATGCAATTTGTACCTTGCTGTTTCTTAGCAGGGCCCTGGCCACACAGAGTAGCTGTCGCTCTCCTAATGAGAAGTTCTCTCCGTTCTCTGTCACCTCTGAGTGGAGAGAGTGAGGCAGCTGGCTGACCTGAGGAGAGACAAAGGCATGAGCACAGATGTCGGCGAGTTATTGTCTTCATGCATCATTTGGCATAGTCCAACGATGTCTGATAAGATTGTCTTTTACCATTTCTTTAATATGCGTCTTCTCAAGCGCTTCCCATATCTGAGAATCTGAATACTGATCCCATGGGTCCAAATTGGTCCTATTGGAGGACAAGCCAGTTGTTTAAATGTACTAAACAACAATTGACATGATTTAACAACATTAAAACATGATACTGATGATACTGCCAAAACTTTCAAAAAGCCAATGTATGCAAACAGGATTATAGACACAGAATGACCATGTATAATTGAACTTGTTTTTTGTTTTTTTTACATTCTGTTAGTAAAAGAAAGCATGTACTATCGCTTTAAAAAGGCAGGTTGACTTCAGTACACATTTATGGGAACATCAGATACACCGAAACATTTAAATAAATGGCAGACACCAATTGAGACCACATTGTTATTAAACATTCAAGATTTGTAAAGAGCAGATGCATTAATTGCTGAGTTGTCTCTGTTCTATAAAAATCTATTTTAAAAACCTAGAACAAAGAACAAGGCACAGTTCTTTTTAGTGAATGTGATTATGATTAGATTACCTGACGGTGCCAATGAAGAGCACAGGCTCTTGGGGAATGACAGCTAGCTTGCTCCGCAGGTCATCCAGACCAATCTGTGCAATATTGATTCCGTCAATGATAATAGAGCCTCCTGTCAGCTCTACAAGTCTGAAGAGAGCTACGCCCAGCGTGGATTTTCCTGCAAATGCACACACAACAGACAGAGTGAAAACAAACGTGTGGATGAGTCAGAGATGTAAATATAGAAAAGAAAATGTTGTAGGCTGGGCAACAGTGGATTCCTTATACCTGATCCTGTCCGTCCCACAATGCCGATGGTTTCTTCAGGCAGGATTGTGAAAGACAGATTCTTAAGCACCAGTGGCAGATCATCACGATAACGCAGCTCCGCATTCTGGAAGGTGATCTTTCCCTGCTGAGGCCAAGAGGGGGCAGGAGCATCCGCCTCAGGACCTTGTCGGGGTGCTTCACTCTTTACACGCTGAGATAAGGAATAGCGACAGTATCTGGTATTAATCTCTAAATCTCTGTGGAGGCGCATGCCCCTGAACAGATGTGTAGTGATTTTCTCTCTATGTGCTTTTCTTTGCACTTGAAACTAAAAGAAAAAGTAGAGTTGATATTCACATCATCTGTTGTGTGAAACAAGCCCTGTCATGTGCTGTGGAGTGTGTAAAGACCTCACACTGGGTCTCTATTTGCTTCTTGCTGTGCTGATTACACACATACAATCACATGTGCAAGTGTGCACACGCATGCATGCAACGCACATGCCCACACAAACACGTCTGGACACCCACACCCCCGAATTCAAAACCTCTGTTGTGGTGAGCTGATAATGTGATCCTGCACACTGTTCCAGTCTACATGACCTTGTACAGTATGTCTGAGTACCACGTAATCTACCTCATGCACTAATTCAGCGTTCTTACCTTTATGTAATGATTGATCCTCTCAACTGATGTAAACCGAGCTTCAGTCTCTGTGAGCAGCCTCACTGTAAACTGAAACAAGCCGGTCAGCTGCAGGTGAAAGAAAAACAGAGAGAAGTGGATGATTAGTGATAAACGCTGTCACACCCATTACTGTGAAACACTGCGTTCTCAGATGAATTAGCAGAATGTACACTGAGAAATATGTTGCCTGGTAAACAGATATGCAGATATTGCTTCTTCACCATCTCGTCTTATTTCAGTTCTCTCTCATGGTTGCCTCTGTCTATCACCATCAGACATCAGTAATTTGATCTATGTATAATATGTTGGTTCTGTATTGACCGACTATGACTTTTGCTGAACAACAGTCAGTGCCAAATGCTGAACAGCAGTTTAGGAACTAAAATGTTGAGCTATCGCAACAGTGGAGAGAAGTCCTTAAGTCAGTGACCTGAATCAATAATGTGGATAATGCAGCAGAATGTTAAAGTCAGGGTGCAGCAACAACTACATTGAGACTGTTTTCGATCACTAATGAATTACATTTTTACTATGTAAGAAGTGGATGCTCTTATTTAAGTTAGACTGTTTAGCTTAAGTTTAATTTATCTCTGGAACAGTGAAACACAGTGTGAACTAGCTCATGTATATCCACAAATTTGCAAGGCAAGACCGAAAATGTAACTCTATTACATAAATGCCAAATCTTGAACCAAAAGTAAACCCTAAAATAAAACAAAGCACATTTTTATGGCAGCTGCTAGAAAGAGAAGAGGGTTTAGTTTGTGACATTTTTCAAAACCTTAAGACTATTAGGGCTATCAGTGTTTCCATTCAGTTTGTGACTCTGTGTGATTGTTTACAAACCTGCACTGCGTACGATATGGCCAGGCCTGCATAGGCTGGAGGTATCTGATTGTGCATGAAGACAATGAGAAGTGCTACAGCAGTGATAAGAGAGATGCTGATGAGGTCCAGGCGGACAGCCAGCCAACGCATTGCACAACTGAAGAGGTAGTTGGAGGCCTGGTTGGTGTCCAATAACTCCTGATATCTAATAGGAGAGAGACACACCTGTTCAAGTCGGAACAGAAGCAGGCAGAACTCCGTCCTGCAGTATGTGCTGAGGGCAATTTTTCCTGGGATGAGGTTTGGTGTATATACTAAACTGTAAAAGTGACAAGATGAAATTAAAGTTGAATGATCTCCATCTTTGACTGACATGATTATACTCACCTTTGGAGGAAGTCATGCCCTCTTCCATAAGCGTGGATGGTGGAGAGTCCTTGAAGACTGCTGGTGATGTGAGAGGTGAATGGTGATTGGCTGATGTTCTCCAGGCGTTTCAGTTCACGTATCAGAACCCTGGAAATTTAAAAATAAATTAATAAATATATACATATTAAACAAAGTTGTGTGTATATACAAAAATTTCATTTCATGTTTCCTCCAAAGAACATTTCATTGGAACAATGAGGCTGGGTAAAATGAATTTTAAAATCCTCTACAAAATTTTAGGTAAAAGCCATTATCAAGGTGATTTGGTGTATTTTTAAGATCAAAGCTTGCATTTCACACTGTCTTTGTGGTGTCTTTTTTGCCTCCAGCTAGTTCTCTCATTTGTAACGTCTTGGAGACAGGACATTATATCATAATAGTGAATCACCACTCAGGAATGACAGAAGGGAAAATACATCAGTTCTAATGTTGCAGCTGTGTGGTAGACAGGTTATGATGACACAGTGGACACAAGCATTTGGTCCACAACACAGAAACCATCTTTCCTGTCCTTTCCCAGTATATCTGATTCATGTGTCATGAGACTCACACACAGATTTGGGAGCCAGAGAGACATTAGACCCATCCACAAGGTAGTGTGATTGAAGGAGGTTTATTGACAAAGGTGGGGTGTCTTTTCTACTTTTAGATGCCAAGATAGAATGGATGGTCCATGTGAATTTCCAGTCTCCCATAAATCATTTGGTTTTCTCATAAAAACTGAGAAGAGAGGGGAAAGGAACATGACAGTTCCTGGCTTCTGGGCTGTGAACCAGACAAACATGTTTATGCCCTGGGCAGTTTCATTTCAGAATTCAATAACGACCACTTTAGAAGGGGAAATCTCAGTGGGGGATCTATTTTTACGTAACAGCTATACATATCTTCTATTGATGTTGTGACTTTTTAAAATACAGTATTTCGTTTTTTGTAATCAGCATGACTAAGGTTGATCTCTGCCTTTTGGTAATAACTGAGGATAAATTCTGTTTAGCTTGTGATGCCACTAGTCAAAGTATTCATTTCAATATGAGTGTATACACATCATTTGTGTTTTGAAAGGAAAACTTAAATATTTAGTTGAGACAATCTGGTATTAGATATGATTACAGAAGTCATTAAATTTAGTCAGGGACAAGATATCAAGTGATATAGTTCCACACCGAAGAAGATGAGTTGTGTGCGAGGGAAAGAATGCAGAAGTGAACCTAAAACAAATATATTGCTGTTACACTAACCCCCTAAAATTCACCATTGCCCATTGAATAAAATCTGTCATACTCCATGATGTATTTGCCAATATTTACGATGATGTTATATTAAAATCACCAAAATACAAGTACTGACATTTAAAATCATTCCCACAGCCCGTTTTTGTGTTTTTAGACTTTACATCTGGACGACAACACAGAGAGTCATGTACTTTATCTATCTGAGGAAATAAGATATGGTGGTTATTTCCCAAGATATCAGTGAGCTGTTGCTCCCCTCAGTGGATTCACCTTTACTGGACAGTTGCTGCAAAACCGTAAATAATGACTAAAGCAGTCATCAGATCAAACAAGGCACTGGCTGTGAGAAAATAAATCAGATCCGGGCACTTCACAGTTTCCCATTAGATTTTGAAGTCACAGTTGCTGATAAAGAAAAAAGTTCACATTACTTTAATCAATTCAGAATCAAACTGTAAGATAATACTGTGAGAGATTTTTCCCTTGTCCACCTGATGAGTGACTCTGGGTGAGAGGCCCAAGGTCTCAGCAACACATATACCCTGCTAAAGCTTATAGGCCCTTCAGATGCAGCTGTGGATTTCTGTTGGTTCTACCAGTGCCAGTGACAATAACTGGAGTCCTTGGGAGGTCAGTAACAAGTGGTTTGTGGTCTAAGAAGCAGCACTGGGGTGGACATAGTCATGTTTCCTCATTTATGGTGAATGATTAAATAGTGGAGTCACTCTGACCTTTTCTCACTCCTCTTGGGATATTTGACCAATCATAGAGGGTAAATTATCAATACTTATTTATCTAAGAATATAACACTGTCCTCAGAATTGAGGTGGCTTCATGCACAGAACACTATACTGCCTAATCCTCCCTTTTCCTTGATTAATCACGCTTCAATAAACATCCTCAGAATAAGACAACCTGGACTACAGCACTTGTACATCACCACCAGTGATTGAATTTTTTCTCACAAATACATTTACAGTATGCAAGAAACAGCATATCATATATGCCTGATTTGATGTGTAATTTCAAAATTTTCAATGTCTTTATTTAAAACTTGCAGAAATAATAAATGATCCAACAGTAAAGAGAGAATTAACTGTTATATCGGCCAACGATTGTACAATATAATCCCAGTGAAATCTATTTAGAAGGAAAGAAAATCACCAAATTATTCTTGGGCTCTTTACTCTGCTTTTGAAGCTGTGCATTTGATCACACATCAAATTGTTTCAGCAGCGGGATGACATATTCAGAAAAGCTATGATAAACGCTGTGTAAGCTACCTGTGGAGAACCAAATAGTAGGCATACAGAGTGAGTAATTATAAACTAAATGAAGTCATAGATTTAGCTAGAGCCATGATAAGAACAAGTGAGCAGAGTCTGACCTGGAGACACGGTTCACTATGCAAAGGAATACTCCCAGAGGTAGGATGGAGAGCAGGAACCAGGGGAAGACAATGCCCACCATTCCCAAACAAAACAAGACCAGGGTCAGGTTCTGCAGGAGCATCTCAGCTTGCATGGCCAGACGAACATCCACTGTGAGGAAGAGCCATAGTCAGACACACTGCATGGTGCTGGATGTATCTATCTCACTGACTCTCTCTTGGAGAGATTTTGATAAGTTTGTATGTGGGAAAGGGAAGGAGAAGAAGTGCTAGTAACAAACAAAAAACAAATAAACAAACAAACAAAAAAAAAAAAAAACAGCAACCACAAATGTCAAGCAAAGACACAAATTAAGTGGATAACACACACAGCCAGTCTCTTGGGGAAACACTCCATGCCAAAGCACACAGTGCCTTGGCACAACACCTTGTCAACCAGAGTGACTTCACCAAGTGAGAGCTCTCTTAGGGGTAAAGGTTCACAGTCAAGAAAAATCAGGCCTCACCCTCATCCATGTCCCTGGAGAAGCGGGTCAGGATACGACCCAAAGGTGTTGTATCAAAAAACTGCATGGGGCTGAAGAGGAGGCGGTGGAACAGCTTGTCATGGAGTGCGGAGGCAGCTTTCATGGTGCACTGTCAACACAAACAACAGCCATGTTTGAACATGAGACATGACACATATAAACAAACCATTTTAAGAAGCATAGGGTAACCGTCACGGTTCAGATAAGCGCATAGTTGGAAGATAAGAGTTGATGCAATGAGCCACACAATGGATAAATACAGTGGCACAAATGTGTTGCTGCCTCACCCTATGCTAAGCATGTGCACAATGGTGAATAGTTGTTTTCTTTTCCCCTTACACAAGGCACGCTGTCAAATGTTCATTTATAATGAGCTTCTGGGAGGCTGACATAAAGGTCATGACCTAATGTGCAAGAGACATTTCACCGATTGGACAGAAATTACATGTGGCAGCAGAGAACAAATTAATTCTATTAATGGAATATTCAACATTGCCAAAGATCCTATCACAGCTAGGGGTAAAAAAAGATTAGCCATCTTTGAAAAATTAGCAATTTCAAGTGGCACACATTAATGTGGGGACCCGACCTCTGCAATGCAGTGTCAGGATAGGTTAGATTGAAAAAGAGGATGCACACCCGAAGGGGCATGCATGGAAGCACAGACACATGCACATCCCTCTCTGCCTCTTTGTCTCGCTTGTACTCAGACTTACAAACACATACATTTAGCTATTGTGAAGCTGTGAAATATGGTTGTGGACAGATAAATGGATTTTACCTGCAGGCATTTTCAATTACAGCACTGGAACCATTAAAGCATGAATGAGAGACAATTGAGGAGGAACACTGCTTAACTGTAAAGACCCAATATATCATCTATCCATATTCCTTTTAAACGTTATTATAACTTGAAGGTTCAATGGAGGATAAAGCATGGCATGCAAAATGGCGAGTCTCTGGGGAAAACTGGGGGATGGCTTACCTTCACAAAGAGAAGTCCTCGCACCGTCTTCAGCAATAAAGCAGCTCCCATTGTGACAACGTAAATAGTTGAGTAATACTGAATGTGAGGATTGAGCCTCATGCTGTTGCTCGCCATTGTTTCATTCACAAAGATTAATGATGTGTTCTGAGGGCAGATGGAGCAACATATTACTGAGAAAGACTGAGGGGAAAAAAAAAATCTCCACATAAGAATTTTGCCACTAATGAAATCGAGAAAAATCCACATTGGCATATAAAAAGTACATGGAAAATCAGTCAGTTCAGTGATGTTTACAATTCTGGGCACAATTTCTCAATGGCAGCCACTGCCTGCTCTGCTGCACATCTGTTTCTTCATTGCTCGTACTTGTTTTTAATTAAGTTTACGGTGGTGCTGTTACGTTTTTTTAATCATGTACATTCAGATTAATGCTCACTCAGCTGCCACAATTCATTGAAGCACAGTTGTTATTTTTCTTTTGGGAACCAAATACACAGTAAAGGGAGCCATCTATTATAGTAAAACTACAAACTCACCCCACTGCCCTGTCTGATCCAGTGACTCAACCACCAGTTACTGAAGGCTATGCTGCCTGTGGTGGATAGGAAGAAGAAGATGTTGATGATGAAGATTATTGGACCTCCTGCTGCTTTGATGTAAGCACCATACACAGACCAGGAGACTGCACCAGAGCCCTTCTCTTCAGCTTTCATCAGTTGCTCTAAATAAGATACATTTCAAAAGGAAAGAAAGAGAAAGTGTCATTCAGTCTCCTATTTCTAGAGTGAAAAATGGAGTGAAAAGAGTCTCTCACCTGCTTCCTTGTTTTCCACCTTCAGTTTAACTTTGGCAACATCAACACCACTGTCAGCCTTGCTCAGTCCTGCTTTCTGTGGTTTGTTTTTCGAATTCTCTTTTATCATATTCTAAAGAACACAAAGGTAAAAGAAGCAATTACATAAAAAAAAAAACAGCAAAACACTTGAGCTGTAACAAAACCCCCCTGCAAATCATTTAAACAAAAGATATTATTGACAGGTTTTTTAGCTTCTCACCAGCAAAATCAAGTCACGCATTAGTATTGAAAGACCCTGTTTGCATTAACATTTCCCAGCTACTAGGCCTGCCTCTCTGTGCTTATAAATTATTCAGCTTGTAGTATTCAATGGAATTATACAATTGGGGCAAAGATGCAAAATTCAAAAGCGCTGACCAAGTACCGCATGTGCCCCTGGTATTACCTCTTGTTGCATGCTGCTGAATAGGGCAGCATAGTCACGCTCTTTAGCCATTAGCTGTGCATGAGTGCCGTGCTCTGCAATCTGCCCATCCTTCATCAGAATAACGTCATCACACTCAGGCAAATACTAAGAAATGTTGAGAAAAGTTGAGAACAGTAAAAATGCAATGTTGCAGACACATTGTGGATATTTAGAGCTTGAAACTTTAATCAGCTGATCAGTTCTTTAGGAACAACTCCTGCCTGATCACATTGTCACACACAGTCCCTTACCTGCAGTTGGTGGGTTACAAAGAGCACAGTCTTGCCTTTGGCAGCACCTCTGATAGCTTTATAGAATATATGGGAACCCACACAAGCATCAACAGCACTGAGAGGGTCATCCAGGAGAAGTATGGGACGCTCACTGAAGAGGGCACGAGCTAGGCTCACTCTCTGACGTTGGCCTCCACTGAGGTTTGCACCTCTCTCTCCAATCTGCAGAGAAAAAACATGATGCTAAATTTGTTGTGTATACTGGAGCTTGTGTGTATGTCTTGTGCACCTCATTTCAAAAAAGAAAGCTTGCAGAACAAAGAGCACAGATTTACCAATGCCTTGATCAAAAAAGAAACAGATCTCTACCTCTGTCATGTCTCTGAATGGGAGCTCTTCAAGATCAGGGAGAAGACAGCAGGCTTCCAGGACAGCATGATATCTGAAGAGGGAACGAGACCGTTACATGTAAATTTCAAGCTTTATTGATTTGTTCTTCACATCATCACACAAGGGTTGACCTTACTTGTCTTGATCATACTCGTTTCCAAACAAGATGTTCTCCTTGAGTGAATCATTGAGTATCCAGGCTTGTTGGGACACATAAGCAAAACCACCGCTGGCAGCTACATTACCCTCTAACAGGGTCATCTGCAAAACAAAGAAAACAAAAAATTTTTCAAACTGCAGGTTGTTGTGTCATATTATGTGTGAATAAAATTATTAAAAACACTAAATCTATCCTTGTGGCTGTTTTTCTGTTAGAGGTTTTTCTCTGTTGAGTGGAAACTTTTCCTCCTAACTGTTATCAAGTGCTTGCTTTTTGTGGAAATTGTTGGATTTCTCTCTATAACATTCTATAGTTTTCACATTACCCTGTAAAGTCCCTTCAGATAAAAGAGACTATAATAGGTACTATTGAAATAAAATTGAATTGGAATTAATTGAATTCACGAATGTGTCTGTTTGAGACTTGAGTTGAACATCCAGTTTAATCTCACCTGTCCCAGCAGAGCAGAGAGAAGAGAGCTCTTTCCACTCCCAACACCTCCACAGATTCCAACCAGTGAACCCTAAAAAGGGAATAAACAGTGATCTTGTGGGAAATACACGAAGCAAGCAAATGTTTCTCAAGAATGTGTTAATTTCCTAAATGTGCATCTGTTCTTACTCTCTTAATGCGCAGGTCAATGCGGTGCAGGGTCTTGTGCAGAGGAGGTCGTATGCTTTGAGTAGAGGAGATGGTACTTTGTGGACTCTCCTGCTCCATGTTTGTAAGGAGGCTTTGTGCATTGGGGCCTTCCTTATTTCCTTTGCCATCCTCTGTGGAAATGTACAGGCTAAGCTTCTCCCTGCGCAGCACACGCTTCATTCCTCCTCGCTTCTTGGGAGGAGGTTTTGCAGTTGGAGGGCGCGCCTTTTCCCATGCCAGCGTGGCATTTTGAAATTCTACTGCATTGCTTGGATTCTCCATTTTGGCCAAAATGATCTCTCTGTCATCCATCATGAAAAGCCTCTGTGGACACAGGCGTTTCATTGCTTAACACTGAGTGTTGATCACACATCCTGAAGGTCAACTTGAAAGAATGTCTAAAATTTCTGCTTGAAACTTCTGACAGCTGACTTTTGTGTTTGTTTTGTGCCTTGAAAAAAAAAGGATGTGGTTTACCATACATGAGGTTGTGCTAAGTCATGAGATGTCAACACTGCCGTGGTGAAAGCACGAACAATGACAATACAAGGACAATTACTTCCACCTGCCCCTGAGTCAACCATTACTTTATCATGCACCAAGTTCATGTGAAAACATACCTCAAGCCTTTTGGTGCATCCTTGGCAGAGGTGCTTGCTTATTTAAACTTAGCTACCTCTATGAAACCATCTCTCACTAGCTAGTGACTTTTGACATGTGTTTGGAATATAGTAGGTTGAAAATGTTGGTACGTAGTGTGAGTGGATGTGTTCTTAGCATCAAAAAGAGCACATTTATGTTGGCTCAGAGCAGTTTACTGAGGCTGACTATGTATGAATATGTATTACGATATTTAGAGCTGTAAAATGCTTTTGTCGATGAAACACAAAGAAACTAGGTAAATAAATGTTGTGCAAAGTAAAGTATGTGAGACATGTGGCTGGCAGAGCTGTCTATATTTCTCACCTGAAATCTTTTGACTGCCACAGCACCTTCAGACAGTGACCTCACTGCCAATGGTGTGACTTTGAGGGCAAAGGTCATGGAGTTGAAAACTGCTACCACAGTGAAAGCCTGAGGAAGGGTGTGTAAAAAAATACTAATATTCTCATCACATAAGGAGAAAATCTTCTGTCGGATTGACTCTAAAAAAGTAAGTGTTTTAACTTTTTGTGAAAGTAAAAATGTGTTAATGTATGTTATATGAAGCGTGCTTCCAACATAGACAGGTAAAACCTAAATGGAAACAGGATTGATATGGCGACTATAAAAAATACCTCAGCTGCGGTGAGGTCGTAGCCCAAAGCCATGTGTAAGGTGAAAGTGCACACACTAGCAATCACCACAACGATGGGTGCAACACCCACTGTGAGGCTCTGGACTATTCCCGCTCTCTCCAGTATCCTCCTCTCCTCAGATCGCACCTCTGTTGATGAGAAAAGAAACATGATAAAAAGGCAATGGGAGCAGAAAGGGAGAAGTAAAAAGAACATAAGGGTCAGATGACGCAGAAAGGGTTTTCCAGTGAATGTTAAGTCAACAACACCATAAGAGTCCCAATCCAACATGCAGTGAGTAGACAGAAATAGATACAAGAGAGAGGACAAGGGCCTCACAGCCATACATGGTATGAAAGGGGCTTCAAAACCTGCTGAACCTTGATAAGTGTCCAAATGCTGCCCCCTTCCTTCTTGTTTGTATCTCACATATGCACACGGTAGCAGCTTTGTTAACTTACTTCACAGGGTACAAACACTGTAACAAAAAGCATCCTTAATTCAGCCACAGCAGCACTGTGCGTTTGTGTCAAATATGATAGCTCCTCCTCCTGGTACATGTTATTCCTCATGGACTTCCCTTTGGATGCTATGTATGGATTATAAAGTCATTTTATGATCACTAACTTAAGAACAATGGTCAGTGAAGGACATGACATTGTAACTCATCAGAGCTCGTTGGCCAATCAGTTGAAAGCCATTTAATTATTATTATTATTATCATTATCATAAGAAGTAATCACTGGATGCAGTGAAAAACAGCCCCATCTGGCTAATTTTGAGCATTGTTAAAATGGGAAAATAATCCTTGATCACAACCTACAGGAAGGTCCTCATGAGAAAAGGCCATCACTAATTTATGGATGAATAGAACAGTCTTGACAGTCATTCAAGCTATCTTAAGGCCCCAAATGCCTTCTAAATTAACCTTCAAGCCAAAGGATTCAAACTGGTCTTTATTATAGAACAAAGGCACAGGGAAAAAGAGCAACCTAATGAAAGTGGATTTAGGGTCAGGGTTATCTTGTCAGTTCACTAAAAGGATGAGTCTAATTTCAGGTGATGGACTGACTATTTAGTTGCTAATTTGTGACACTGATAGTGTTCAAATGAGGTGACTCTTTATTCTGTGTTTAAGTGTGTGTGTAAGTCTAATAAAAGTACTGAATAGCATTAAGTTAGCAATATCTGGTCCTTACAAAAAAGAAGGAAATGAGCAGTGCAGCAGGATGCAGCTGAGTCATTGGGCAACATGGGTACTCACTGTGAATATTTTGTGCAAAGACATTTTCCCAACAATACATCTTGATGAACTTTATGCAGCTCAAGATCTCATTCATCAGCCTCACGCGCCGGTCAGTCACTGCCACACACTTTTTGCGGAAATACGCTGTCAGCCTTGATGCGAGCATCTGTGCAGACAGGAATAAAGGAAATGATGACAAGAGAAAATAAGTGGCAGGGGAGGAAATGAAAGCAGACACAATCACATTAGCTGTGCTGCAGACCTGCCTGGGGGATCAGAGTGATAAACGCTTTTCACATCAATACCAGGGTCTCCGGCTGTCAGACGTCAGCTTAGACTGAGTGTAATTTTAATATAACAGCTACAAAGTTGACAGGAGATTGCTAGCCAAGGAGTTATTATGCTTTAAAAAAGTGCTGGATGTGATTTCCAACAGCCTTAATTAATGTAAAGATTTTGAAGTGATGAGTATTTATGTCCTCTTCTCACCAATTTTTAAATACTTCCAGCTGAGGAAATTTTGAGTAAACAAGAAAGCCAAGTTTCTAGCCATTACCACTTAATTGTTAGGTAAATACATGTCACTGGTCTAATGACTGTACTCATTACTTAGTATAAAAGTCTGTAATGAATTTAAGTTAGTGACAACCATTTTTACAGCATTAACATGAATGTTGCTTGTTTTTGTTTGGGAGGGTGCAGTTCAATTTATTCTAACTTCTGCATTCAATGTATGCTGTATGCTTTCTCGTGCTGTCTGCATAATGACAACATTGCACAAAGTAATCACCACAAAAGAATTTCCTTGTTTTGTCTCTGTGCTTCAGATGCTCAAGCTGAAGTCGTACCATGGTAGGATAGAAGATGATGAAAATAGCCGATCCCACCAGAGCTGTGGGGCCCAGGAAAAATGCGGTGTAGGAAAGCCCCAGTATTCCCACTATGGGTCCACCAGCCAGCAGGCAGCCCACTGACACCGCTTCATACAGTCGTTGGCCATCACTGGAGCAGATGTTGATCAGCTAGGTAGTGGGACAGAGATTTATATGACAAATTATATGAAAAATCTTCACTGAGCCGAACCTTTCCATACAGAATCCTTGCTAACATAACTAAAAAAAAAAAAGCAATGTGACAAATGGAGTTGTCCTAATTCCTATGTTTATTTGCCAACTAATTATTATTCTTCTGTGTAATGAGCAATCTTAAGACAGCCTCCCCTCCTTCAGGCTGTGGGAATTGTCAGGATCTACTGTAAGCAAGAATGTTGAGAAGAAATTAAATCCATGTCAATCATCTGAGTGTGGTGGCCTGCAGTGAGGGATGATTTAGTTCATTTGGAGATGATACCCCTCCAGGGTTATGCCGCCTACCTCGCCTGGACCGATGTCTTTCGTGCTACGCAGTTGAAGGATCTTGTGGAAGGCAAAAGTAAGAGCTGCCCCACGGAGGCGTGCTGCAGTGCGATAGTTGACGGCCCACATGAGTCCCAGAGACCAAGAGCGAATCAGTTCCATAAGGAAGATGCCAGCTACCAGAGACAGGCCATATGGTATGCAGGTTTCTACACTCTGTGAATACTCCAGCAGAGCTCGAACCAACAGTGACTGGGAGCAAAGGATAAGAAAGGGTGCATAGGGAAAAAGGGGGTAAAGAAAGACAACAACACAAAAAAACATGAACATAGAAAAGACAGAGCGGGACAGGAGAAGGAAGAAAGAGAAGAACAAGGGGATGAAAAAGAGATGGTATAATCAGGGAAATGGCATAGATGGAAAAAAAGAAGGAAAAAAGTGAGAGGGGGAAGATTTACATTTCTTCATTTGGCAAAAAGACACATCACAACATTTATGAAAAGATCAGAGAACGCATCTTTAAGAAAACACACAGCATAAAAGGTGGAAAGAATGGTTACTCAGGCAGGAATCAATTTAAGGGTTTAGTTTAGGAACAGACTAAAACCATTTGTAAGGCGAATGAAATAGTCAGCTGATAAACTGCAGTGAGAACATATAAAACATTGCTTTGTCAGCAAGTGTACTCAATAAGCTAGAAAGTAATGTGAGACAAATGCATCATTGTGAAGGAGTTAAATCCAGTTAATGCTATCAGTTGTGGGTAGTAGCAGGCAGACAGTGTCCACATAACATGACATGACAAAAATTAACATCTTAGCATACGTGAATAGGGCTAACCAATAAATATAAAAAAAATTACAATTACCATATATACTAATTTCCAAATATGTTTTGGTAGGTAATTTGGAGCAAAGTGTGGCAGATAAAAAACAAAAGGTTTCTGTACAAAAGCATGACTGAGTACAAGCCAACAACTCTATGATATCAATCAGGTTTCAATATCTAAAGCTCTCTGTATGTTTTCATTTCAATTTCCAGACCAGCGTGAAACAGGATAATGTGATTGTCAGAAAATACCCCCAGAGTTGGGACTGCAGGAAACCGACCATCCTGAAAGGCATATTTGCCAAATGAGTGGAATATAATGGCGAAGGAGGATTTAGAGGGTACTCACGGGTCCAACAAATCCAGCCACCATTGTGAGGAGGAGGGAAAAGATGGCCACCAGCATGCGTGTTTGGCAGAATCTCCAAAAGACTCTCGTCAGGGATGCCTCCTCTCGCCCTCGTCTTTTCAGCTCGTCGTGCCACAAAAACTCCAGCCTGAAATGAAAAACTAGGAGCTGAAAGACAGAACTCAAGCAAGCATCATTATATTACTGAACTGAATGAGTTTGCTGTTTAGTCAAACTAATTTTCTCACTTTTTCACACATGCTGCAACATGTTTTGAAAGGCAGAATGATGATAAGTGAAAAAAAATAAAATTTTTACTTTTAATCAAGTTGATTAGAAATAGTTGCAATTCCATTTCGTCAGAAGGTCCAATAGCACAATGGGGGATAAAAATAGTCAATCATTGCAGTAGTTTAAAACCAGAATAAAGGCAGCTCAGCTGATAATCATCTAAAGGTGACATATAACCATGAATGATGCATGTCATAATAAGACTGTGAAAGGTAGTACCAAATATGTTAAAGATGAGTTCATGTACTTTTATTGCTGCATAATACCAGTTGAAGGAGGTAAAATATGTTATTGGCCAAATGCATCATAGCTAATGACTATAAAGCAGCAGCATAGCAGATTCAGAAAGTAATTTATGCCCTAATGACTTTATTATCAGAGAGACAGAACATTAAACCATCCAGACTCTCACACAGTCTAGTAATTACTACTTGATGTCAAATGGTGCTGAATCTAAGAAATTACATTTAACTGCCCACCAATAACTGGATAAAGCACAGCTTGAGTCCCTGGAAATGTGAGGAAAACATCTTAAGTAGCTAAATCCCATCAATGGACCAAGCAAGGAACAGTGAACAACGTCCTTAAAGAAGCAAGAGTAGAATATTTCCAAATTTAGTCATTCATCTTCTACCGCTTAACTGGTTTCCAAGTCGCGGGGAATGCTAGAACCAATCCCAGCACATATTGGATGAGGGAGGGGGTAGACCCTGGATAGGTATCCAGTCCATCGCAGGGCCAACATACAGAGACGAACAAACACTCACACAAAGACCTCCAGACAATTTAGAGTCACCAGTCAACTTAAACATGATGTCTTTGGACGGTGGGAGGAAAACCACGCAGGCACAGGACTGGCCTTTCCAAATTTACTAGTACTTAAAAAAGTCAAATACAGCACTGTATGTATTTATTGTATGTACCAGCTCTCACACCGGACAATCTTTAAGCTTGCATACTATCAAAATGTTGGGTATGTGTGTAGTCACCCAGGTGAATGGAAATTAGAGCACCAGGGCAAAAGCGTGGGATCCAAAGGAGGAATGATTTGCTTTTAAACATGACTGAAATGTTCCTAACAGCCATCGACTCAGTTTGCCAGATGCCAAACGGTGATGATGTTCCAAGAGCATGTTGGCCGGGACATTGCGTTCAAGGTTCGCACTTCACTGAGCACCAACAAGTGTCAACTCTCCCAGGGTGCTCTTCACATTCCCCTTCTCCACACCATCTTTGCTTTGCATCAGACTGCATAACTGTTCCAGCTATGCAAACACAAAATAAAGCCTCCTCCATAAATGCAAATCATCTACCAGCCATGTCAATGTGATAGCATTGTGCCCCTTCGTACCTTCACTTCTATATACTTGTATACACACAAGCAGCTACAAGCCCCAAGGTCCTGAGCTACAGCCTTTAAAGAGAAGAAGTAATTTACAACCCACATGGTTGTCACCAGATACAACGACAAACTTCCTGCCCCCCTCTCTATACTGTTGAGTAATGACTCAATGATTCAGCAGTAAGTGAGTAATTGGAAAACCACTGGGTTCTTTTTCAGCAAGCACTTAAAAACTTAATGCCCCTTAGTGGGCTTATCGTAAGTCTGTGTTTTTCATTGATACAATTAGTTCATTACTACGACATATTTCTCTGGCTGTGGTTTGGCAGGCAAATACTGACTTTTGTCTCATGCTCTGCTCCAGTCAGTTACAGCTAACAAATGTGACAGCAGCGCAGTGCATCACAGGCAGGGGAGTTAATGACATAACCACCCAAGTAAGGCACCAACTCACTGTAATCGCTAATCCCTGCTATGATTAGCAGCCTCCCATGCCACCACAATGTGCCTGTACTGGTCAGGAAAGACATTCATTACTCAAGTGTCACTGCACAAGCTTACCACACACTGTACAACCCAATCAATCTGAGTTGATCACATGGCAGGGAAACCCATCTTCACCACAGTCAGTTCCCACAGTTGGATTACTGTGAATGCAACCTTGGACTTTACGCCTGTTTTCTTGTTGCTGTCTGCACTGTGTTTGACCAGGTTCATCTCCAAATTCCTTTTGTTCACACATCACACAAGAGCAGGATGAGCACGTTTCTCAACATTTGTTTGAAAAAGGAAAAACTATTTCAGGAACCCTGCCGTGTGAGAGACAAGGCTCATGGTGTTTATCAGTTCACCTGAGTGTGAAATGATACAACCAAGCTCTGCTGGGTACATTTAATAAAAAACATGACTTTTTCAACTTTTGCTGGATCACAATTCACCAACTGCCCAATGCAGGCAACTGCAGAGGGGCCAGAAAAGTCCCAGGTAAAACAGACTCGTTTGTGATTTGATTATCTGCAAGAAGAACATTTGCCACTTCCCTGACACCACTTTTCATCTAATCAGCAGACTCAATATGTGTCAAAATCTTTTGAAATGTATATTACTCATTTGATAAAGTAAAAAGGTATCATTCAAGCAAATGAGTACTACTTGATCTCTGGGTATCTGAGAATATCAATAAAGATGTCAGGAGTCTGCACATGGCAGCAAAATTCATATAAAGACCAAAACCAAACTCATTGGTTTTGACCAAAACCAAATTCATATACCACTCAGTATTTTTTTACTCTGTCAGCCTCTCATCCTCATGCCCACTGGTTCTTACTGAGTATGCAAATCTTTAAAAATATGTAATGTAATTTTATCTTTAATAAAGCAACAACAACCGTTTTTTATGTATTAGAGTTGATGTATGGCAGCCATACGCTTTGCATGGAATCAAACCAAAATAAGCTGCTTTGCTCATACTCATTTTAAAGAATTGTGTAATTCAGCACAATACTGAGGCTTAATGATGTGTTGTTTTTGTTTTTTTTTTTTGACTACAATGTCACTTCAGCAAATTGGTTGTTTGTCGATTCACATAATTGTTGGTTTTCATCAATACATGGGATTTGTGGTATATGCTGATGGGAACGAGATAGACAATTTGTGAAGCTAGGTAGGTGGGACTGAAAAGAGCACAATAACATACTGCTGCCCAGAAACTCGGAGACTAATCCATTTTAGTCTTCATAATGATTGTATTTGATGTGTCAAATTTCAGAAAAATTATTCCTATGTGGTCTAACATCACCTTCAGACAAAGCCTTTTCATTTGATGTCTCAGCTCAACTTCAGTTTTTTTTTTAGGAATTATGAGTGCCAGCATCAAATAGACTTGCAACTCACTTTCATCCAGCAAACCTCAGAAGTGCCACAGTTAACTCACCTTTGGCAGTTGATTTCAGAGGCTTCGTGGCAAGACAGTCCCCACACATCATCTATAGACAAGCTGGACGCCTTATAGGCCTTCAGTGCCAGTGGGGAGAGCCAGTGAAGAGTCATAAATGAGAAGAGGCCAGCGTTATCGACTGGATGCTGGTGTCTGGGATGGAGAAGAAGACATTGAAATAGGTGAGATGTCTACATGTGCAGGCACGCACAGAGGTGTTAGGTCAGGGGAGAAGACCCGCTTTCGCCACTGACAGAGAAGTAGCGCCTTTGCTCCCCAGAGTCAACAAAGGGCGATTCATGCCTGCAGTGTTTGAACAGTAATTTGCACGCTCTTCACAGAAATCTGAGAGAGCAGCAAAAAGAAGAAAAACAGGAACATTCTGGGGCAGTTTATCAGCTAGCATATGTTCAAACACGGTACTGTCTGTCACCAGGGGATAAGTTCCCATCCCTTATCATGGCCTCCTGTTACCCTCTAAAAGCTAGCACAGGCTGCAGCGAAAACAAATGTAAAATTTTGGTCCTATTTATGGAATTAGTATATGTCTGTCAATATCCTGTTTCTGTGTTCATCTTTATATAGTTCAAACATGAACTTAAATACATTTTGTTTACTTGTGAGTTATCCTAAAGGGCTTTAAAAGCTGCAGGCTTTGCCGGTAGCGTCCTCGTCTCTTTGGCCCCCTCTCCACCGATGTCTCTGGTTCCTCTTCCTCTAGCTCTGGTAGCGGTTGTGGGTAGGACAGTGGCAGGCCCTCCACCCGTCCGGCCGCTTCAAGGGCATCAGGAAACATGGCAGACCCTCTGGGGAGAGAACAGCAAAGCCATTTTCAAAGATGCATAACAGTCTGAAAACATACAACTGTAGTTATTTAACCATCTGCACATGGTAATGCCAGTACAGCCAAATCCCCCCTAACTCAAGCATGTGTAGTAAAAACATAAAACAAAACACCAGTTTTTTGTTAGCCTGTGACAAAGCTCTGATATCTGATTATATTTGGTCAGCGATCTGACCACCATATTTGTACAGCCAATGCAACAGAACCAAAATGTTTAATTTAACTTATATACTAGACAAGGAAAGCTTCGCATTTTAGCAGCAGGAAAATTTCTGCTTGAAAAATACATGTTTACAGCAAATTATTTTTTTCCCATCAACTGATCATGACTCATCAAGATTCATTTCAGTTGTATTGAAGATTGTCTAACACTTTTTCACAATGGTACAATTTGTTAGAATACTCTGATAATAGCTTGGGTTTTTTCTAAAAATGTCCAACTTGACATTTTTTCTAACCTCTCAATAGGAAAGACAAAAAAAAAAAAAAAGATTTGCTGGCTCTGACTTTCTCTAATGCAGAAAACTATTACAGAAGAGCAGTCTTATGCTGAGTCACCCTCAAGATTGAGATGTGTTGTTAGAAGTGCTTATCTATTTAAAGATGACCCCAGAAGCACAGGAGCAGACATCTGAGCTGCCAGTACGACTCAACTTTGTCACTGATCCCTCCAATGGCAAAGCTAACTGTCAAGGTCAGCCGAGATCATTCTGGGGCGAAGACTGACTTTACAGAGATGTTGAGATTCATTATGTGACAAACATCCACAGTCACATAGGAGAAGGTGAGAAACAAAAAGCTGCATTTAATAAAGAGAGATGGGAACCAAACTCTATGGCTGAGAAAAGGCATGAAAGGATGCTTTGTGGTTCCCTCTGTAGCCCTCTGCGGCTATATCATGAGAAGTTTGTCATTTGGCTGTGAACTTTGCAAAGCTTTCTTTGAAAAGAAACTCTTGACATCCATGGCCGACAGGAACTTTGTACACCTCCTTTCCAGAAACTAAGTCAAATAAAGAATTCAAAAATGGATACCATGGACTTTAAAAAACAACACGACAAGAGACAAAAGAGACACAAGCCAGCGAAACTTTAAATTCAGGAACAGGACAAATGCTAATAAGTCAAAAAATTAACTGAACCACGTTATCAAATGTTTTAGCAAAGATACAAGTATTATGCTGAAGCTAAGGTCTTATCTGCATTTGTAAAAATGAAAATAAAAAGTTGCCTGTCTAAGCTGGTCATTTTGATAAAGGTGAGTGAGCCCAATGAGTAAAGACCTTCTCATCTCTTTAAGTGATAGACAACCTTTTTGCTCAAAATTTGGTAAAGAAACAAATGTTTAGCTGATCCTGAACTGTCATTTGTGTTTGTAAAGTTGACAATAAAAAGTTAGACGGGCCGCTTTACTAAGCTGTTCGGTTTGGTAAAGGTTATTAAACACAATCCAGGACGTAAAAGTTGGGAAATACATGACACACACACGAACTTGCCATCTCTTTAAGGGACAGAAATGACTTTTTGCTCAAAATGTCAAATGATTACAGCCTACTTCCTTACCGATACACTCAATAACAAAGCAGTAAACTACGACCGTCCCCACCGACAGAGACGGTCGGCTGGTTGTCGCTGCCTCTGTCCAGGACTGGACACTTACATCGGAGCCGGCCTTGGTCGGATCGCCGCGGCTGCAGGAGGAGCTCAGGTCTGCCGTTCAGGAGCAGGAAGTGCCGGTGAAGGCGCAGCCGACCATGTTCTCTCTTTTTCTAACTTCTGTCATGAAACCGCGAAAGCTCTCCTCCGCTGACGGAGCCTCCGTTCAACATCATCATCATTAACAACTACAACAACAAACAACAACAACAACACAAACAGGAAGCGGCTCACGTGTACCGGGTGCGTGCGGCCGTCTGAGGCTCCGCCGTCCAACCGTCACACGGAGCCGACCGGGACAGGAACCCCCGCTGTCACTCTGACGTCACGGCGGCTGGGCCAACCGGTGACGGCGCTGCGCAGTCGCCGTAGCAGCGCCATGGCAACGGGAACTATGACGCGGAAACGAGGAAGTGAATCCTCCGGGGGAGGACGCAGCTGGAGAACATGAGGGACAGATGATCCGGGAGTGAATCCTCAAACATGTGTCTGATGTTTACACCACAGCACCAATTCATCAGGATTCAAACACTTTGCCGCATTTTTCCGCAAGTTTGGTCCACGTCTCACCCACATGGGGCTTTTCCTTTAGTTTCATACTGCTACAGCTACCACGACAGCTGCTTAAACTACTCATGATCATTTGTCTATTTTGGTGTTTTTTTAATTGTCAGTGTATGTCTAAAATTATGTTTCCTCTCCCTTCATGCCTAGCTTCATGCTGTGACAATGACAGTAACAGCTCCTATGAATAACAACAACAGTTAGAATAGTCATTACTCAAGTTCCAAGTTCAATTTAACTTTCCTCTAAGAATTTGTTTTTGCTACGACGTCATGAACATATTTAAGTAAATTTCCTTTGAAAACAGAATAAGAGAGTCAGCCTTGAATTATAAATTATGAAATAATAAAAGAGTCAGTGGATTGTGCACAAAGAAGGTCAGGACACCACAGCCCAGGTCAGGGGCCTCTGCCCTCATTCACCAGTGTGGCAAAAAGGGTGGTTGGCATTGTCCAGCTTGACCAGCAGCTTGGTCCTCCCCAGCACTGAGCCAGCTCTCTTGATTAGTTTTGTCCAGCTTTCGGGTGTCCCTCTCTGTCACACTGCCTGCCCCCCCCCCCAACAAGGCAAGACAGCTCAGGGCCCTCTGTATCTGAATCTGTGTGCAAAGAGGCTGAAGAACAGCGGGTTCATGGTTAGCTATCTGGGAAAAGGAACCAGCAGAGGCTACGACTGTAGGAGCAGACTGCTCATGAAGGCTCCTTGTGGTGCAGGAGAGAAAAACCTGGAGGCTACTGCGATAATGATCAACCTGCTTGAGACTGGCAGGCCTGGCTGCTGAGTGGAAGCTGGCATGCTGAACACTGGCTGACAGGGATGGACATTAAAAAACGAGTTGGTAAGCACGCTGGACAAGAGGTGGAGCACTAGCATGCCTGATGCAGCTTTCTGGAGACTTGCAGTATTTACAAAGTCCAAAAGCAATGATGCCGTGCCTTTTTGGAAACTTCCCTCTGTGCCATCCTTAGCACTGCCTACATTTACTCCCTCAAATATCCCTGGACTTCAAAATAGAGAAGAAAAAGGGTGTGTTAAAGTTCTTTGAGCTGTCTGCTGGGTTCATTATTGTTGGTTTCTTTCTGTTACTTTTAAGACTGCTGGACCAAAATGCAGACAAAAGCAAATTGAAATAGGTGGGAAAATGTGATTTAATGATGAAACCTAAGAAAACAAAAGTGCTAAGAATGAGAAGTAACCCCAAAACACAGGCACAAAAATCAGGCATATAAGAAGACACACGGGACGCACCAGGGGCAAAACAGACAAACCTGCAAGGGCTGAGACAATATGTGAGGGAAGCAGGGGAAACATTTTAGGTTGATATCCAGTAGTCAGGAAATGGAGCCCAAACATAAAGAATCAAAGTAGTCTAACGTCCACTTAGGATAAAACAATGATACAATCATAGGAAGTGATCAGAGAGATTGATATTCTAACATTTCAATTCGTGCACAGCTGCAGCGTAAAAGAAAGTGAAGAAAATTACATCAGCCAACACCCCCAAAAATTGCAAAGTATATTGGCAATAGTTTATTGACAGCAATTGCAAAGAAAGCTTGCTGTTATTTGCAAAATCATTTCCCCTTGATGATAACTTAAATGTTCAAATGCAGAGCTGGGTTTGTTTATTTCCCTGCAGAGAGTAGCCAAATTCACTAAATATGCATGTGTCACACAGGAGAATTGTATATTGTAATTACTTGGCATTTATTAGAGTGCAATTTCTTGTTATTGTTATGATATTTTTGTGAAATAACAGAGGTGAGTGGTACCAGTTTGGCAGGGATTATGTGGGCAAGGGAACTGACATACTGCAGCCTTCCCCTGTTATTGTAAAGGCAAAGACACTTGGCATTCATTATGCAAGAGGTCACATATCTGAATGTGAACTTGGGAATTTAAATCAATGTGATGAGGAGGACTCATAAAACCTAAGTACAGCTCTCGATGACTGGCTAAAGCAGACTTTTGTGCAGTCTTGTGGCTGCAGCTAGTGATCATTTCTCAACCAGGCTGATCGTTTTTGGGAAAAAAAAAATAAATAGATGCAAAGCTGCCAGACAATTCATAAGCCTGCTTTTTTTCCCTGATCCAAGTAGTAAGTAACTTCATGACAAGAGATGACGAAACCTAACCCCACAATGAAAATAATCGGTCCAGGGTGTACCCCACCCTCACCCAAACTTTGGCTGAGATTGGCTCCAGCACCTTCCGTGACCTGGAAACAGAAAAGTGGTAGGAGATGGATGGATGATTGAAAGAAAGTATATTTGCAGCACTAAAATTGTAGGTGGTTAATCATTATTGTGATGCAAAAGCAGACAGAGGCTAACAGGAAATAGTGAAAAGAGATTTAATGACAAAATGATGAAGGGACAGGAAGGTCCAGGAGGTCCAGGTGGTCTTGACAAGGGGAAAGTGGCAGAGGATGCTGTCGTCTGCTGGATGATGCAGATGGCACAAGAATCCAGAAGCTGGTGAGACAACCGGAGCGCTGGAGAGGCTGAGCTTGGTGGTTAGGTGCTGGAACATGGAACAGCACAGGGCTCTCAGCATCAGAGACAATCTGGCACAGGTCCTCTGCTGCTCACAGTTTAAGAGCAGTCCTTGATTGGCGATGTGCTCCAGCTGAGTGACAATGAGCTCCCAGACCACCTGGTGATCCACAACCAGCCTCCGCCAAAAAAGGACATAAGACACACCACAACAGCACACATAGAATGTCCCAGACCACAACAATTATCTTCATTAATATTACTACTATTAATTTATTACTAGAAACTGTGCCTAACGACTCAAGAACAACTCTCAGTTTGGGGATCATACATCACATGTAATAAAATTCCTGCTGGAGATGCTGCATCTCTGGAGGGATCTCAAAATCCCAGAGTAACTTGGGAAACAGAGCTCACTATCTGACAGTCAATCAGCTTTGATAAGGGGTCAGTCATGTATGGAGAGAAAACTCTGGGGTTGTCAGTGTTGATTTTCCCTGAATGTATCCTTGGGATCTCAAGCAAGCTGTGAAGCAAGGAATCAGAAGATATTAACTGAAGGCTGATGCAGTTTTAATAATCACATCGACACATTTGGCTTCATTTATCACCCAGGGAAGAGTCAGAAAGCATCCTCATATTTTCTGGGAACCAATAAATAAACCCTTAGAAAATTAGAAGTAAGAGGATGTGGATCTCCCTATTGATTCTATTTAAATTATTTTTACACATCATAAATTAAATATCTGGACAAAGTGGAGAATTTAACTTGGTGATGTAGCCGACAATTTATTGGCTTTAAAGTTACTTTGATTCATCCTGCAGGAAACATGAATGTGCAGCTGGTACTTAATTAGCTAGATGATAATGTTGCCATTATAACTCCCTTGTTGTGGGAGTAATATGGCTGGACTCCAGTTTGTGCCATTTTTCTTATTTATAACTTTTAATAGGGTCCAGACTTCCAACTGCCCCGAGCTGAACTACATCTGTGTGGCAGGAATTTGTCCACGCAGGCTTAACTGAGATGTTTTTATTCTAAGAACTTAATAAGTAGTTTTATAATTCATTCTTCTGAAGGTGATGAACTTTATTTGATCCCCTCCTGCTGGCAGCTCGGGTTTTACATGAGTACCAAGGTGGTGGTTTTCATTTCAGCCAGAAAGGTCTAAAACTGTTTAATGCATCACATGCAGTAGCTTTGGATCAGCATGCTGCCAGTGGAGAGGCAGCAACACTAAGAGAAATATGGAAAAAACTAAGAAAAATAAAAACATATTTTAGACTCCTTTAAACGATTTACACGTCATCAGAATATTTTCAGCATAAAGTTAAGTTTAGTTCACTTTGACTTAGTGTAACGTCATAGATAAAAAAAAGCAATCAGGTGCAAATTTATGGTACTAAAATGAACCAGCAATCCGGATCAGAGACTTGTAGAAGTGGGAGGGGAAAACCATTTCATACCACTGGAGCCAGTGATGCATGTTGGCACCACTTTAACTGCTTTTGGTGTCTCCACAGCCAGAAGTTGATTAAAATTGTTTGAAAGAAGTAAAGAAGTTTCCTGAAGGTCTGCAATGGACTTCATGTGACAAGTACAACTTTGAGTACTTTCAGATGACAATGATTTTATTACACTTCCCATATAATTCTTGTAATGGTGGACCCCTTTGAGCTAGGGAATATAAATAATTAAGGAAAGGACCAAATTGAAGGACTTCAGGACCACGTCAGCGTTTTGCTTTCACCAGATTACTAAAATGAAGACGTCAATATTATAATCTTATAAAATACTATTGTAAATGTGTTAGAAAACAACTGTCTACTTTTACCTGTGGTGGCTTCTTTCTTTTCGGTTTGGTTAAGTCAAATGTACCACCAACATCATGGCACCTTTTTTAAATAAAGGCAGTTACCATGGTAACTGATACTGTTCCACTAATGTGAACGCTGCATGTTATCCTTAGCTGAGGCAATGACAGAAATTGCTCATATTGCACGTTTCTGCCTTTTATTTTATTGTTTGTAATAAACAAGTCAAAAAACTCTTATTGGGAGTAAATATTAACTGACAACCACAGAAAGAACTAGATCATACTCATTTGTAGTTAACAGCCTGAAAATGGATCAATTTGTTTGACAAGAAAATGAAACCAATTTCTGGATAAAATGAAGAACCTGTTTACAGATAAGTGGAATCTATTTATTTCTCACACTACCATCTGTCCACTCTAGATTTAAAATACAGCTCACCAACTTTCTGCCTTTACTGCAAGTAGGGAATATTTCCTTTTTATATGACAGTCCTGCAATAAATGTGGCTTCATTAAGGTCCTCATGTTCACTTTTACATAAAGTCTAGACTCTAGAGGAAGGTTGATTCCTTCCTTGAAACAGATAGAGGGTTGGCTAAATAACAAAAGCACCTCTATGAGCTCAGCAGCAGCACAAACACATGTTCCAAAATGATCATACATTTAAAAGACCTCCTTTGTAAAACGATTTAATTAAAAACTGAAAATCCTCACTGTAATGGAAGGAGCATTATTACGGGATTCATCTATTAGACTGCATTAGTTTTGGCTTAGTGAACTTAATAAACTGTCAGCTGAATACAGTTGACCTTTTATAGTTGTATATTAATTGTGTCATATTTCTTTTATTTGGAGAGAATTCTAGTCTGACCACTTCTATTCCGTAATTGTTCTGAAGCATAATGTGCATTTGTTCTGTCCAATCTTCTCACCAGTATTTTATACAATGAAAACTTTAGTCTTGTTATTATGGAGTCACATATCTTCATAGATAACCTGCTGCAAGAGCTTCTTTAAGCAGCAGTCCCTGACCTAAGAAATGAGAAGAACATAGATAAGTGTTGTGAAATAAACATGAGCCAAAGTTCAAATTCCTTACTATTTATATTTAGGGCTCTTTATCTCAATCAGCTGATTGTGGCCTCAGTGTAATATCTGGTAACCCGTCACCCTCCAGCTGTCAGGATTAAAAACCCTTTCTCTGTAAAACACTCTCAGTGCTGTGTTGACAAGCTTCACCTGCTCTCCTTCACCTCTTATGTTCATTGAATCAAACCCTTCAGTGTTATTCTGTGTCTGGGTCCAGTGGGCTCATCAGATATTCTACTCCATCTGTCCTAAGTTGAAGATAAATCTCCAGGAAGAGTTCCCCTTCAGTCCCCACACCTTTTATTTCTACTCCAGCTTCAGGTCAATCACCATTTAACCAATTCTGTTTTCTCATCTGTGAAGTTTTCAGTTATCAAAAATTATACTGAATGCCAGAAAATGTGGGAGAGGAGTTCCTGCCTCATTCCGAGTTCTGTTACCTTCCATATGTATTTCATCGACACAGTTTTGTCATTGGAAGGATCCCCGTTTGCCTTTTGGGTGTTTACTCTTCAACAGGAGCTTAATAAAAAACACCACATGGGGTTGCTATGCCAACTTGTAAGCCTAGCACGATGAATACTTTAAATGAGAGTCTGCGGACAAAATTTGGCCACAAGAGGACGCATCAAAAAAATTATGCCAACAAAATCGCTTTTCTATAAAATTAAGTTGTTTCTTGATAAGTTTCCATTGTGCAGATTATTGCTGTTGGTGCAAAGCAATTCATCTTCGTTGAAGGTCACTCGATTAATAACAGCATGAAGAGTGGCCATCAGTCATTGGGAAAGAGCCCTTATAACCTGGGCTGAGCTGCACAGAGCTGCTATTTCAGGTCAAACACACTGATCAGGCTCACTGCTTTCAGTATTTAATGGTCCAGAAACCCTCCTGCTGGACCGTTGGCAGGAGGACCTGTGGTCAAGACATCTTCTGAACAGTGAACAGTATTAAATGGCAGCGATTCTGGGAAGAATGCCATGAATACATTTTACAAAGTAAAGAGCGGCTTTTCACCCTTTTCTGCTCAACCTCAGGGTTCAGACATTTGACGTGGTGGAACCTGCTTAGGGGGCCAAATACCTTCTGGGCATTCACTGCTGGGCTGTTGGCTTCCTCCTTCTTTGTTTGAGTTATGTGAAGAAGAGAAAGGCGGAGAAAGATTGGATAGAACAATGAGATGCATTGTGTCTCATACTCCACTGAAATCTGTACTTCAGATTTTACAAATTGTACAGTATGAAGCAATTACGCTGACACTTGGCATTCATTCAGGCTAAAAGTGCATGCAATCTTTTGAGAATACCAAAAACCCAGTAAACAAAAATTACACAAAACATGATTTGCTTGCTGCCAAACTAATAATCCTCAAAGAAAGAGAGATTTCTTTAGTTCTAGCTTTAATATACCATAGTTTTGGTTCCCTAAGATGTCACTCCAAGTGCCTGCAGGCAACTGTTTTTGGAGCTGTGCTGCCACCCTGGAAATAGAGTCAGTTTTAGGAGCTCTTAGGCATAAATAAATTAACGGAGACCACGCAGCTTTTATTGAGACAGAACCCTGCATGAACATGGTCCCTAGTGCTGCGACCACACACCCACTGTCAATGCTAAAAACCCCCGGCATTGGCCCGCCTACTAAAAAAGGATGGTGTGAGATGTAGCGGCTAGTGTGCTCAATAGGAGGAGCTATTGACTCACTGCCTCCTCACAACAGGGTGAGCTTTATCCAGGGATCTATCTGGGTAGGATTTAGATATGTTATGGTTTATCTGGTGAAAGCCAAAACAACACCATGCCGTGCTGTCAGATGTCAGTCTTGTCAATGTCCAAACTCTGCAGGCCTGTTCTTCCACTTGCCAACTTGGACAGACACTGAAGTTCTCTGAGTTCTCTGAGTTCTCCTGATCCACGAGTACAGGTGATTTGTTTATCTTACTGGCGGACCACATGTGTTGTAAACAGAGACAGAATCATCTCACCTTTTCACTCAAGGGAGGCCATAATCATAATTAAGTAGGCGAGGATGTATTCAGGAAACAATGAGAAGACACTGTAATTAATGTTATATTGAGCATCATGATATCACCCCACAGAACTTGGCTACCTCCTTGCGTCCAATTATACCATCTTAGACATGTTAGGGCGCATCAGCTGATTTGGTGATCATTCAAAGAAATCTCCTAAGACTGACATTAATGTCCTTGAATTAACACTCGGGCTCAGCCATCACACTGGCAGATACCCAGGGGCATCTTCAAGCATCTCTCCCAGAGACTTCACAAACTGGGTGTCGTCCTCCAGCACTGTCACTGCTGGTGAGCTAAATCCCACACTTGAATGTCGTTTGCTTGAATACACCTTGAATTGAATAATGAGGAGGCCCCTCACTGTGTCACAGCCACGAGAAGACAACAGTGAATAGAGACTGACATTCACTAGGGACTGCTGGTGGATTTAATTAGTCTGTGTTTACCTCCTTGTGCAATGCCTGAGAACCTGAAGCAACACAAGCATGTTTGTGCGCACACACTCACACAAACAGCTGTGAAAGAGAGATCGTGAATGCCTGCAGTCTATCACTGCGTAGGAATGGCAGCTCAGCTGGGAGGAAACGCTCGACAGAAAGCAGCTTCTCAAAGAAAAACAATGCAGTATATCAGTGCTTTGTTTGTGCCAGGAAAACAGACAGAAAGCGAGTGAGAGAGGAGAGGCTGGTGTGAGGTGTGGTCCGGTTTGTCATCAGGGATGATGTGCTGAGATCAAGTCTCAGTGTTGGTGGAGAAGTGTAGTGATGCACAACCTTAGCACAGGCAGCATTGCTCACAATCCCCAGCACATCACAGAGCAGGCAGAAGCTGAAAAGTACAGAGAATAATCATCATCATCAACAAAATACTCCGACATGTACTCAAAGAAAAAGTAGGACCGATCTGAAACATGCATGTCAAAATAATGCAATGCATTACAGCATTTACTATTTTCATTTTCAATCATGTCTAATCACAGGAACCTACGAGCTAAGAGGGTTGGCGGTTAGGTACTGTATTTAACATACAAACAACTCCACTCCTACAATTCACTTTTCATTTATGAAACGCTTTTTCATCTCAAAACACCGCTTTTAACCATGAAGAGATGCATATGCATATGGAAGAAATGCTTGTAAGAGCTTGTAGGCAAAACATACTCCATTCTCCATTATTAATTTAGGTTCAAGGACCAGTATGCCGACAAGTGCATGAACACTAATTTTTCAAAGGCAATGCCTGCAGGAGATGGAGAAGGCCAATGAGAGCAAATCATGTGTAATAATAAACCTTTGTTTCCCAGAGCAACAGGGGAAGAGAGAGCTCTGAAAAATAGCCCAGTGGAGGCAGATTAAGAACGCTTGACTGGGCTTTTGGGAGGAACCTCCAGTCCTGACGGAAAGAGCTCTCTATCTGGTGAAGGTGGAAAAGAAAACACCCGACTGTAGAAAGTTGTATAACCGCTTAATATATGGATCCAGGCAAGAAGTACACAAACATGCACACAAACATTTTGTTGATGTACCATGCCAGGAACTGCGCTCACACAACTGCCTCACCAATTAAACATCATTAACATGATCCCCTAGGTGTGTGTTTTCCAGTTAAAAGCGATGTGGCTGTGCTGTGCCTTCAGCCAGGCACAGAGCAAGAATAATTGGCTTTTTGGAGACAAAAACTGTCTTTATGTATAACTCCAAAAATCTGCCTTGAGCACAGCTATGGTAAGAACAAAAGGAGAGATATCATGAAAAAAACAATGCCCTTGAACTGAAGGAGAACACTTATCTTACGCAGGTGCGTTGGTGTGTGACTCTCAGGGCCAACTGTACGGCTTGGCAGAATCTCGAATACACATAATCACAGTCAGACTTTAGAGCATCACATATACAAAAATAAACTGACATTTCTTTATGTACTCAAACATCTTTTTATAATCAAAAATATCATCCAAGCATTTACAGTGTAGTACAACAAATGATTCTATGCAACTGTTAACGGCCTTTACAGAAAATGAAGAAATATATCCATTTTTGATCTATGTTACAAACCAGGAACAGCAAAAAGAGAAGAGAGAGAGGCCGAAGGGTTCGAAGGTTTGAAGTGTTCAGTTAGACCCTGATAAACCTCCTTGGTTAGCCCTGTAGTCCTGGCCCACCCCGACACCATGCAGAGCCAAGGGCGGGCTCAGCAGGTATGATGTCCTGCCCACGGGAGTGGGGGGGGTTGATGACTACAGAATATTCCAGTGACTGGTGGTGGTGCTTTTCAGTAGCTCCCAGTTAGTTGCTATGTCTAAAAATGAATGAAGACTTCATCGCCATGGTTTGGTGTCAACATTGCTGTAACCATGGAAATTCTTTTTTATGTCCCTGCCACCTACATTGAGTCCCTGGAACGCTCATGTTACATTTCTTCCTGATCTGAGATCTGTGCTCAGTCTTCTGTGTCCTTGTACAGTCCACAGACTTTGATATTTGTGGGCTTTATAGTGTTGCCGTCACATCTCAGCAGTGTCTCTGTGTTGCCTCGCCTGCCTGTCGCCTCTTCCACATCCCAGAAGTGTCACCAGCAGAGTTTATGTACTCTTTATGCCCTCAAAACCGCAGAAGTTCCAACGTTTCTCCAGACTGGCTCCGACCCCAGTCAGCTCCTGTCTGAAGGTGCATGGCAGCCGAGACAAAAGAGCCTCCACCTCACCGGGGTTGATCTGTAGCGACGCACACACACACAGATGCACAGACACAAAGATTGAAAATTGATTTGTCTGATCAAATGAGGGATCGGTCTCCTCTCAGACCATAAACAAACACCAGAAGGCCTTTTTTAACAATCATGGTCTGGATTATTGCAGGCTCTAGTTCAACAGACTGTCATCGGACCAATAAACCATTGTCACCAAGTAAATGCATCTATAATCTGCCAAAAAAAGTTCCCTTGCAGTTGCTATTTTACGAGTCCAACAAAGTCTCTGCAGCATACAGAGACTGCCCTGGTTGATGGCATGCCACTTGCTGCCAATGTTTGGTGTAATGACGTGAATGGTGTCATTTTGGTTTCGATTTGGTTTTGTGTGACTGAAACTTCTAAATTGTTCTCAGGGCATATTACAACAAAGCTTTGAATCCTCAAAATCAATACCATTTCCTAACTCCCTCAATTTTATTATATTTAAAATGTATTTTTTATGTTACAATTACAGTAAAGCAAGGGATAAAATCAACACTGTGGCAGATGAATTGAACTGTGATCTTAAACTGCTGTAGTTACTGTAAATCTCCTATAACTGAGCCATCAACCAGAATAGTCTCATATAAAATAAGCCATTGACTGGTTGCTCTCCACAGAGTATGCTGTCTAATTCTGACATATCATCCTGTTTTCAGATGTCCTCACTGGTCATGACTCTCCTTCAGCTTTATCACAACTCATAAAGTGTGAAGCACCTTTTACTTCAAGTGATTGGATGTGTGTGTGGTAAAATCTGACAACAACTGACAACAGTATCACCTGCATACTGCAAACCATCAAGTCATATATATATGATTATTTTATTCCCAATGTTATGATCTCAGCTGTATCTTTACAGCTATGTAATCATTACAAAAACTATCAGAATAAGAATCTTAAGGGATGACCCAACCTAGTATGTGTGTTGTATGTGTTACAACCCAGTAACACATCATCTCCACTCATTGCTCCAATGCAACTGCACAATCATAGTGTAAGTAAATTTAGAGCGACAGCATAGCAGCAGTCTGTCCAAGAATAATGTGTCTCAGATCACTCCGGAGGGCTGAAGCTCATCAGTCAGTCTCTATCTTGGAGCCAAAATGTACCGTCTATGCTGCTTTTGACCACCTAAACTTTCCTGCATGAATAATCTCGATAACCTGTGGGTTAAGGTATATAATATGGCTGGGTTTTCTCAAAACTGTGGGACAGTTAGTGAGGAAACTGAAGAATATGAAACATGAGAAATGACAAAAGTGCCTTGGGGTTATGATATTTAATCGCCATAGAGGTCCAGTGTGGTACATACATAGCTGATGTACTAACTAGACTGTTTAAGCCCTGTGCTGGTGTCAGAACGCATTGAGGTCCATCAAGTAGATGTTTGTCTACTGGAGGCATTGGAGGCATGAGACAAGAAGAGTGGAATGGGCTTGCTTTTGTGGACTCTCACCAATGATACTGACGAAACTCTGTGGGCTGCTTGGTGTGCGAGAGAACAACAGATGCACAGGCAAAGCCAGACGCAACCAGACAATAAGGGGTGGGCATCCACTCAAAAAAATAGCACATGCGAGCACACAACAGAGAAAAACCCATAAGTCATGAGTGAGGACAGGCATGCTGTTGTTTCCATGTGTGAGAATGAGTCAGCGTAGTGATGAGCTTTTTAAGGAATTGCTAGAGAACAGTAATTGCTCGAGGCTACTTCTTGGATATAGGGGCAAAGTTTTTGAAGATAATGACTATGTTTTAATTTATTTTAGCAAATGAGTTAGTTAGAAGACTTTTAAATCGGAGGGCTTCATCCCAGATTTCTTTGGCCAGTGACTGAAATTGCAAAGAGAGGGGAGACATCTGCCATTTTTCTGAATGTCTCTTTGTCAGGGGTGGATAGCAAAAAAAAAAAAAAAAGCCATTAGTCTTAGTGTTACGTTTGGAGGTGACATTGAAAGTTGACATTTTGAAAGGCTCACATAAGTGAAAGTGAAGAGCAATAATATGACTAAAATGCGTCCCCAGAAAGATGGGGATAAAATAGATCTGTCTTGCCAGACAGAGTGAAAATTAAGGATGTGCGAGGACTGAGGGTGGTGTTTTGGTTCAAGAGTCAGGATGAACCATCTAGTTTTAATATGTTCCATTATCAGGGGAAATCATGCAACTGGCCAGATAGCACAGGACAAATAGCTGTGAAATTTCAGGCCAGAGCAGTCTGGCTCCAAAGTTTAGCTTTCAATAAAGCAGATTTTTGAGAAATTTTGGATTTCACCTTCAGTAGATGCACATTATGAGATGTCAATTTGCTTCTGCTGCTATTTGTCTTTATATCTAGGAGATTTAGCTGCTGTTAAAGAAGAGGGTTAAAAAGAATTTTATGCAATTCAAAATCTGTTTACAAAGAACCTTTTGGTTCCTAATGAACTACAAACACACAGCTGACATGTAAATGTGGGGTTTAGAGTCATGTGTCTTTTCACCTCCAGTCTTTAAGCATGAACCAGAGAACTCTGTGGGATTCAAGTTGCTCTGCATTGTTAGTCAGGTCATAGTTTGTTTGTTTGTTTCTTTAAAAAAAAAAAAAAAAATAATCTTGTTTCTACTTAAGTATTGGGATGCTCCTCTCTGGCCATGCTGGCCACGCTTGATAAGACAGAAATGCTTTTATAGCTCTCTCTAAAAGCACCACATCCTGTACACCTGTAATGCGGCATTATGCAATGATGCCACAATATGTAATAATATAAAACATTTTTACATTATTATGTAACAGCTGCATTTAATTGCACCAATAATAGAATCCTGTATGCAATATGTAATAAAATTTGCCGCATTTTGTTATCGCGATCCAATTTAAATATTATTTTTAGTGATGTGATGGTTTTACAGCATATTGCACTCTTGTTTACTTTCTTGCCTGATTTAGATGAAAAGATCAATACTACACTTTCAGAAAAAGCTGAACTATTCCATGCTAGAGCTTTGACTTCACTGAAACGGCTCTTCTTCAAAATGAATCCATTTGTATGGAAAGACCTGAAAGGCATCAAGGAGCACTGCTTGCACTGAGGGGCTCTGTCTTAACAGCACAGCATGACTCTAGCACATAACCAGCCCATGTGTCAGCTCCATAGGGGGGACTGACACTGCTCCTGAATGTGTACATGTCAGTTGGAGTGATGCTGAGGGCCAGCTCAGTTAATCGACTGCATTGTGAAAGTTTCATTGGTTACCTTGGTGTCCAAGCGCTGCAGGTAGGAACAGATGTACTCGATGCTCGCTCCAAAGGGATGAACGTGCAGGAATGTTGATATGATCCCTGAAATGGGAAAAAGGATCATGCAAAGCTGTTATTTCAGGGACACAACATCAGTTCATCTAACTCCTGCTCCTTTCTGAGTGAGTATGAGACGAACTTTGAGTGGCTTCTCCTAGAGTCCCAGTTAACAGCCTACTGTTAACAGCCTACTGTATCTTGTGACTCCAGATTACAGGGAGTATTTAATGATGGCTTTGATGCTGTTGTTCCTCATTAAAGCCATAGTCTCCCCCGGCTCAAATGAAACCATCTGCTATCAGCTCACCAATAGGACCAGGAGAGAGATAATAATAACCACCCATGTAGTGGTGAGGGACTAAGAATTGAAACAAACACACATACACAGTGTTAAAATCACAAAACTTATTACTGACTCAAACATGAAAGCAATGATACCACAATCATTGGAGCCTTTAGGGAAGAAAACATCTCCCCCAAGACTTAATTTTTGCTTCCTGCAGGAGTTCAGTCAATGCCTGAACAGAAACAACGTGTTGGCCTGAAGCTGCTCCTGCTGACAACGAATGAGTCTGAGTGAGTTAAATGGTGCATTCAGATACAGCACAAAGTAGAATTCTGTGTTGATTTAGTTGCATAAATTTACCCACTGGAGTGATTTTCCTGCCTCTGTATATTGGTCTTTAAAAACCAGTGAACGTGACTTCAAGCAGACAGGACAGACGTTTTCTTTATCAACATGTTCCCACTTCATGTCTGTGGAGATTGTCGGTGTGTGCGAATGCCAGATTTTGCACCATCCAGATTCATGAATGTTTTAATGCTGAAAGATGAGCATCAAAAAACCTTTAGAAGTTAACACAATCCCCACCTGTTCTTTTTTTTTTAAACACTGAATTATATTCTTGGGATAAATGCTGTTCTGATGGGTATCACAAGCATGTACTTTAAAGTGCCATGTAGACTCATTCTCAACAGCAACAAATGATGTTTCACCTGAAATTGCACTTAAAAAAAAAAAGAAGAAAAAAACAAAATAATCTGTTTACCTCTTTTTGCTTTCTTTTGAATTACCCTGAGCTGAACCTCTATTCTTTGAATTTTGTGCTACCTTGTATTTCCTTGTTTCAAATACCCTCTGAGAACAGTGCCTGCAGCTCCAGGAGCTGATAATAACCCTGGGCTGCAATAATGACGCCAGACATTAATTGTCAGTTTTAAACAGAAATTGTACAAATTTTTTTTGGAATATGTATCGTATGAAATGAAATAATAAAATGTTCAAATAGTCCAAAACAAGAACTGAGTATGCACCAAATTAATCATTCATTCATCTTCTACCGCTTCTCTGTTTCCAGGTCTCGAAGGGTGCTGGAGCCAGTCCAAGGGGCCTGGGGCCTTTCTGTACGGAGTTTGCATGTTCTCCCTGTGCCTGTGTGGGTTTTCTCTGGGTACTCTGGTTTCCTCCCACCATCCAAAGATATCATGTTTAGGCTGACTGGTGACTCTACATTGTCAGTAGTTCTGAATGTGAGTGTGAGTGGTTGTTGGTCTTTGTCTGTCTCTGTGTGTTGGCCCTGTAATGGACTGACCTGCAAACAGATAAGCGGTGGAAGATGAATTACTGAATGAATATATTTTTTGGAAATGTACCCATTTGAAAGCAGGCTCTTAAATTACTTTTGTCACTTTTTTTACAAGAGCAACACAGCCAGTTTATGAGTGAAAACTACTCCTCCTGCAACCTGGAGATGGATAAGTGGTTGAAGATGAAACAATTCCTATTTGCCTACAGGGGGAAAAAAAATTAATAAAACTCACACAGGATGAATGATGCAAATGAATGCAATCGGGAGGCAGCTGAGACTTGTTGCAAGTGGCTCCGGTCAGCTGACTGGTTGCACATGCTATTTTGATGTTTGATACACACTGACGCTTGAAATGGTGCTTAGAATTAAATTTTCATTTTTTCATTTTCCATTACATATTTCCTTTTATAGTTCTGTGACAGAGAAAACCAAAGGAAGCTACAAAGCATCTCTATGAATATATAATAACAATATTTTCCTTAGCTTGTATTTGCTTCCTACTATAAATAAATAAATAAAACATATTCCAGAGTCAAATCAGCATACCAACTAGAAGAGCTTCCCTCTCAGATGTAATGGGACTCTGTGCATTCTTCTCTGTTGGACCTTCCTTCTCCTGGCTGCAGGACACCACTGTTGTTTCCTGCAAACACATAAATAGGCATTGAGTCACCTGAAGTGAGTCTTCTACCAGCCGCAGTTTGGCTGTGCCTGACATGAAGTAAACAAGCTTAAATCTAAGCTTATTGGCACACATTAACAAGGACAATGAAACACAAATACGTGAAATGAGCACATCAAAAAGTTTCCCCACCAACACATCAATTTGGAGACAATGAAGATGAGGATAATGAGGCATGGGAGAGTATTCAGTTTGCAGCTATAATTCTGATAAAGCACTGAAGTGCATGTCACACACGCACACATAAAAAAAAAAAAAAAAAAAGAGTGTGTAAGAAGGACAAACAGAGGAAGAGGGGAAAAGACTTGGGAGTCAAATGATCAAGCTGTTTCAGATCTCTGACAGGAGGAAGAAAGCTCGAAGAGCTTTTGTCTGTTTGTTGTCCAACACTATTGTCTGCACTTTTTTCCACTTAAAGTGTGGGAAGCCTGGTGGCCTTTCTCTGGTTTTAATCTATCTATAACACCCTGTGAGTGTCTGTCAGTGTGTGGGTGTCTTGGCATATACACATATGCAAGCCATTTCGGCTTTATTTCCTAGCCCAGTTGTGTCTGGTTGATTTATTCAATGACAAATGCAGTTACAGTGAAATTGATTAGCCTGTAATGTCAGTGGAAGACTTTTTGAGAAGAAAGTTACAGTAGGAAGAACAGGAAAAAATAAGGACACAAACAACATTGGAAAAGGAGACAGACAGGCTCGATATTTTTCCACTTACGCTAGTTTGATTAGTGCTCTCCTCATTGCCTCTGTCATTCTGTTTCGAGATCTCCAGCTGTGGGACATTAAAAACATATGAGGGATAAACGGCTGAGAAACAAGCTAAGTGCTAATGTAGACAGACGGGGGAGCATGGTAGTGCACAGCATGGTGTGTAGAAAACAGACAAATATAAGCAATGTTATACTTAGAACTATGTCCAGAAAAGTGCTGGATTTAATGGTGCGCCAAAACCCACATGGATACAATTATGTCTTCCTGAGTCAAAATTGGCAAAAACACTCTGCTATTACATTAGAAACAAATAGGAGGCTGTGTAAGTCCTGGAGAAATGTCACTTCCCGCATGTTGGATGTAAGGATTTCCTGCAATTCCCTGTTTAATATTGTTAGCACTCAAGTACCTGAGGTTTGGTTGATGGTTGGCTGAACAAAATAAGCAGCTCGACCATGTGACCTCGGGCTCTTTGCTACTTTATTAGCTCGGTTTTCTAAAAAGGTCAATAAGGCATCAAAGGGCCAAGCTGACAATGACTTTAAAGAACACCCTCTGCTGGCTGAAAGGGCAAACTACTTTAGACGATCTTGGGCTACAACACTAAATATTTCATTCAAAGAGGTCATTACGGTTTAAACTGACATTCCTTGTGTGTTTGAAATTAATGGGGCGTAAAAAGGCGTCATCAGCCTGTGTCTAAAGGCAGAAGTATTTATAGACTGTTCTGAAGGGCAACAATCAATGCTGAGGTGAAAAGATGCTTGTCAGTTTCTTTAAGGCCTCAAAGGAATTTGTATGCACAAAGGAGTGAGAAAAAGGGAGCTCAAAACCTGCTTATTTCCACACCACTGCATAGCAAATCAATCACTGTGTTAAGGACGTATGAATGTCGGACTGTCACATTAAAAAGAGACGCAGATGCTGTCTGATGAAGGAGTTGCTTTCCTCTGTTAAAAACATCTAGATAATGTCCTCTGTTGTTCTAAAGGATGCTTTCCACACTGAGACAATGACCCCAGTGATGTGATCAAGGTTAATTCACTTTAGGTTTAAGACGTCACCTGATGTCAAGATTAAAAGCAAAAACATTCATCCGACAGCAAAGGCAAATTAATAAGATATATATATATATATACACACACACCCCTTTAATTAGAGAAATTATCAACTGATCAATCAAAACTGAACAGAATTGGTTGTGTCAGGTCTAAAATATACATAAAAAATGATGTTTGCCATGATCATGACAAGTTGCACTCGTGTGGATCCAGTAATGTCTGTTGACAGCTTGGTGACAGCAGGAACAGTGATTAGATGAGAGAAGGAAAACTGTTGGTCTCAAATTAGAAGTGAGCACACTACAACTTCACCTCTGCATTGTATAAAAACTACAGTCGACTCACACACCTCAGCTCAAAACGACAACACATGAGCCAACCCCCTATGTGAATTGAGAGACTCTTGTTTGTATTATTACCCAATTTAATAGGCGATTGAACCTGAGGCTCATTTTAATGACAGCCCTTTCCCTCATTATACTGAACCAGAAGGAACATTAGCAAACATTAGCACTTTATTACACGGAATATGGGAAAACACCTGAAACATTAGTAAACATGACTTGTCTAACACAGAAAAATGACCCTTGAAACTTGAAACAGCCTAATAACCTTGTAAATTGTGCTGCGCTGCATTTCACAGTGTGCTCTTGTAAGTAATACAGCACGCCACTAATCAATATTAGATGGAGTTATGATAGCAAAAACATGAGTCAGTGTAAGCAATGCATTCAATCAAAAAACCAATGTGATGCTGGGATGGATGAAGAATGCAGAAGGAGTGGCTTTAATTGATGATTTGAGCTAGAATAACTGAGACTGCCTGAGTGGTTTACATGAATGTTGTCTGCAGGTAATATGTGCCCATCTGGTGATCGGAGTATTACTAATAGTATCACATAGTGAGATCAGTGTGGTCTCTTCAATATTGCCTTTCAATTAGTTCAAACAAGTTGAGGGCCCTGTGTGGTGCTGGGGCTTACAGCCCAGAGGACAAAATGTTCAGGAAAGAGGGTATGCAGCTGTAACTGGGTGGTGCTGGTGGCCTGTATAGTAAATTCTCAGCTGAGGAAAAATAAGGAAACAATTTTATTGCGGAAAAAAATCCTCAACATGTTTCTGGTTAGGAAATGAATAGATATGTCTTTTTTATGTGGCTGCAGTGAGAACATGCAGCTCATAGGACTAGAAAAAAATAACAGGAGAGAGAAAAATTGTCTCAACAGAAATTATAATGAAATTGTGTTTAGTTTGCAAGTAAAACAGATGGCCAATGAATTTTTGTGATATGAATAAATGTGTTTTCTAGATTACTCAAATTATTTCTATGTATGTGTTACTGTAAAAATAAGGTGTGTTTTTTTCTGATTTGCACAGGAGGATGGATTTACACCTCACAGTTTGAATGTAGTTTAGTTTGGAGGCAGTTTGAATACATTATCTAAAAAAGTCCTGCATTATCTAAGCCAGCCTTCCCCTCAAGGACAGGGTGGATGCACAGAAATACAGAGAGGCAATTTCAAATTAAAAGACTTCAAAAGCTGTTCATGAACTCACAGTCAAAGTGTTCATTTGAATGTGAATGTGTGCCAGTGGAAACACTGTATGCGCAGCTGAGCATCTTTTAAGATGTCCCTTCCAACGACCAGCAGTTGAACAGCGTGATGAAGGTATTTGTTGATAGCCAAAAAGAACAGAAGGAATTATTATGGCACACAAAAAACAAGGTTTAATATTTGATGGGGAATTATGAGATTATGGGATATGATTTTGACTATAAAATCTCTCTGTGTAGGTATTTTAGTTTGAGAGACACTTAAAACTATCAAAGGCATGTTATTCTGCATTAAAAAAAGCTAAATGAGAGGAGGTTATAAACCTTTTACACTGTTCAGCTTTTTCACAGAGGAATCAGAAATGGAAAAGAAAAAGTCAAAACCAAGATGTTTTCAACACCGTGGGAGGAAAATGGGAGCACCAGAGCGCTGACTGAAGTTAGAAATTGTCTAACTCGCTGTAGTAGGCCCCTTTTCCTGCAGTGTTGCTGTTATAGATACCCCCAAATATCTGATGCACTTGGAAATAAGTTTTAAACCAGTTCAATTTGCTGAGACACATTCTCACCCGAAGCCCACATATTACAACTATCACCATCTGTCTTTTTGGCTATTGATGATACATTTCTACAGTATAGTTCATGTGCTGAAACTCATCTTGAACTAATTTCATTCTTATCAAAGTGCAAATTACATAGTGGTCTATTTCAAGTACAGGGAGTGAGCCTGAAATGACTTTCCTATGAGACACACTCAGGAAACACACAAGCCCAGCACACATTCAGCCAAACAAACCTGCATTATGTGTGTGTTTTGCAGGTTCTGGAGACCTTCCTTCAGGGTCTGTACTTGGTTCTTCAGTAGTTGTTTGTCCTCCAAACTCTTCTCCAGCTCAACCTCCCGCTGTTTTAATTCTTCTCTCATATTTAGCAGTTGCTGCAAAAACCAAGGAGGAGTCATTAATGTTGGGCGGAACCAGCTAACTGTGAAGGTACCAACATGATACTCCAAGGAGCAACCAACAAATGGTTGTATTAGTTTAATATATAATTCCTACACCAGTAATTAGAACTACAGCTTGTTTTACAAAACAATTAGACACTGATGTGAATTACATCTTTAATAAACATTTTCTTGAGAGAAAACAATTGTTTTTCATCTTACGCTATTCAGCTGCACTGTATGTAATGTGTCCAAAAGGAGCAATTTGATAAATCTTTTGCTTGTAAACACAAAATTATAAATTAAATATAAAATCATACATGTTTGTGAGGAAAATTAACACTCATTTGTGTTTTATCCTTGCTTTGGGTAATGGAGAACTGGTGTTATGTGAGGTAATGTGAGGCTTTGATAGCTAATTTGTCCTCTGAAGTTATCTACTAAACACAGATGAAAAGATTCACCACCTGCTGTTATAATTTTTTTAGGAAAAAGGCTCTCCAAGTCACAAGGGTGTCTTCACAGCCAGGAGTTTTCATCTGCACAGCTACACACTGTCAGTGAGTAAGTGTGCTTTTTTGTTACATCCACTATAATTCATAGAAGAGAACAGATTGCAGATAACATTGCACATTGTGTGGCTGAGGGTAAGAACCTGTGGACTCCAGGAAGGTGAGCTATCCAATTGCCCTCTCTTCCAACGTACTAAATCCATTCATCTAATCTCTGATACGAACATGCAATGGGGAATGTAAGATGGAAAGGTAATTACTCTGCCCAGATGGAAATGAACGGGAGGGCCTTCGTGGTTTCCTTTCTTCTAAACATTCATAAATCATAATTTTCACTACCTGTGAAAACACAAGTGAGTATACCTAACAAACAAGAATGAGTTATTGTTGTTCAGTATTGAAATGGGGCATTTCACAGGTTCTGCCGATACTGTGCTTATTCTTTTAAACATTTAATGGTTGATCATGTTATAACAGAAATTCCATAGTTGAGAAAAACTTGATTTGATGGCAAAAGCCAAAATTCAAGGCTTTTATATGGAGAGGTGTTGACTACCATTTTGCCCAACCTAAGGGAGCTTAGGTTCAATAATCTTTTTTCTATTGAACACAGTACTGTTCAACATCACCAATAACCATTTCTTCCAAAATCGTCACAGGTTTCAGTCAATACTTCTGTAAAGTAATTTGGATAAAGACTGATAATAAAGGCTGAAGTGTTGTATGAGACCTAATCAGCATCTTGAACCATGTCCTCTCATTGTTTCCTGCCATGAATGGTTTTTAAGACTCTTATCATACCGTCCTAGTGACTTCTGATTTATTTATGACAGGTACTGAATGTACGTCCTGATAGAGGCTGGTGTGGATGTTGTAAATATCAGAGATAATGGTGGAAATAATTCTAGGACTTTACTGTTTCATCTGTGTCAAAATATGATATGTTTTCTAGAAATATAACAATGTCCATAAAACAGCTAAACTAATCATGAGTTTTAATTTGGAAATGTGAGGAGAAAGATGCTCTCCAACATCATTTTCAAGTAAACATGGTGAATGATGTTCCCCCCCACAAAAATAAATAAATAAATAATAATAATGATTTTAAAAAAAAAAAAAAAAAAATCATCCTTCATCCTTTATCCTTCTCTGAATAAATCTTAATAGCCTTGGGTTTGCTCCAATAGGTATATGTGTCTACGAATCATAACCCCGCAACCTTAAATAAAACCTTTTCCAACGGCGAACAGTCTTTCCAAAAATCAGAGTGAATCTGTTCTGTCTGTTTTCATGAAAGCTTCTCCTGACAGTTGTACTTTTCTGCCTGTTCACAGATAGCCCTTGGTTTTCTTATAACTGCTGGGTCTCATGAATAAATTATAGTATTTTATTGTGCATGAGAAATTCAATGGGTTAACCTGAACAACCTTGCTCTTAACAAGAACCTGGTACATAACAGAAATGAATAGGAGATTGAATTTATTGTTGGAGGTATGACTGGAATAAAGTGGCTGTGCAGGTTCTACCTTCTGCATGCCTTGCAGAGCCTGCTGCAGGAAGCTGAGCTGCTGTGAATGTGTGCTGTCCTCCTCACTCCTGATTGGTTGATTCTTGCCTTGCTCCTGTTTGAGTAGCTCCACTTCGTTTCTGTAGGCATCCAGCTGGCAGCGCAGTGAATCGTTCTCCTCCTTTAAGGCCTCTGCTTGGGACACACCTAGAGATTTATTCATTCAGTACATAGAACAGAATATGGTTTGAATGTGGTTTGTGTTGGTGTGTAATGCTGTCACTCTCTCTCCAGATTCACTTCCTCTTTGATTCCTCTTTGGTCTCTTTGACAGCACTGTTTTCTCAGTTTCACTGTGACCTGACCATTTTGTCGAAATGTATTCAAGGTGTATCTGCTACTCAGCCACATGGGCAGGTGTGAATGAATTGCTCTTTGTTTACAGTTTTAGCACAGGGATATTGGAAAACATTGTGAGAAAGGGAAACTTCAGCTCATTCCTGTGGGACGAGCATTTCAGAACAAGATACCGTTAAAAGGTAGGCAGTTTAAATCAAATTTCTTTTGAGATTGCATCTATTTTAGATGAAGTCAGCAGGTATGGAACTGTTTTATTTACATAGTTAAGATGGGAAAATGCCCTATGAATTTCCTATTGCTCTGATTCCTTTGACATAGCTCACCGATATAGTTAATTGGCATCCACCAATGGACAAAACATGAATGCTCAGAAACAAAGAAAAAAAGAGAAAACCAGCTGTTGTAATATACATTTATACAACTATTAGATCATCTGGAAGAGTTCTGTGTTGCTGGGTTGATTAACAATGAGGATGTATTCTACAACTCCAAATCTGCTGACCGCTCTAAAATAAAAGGGTTCAACATGGAAAAATGGTAGAATGCTGTCATGCAATCAGTAAATTGTCAGCAGGATGGTGTCACATCAGATAATCAAACACCTAAAGTATATTAACTGATAGCTGTGATAATCCCAAAGACTTTTGTCCAAGAGTTGTCTCCTGCACATTTGACCTGACCTATTGAGGAAAGCATGGAGACAGTGGGAGTTACGATTATGTGAAACCTGCTCAGCTCCAGAGATGTCCAGTATTATCAGCTCTGCTCTCCCCCTGTGGACCTTGAGGGGAAGCTCTTTGGGAAAGTGCAATACAGTGACTGGGCTGAGGAGATAAGCCCCCATCGTGTGTGTGTGTGTGTGTGTGTGTGTGTGTGTGTGTGTGTGCATGAAAGCGTGTCTGGTTAGGATTTGTGTGGGAGTTCATGAATGGTGCCTACAGTCTATCATGGAGGACCATTGGCAGTGTTAATGAACTCTTGCTGGTTGTGTGTGCGTGTGTGTGTGTGTGTGTGTGTGTGTCACTTTTCTCCCAGCAAAATCAAGGTATGCGGTGGGTAGAGTATTGATCTGAGAGCCTCATCAACTTGGTGTGAGGAGATGTCAACCGCCTGGCCAGATTTTGAGCAATTCTTCTGTTACATTACAGGCAAAGCTATCGACCTGCAGATATCCATGAGAGTCTGCACGCACGCACGCATGCATGCATGCACACACACACACACCTTTGAACGAACACTGACACACAAAAGCAGTTCTTTTGATTTCTGTTCCGCACATGAGTCAGATGGAGAGCATTGATTCCCTTTCTAAGAGGCTGCAGTCATAACAGAGGTGTTTTCAGCAGGGCTGGTTGACGTATAAACATGCCCCTTTGCTTAAAGGTTTGTGAGTAAAGGAGGTATAACAGTCAGCCTATGAACACAAATGCCAAGAAGTGTGGCATTAACACCTACTACCTCAGCCAAGGCTGGAGCATCGCACTGCTAATGACTGATAGCTAAGTAGCAAGGTTGCAAAAGAGAAGGGGCTGAGCTCACGACTTCATTTACATACATTTGCATGTTGATTAGGAAGCTGTCATATTAGCAAATGGCAGAGATCAGAATGATTAAAAGGCAGGGAGGAAAAGTATGCAAAGAGCACAAAGCACTCAGAAAGAAACAAAACACAAGACGAGAGACAATGCGGTGGTGATGGTTACAGCATGTTGCCCTGATGACTACTTGAGACTTATGGGTTGTTGTAATGGGGGTTGAGAAATGACAAGCACCATTACTTTTTGTTGCTTCAGCAAACACAACAAAGAGAGTCCTCTTGGGAACGACACACCTTATGGCGGTTAAGCAGCATCCCAATCTAAAATGACATGGAAGCTGGCAGGTGGACACATTCACTGCCTCCCTCACACACTCAGCCAGCCACACCCACCCTTCTTGTATCAATCTCAGGGGTGGAGTTGGGTGGATGTCCACTGTGGCAGCTAGACTGAACATGGTCCAGTAAAGCACATGTGGTGTACTCTGATAGTAATTTTTATTCATGTGGAGCCGTGATGCGGTTGTTAGATGTTCGGGGGGTGATTACTGCTATTTTTCATAAAGCTCAGCTGTCTCCCTCAGTTATTTAAAATAGTTGTGTTCATCCACTGGCGATCTAGATCAGCGTTCAAGCCTGTCATCTTGACAAAAGCGCTTCATGGGGAATGCATGTGCATACCTGAGTCCTCAGAGTCCTTGCTGTCAGGCGCATCCTCCATGTCATCGTCAGACATCTCCATCTCCTCCTCTCGCCTGATACCCATCAGCTGCTCGTTGTGCATGTTTCTAATTTCCTGAAAAAACCAATGAAAAGAGAGGGTGGGTCAGAAAGGCAAGCGCTCATGGGTGGTGCAACTCTTGGAAGGTGCCAGCAGGAATAGGATTATCAGTGACACACCTCTGTGATTTCCCTGTTTTTAACAAAAAAAATCAGCTAAGGAACACAGTTTCGTCCTGTGGAAATAAACTTGTTCTCTTTTTCTTAAGTGAGCTACATGCCTGCTGCTGAGTCACAAAGCCAAATAATGACATGTAGCTCCAACAAGTCTACAGTTTTTCTACAGTTTTTTTTACAGGTGTTAATCAAGCACACATCTGCAACCATTAACACTAAGAGCAACATATCAGGCTTCTCTGTTTGACTTCACTCTCACAGACAGACTTGTAATGAAGACATCTATCTGGAGACCAGTAACCAAAAGCAGTTTTCAAGATGGTTTCAGAATTAGGTCAACCTGCTGAACTGGACTGGCTGCAAATGAGACCAAACCTTACATGTTTGTGTTAAAACGAAACAGAATCCTGTAAAAACAAAAAAATCCTCATGATTCATAACGCACACTGCACTTAAGTGTAAAGATAATGTCCGAGAATCTCTGCTCATATAAATACCATTCAGTTTTAATTCCTTGTCATGAGAAGATGATTGCGTTGCAATGGCACAGCACACGATTTCATGCCAACGGAGCAGGAGAGTAGAGAGCACAACTACCTGTGTTTCAAGGTGACACACAGAGGTACACATTTTTTTCTCTAAGATGTGTGACAGTCACTAAAACGTCAGGACAATGTGAGGACACCACCAGCATTGAGATCAGGATAAGACATGTATGCAAAGATGGGTGGATTACAGAAATGGGAAATAGTCCTAGAGTGAGACAAATTCAAGTAATTGAAAACTTCATGAGCTCATACACTGACAGAGAGTGTTTAAAATTTATCTTATGTCAATGCCTGAAACCAATATAAACGATGGTTTCAAATCTTTTTCACAGCTAATGTAGGCAATGTGGTAACATGCCTCAGACTCCAGAGAAATCAAAAAACGACAACTGGCCTGGAGTCAGTATCATCTTTTCAAGTCTCTGCACCAACTTCAAATTGGCTCATTTACATTGTTTAGTTCCTAAAGTGGTTTATGCTGTGAGTTTAATTCCCTTGTTTAATAATTAAATGAGATTTGCACCTTAATAGCTTTGCTTTTGGAGAAAGTCAGTCTTAAATGAACGTTAGTAGTGGTTCTTCAATGATCTACACGAATCCCCAGCCCAAAAACAAACAAACAAAAAAAAGCATAGTAGTGATTTTTCCTAACTTAGATGTAAAATTGTTAAACACCTAACTGGACACCACAATTTGAGCAGATGCTCACACTCTAAAAGCCAAAAAATACACACCGATAAGATATTCTGATAAACAAAGCCAGCGGTAAAACACAAGGCTTTTCTTAAAGATATTTCAAAAGAACAGACTGAAAACCCTCTTAAAAAGCTAAGAGAAGGAGAAAGTTGTTCCAGAGTAAATTAACTTACAGCCATCTGTCAGCTGACGTTACCACCCAGAGCCCTGGATGGAGGTCAAACAGGTTTTCACACACAAAAGCACATTCGGACACACAACCATCTGGTGTACGAAGAGCACTCTGTGTGCAAACACACATCAATTGGAGATACTCAAGCCTAAACGTTCCATGAAAAAACTGATAGAGGGAGGCAGTGGTTTTTTGATTCTGCCTGGGAGCTGCAGGGATTCAACACAGCGACGAGTTACTCCATATTTCACCTCCAGGCCAGAGAATCATACTGCGTATACAATATGACTGAGTGGAACGGGCTGCCTATTTGATGATACACTGCCCCTGAGCAACTGCACTCACTTACCTATGCGTTTTACACAGGCCAGTGGCTCTACTACTACACCTCGGACTGTTTAAGGCATGTCCATACAATCAATGGGAAATTGGTCGATCTAAAAGTATTTGAAATAATGTTGTTAGAAATCTAATCTGTGCTGTAGTCTGCTGTGTTGTGTCCACCTCAGCCATCTGCTGCTGTAGCTCTTCTCCTTTAACAGTCGGGCTCTGCAGTGCAGTGTCCCACTGCATAAGCCAGTGAAAATTAATACGAGTGAAAGTGATACATTATTTGAGTGCAGTGGTGAGTGACTGAATTCAGACACTGAGGATGGAAAAATACTTGTAGACAGTGTAGATAATGTTCTGTGAGCAGAGTCTTGGTTTTAGCCGACACTCAGTGTTGCTTTTGTTGGATCAGGTATCACTAATTCACATTAATTCTGGGAGTAACTTGATGACAGACCCAAATTAAACTTGGCTGTCACCCCAACACTGTATAGCTAAGTGTTTCTTTAGTGACAGTGAGTGATCACTATTCAGAGAGGAAGTTAATGACCTTTAGTATTTATATCATGAATCTCATAAAAATGGCCTACAGATGTGTTATTTGTTTGGATTTTGACAGTTTAATCAACATCTTTTGGCAGATACCCAAAATTAAAATAAATATATTGTTATAACATATGGTCAATTAAAAAAAATTGGTATAATCAAATTATTTGCAAATAGTCAGTTTATGATGCATCTATAAATCACAGAAAATACAAATTTGTCTGGCCTTAAATACATTTAGGTCTCATATTTTAGCACTTTCTTTGGTCTTTACCAAATAAAGAGCTTGTAAAATAAACATGCCTCTTCATCTCCTCAGTGTTCATCTGGCTTTTTGGTCCTGGGCAGGAGGTTTTCAGATGTTTTTAAAAGTTTTTGCTAAAAATATTTTTGTGCTGCTACTGAAAAAATAATACAGATCAAATGGGAAAGCAGTACTAGTGAATCAGTGATGCTGGTTAGTCCAAAACAACCGTGAAACTTAAGCAATGAGCCGAATGCCACTGAACACTGTAGAGCTGAGGGAAGCATTGCCGTGTAATGACTATCCTTAGGTTCTTCATAATGAATGAACTCTTTCACATTAAGTAGTCATTTGAGATTTGTTAATTTAAAAATGTTGATCATGGTAGCTGGGTGGCAAAAATACTTCGAACCGGTTCATCTATATTTTAATTACTTTCAGGAGGGTTTATTTTTACCAGCTGAATGTGGCGTCACTTATCGTGCAGACCATTCAGTGGTGTGATTCGGGTGCTAATTCCCTGCTGTATATAAGCTTGCACAGACAGCTGCAGAGGAATACAGACTCAGTTCAGGCCACTGCTGTAACAACAGATTGGAGTCCAAATGACTTCATTTCTCTGCTTGCCTCACTCTGAGGCATGCACACATAATTTATATGGTTTTACTTTGAATGACAAAGGTTTTCCTTACAGTTGAAAAGTGTAAATCAGTCAGAGTCGAAAAAACTACAAGTGTTTTAACAATCAGGCAATTTAAAGGATATTTTTTCTGAATAAGAACATATTCAGCAGCGGTGTGTCCATCCACAGCAGTTTTCTTCTCTATGGTTTATGTCCGTGCTGTACTCCCTGGTGTACGCAGTGTGTATACAGAAACTCTACAAAGGAAGTTGGGTAAGTCTGAGAAATAATGGACAAATCCCTAAGGCCTGATTGAAACACTCCCCATAATAGACTTGAATACTGCCTGCCCCAGTTTATATATAGAAGAGAGCCATTCTCCATTGAATGGGTCCCGGAGAAAAAATCCCCGAGGTGTGAGCAAGGGAAGAGAGCAATGCAAAATCTTAAAGGATGTCACGCAAAAGACATGTACTCAAGCATTTGCATAAAAACATGCATCTCTCATCTTTCTACTTACTCAACACGTGTGTGTTAAGACACCTAAATAGTTATGATGGTTAAGTTTTAGACCATTTGACCATTTTCATGGTTCTGCTGTAAATCTCAAAACTCTAGAAACATTTTTTCTTTGCAATACCTACCTTTTATAGAGAAGCTTTTGTACAAGTGGACTGGTGCTTCTGCTGTGTGAGATTCTGTTATCTTTGTCTCTGCGGGTGTCTGAATTAGACCTCTCTAAATCACACCTTCAATTGTTTATCAGACTGAGGTTCAAAGAAACTTACCAATCAGATATGATAATTTATGATCCAACGGACCCAGGACTCCAAGACACTCCAGACTCTCTTTCTAAGTGCTATGTGAAGGCAGTGAGACACTCTGATGAGGTTTACCCTCTCATCTGGAAGGCCTCTTCAGTTCAGAACTTTGTACAGCGCTTAGAAATTAGACGACCGAGGATCTTCGCAGGCAGACCCTCCATTACATACAAGTCATCATCATACTAGTTACTGCACAATTTGGCAGAGAGAGAAATGGTGTGCAGATAGACAAAAAATGTGGTTTCATTTGAAAATGAATATGCCTTTATGTCTTATTTGCCCTTATTTTGCCAGTTAATTTCTCAATAAAACAAATAAACGGCAACAAAAAAACCTTCTAATTTGCCAGTAAAAGGGAAAAAGACAATCTGGAGATTTACCTTTGTTCTGGACACCCATTGAGATGAAAAACTCACCCATCATCTTGAATCCCTTCACGACTGAGGGGAGCGGTGAAAGGAGGGGAGGAGGACGGGGCAGAGGTTTGGGCCTGGGAGTGTCTGGATCTAATACTGGTTGGAGTGAGTAGGCATTTGTATGCTGTCCTCAGTCAACGTACTTACTGTAACAAGGAGTCTGCTGTGTTCACTTCTGATTTCTCCCTACTATTTTCTTTTCTTGATACTAATTTGAGTCATAAGGTAGCCCTGATGTAAACTACCAATTGAAAAATAATAATGATAATAAAAAAAAAAAAAAAAAACTTAAAAATGACACAGGCGCAAAACAAAGTGGGATCAAATCTAATTTCCCATAAATCAGATGAACAACAGAAATGAATCAAAGTGTACCAACCTCTGCTTGTTTGTGCCACATGTCCAAGTTCTTGCGTTGAGCTTTGGAGAAATGGTCCCATGCCTTTTGTTTGGAGGCAGCTTGGAATACAGACACAATCTGTTCAACTGTGGCGGGATGCAGGGAAGGACCAGAGATCATCCAGAGACAGAGAGAGAGAAAGACAGAGGGCAGGTGGGAAGGAGCAGAGGAGTGAGAAAGTGGAGTCAACTAATGATGTAAAGAAATGTGTGTGTGTGCGTGTGTGTGCACATGTTCTTATATGTGTGTGCAAGCGTGTGATCTACTTACCAAATGATGCCAGTGCATCATGTTGTGGATAGTTAGTCATGTAGTTCCCACACGCAAAACTCGACTTCATTAAACCATCCATTCTTCCAAAACACGTAAATTATATATGATACACTAGTTGATACGGAATTAATAAAACCCTCCAACACTGTAGCTCCTACTTGATGTTGTCCAGCCTGGCTGATGCTGCAGTTATGATTTATAACTTATATTTCAGGACCAGTGTATGGGATGAACATTAATGACTTAAATGTTCCTCTGACATTTAACTTAAGTGTCGTCATGAGGTTGAGATGTTTGGTTTTGAGTGTCTCGATGACTTATAGAACCAATTACAATTGTTTGGAAGAAATAATCATGTCCTTCTCAGGATAATTTTCATGAACTTCATCAATCCAAATACTTTTTAATTAGTCACATTCATCTAGCCTTTATGCACAATTAAATATCTAATGATATTAATCATATAGAGCCTTGGTCGAATTTTATGGCACATTTGTTGGGATAATTTCTTGTTTAACAAGTCTGTGAAAGTGGTAAACACTCTTCAAGTCTTGTTTAATATTCATCTAACAAGGGAAATTTGGCTGTGCAACTGGAAGCAGCCAAAAATGAAATCAGGGACAGCTTATTGAAGTAGCAGTTAGTTTCCTGACGCAGCTTTTCAAACTCTTTTAGAAAAATAACCATTGTCAGCTTTAAGCCCTGAAAATTATATCTCCAGCAAACATGTAACAAAATGACCCACTGGACTGTGCAGAACAAGCCTTTTTTTTGGGGGTCAGTGTGTTTTATTAGGATCACACCTTTACACTAACGGGTTTCCACTGGCCCACTATGTGATGTGGATGATGACACTTGGTCTGAGTCACATGTTCATTCTTAGCTGGAGTGTATTGACACAGTCATTCCCCTCTCAACTATCTATATCTTGTCATGTGGGTGGTCATGGTGGAATGTATGAGTGGTCTGTCTATCCAAGAGGTCCTAATGTATAGCAGAGGGGCCAGTCAATAGGACCACCAGCCAAGGGTGTGTGTGTGTGTGTGTGTGTGTGTGTGTCCTGAACAGGAGAGATAGAACACTACAGGGATCAATAGTTTCTTCCCAGCACTCGGTAATGTGATGGCACACATTGATGGTGAAGGCAGAGAACAAGGGAACAATACAGACCTGCAGGACTGTCAGCTGACATTCAAGAGGCCAAATGGAAACTTTTCAGCAAGGTGGAGAAGACTTTTTTTCTAAAGAGGCAAAATGCTTCTGATTCTTCTGAGTGTATCTCTTTATGTTTTTAACACACACAATTAATTCCTGCTGTGAGGTGGTGAGCAGCATTGGATTCATACACTAATATCTGAAAACCAGAGCACATAAAATTATAAACCATCTGCTACTAGGGATTAAATAAGAATATTTCTTGTGTGTTTTTTGGGGGGCTTTGATGTGACATTTTCATTTATACATAAAACTAGACAACCATATGAGCTGAATGTAGTTGGTATGGACAGAGAGGTGCTCCCAGGTAAAACCTTCTCTCTGTCTTATCATAGATGTGAACAGTAATCCACCAAGAGGAAGACAAAGTAGGACAGTATTTGTAGGGACTGGACTCTGTAAGAGCTACACAAAAGCAGCAACTGGATCTGTCTGAGTTGATGCTCCATCTGTTATCTGAAAGACTTCTTCACTTCTAAGTGTAGTGTCTTTAGCGGCCTTTAGCTGCAAATCTCTTAGAGATACCCTGACCTGGACAAAGACTCTTCACAAACATACAGGCTGAAATGATACATGATGGCAAGGACAGCAAATCTGCCACTGTCTCTCTCTGTGGCTTATACAATACAAACACTCAACCCACATTTATCCTGTTTATCTTCAGCATGTATAAATATGAAAGATGCCGAAGGTGCGCTCTGTGGGAGCAGTGTAATTTGCTTTTGGCCTTGAATCAACTTCAATGAATTGGCATGCATCTGTTGTATTCGTGCAATAAATGTATTGAACTACCTACTATATTCATCTGAAGGCAAACTGAATAATATTTACCTCCAATCTTCTGTTCAGCATTGAACCAAAATGTTTATACGTACAAGTTTAAGATATTTTAGAATTTGGAAACAATGAAATGCCAGGGGGCCATCAGTGAATTCCCAGCGTTTTAAAGTGATATGAAGGATAACGTGCTTAGGAAAGATATCAAACTTACCTTTAAGAAGTGCACCAAAAAACAAATAAGCACCAAACAAGATGACCCCCCCCCCCCCACCACCAAAAAATAAAAAATAAAAATAAAAATAAAAATACACAAAACCGATTGCTTGGATATTTACAATACTGTTCACCCATGCTCTGCGCATCGTGAGACTTAATGGACAGCTGCAGACAGTATATTACTTACTTTTCAGTAGATCCCAGTACTGCCGACACAGTTTTACCTTTGCCAAACTGTATAATGCACCGTTACCTATGATATCTTAATGCGGTGTGTATGGTCCTAAAATAGGGATATTTACACTGAACCAGGAACTCTGCCAGGAAAGGAATGGACTCATCCATAACACACCCTTCTCCACAGACACTGTATGAAATGGAGTATGTTAGTGGTTAACTTATCCTTTTAGTATGATCTTCCACTTCATCTTTGGACCCCTTCTAAGATTATTTACAGTGTATATTATATATATGTGTGATCAATGTAAGACTCACATTGAGCCAGTATCCCTGCAAGTGCAGTCTTGAACTTTTCTTTGGCCTCCTCCATTTCCTTCTCATGCTGACTCTTCTCACTCATCAGTCGTCGAATGTGGCTGTTGGAGGACTGGATCATGGAATAGAAGTTGTTGGCATTCCTGCGGTTGACTTCACCTCGCTCCAACCAGGTCAGGAGCACGCGTACTGCTTCAGGAAACTTACCATCATCTAGCAAAGAAGTGATCAGATGGAGAAAGCAGAGTCAGATTCCATATGGGTAAGTAAAATAAAGTACTTCCCGTTCAGTCCGAGGACACTTATGGTGATGCAAGCAATAGCTGATGTGCTGAAAACAACTATAAATTTAAGTAAGCCAAATATGTAAAAGGCATGCATATATATATATATTTGGCTTATGAGTGACCAGTAAAAATGTAAAATGAGATTTAATGTGAACACAGTGACATCAAAAAATGAAAAACAACAATTAAGAGAAGAAGCATGAAGGAACAAAGAGCAAGCTGTGATACTGAATGAAAGAAGAAAAAACAAGAACCCCCCAAAAAAAAAAAAAAAAAAAAAAAAAAGGTTTTCTTCTCAATGAATGGATATACACTTTGAAATACCTTTCCTATTGTGTATCCTAATGACATTTCCATAACATTAAGGAAAAAAAGCAAGGAAGCACTGCAACCATTTCAGTGCTGGTTTGGGTGAAATGTTTCACTGTGAGGTGACTGGAATCAAAATTAGTAACTGGTTTTGTAGTAATGGAATATTACTGACTCTGAAAAAGGTTCCTTTTTTCCTCTGGATAGAAAAGAATAACCTAAATCTGCAGCAAATAACCAGAATTCGAGTTTCACAGTAGCCCACAATGATCAGAGACAAATCTTTGGCTAAAATGACACTGTGTTAGGTCCTTACATCCAGACCCAAGAAAGGAACAGCTGAAAAAGATGAGCACAGATGGCAAAAGTCACAGCCATTTTGTTAGTGAGAAACTGTGACGGCGGCCTGAAAGTCTCACTGCTCTTTAGAGAAACAAGTTTATTGTGCAGGAAAGTCCACAGAATGCTGAAAAAAGATGAAAAGTAAAGTAGGGTGGAGAAAATAGGCGTGATAGGTAGAGAGAGACAGAGGACAAAGGACAAGAAATGCAACAAGGATGTGCTGAGGGGAGAGTAAACTGATGTCCTCTGTGTAATGTCATTGGAAAACATATCCACTGAATCTGTTAGAACATCGAAGAATTGTTTGTTCCTATAATGCCATGACCTCCACTGGGAACCCCCATGTAGTTCCCACACATTCACATCTGATCTTCTCTCTTATCTCCTACGTTGTTAATGAGTGCTTTTAAACACCCTCGGGATGAATAAACAAAATCTGTGCATCAAAGTTTGACTTCTTTCTTCTCTGTCTCAGTTTGTGCTTTGGCATCAAGCATGCAGTACCACTATTCATGTTTCACTTTGCCATATCAACCAACCTTTGATCTTGTCTCCCAGTTGGCTGCACTCGTGCTCTGAGTAATGGACGATGGGAGGGGGGGAGGGCGGCCGGAGGCGATCCTCCTCCATCTTGCGCCTGTGCCTCTCCTCCCTGGCCAACATTCGCTGGCGACACTCCCACTCATAGAGGTCATCTCTGGCCTGGGCAAAGTCCACGTGAAGACGACCAGTGTCTTTTTTGTCTGTGCTGGAGCCCAAACGGATACGATAACCTTGGCAGACAAAAGGGGGGGAAAAAAAAAAACAAAACACAAAATGAAAGTCTTAAAACCAATTGAAGGAGGGAGAAGAAAGGGATAAGCAAATATAATGGGAGACCTTAACAACTTGAGTGACTTGATCTGTCTTTCTAATTTGGAGGAAATTTCGTTCCACTTGAAGTGTGTCTCACTTTTCTGCCGCACTTGCTCCCTGATGGTGTACTCATAATGGTCAAGTGGACAATAACATGAATGTTACCTACCTAACAGAAATGATGACCTCTACAGTCAAGTGCATAATGGCCCTGTTTGGTTGACATACACAGTGTACTCCCTATAACTGTACTGACAGGAGTACCTGAACTCAGGCAGAGCAATCTATGATTGGCACTTTGGCTGTTTAGTGTAGTGTCAGTAAGCAGGTGGATATGCACGCAGCAAGAGAGTCTGGTAGGGACATGAGAGACTTATGACACTATTAGAGGGACTGAATTTGAAACATTGAGTAATGTGATGTCTGCCTCAGGATGAAATCCAATCTTTTTTGTGATCTATAACTGTTAATTAGGCCTAATCATCAGGTCAAATTTGAATGCAATCAATACTTTGGTGTGTCTGCGGGAGCTTAATCCTGCTAAATTAATGACAGTCCCATCTGCTCCAACTGCACTTTGAAACTGTGTTTCATGCTCACAGAGCGTGCAGAGTTGTAGTCCTGTTGTTTAATATTTCAGAGCAGAGAGCAACAAAAAAGAGAGAGACGGAGGGAAGATGGTGTCACGAGGAAGTCAAGGCCATGTGGTTTCCACCTTGGTCCACGACAGAACTGCAATGCCAGAATGCTTCTAATTTTGACACCTCTCCTCTCCTTCCCTTCAACTTAACCATCATTTTTATGCTCTGCTCAGTGACTTGGTTAAATATACAACATTTCTCACAGAATTGAAAAAAAACAAACAAACAAACAAACAAACATTTTTTTTAATACAAAGGAAAAGCAAGCCTGGTGGTATAAATTTGATCCAACTGAATAGCAACATAGCAAAATGGCAGCATGAGACAGAATAGATAACCCAAAGAGCTCAAGTGTGTAGGGTTTCTTTCAATCTTCCATTTTTATTTGGAGCAGTTTCACAGATAACAGAGAAAAATGACTGCTCTTTCATTGGAGTCAACCTGTCCATCCCCTCTCCCTCGGTCCTCAACAATCCACATTCAGCTTGTTGGACCACTTGAAGAATTTTGTACTGTTGCTGTAGTTGTGTTGTTGGTTAAGAAGTCATGTATCCTTTAATCAATACATCAGAAAAACTTTGGGAGTGTAATTACTTCTCTAGTGGCACTGGAAGACCACAAACTCCCTCATTATCCCCTCTGCTGCTAACCACTACCCTCTTATACCCACTCTTTCCTCCTCTGAGTTTCCTCTGATGACTTGTTGTGTTCTGAAGTGAAATCTTGCCCTTTTTGATTTAATTTGGCTGAAATGATCAGACAGTGTTCAGTGTCTGTTTGTGTGCAGATGTGATTGTGTGCTCTTGCTGAATAGAGTAATGATGTTCTCATTAGAGAAGAAGGGAGGCTGTAGCAGATCCCAGCACACAGAAAAAAACAAAAACAAAAACAAAAACATGCACAGGTTTGGGGGACTCTGCTTCAGGCTCCCAATCCACTACTACGTCAATATTTCATGTGTGAAGCTCTCAGTGTGCCATGCTGGGTCGCGGGTTTACAGGGGGTATGAGTGTGTGCATGTGCATGAGGGTAGACAACACAGCTCTGTCATCCAGCTACTACGTGAACCTCTGCACATCTCACCCTGAGAACAGAGGCAGACGAAATGACAAGCACATTAATGAACAAACAGAAATGCTAATTAAAGCAGATAATGACAAACATAAGTCCTAAGGCCAGCTGCGTTCGATTCAATTGTTGGCCGGATATGACTGGCTTGGCTTTTAAAGTAGGAATATGGGGCCTGCACAGAGAGATTTAAGACATCTGGGCTCTGAACACTTCTGTGAAAATTAAGATAAGAAACAATATGCTTCCATCAGATAAGGTGCTACTTTTTAGATTCAACAGCCATTTCTATCTCTTTTAGCTTGAGGATCTGACTGTTTTCAACAACTATGACTGTACATATTGTCTTTGGTTATAGTTTACACAACATTTGTTGGAGAAGCCGCTGGTTCTGTTTTCCCCATTTTCCCCTCCTCTGAATTCCCATTAAAAATGCTCTTTTCTTGAACTGTTTCACATCAAAACACTGGAATATTCTGAATAATTTAATGACCCTTGGTGGTACCATAGACACTTTTAATTCACTAATTTAAACTTACTTCTGAAAAACCAAATTTCTTTTTTGTAGGTTTCGGAGGTGGAGATAAAACAATGCCCACGAGCCACCGCTGCTGTTGTTATGGAGAGGAATTAAAACATTTGATCTGCCACAGCATGATCATCCAAAATTTACCCAGGAAGGTGAAAGGTAATGCCTCAAACTTTTTCAACAAGCAGATCTTCTCTCGCACAGTAATTTCACGACCATTTTCAGTTCTCCAGTTATAAGTCACATTACGGTGTCTCTGGGGAAATTAAATAGGGCTTTGTTTGCTGATGCCCACTTTACTTGCTGGACTTTGTCAAAGTAAAACTTTAACACAGTACACTTAAATACCACACAAAAAAGCAGCTGACACAATGAATGAGACTCAAAGTTTGGAGCTTACCTGACAGGAAGAGAGCCTTGTCAACAGTGAACTCCTCAGCAAATCGGATATGGCAGAAGTTCTTTTTACTCTTGCGTATGGCAGTGATGTCACCGCACTGTCCGAAGACCTCCATGATCAGCTGCTCGTTGGCGTTCTCTGGCAGACCCCCGACAAACACAGTCTTACACCCTGGAGGCCGCTCTCTTGTGGCCGGAGGAGGGAGATCTAAGCAGATGTCATGGAGCAAAGGAGAGATGATATTAAGAGCGGGCTTGGAGAAAATGTATTTAAAGATGAAAAGGCAAACACTTGCATTTCTATAATGATAACAAAGCTTAAGTCCACACAATGCACACAGCTGAACAAGGACATCTAAGCCTGGTTTGAGAATAATCATTCTTTTTAAAAAATCTGAAGAAAATAAATCTACTGGCAAGAACATACTGTTTTGATTATAGGCCATTCCTGCTGAACTGAGGAGCGGATCTGATTTGATGACTTTTGTTTTGACTCAAAAATAAATGTGAAAGTGGATCTCCACAAACTGCAACAAGGAGATGCATTGCTGTTCTCATCCAAAAGAAATGTCATAATATACAGAAACAATATATAAAAAAAATAAATCCCACAAAGACCCTAAGGTCAGACTCTATATTCAAGGGGAGAAGAATGAGGCCGGGTCAAACCAATTCTCTCTATAATACGATCAAAGACACACCACATTCTGCAGCTTGATGCTACAAAATTCAATTAACTCGTATTTAAAACATAGCACTTGTGACCTAAAAAATTATAAAGCTTAATGCATGAATAATGATAACTTGCAGCAATATGCTATGATCATTTTTTGTTAGATAAATGCTAATATCCAACGATTCCGTGCATGAAAATGAAATCCTTTTGGCTACAAAGTGATTGCGAATCCTCTCATGTGGAAGGTCTCCTGCACTGTGGAAATCACTTATTCAAAACAGATGAATGTCGACTGATCTTATCTCCAATAGATCAGGTTTCTTATTAAGGATAAATATGATTAGTGGGGTTGATGAGGAGTGAACGAGCTAATCAGTAGAACGCTGAGCATGATGTGTTTCCGGGTGTGTAGGAGAAAGGCCTCACCATGACCACCACAGACCCTGACGGTGAAAACACCTGGGGTTGACCTTGGTTTGGTATCAGAGGTGCATCAGGACAGCTTTAGTGATCCACACTCAGGAAAGAACTCTGGATGTCTTTAGGTCTTCACGTATGATCAGAAAAAAGGGCTTGAAGACGAAGCATTTGTTTGGTGCAGTGATAGTGGTTGCACCAAAACTTTTGATATATTTGCTAATAACGTCTGGAGAGTTTTACTTCTACATAACCATCTGTCTTTTGCATCCAAATAAAGCGACTGATTATTTGAAAATTCGATGGCTGCGCTGTGAACTCTGCTGCGTTCGTTCCAACCTTCTCCTGCAGCACAACAGCTGAGTGGTGAAACAGAATGAGATCAGGATACAAACAACTAAACTAAATGACATTTCTAAGCAAGATGGCTGCTTTATGCTTTTATTCACATTCTGCTGATGTGCTCCTAAAAAGATAATAGTAAGGGATTGGTTTGATAACTTGAATGGGATTAAATCTGTTATGAGCAATACTAAACTGCACATTTGAAATAGTTTCTTTGAGTGTTTCTTCGGTTTAATATATAGTTGGCAAATAAATGCTATGGTCAGCTTCCAAGACAATAGGCTCCTAGATACACTCATCTGAACATTTTAAGACTGTCTCTTTGTGGTCCTTTGAGGGGTTTTTAAAATCTCTTTATGGCCATTTTGCATTGTTGGCGTCTCTTTGGGGTCATCCTATGGTGACGTTGCGTCTCTTTGTAGTCGTTTTTATGTGTCTGTTTTTTGTTTTTTTTTATCTCCTTTCATCTACTGTTTTACCTCATCAGAGTGTGGAGAGTAAGCTATTCACGATTTCGTGATTGAATTACAATAAATACATGATTTGATACAATATGTGAAAGCCTTTGACAACAGTCTGAGTGACTGGATTTTTATGCAAATAAAATAAGCACATGGCAGAGTCCGGCGGAGTGATGATGGAGGGAGCAGATTTTGCAGATTGCTCATTACGTGTGGATGCCAGAGAGTTAAAAAAATAACATTTGTCTAAATGCTGAATATGTTATGTGTGAGTGAGCGAGCTTGTGAGTATCAATGAAAGCATTACTTCATGGATATAACTTTTAAAATGCAGGAAGAGAAATTTAAGAAAAAGGGGATGCAGGTCAATAAAAGGTCTGCAGCAGAAAAAAAAGGCCCCTGAATGAAGAGGAAGACACAACAGGATGACAGCAGACTGAGAACTGTAATGAATTTAGGTTAGAATATTTTGCCCAACTGCTTTGGATATAACCACAGTCAATATTTGAAAGAAAAAAAAAAACAAAACAACAAACATGTTCATACAACAAACTACCTCAAAATGACAACAAAATTGAAGACGTCATTTCTATTCCACAACATACTTATTTACATTTAAAATCTTGGGAAATTAGTACTGCCTTTACTGTATTTTTATATGTTAAACATCTTTAGCTGCCTGTTTGATGTGCTTTTATTTTGGCATGTTACTTCGGACAAATATGGAGGTTGCGGTAACACGCTGGCTGATTCTCACTCTAACCTGTCCCACAGGTCTGCTGTCGGAGCGGCCACCCACTGGTCTGTTTCTCTAACACAAGTCATCACCATCCATCACCTGGACAGGGCTAAGCACCTTTTTATAGTTGGAGGGGGTGCAACAAGAAGGAGGCTCCAACCTCTGAGGACCGTTATTCAGAAAATAAACTACATTTACACACACACTAGTAAACACACACAAACAAATAATAAGCATTAACCTGTATTCACAAAGATTTATCACAGGGACAGACTGCTTTATTAGCTCATTCTAACCCGATGATGGCCCATCTGTGTCTATTGGTGTCCTGGATGACTGCTTTATTCTTTTTCTTTTATCATTTACTTTTATATTATCTAAACAGCTATCTATTAAAACTATTCAAGTTAATCAAAAGATAAAAAGGATATTTGAATTAGAAAAAAATAACTTATCCACAATAAATCAATTAAAAACCCCCCCAACATATTTTCATTTAAAAAAGAAATGCACTTCCACCAATCACACATTTCTCTGCATTCAAACACATTTGTGTGCATAGTAACAGTGTTACACCAGTAGTTATTTCAAATATGTATTTTCCATCTATCCCTTAAAGGTAATTATGAAATATCTTTCTGCCTTTCAGAAGTGTCAAAGAGTAAGACAGTCTTTGCAAATCATTGAGAGAAAAAAAAAGAGAAAGATATTACACCATTCCTGCAATAGATGTGTGAGTGCGGAGAATAGACAGGGAAGTAGGTGAACGAGAGGTCAAACTGAATAGAGAAGGTTTGACTGAAGAAGAAGGATAAAGATGCAACGAGAAAAGCTTTTGATCTGCAACAATGGTGACATTGTGAGTCTTTTTCAAGCAAATATAATGTAACAGTATTCTCTCCCCACTTTCCTACCAATGTAGACTTTTTTTCAGCTTTAACCATTGATCTAACAAAAGAACACATGATGGTATTTTTATTTTAAAGGCCACTGATTTGGGCAAACACAGAAAAACAATAATATAAGCTGTGAATTTCATTGTACACAGAAACTTAATGTAGGCTGCATGTTGCTATACAGTCTGTAGAGCAAACAATTCATCGCTTGACTAGAAAATACACATTACATTTATGAATACATTAAAATAATCTTCAGCTGCTGACTGTGAACACAATGCATAGATTTTTCATTGTTTTCATTTTTGTATCCAAAGACAGTGCTGACAGTAAAAGGTCTTAGATAACCATGCCTCTCAATCATCATCCTCTCTTCCTATATCCCAATCACTCCAATCATCCTCAGAGTGACACCCCTCATTGAGACATATGCTGCAGTGATCCTCAGCAATAACCCTGAACGACTACTTCTGAATCCTTCGGTGTGAGAGGCCTTGTCAACCTTTTTATATGTAAGAATGCGTTGTGACCAATTACTTCATGAAGTGCTCATTTCCAGTAAATTCTAAAGAATTTTTATCTGGCAGGTATCTGTGCACAAATTGAGAGAGGCGATTTTATCGGCTTTGTTGCCCTGAGAAAGAGCAGCAAGATATTCTTTGCAGCAATCAATTTTCAACCAGTTTCTGCAGGTCCAGGTTGGATTGTCTGCAGAGGTTTCCATGCCTATCTTCAGTGTCCTCTCCAGCCATGTCCTTTTGTTCCCTGGAGAGGATCTTTTCTATTACTATTTGTGATCAGTTTATGGGGGATTTCAGACACTACAGCCTTTTATCAGTCAATTCTGAGTTTTCTTTCAGTTGGAAATGACCAGAATCCCTCCACAGGGCAGGCGTTCAGGAAGCATGCTGAGCACCATAACTGGCTTCTTCCAGTGTAAGAGAGCCGCAGTTCTCATGTGAGCTCTTTGTGGATATAGAAGTCTTACATCACATTCCTCAAGTTGAACTCAGACACCAACAAAGGAAACTCATTGAAGCCACTTAAATCTGCTATCTCAGTCTTCCAGTCACGACCCAAAAACTGCTACCGCTTGTGATTCCTGGGTTGGGTTTGGCTCAATTAGTAAATGAAGAGCTTTGTCTTAAAGTTTATCTCCCTTCTTACAAACAATATTCAGTAAAAGAATAAAACATCCTTCACTGCCATGCTACATCAGATTTTTTACTCTCAGTATTTCTATAACATTTTCAGAGTGGTAATAGACAGTTAAAAAACATAGATATTTATAAATCAAAACTGAAGCAGGAGAACTAGAGACAGACATGCACATCACTTGGGAGCCATAAAAGACTTTGCCTGGCCTATATGGTGGTCATCCAGGACCCGAAAACAGACAAGATCAGTAACGTTTCCCTTAAACCTGATTTGTGAAGGCCTTCATTTGTGACATTTGCTCCCAAACCAAGCCAGATTTGAAGTTGCTCTCACCACAATACAGGCTGGACGTCACAGTCGAATCAAGTCAAGAGAGCATTCCTGACACCATGCAGAAATGTATTCCAGAGGTACCCGTGGTTGAAACTCTCTTTACCTCTACAAAGCATAGAGAGTCTGTCCATGAAAATTAGATTTATTGATAAGCCACAGCCCTGCCAGACACACCAATTCCTACAGCATTTAGCTTTACCTCAGTGGCGATCAACTTGACTTGGGAAATGCTCCCGGGAACAACTCAGAGGGTCACAGTCCACCACGCTGAGGAATTCTCTGGGGGCAAAACTCACCCATGTTGACAGCTTACACAGTTGACTTTCATGAGCAGAATCAAGCCTAGATAGTTTTCTTCAGCTCTCTGCCTACTCAAATAAACTTGGCTAGCAGATTAACAGGTGGCAGGCAGAGAGATGGGCTCTAAAGGGCAAATTAAGAGTAACTGGGAGAGAGCAGGAAAGCAGCAGAGTAGAAGTTAGTAGCATTAGTTAGCACTGTTGTCCAACAACAAGAAGGTTGCGGGTTTGGTTCCTGGCCTGGGCCTTTCTGTGTTGAGTTTGCATGTTCTCCCCGTGCCTGTGTGGGTTTCCTCTGGGGTCTCCGGTTAATTCCCATCCTTCCAAAGACGTGCATGTTTAGTTAATTGTTGACACTAAATTGTCCGTAGGTCTGACTCACACATATTAACCACAACATCTATTTTGCAGTTGCATACCAGGCCCCACACAGAACAAAAAAAAAAAACAAAACAAAACAAAAAAACAATTCTACTTGTGCTGCAGTGTGATCGTGATAGGCTTCAAAGTTGTTGGGAAAATTCTTGAAAAGGTGATCCCTCACTCAGCCTCAGGGTTAAAAGTGCCCCTAGCACAGTAGCTCATTTCTCTGCCTTGGTTCCTGAGGGCTAGCTAGAAAGATGTACTGAAGTCACACTTTTAATCAGCTTTTCTTCCTGCACCACTTTGTGGCAAAGATATCTGATACACAAGTTCTCCTTAAGAACAGATTTATGAGCGTGCTTGAGTTTCCTGAGGTGATGGTGAAATACATACAATCAACAGGTTGCACAGCACACCTGTGGTGAGATGACAAATTGACTGCCATGGAAATTTACAATTTCTTGTGTGCGCACAAGAAAAGATTATGAAATTATTTTATGATGATATTTTGAACAAAAATACAACTTGGACCCAAATATTAATCACTTTTTAAGACAATAGCAGGCAGATCTGACAGATGAATCAATACAAAAATATTAAGGAAATAATTGCAATATAACCATTTGAAGAGGAATAGGTGGGGTAAAGGTGAGGTAAAGGTGGTGGCTCTGGTGGAAACTGTTATTGAATTAGCATAATATTTTGTCTTACTGGGATTTGGGGGGAAGAGCGTGCAGCTCTTGCAGTGGATGATCTCCTTGACAGCTGGTACATCCTGGGAGAGCGGTGCAGGCACGATACCAAGGCCAGGCATCATGGGGTTCATGGAGGTAATCCCAGCCATCATGCCGAGGTTGGGGTCAAAATCTGAAGGCAAAGAGGAAATATGATTGGGATGGGTTAGAAGTAACACAAATATCATTCAAACACTTGTGTACAGAGTGATTCTGCTTTCTGCTGTCCACACCAGTGACGGACCAACCATTCATGAATACGTCAGCTGGTAAACAACAAGCACATTTAAAAAAGTTTAGAATGAGTCTCTCTCTGTCACTCCAGCTCGTTGAGCTGTGACTTTCAAGAGAATGTACACAGTTGTGTCTAAAAGTGACATGAGAAACTTTTTATTTATATGTATTTATACTGCAGCTGCACAACCACACACAACATACTGGCATCCTCAGCCACCACATGTGCTTTTAAGCACAAGCGTCCCAGTATGGAGCTTTTTGAAATGGAAATGACACCGGCCTCCAGTATGTGCCTTAACATCACCTGCAAGGGATTTGGAATTGCCAGTTAGGCTGCAGGATGTCTAATGTTTATGCAACAGTGTATGTGCATGCAGGAGCACTGCTCACTAAAACAAATCCTTCACTAGAAATTATACACACGCTGTAATAGACTAGACGGATAACAAAATCAATGTGACACACAAGCTTAAAACCATTTTATGGATGGTGCCATTTGCTGTGACAGATGATGAGATGAACACCACGAAATTCATAATAAAAACAAGCAACGCAATGGTAAGTAGATAGTTGGGGGAGGAGTGTTTATATCGAACTGAATGATTTCATTTTCCCTAACTTGCTTGTTCCGTTGTTGATTGGAAAGTATTAAATATATAAATAAAATAAACCTCAAATAAAGACTGTAAAGAAATTGATTAAACAGATTTTAGAATTTTACACAATTTAAGCTTTTCGGTGTCCATAATGGTGAATTTTATGCTTTCAATTCAGATTTTTTGTGAATTAAACTTTTAATGCTTGAAGATTCAGACAGTAAATTTATTATAATGATTACATTTTTGAGTCTCCTCTGATGAATATTTCAGCTGTGAATGTTGTGATCCTCAAGCGCAACACCCAATGAGGGAGAAATTGTATTTACTGTTCTACAGTATACACCATTACCAGGAAACGGACAGCATTTCCTTAGTCCTTCCTTAGTCTACTCTAAGAGAGACAATGGATGAATTCAATGACACCCAGTGAAGGAGAATCGAGAAATTTGCACGCTAAATAAGACTGGCAATAGGTCCCTGGAGCAGGAGAGGCTGTAATAAATATGGTGGAATGATAAAACTGGCTAAAGGACAAAAATGAGGAGGGCAGAAAGAGATAACTGTTCAAAAAGAAGGAAAAAAACCAAACCTCAGCCAGACAAGCTACATTAAAGGGAGATGGATGGAAAATACATGTCTATTGATGACCTCACTGTCAGTCTCTAACCAGGAGTCAGAGTGAGGGGAAACAGGCGATAAGAGGGTCCTGTGTTGCCAGGCGATTGATGACTTCTTCTGTACATTAAGGTGAAGGAAAGGAAGATGGATAGCAGAGTGGATGATAAAAAAAAAACTGTGGAGGTTGGTGCAATAGCCAGCCTGCATACCAAACACTGCATATTAGAGCACTGCCGAAACAAAAGTATATTCCAGGACTGTGTTCATTATGGTAGGAGGTTGCCCTACAGGCAAAAACATTGTAAAAATATCTTGGAATATTTCTGGAATTCATTCTCCTTTCTTCTGCCCAGCCAATACTCAACTGTTCCAGATGTAAAATAAGGGTGAGTTCATATGTTGCATATGGATGCAAAGAGAAGAATTTGATTTCCGCACAGCCTGGTCACGTCAGGGTCATTTCACTGTCTCTGACTGTCCCGATGGAGTGTGTTGGTGATTGTTTGTCTATTTATCCTTGTCCATTAAGAGTTTGAAACCTGAGGTAAGCATGCTGCAGAAATTTGCTTCTTCGTAAGGATTATGACGAGGACACCGCTGCATAATGACGGTATGAGTCGATGAATGTGTAATACTGTATATTATCTTTGGATTTATCTCAACACTACAAACAGCACTTCATTGCAGAGCAATTTAATCTGTTTAGAAATTCTCTCCATTGTTTTCTCTTGATGTATTTGACTTTTTTGGCTTAAATGTTTAGTGTGATTAGAACTATTTAAGAGTAATTCTGAAAGGGCGCAGTCATAATAATTTCTTGCATTGTTATGAACTATCATGTTAATCAGACAAGAGCTATGCTAAGAGACAAAATTTGACTCCACCACTTTTTAAATCACATCTATGGTAAAAACAAACAAAAAACTAAACAAACCCAACTTCTTTGATAGTAAATTTGTTTTTAAAATTAAAGTGATCAAAAAATGTTAATGAAAATAATTTTAAGCAACATTATGTTGGGAGAAAATTTGCAATTGTTACATTTGTCAAAGAGCAACGGTGGTGGGGAGATCATATAGAGAAAACATAATTTTACTTTGTTACTTTACTTAAAAATTAATATTGAAATGGCATAGACTCCTAGCCTGTATACTGCAATCTCAATGAGAGAGCAGGTCTCTTTGACCCACAAACTCCACAGAGAGATTAAGAAAGCTCAAGCGTACTCCTCAAGAAGAACAACAGAAACCTGGAGCTGGGTCCACCTACACACGACCATGTGATCCTTTTAACGTGCATCTCTATGAGCTTTCGTCTGTCTTCTCTCTAATGTTAGAAAGCAGAATCGCACTAAATCTCACTGCGAACACACAGACACAGAGAGCTGGCCAAAGCTTATTGCAAACATTCTCCTCTATTCTGGCTCTTCTCCACCACACATCTGTGATGTTTAACAATCGATTTCCTCAAGGAACTGGATTGTCCTCAACATCAGCAGGGATCTCATCTGGTGTCACAACACGCGGTACCTGATCAAGAGGTCCCAGCAATGCCTGTACTTCCTGAGGAGACTGTGGAAATTTGGGATGCCATCCCAGATTCTCCAAAACGTCTAAGGAGCATAGTGGAAAGTGTCCTCATCTACTTCATCACTGTCTGGCATGGTAACTGTACTGCCCAGGAAAGGAAGACTCTCCAGCGTGTGATTAAGACTGCACAGTCCATCACAGGAGCTGCAAGACATTTACCAAACCAGGGTCACAAGGAGGGCACACAGTATCATCAGGGACACTACACTGGCAACACAAACTGTTTACACTTAGATACAGAAGCATCAGGTCCAGGACCACAAGACTCTCAAACAGCTTCTTTCCACACGCCATCAGGCTTGTGAACAAGCACATTTTGCACTATACAATGCTGCTTTTATTAAACTACCTCATTGTCAGTTGCACAATTACTTGCTGCTATATTTTGTTGCATTGCACAGTAATGGATATTACTGTTACAGATAGTCTATTTACAATGTTATATTTTCTTACACATCGTCTCTCCACTTTATTTTATTATATTGTATATTACATATATTTACACTTTTTAAATTTCTCTTTTACTTTTATTCTTATCCTCATGCGCATGTTTATAAATAGCCCCCCGCCTTCTGTCCCTCTTATCTCTAAATTCCTCTCTGGTGTTGACAGTAAGAATTTCATTGTGTGGTTTAGTTCTTTGTTTTACTGTGCACATGAAAATAAACATCTTGAATCTTGAATCTGGAGCTGCACATCAATAAGGAGGAGCGATGATTTCCAACAAAAAGAAGTTTTGATTGCATGAAGGCTCCTGGCTATTGATGCCATCCTCCATCCATCCATCCTCCACCTCAGCTCTCCACTCTGAATTGCAGGGTAAACGTTGCTTCTGGCAGTCAGCAGGGAGTGGGAGGGTTGGAGGGGGACATCAGCAGTTGCTGTGAGGCATGCTGGATAATATTCTCTCATGAGGGGAGCTAGCCATGGCACCTGGAACCCTACCAGTGGCAGAAATCTGCCTCAGTCCATATCTGCCAAGACTCTCTGCTTTGCATTTTCATATGAAGATCTCCGACTTCACTTCTCTAAGCCCTTTTCCTCCGGCATGATAGTAAAACCTTCCTTCTTGTTTCATAAAAGTTATTTCATCTCCCGTTCGCCTGCATCTAAATAAGATTTCCTCATGTTTCCTTCTTGCCATCACTCTCGCCTTGATACTCAAATTATCACCAGGAAATCTGGTGCTTAACATCTATCCCACATCTAATATATCTGCCATGATGGACAGCACTGTCTGAAAGTCCCATTTAATTAGCCCCATCACTACTGCTCTATTTCTTTTTTTAACCAGACATACAGTACTGTACATCCAAAGCAACAGTGTCTTTGCCTCTCCACTCTGTCCGCCTACGCTCAGCCAAAAACCTCTGGCATGGTACCAATGCTGCTCGTGAGCACTCAGCAGAAAAGGACACAGAATCCAGTCCAAAGATTGGAAAAACAAAACAAAAAAAGCCTTACGGTGAAGAAAAATGTGTCATCTAATGTATTTCCTGATATTGAGGTGGGCTAATGTGTAGGAATGAGAACATCATGATTCATATTTGTGTGTCTGTGGGCCACTCCTCATTCATATGGGGAACACTGTTTTAATGTGGAATGACACAAAGTCACCAAGTTTTCATATATTCCACCCCAGTTTTTGTTGTCTGTGTCTGTTAGTGTGTACAGTGCTGGAGGGGCTTGTGGTACCTGGGAAGGGGTGAGGATGAGTGGGATGCACAATACAAAGGAAGGTTGTTTATTCAAGGAATGGCCGTCTGTCCCTGGAGCCTGTTCATCTATTCTCCTGGGTGTCTGGAGTTTGTGTGTGCTTTCAAGCATCAGAATGTGCATATAAATTAACACTGATAAACTTGCAAATATGTGTGTGAAAAGTTCTCCGTATGGGTGCGTGTGTATGCATTTGTTTGTGAGCATCTAGTATCTTTTGTCAGTTACACACATCTTTGACTCAAAATGCGTGAAACGCAAACTGGCTGATCAAATCCATTATTGCTGTAAATATAGACATTAATTATTATTAGGGAAGCCCATTACACATGCCTTAGATAATATGCATGTCTCAGCTGCTGTGTGGGAAAATGCACTTGTATTTCAAGGTTAGGCGAAACAGAAAAATATCTACTACCTTCACGAGTCTTTATCACTAATTGGTGGTTTCTTATTTCAGGGCTCTGGATTCCAATCTCAATCTTTTCCATTTGCATACATGGGACAGACAGGATATTTGTAATCCCGCTCAATATCTTGTAATTCAGAACAATCCCAGTCTTATGATCTCAATGCTAAAGAATGACACTCAATTCATGCCTGTGTAGCCAGGTAGTTATGGAACAGTTTAAATTTGAGGCAAATATAATGAACAGTAAGATATTTCTTGTATATACATCACTGTGGACAAAAAGAGGTAGATATTTTTCAAACTTTTATTGAGCTGTTTCAGAAAGGAAGCGAACTCTTAGTGCTGTCTTTGGATCAGGGCTGACTGTGCCGAGGTACTGCCTACACACTCAATACATACAGGCAAGTGTCTTGGATTCTAAAAAAATATCTTGGTAGGTCTGTAGGTATTTTCAGAGATATAGAGAGGAGGAACTCGATAGCTGTACATCTGGTTTTGCTTTGGGTCTGGATGTGCTAGAGAAAACAATGATCAACGTTGGGGAAATACATAGTGATCACTCCTGGAATAGGATATTCTCTCCGTCTCCGTCATGTCCAAGATGCAAAAACCAGATGTTGATTCCTCCTGTTACTGCTGGAATCTTTTCTCCATTCCCACAGATACTGTAACTATGAATCTGGAATTTTACTTTGCTGATTTGAAGCTTGTTAACCACATGATATGACTCATCTGTGTCATGTTCATGGCAGGACACACTTTTGAGTATCCAAGGAGCCTTTACTTTGCGCTCATAAGATACCTTGAAGCCAGTAAGAGATGTAAACAGGAGGGTCGTTATTGTTAATAATCACACAGACAAAATTGGATCTTCCTGAAACAAAGCCAATGCAATCACACCATTTATATATATTTTTTTACTTAATAATCCTTCAACACATTCAGCTCTACCCTAAAGCCTTGTTTGGTGATCAATACTGCTGGCCACGTGTCCCTGAGGTTCCTGCCCCACTGGTCTGCCCATCAGCCAGTTCTCATTTGTTTCCAGGACTTACATTTCTCTCCTAGGCCTGACTGTCGCCTATATGACCAACTTACCCTTCCCCTTAAGCCTTTACTGACATGGCTTGGCAACTGGGACTGAACGTGATGACAAAGAGTGCTATTGTACACATTCCTTAGATTTACTGAGTTATGGAGGGGATTCTCCAATATTTTCTTCCTGATATCCCTGAATGTTCATCTTCCAAGGGGGTTTGAGCTGGGTCAGAAAGTGCTGCTGGTATTGGGTTATAAAAATCTATACAAATACAAGTCAATTTTATTTTCATGTCACATAAATTACAAATTTTGACCTCATAAGGCAACTTTAACATAATGCACAACAATAATCTAAGAAAACTTGAATGTGGGGAAAGTATTTGTCCTGTTAGTTATGCAACTCCGCATTGTTGCAAAATTCTGCCTGTGACTCTAACAATTTTGTGGCTTCTCAGTGGCTTTTAAAAGCATGAAGGTCTCATTTAAAATGGTCCTCCAGAATACCATTGAATTTTTGTTGAACAGCTCAGTCCCACCAAAGCAGTCCTGTGCTGTTTAAATGCAGCGCTGTTTTTGGATCCGAAATTAAACTCTTAACAAGGGAAAAAAGAAACTTCAGGAAGAGCATGAGAGGAGGGACCCCCCCCCTTCCAGATGGACAGACATGAGATAGATATCGTGTATGCGGAGGAGAGATTAGCGACACCACCATAATAAAACAGTGAAACAGAAAGACAATTTTCAGGAAATAAAGCCCAAGCACAAACACAAACCATAACAATGTCGGAGAAGAATTTCTAGGTCGGTTAAGGCTATACAGTATATACAAACTTGACTCAAGCATGAGTCCAGGCACTTCCTTTGTTATCCAAACACTTCTCAAACATAAACATGTAAAAAAACATCCTAACATACACAACCATTGCCCAGTCCAACTATAAAAATAAAACTCTCATCACTGTAGACGTACAGCAGGCTGCAGAGTTGAAGGCTCTGCCCACAGTGGTCTGTTTATCCAGCTGCCTGTCTGGATAAATCCATTTGGCTGGAGGCAGAGAAAAGACTTTGTGCTGAAGAAATACATGGTAGTCCCACAGTGGATGAAACAGAGGAAAAATCTAACATGTAATGAAAGCATTCAGGCACAGGCAGCCTCTTCTAATGAATGACCGAGAGACGCATAAAAAACCCCACTTAAACCTGCATGAAGGCGATATCCAGGAGATCTGCACAAACACACTGACAGATCAAACAGGAAAGTGCAAAGAGACTGTGAATCCTCCCCTGTTGTTTAGAGGTGAAACAAAAAGGAGACAAAGATGATGTTCAGCAATGATGGAGAATCAATAACTAATCCACCTGGATTGCTTCAAAAGGCATGAAATGCTCTGGTGCCGAGAGCAGCATGGTGGGACAGGACTGGGTGACATCAGGTGAAAGCGTATGTGCGCCTAGAGATTAGGAATCATGGAGATTTCAAAAAGAGCTCACACAAAAACCCCAAAAAGAAACGTTTGCAATGTTTGTAAAAAACAAACAAAAAAACAAGCAAAAAAAGCCAAAACAAAACAAAACAAAAAAAACCAACCAAAGATTGTATGACATTGTGTGACAAAACTTTTAGCTTTTTTGTCCTCATGTTATTCTAGACGGTGAAAAAGTGACAAGCAAGAGGAGCAGTGCTTAAGTGGTTCATTTCACACTTACATAGTTCTCCTGGGGTTCAACAACTGACGTTCTTCTGCCTTGAGTGAAGTGAATGGGTGGAATATATAGGCCAGAATGTAATAGTGCTGTGAGGTGAAACCAGCAGTGCAGTCTGATGAGATACATAAAGGTGGTTTGTTCTCCCTCTGGCACAGAAAACATCACTGCATCACTTTGAAACAGGCTTTCAGTTACATTAACGGTACATTACTATTGTAATGGCTTGTCACCAGTTGGATTTGATGCATCTTCAGTTTACTTCATATTCGTTGGAGCTCAATGAGCATTACAGCATGACAAGCTACAGAGCTCAGCTGTGTGAAGAGCAGGAGAACATGTGCTCTGATGTTGTGCTTAGATGGAGTCACAGGGCTTGAATTTCGCTGCAGGATTGTGAGATTGCGTTCATTGCGTGGCCATACAGCTGGAATGTCCTGGCAGTGATTATGCTTTAATCAGTGTGAATAAAAAAACCTGCCGCCTGGAGCAGTTTTTCAGTCCGGGCCATCTTCCATAGAGTAGCTGGAGCTGGGAGGTGAGTCTCCCCTCTGAGCTTTCTGCTAACCTTAACACCACAGTCACCAGGTTTACTGTCACAGAAGACAAACAAGCGGCTTGATTTGAGAATGAAAGAGGAAAAAGTGCTGCTAGCTGCGGCAAGAGTTATTACTGATGCCAATTTATAACGTTAGTAAAAGATGTCGAGTTATTAAGTTTACGTTAATGCTGGTAAGAGTTAGTTTCTCTCTTATAGTCTGAAAATTGGACATGTTGAAACAAATATAGCATTTTTCATGTTAAAAAAATATTTCTTCATGCCTTTTAATTTTCTGTCATTTTTGTACACCTGCATTGCCAAGTGATGAGCATGTCACGTAAGCAGTTATTTTCTGTCTCAAATGTTTTAGGGAGGCATTATCCAGGGTGTTGGACTAATGTTGTTTTGTACAAGTAAAGAGGACAAGACACTGTGCAACATGTTGAATCACTGTCGTGGCTTAGTAACGTAAACAAAATGGGACAAATTCAGTGTCATTAGTTAAACCTGTGCCTTCCCTGCCACTGAAAAAACAAAACACACACTGAAAGTTCAGAGTATGGAGGGGATGTTGTCGCAGCTACTGCAAATTTCATCTGAATGATATTTTTTTGAATTTCTGTGTGTCCTGTCCCTATCTCTATCTCTACACTTTAGTTTACTTCCTTTGTTTTTTCTTTCCTTTCATGAAAAGGTCCTCGAGCACTTTTGTCCTTCTCTTGTAGGGGATAGGTTATTTATACCAGGGGGATAAAAATGCCATGCTTCTGTGTGTAGTTTGTGTATGTCCCTTTTTATTTCTTGCGGAGTGCAATAGTTCATCTCCTGGTGCACGCACAGAAATGAGCCTGGCATATTTCATATAAAAAAGTACACTTAAGCAAAGAAGTAGGAAGTGATTTATAAAAGGCTTTGGGAAGAGGCTTTCTACTGAGGAGGGAGAAAAGACAAGTCAGCATAACTCTTCAAATACATCGGGGGGCTGATGAACGTAATGGCACAGGTAGCAGAGCAATAGGAAGGTAAAATACAGTGCCAGATTTCAGTAAGGAATCAGTATATTTATTGAAATATATATATTTTTTCAGTATGGAATCTCAGCTTTGTGCCTTGTGCATTGTTCCAAACTGTAAAAAAAAAAATGCCTCATTGCATGATGTTTTGAACCCAAATCTCGAGGAACCACATTTCCTGCTTTAACAGAGCTGATCTGGTTAGTTGCAAAAATAAAACTCAAAAAAATATTCAACTCCCACTGTAACTTGGTGATGACCAACAGAGTTTCCAGTGTGGAAAAACTGGAAACCTGTGCATTTGCATTTTCTACACATATGTAACATATGTAATGTATTTGTTGTAAGTGGCGTTGCATTGTGTTTGTACATAATCTCAAAGGTTGAAAAGAAAACATTTTCCCTCTGATCCTGAATGACCGAGTCATACCAAATCAGACAGCCCTTTCTTGCCTGTGTAAAGAATGCCATCCTAAAAGCACCGCAATCCCAGCTCGGTGACTCAGCTCATCCTGTTGATTCCAACACACTTATTTTAAATGAGCAAACACAGTCTAACATAAGAATCCACTTCCATGCCATTCAAGCCAGATGTGATACCCACAGGATGATTACCAAACCATCCACTTCACGTCATATTTTTAGAACCCAGTCTCACACAATTAGAAAAAAATCATGTTCATCCTTTTTCATGGCAGAATGAAAAGATGGCATTTACATGCAGCACACAGGCAGCCCTTTAGATGCAAATATAAGCAAAACTTTCTGCACTGGAGTTTCAATCCATCCATTTTCAACCGCTTATCTGTCAAGGTCGTGGGTGGTGCTGGAGCCAGTTAACCTTCTGGGTGAGGGCAAGACAGGTTGCCAGTCTATCGCAGGGCTGACACATGGAGAGATAAACAACGGTTCACACTCACACTCCTACAGGCAATTTAAAGTCACCAAACAACCTAGACGTACATTCCTTTCCACGTCAGTCCCCAGCGGAACCCATTCAGGCGTGGGGAGAACATGCAAACTCCACACAGAAAGGCCCCACGACCTTCTTGCACTGGATTTAGTTTCTTTTAAATAATCATAACTCTACATACGTAAGCAGCAAAGGTAAAAACAAACAAAAAACTACACCCAAAATTAAGAAAAAGATCTCGATGGGAATGGAGAATCAGTGAAGCTACGGTTCTAATGTGAAAACATTTACATACATACCATGATGTTGCAATATTGCATTAGATGCCAGGTGTATACACTAATAACACCAATTATAAACACATATGCCACCATTAGAAAGTAGTGAAGAAGAAATTCTAATAGCAAATGCATGAATGAAAATTTGATACTGGGTAAAAAAAACATTGGCCGACCTGTGCAAAAAAAAAAAAAAAAAAAAAATACAATTCCCATAGCCGTTTCCCATAATGCCATCGTATCATGTAATTCCCAGTGTAACATTGAAATGAACTTTCGGTGAAAGGTAAAGGCTGATGAAATCTGGGCAGTGTGGTTGGTACCTGGCATAAGTGGCTGTCCAGTCATTCCCATGGGGGGCATCCCCAGGTTGTTCATGGCTGTTGCCCAGGGGTTGGGGTCTGACATGGGCATTGTTATTGAGTTGGAGTCCATTGTCATGTTGCAAATCCCCTCTGCAAAAAGACACAAAATGGGAAAGAGAGAATACTCAGTAACGTTTTTTGTGACATAAATCACCACAATACTGGGCCGATCCAGATGAGTGATCCTGATGTGACAAAGAGTGAGGTAGAAGATTGTTAACATTGTTGTTGAGTCTGTGTTCTGTCTGAAAGGAGACCGTGCAGTTAGTTTGACCTCACAGTGATTTCAATAATATTGTCCTTTAAAACTATTCATGCTGAAATTGTGTTCAGTGTCTGGACTGAGGTTCAGCAGCCTGGCTCCTTGTTGTGCCCGTCACCTGTGCTTGGTGTCCCCTGGAAAGTGCTGTGGTGATGGGGGGTGGGGCAACACTCACACTCCACACATGCTGACACAAATGTTGAAATTTGACAAACAGATTAAAAATCAGTAATGAGTTCAAATGTTCAAAATGTATGTTGAGTAAACCAGAAGATCAGAGGCTTCATTCTCTGATCTCCACGCCTCAGTAAGGAAATAATAAAGCGTAGAATGAGATTATCATGGCACTAAGCAAAAATGCTGATACTATCAGGCATTTGCCAGATACCCTGCTACTAAACCTTTGAAAAATTCTCCAAGTTAACAAATACTCACACATCATTTCATACTGACTTTGCCAAGAGTTGCATAATAAAGCAAACACACTAAGATGTGAACACATCATAGATCCACCAGCGACTCAGTCTCCCTGTCTGCAGTTTATTTTCACAGCTCTAAATGCGCTCTTATTCTCTCCTCTGGTCGACCTCTTTCTCTCTGCCGGACCTGTAAATTGCTGTGACTGCTGGCTTTGCCAAGCAGCCCTCTTCTCTCCTGATGCCAAAGCTAACACTCCTATTAATAATGCGTAGCTCTGCACCTTTCACAAACTTCACACCTCAGAGGGTCCATGGCAAAGCCCACTGTGGAGATAACACTCGCTCTGTGCGTATTAATGTGTGTATGTGTGCCTGTCTGCACAACAAAAACTATATTGGTATTCTTGGTGTTCAGACACAGCTGGTGATGTGTAATAATTCTGTTTGCCTCTTTGCCTCTCTTTCCGAGCTGCTAATTTCAGAGCTGTGTGCTGTCGCTGCCATAGAGAGGCCTGATAAAACGTCATGTCTGTGTGCCACTGTGATAGTGGTGCGGACATGGACTTCACAGCCATGTTAACCAGCACAACCCTATTAACCGAAGATGCTCCAGAGGGCCTAAAACGAAGGAGAAGAGGAGAGGTAGAGAGCTGTTTGATAGCAGTATGTCGGTGCTACCATAGTCTGGATAGAGAAACAAATGCACGCATGCATAAACACACATGAACAAAGGGTTTGAAAGGTGACTTGTCCTTTGACTGGTAAAATTATGATGGGGGGAAAAGATTAGCTGACCAATAAATCAGAGAGTGAATTGAGAGTAAATTGACAAATACGTTTTTGTTAGATCCTAAAGCTGTGTACTCGCTCCATATTCTGTATTTACCAAGTTATAAGTATGACAGCCAAAAGAGGAAGGAAAAACATACCACTGCCAAACTGAGACAAGCTTAAATAACCTGAGTGATTATAACGATTGGCTAATTATTATCAGTTTGCAAACATCACACAGAGCATTGGAACGATGTGTACTGCGATATGTATACATTGTGATACCACTGCTTTGTAATAAACAGATCCATATGATCAGTCATATAATTGCTGAATTGGGTTTGAAAACCCATGAAGCTACAATCTCTGATGGACAATAATTGCACTGGATAAAGACACATGGAAGTCATTTCTGCTGCGGGCTGATTGGTTGGGATCTGGAAGTACCTCGTACAGACAAACTTTCCCAGCCGAGAAAGTCTGTATTTGTCGTACGAGTTGTACATCCCACAGTTCATTTTCATGCCCCTCATTCCCAATTCACTTAATGCATCAAATGTCACTAGATCCCTTTCTTTGAATTTTCCTGTTGTCCTTCCTGCATTGACTCAACTGACATCCATTGTTCCGCTTTTCCCCAACTCACAAATAATCTTTGCAACATGAATCAATTAGACTTCTCAGGCTTGCAGCTCTATGCATCACTCACTGAGGGCTTCTGATTGTGGCACAGCAGACTGACCTTGAGGGCAAGAGTCAGCCTTGGCTCCCACTAAAGAAACCATCCCACGCCATCACATCAATATATAGAGCTGCAGGAAGAATAGCAAACAGCTGCTGAAACAAACACAGGGATACATGTGCAAGCACACACCCAGGCACAGACACACACTGCACATTAACCTTGCCAGAAGGGAGGAATAGGAGCCAGGAACAATACTGCCAATGAGGGAATCACTGTTGGTAAACATTTTTAACTGAAAACACGGGTTTGAGCACTGTGTTGTTTTGAAGCCAACTGTCTAAATGGAATCGAATGAAATTAATTGAATACCAGCATTTAGTTATTTATTTAAAGGCCAGGGAACAGGGAGGAAAAAATAAATTCTTTTGAAAAATGGCGATCAGTGAAAAATACCCAAATAGTTTCCAGCTGTTGGCTCAATTTGTCCTCATACAAACAGTATACCTAATTATATAAACAGCAGTATAATAGTCTGTAGTCCATAGCAAATGACACAGAGGTCCAACTGCAGAACTCTGTAGACTTAAGCTAACTATCCATAAGCCTGGTTAAGACTAAAAGTGTGCTGGGGCAGGAAACATCTAAAACATGCGGGACAGTGGCCCTCCAGGACCGGAGCTGGAGACCTCTGGACTAAACAAACAGCAAAGTCCCAAAGCCCCAAGTTCAGGATCACCAAACTACCAGACATATAGTAGTTATATTACTATTATGCACAATCAGAAATGTAACACTGTTGTCAAAAGGTTATTCAGACTAATTCCTTTTTTTTCTCAAATGTGAATAATTCACCAGTTTCTTCTTTTTGCTGCCTTTAACTGTTAATAGGATAAAAACTACTAATATGGTTGTGTTCACTTTCATGGACATTTTAAGCACCCAAGAATTAAGCTGACGAGATCTATAAAACTACACTGCCAGCCCCCCCCCCACACTAATATTTTGTTTGACCACCTTTAGCTTTGATTACAGCACACATTTATTGTGGCATTGTTTTGATAAGCTTCTGCAATGTCACAATATTTATTTCAGTCCTGAATTGCATGCATTTTTTGCCAAGATCTTTTATTGGTGATGGGAGAACCGGACATCGAGCACATCCCAAAGATTCTCAGTGGGGTTAGGGTCTGGACTCTGTGGTAGCATATCCATTTGTGAAAATTATGCTTTTCACAATTTGAGCCAGAGGAATCTGAGCCATTGATGGGATAACCTGGTCAGTCAGCTGTCCTCATTCGCTGGGCACATGATGTTGCTGAACCTAGACCTGACCAACTGCAGCAACCCCAGATCATAGCACTGCCGCCACAGGCTTGTCAGCCTGTCGGCACTAGGCATGATGGGGGCGTCACTTCATCCGCCTCTCTTCTTACCTTGAAGCACCCATCACTCTGAAACAGGGTAAATATGGACTCATCAGCCCACATGACCTTCCATTGCTCTAGAGTCTAATCTTTATGCTCCCTAGCAAATTGAAACCTTGATTTTCTGATTAGCCTCACTGATGACTTGTTTTCTTAAGGCCACACAAATCCCTTGTGTTCCCTGCAAATAGTGTGTGTAGAAATGATCTTCGTTTCATTATTAAACATAGCTGTGACTTCTAATGTCGTTTTCTTACAATTTGATTTCACCAAAAGATTAAGTGATCATCACTGATCACGATCATTCAAGATTTTTTTCTGGCTCACAAATATCCTCCCAGTTTTTAATAAAGCATGGGACAGTTCTTAACCCAATTTTAGTAGTTTCAGCAATATCCTTAAGATGTTTTCCTTGCTTGATGCATGCCAATAATTTGGCCCTCCTGAAACAGATTAACATCTTTTCCGAGATCACAGGTTGTTTAAGAAATGAGAAAAATGCATCAGTTAGGGTTAGATAACTTGCTGAAACATCGATGCAGAAATTATCTAATGGGAGGCTCTTCCCTATTTGCTTTGTTAAATTCACGTGTTCACTTCATTTTTTTGGACAGGCAGTGTATATTCAACACAAAGGAAAAGCTAATAATGGGTAATAATGACAAGAGCATAAAAAAAAACGATAAAAAATAACAGCTACTAATGGACATGCTGTTAAGTGACCACCCAGATATATTTCTGTGTGGACACTAGTCATGGCATTTCAAGCGATGGAGATTTTAAATCAGCTGGGGTGCACCCTGGCCCAAAGCTTTCCTGATACTCACTCTCTCCGGGTACAGACCAGCTTTCAGTTTCTCTAAAAGCTCCCCCAGGAGGCAGATAGGAAATTAAGTCATTTTCAGGCCCATTGGCCGTGAGCCCCAACAGCAGGCAGAGAGACAGTAGGGGCCATTTAGTCTAAAAATGCACATGGCTTTAACAGCTAACTACAGGTTTATTACAGCCTCTAGAGAACAAATTCAAGAGGGAGCTGGGAGAAGAGTGCGAACGAGATTGAAAGGTCATTTTTAATAGACAGATGTGAAGCTGATGAGACAAAATGACAGAAAGAAGAGCGAAGTAGAAAATGGAAGCTATTCTCCAATTGAACTTTAAATGCTGAAAAGATGAAAACAGCACACAGCCCTGATGATAATCATTCCCACCGAGTAGGAACTGCGAACACCTGTAATTGTTGTATAAAATAATGACATTGCTGAGCATAAAGTGGTCGAGTAGACAGATGAACGCAATTAAGTTTTAATACATGTGTATTATCAAACCAAAGAACAACATGAAGTTTAAAGTGACTGTTTCTCGCTACTTTCTAGTTCTCTGGTCTGAGACACAGCATTAGAGGAAATATCTTTTTCCATTTGCAAGATGGGCTAAGTGTCCACACTTGTGTATGGAAAGCACTCTTTGACCTTCATCTTCGACTGAATGCATGTCTGCCTCTTTGTGTGTGTTTGTCTAAGTGATCAGTATGGGAGATTAGGAAAAATACTCCCTTCTGGGTCATCTGGAAGAATAAATATCATCAAAACATATAACAACTATTGTACGTGACGATGAGGTGAAGGCATTCAGAGAAAACCTTGGTTGGAGAACTTCTTTTTTTAAGAAAGGTGTTCATAAAGAACATTACTATTTATTACTAACTCGTGTGTCTACCATACAGAAACAATCACACACACACCGAAGCACAGAGAGTGAGTGTTTAATAATGTATGACTGCCCTTCTCTCCACTTCTTTGATCTGTTAATTATGATAAAACTGGTAGGGGTCTGGTGATTAGCGGCGGTACAGTGAAGAGTGCCCTGAGTGTTAAACTACACTGTGTCTTATTTGAGAGCAGAAAATAATCCAACAAAATGAAGATGTTAAGATGACAGGAGCACAAAGAAACCTTAGCCTCCTGAGGAAAAGGGGAAAAACTTTTCCTGCTGTTTGTTTTTCCAGTCACATCAATAAATATGAAATTTTTAAAAGGGGGGAATTCAGGGGGAGAAATGTGACCAGCTGAGATGGAAACAGACAATGAACATGTATCAGGCGGGATGGTGTATAGAATAGAGGAAAGCAAAAATGCTCCCACTGAAGCTCCATTCGAACAGGATTAACTTGGCAGGGCATGTGTGGAATAAAAAGTACAGTGGGCTCCTTTGTAATTTACTTATGGTTCCAGACAGCATTTTGTCGACGGTGAACTTGGAGAATGTGGTCTGTAACAGATATGCACATTCTGCTGGGCCAGCTGGAAAAAAAAAAGCTTTCAAACACGCCTTGCATGTTGGTGTTTACATGTTTACATCCTCGGAATATCAATAATATGTTCCATCTTCATTTTCACGCTGAGTTTAGAGATAAAAAGTTCTACAAGCAGCTTATCCTGTGGGGAAAAAAGCCATTTTGAAAGACAAAGACATCAGTGTGAAAGAGAAAAACAGTGGGTAATTACAACTGTAATTATTACTTGAGTGTGGGTGAAAAACACCCCAACCTCCCCTCAGAAATCAAATGAATAGGCTTTTAGCCTTAAGTATGACATTTTAGCTCATTTTAACAATATGGCTTTGTCATACTGTGTTAATATTTCTGGAGATATTAAGCAGTTGTGTTGAATGGTCAAGTTTCTTAATTTTCTAGGGAAATTAATGGAATGAATATGATAGTAAAAATTAATACTAATTGTGTGACTGATATCAACATTGCTGTATAAATATATTGTGGCAGGCTGCGTGTCTTGCATTCTGACTTATTGGGCTTCATTTCTGTTGTTTCAAAAGAGCTTTATCTGTTTCAGTCAGACGGGATATTAGATATTACAAGAGTTATAATAGAGAGTTACAGAGGCTAAACAATGTCAAATATATCACAAAATTAATTTAATTACCCTCTGAAGCAGAGACAACCTAAGGCATTCCTTGTGCAGGGAATTTAAATGGAACGGGCACAGTTTTCTTCCTTTAAGATCTGACCACATTCTACATTAATCCCTGAAGCCTGGCCAAACACTGTGGAAAACAGCTGCATACAGATAACAGCTTCTATGTTGCCTTCTGCATCCATCCAGGGATCAAGGCTTAAGCGAGAAGGTGGCAGCGGGGGTTGTCAAATCAAATGGTTGTTTTCAAAATTGGATTGTGTTCCAATTCCATCCACATAATCACAAAAACCTGACTAGCTCATGGTTCAGTCCACTGAGTCAAAGTGCACCGCATCCTACTGGCTCCATTAGCCTGGACAGTATTTGTGTGCTCATCTGACCCTTCATCTTCATATTCTCATCAGAATATGATCAATTAGTTGATTAATAATTGATAAATAAAACCCCTTCAACAGACTGAACACATGCTGCCAATGATCGAAAAAAATGACGTCAGTCTTTAATTCAATCATTGACACCTACCAACACAAACTGTCAGGGACGGCAAAACAATTGACAGCAATAAAACAAGAAAAAAAAAGTTGGAAGATGGAAATGTATGTATAAAGTGGCTGTATGCTCAATAAACCGCTGTATTTTCAATAAAATTTTTAGAACCACACTCCAGCGAGTCTTTGGCATGTACTCTCCTCATGAGTGAAATAGGAATTCAATTTAAATATATGAATTCTATATCAACATAAACACAAACTTTTTATACCATAACAGAAGTGAGATGGGGGCAAACATCCACCAACCTGCAGCACGTTCCTGGGTTTGACAGCTATTGTTGCTACAATGTTTACACTGAATGTGATAAAATCCTCCTCATATTCATTCATCCCAACAAATCATCTGCCATTACGAAGGACTGAAGCCTGATGCTGACATAATAAACCAATACACTTAAACTGCTCCGTCATGACTCCAATGAGCTATGCTCAGCAAATACAGCTAAGTGCCCAATTTCAATTGCCTTAATGAGTTTCGGTGCGTTTGAGAACAAGAATGAGAACAAGTTTGCAATTGCTGAATGCTGCCGTTTCTTCGTGTAAATGCTCTTAGACTCGCCTGTGTAGCAAAGACTGATGCATAACTTGTTTATATCAAGATCTGCAAAGTCATAAACATCTCTGATGTGACAAACGCTTTATTAATGTATGGATTTGGAGACTATGGCACAGATTAATAGTGACACACACAGTGATGTGCTCCTTTTCTTTTTCCTCTGGGCATATTAACTATAGTAAACAACCTCAGCTTCTATTACCTTATCAGGAGCTATGTTGATAAAAAAGGCATTGAGGCACATGTGTATGTGTCAATGTTGTCTAAGAGGTACATCAGCTCCTGCACAAGAGCATGTCTCTTCCTTCCCTTATCAGGCTGAGAGAGGTGACAGACAAGAGCAGATTATTCTGATATCAGGGAGTGGGAAAGGTAAAAAGAAGTAAAAAGAATGAAAGAAGAAAAAGACCCAATCTCAAAGAGATCTAGAACCTCAACACAAAGTAAATAAAATCATTTCAGGTTGTATGCCGACATCACGACAAAAAAAACAAGGCATGGGTAGCTGGGTAATCCTGACATGCTGCCTGCTGAGGTTTCTATAATGCTAATGTTGAAATGCTTCAGTTAGACGGTAGTTGCACTTACACTGTAAGTTGTGTGTATTAACTATGTGTTAACAAAGCAAATGAAAAGGTGACTGGAAGTCGCAAAAATTTAATTCCCAAAACCCACATAACATTGCTGCCTTGTGTTTCCCATATATAACATATATAGTGTGACATTTCTGCCTGGTCAGAATAACTGAAGTTGAGGTGACTTTGATGAATGTAACTTTTCACCTACAAGCAGAAGGAACTTCGATGATTGTAGTAAGTTTAAGATGAAGGTTTGCAGGAGCAAGAAAATGGCCTCAGCTCTCTTTTCGGAGCAAACAATGGAAATGATGCAGCAGCTGCTTGTCTCACTTGTTGCTGTTAAACTCTTTTTGATTTAAAAAAAATCTCAATTTAAAATTGGAAGATCAACTTGCACCTCATATAAAGATTAATTACAGGCACAAAGACATCTGACTACTGACATCTCTGAAAACAAATAGCATGTATTTAGATTTGTTTTAATGGCCTTTCCTTGCATTTTTAGGTTCAGCCTGTGAAATGAAAAGATAATTCGAGGGCAAACATTTCCTACTTTCTCCCCCTTTAGTAGATTCATCTGAACTGCTCTACATTTTCCATGAATGAACAGCCTCCTTAATTTAGACATGACTGACATCTACAAGCAGGAAGATTACTGCATGACTGACAGGATGCAGGAACAAACTGAGGGTACCATGGAGCTAACAAAACAGCTGCAACTAATCTCTAAGAATGATGGGCTTTGAGAGAAAGGAAGTTAGTTTTATGTTTAAGTTTGCAATATGGCTGCTGCCAGCCTTCTGTCTACACTGACAACGGGGGAATATGCCTTTTCTGAATTACAGATATGTTTGTCACACATAAAGGTCTATCCAACTATTTTAGATTTGTTAGCTTATTATTTTGATCATTTTCACTCATTTATATTTTTGGAATGTACAGGTTTATTATGCACTTTGGACCATTGAAGCACTGCATAAAACCATATGGAAATGTTTGTGACATGCATTTCACTGCGAACGCAAATCGTTAAAAACACGTCCCGTAGCTCTCATTACTGAGCAGGAGGAAGAAATGGCTTCATATTCTAATTTGAAAATGATGCAGAGCATCTATTCCACTGTCCTGGAGGGGGTAGATGAGATGAGCAACAGGGCTGGGGACTATGCTTTTGCTTTTTTTTTTTTTTTTTTTTTTTTTTTTTTTGCTTTTTTCAAGGCTAAGCTGTCACAACAGTAAATACAGACTTGGGAGTAGACAATCTAATACACAATATGGTACAGATGTGAAGATTATTACCAGAACAACAATTTAAAGAGGAGAGGAAATTTGCTCATTTAAGGTAAAAAAAAAAACAAAACACTGTCCTCGAATCCTACCGCACCAGGCTAATAATTTAGGTGAACAAATATTCCAGTATTCAGACCACAAATGCTCAGGGTTTATTATAGTCATTTTCTCCCAGTGAATGTAAAATTCATATGTTACAACTGATGAGTGCAAAATTAAGAACCCTTTACGTTACAATCAATATGAATAAATTGCGCTCTCGAACATATATATTTTATCTTAAAAAAAAAAAAAAAAAAAAAAAAAATTCTGAAATGTATTGAAACATGATGTTTTTTAACAAATACAGTGCAATACATACCACAAAATTGGTAAAATACTCATTCTAAACACGTTTTGCTTCAGACTTATTCCACTTTGATGTGGCATATTACTACTCTTAGCATGACTGATTAGAAGACGAATGTAACTGAACTCCTTTTGAAAAATAATTGCAAAAGACTCCTGCAGCGTTTTCACAAAAGGAATAAGCCGCAGGAATACGACAACAGGGAGTACAACTCACATGTTGTAGAAATGATAAACTCACCGGGTACTAAAATTTCATATGAACTCATCAACTTCAAACCTTACTGCTGGACCAGGAATGCCATTGCAGTGAATTTAGGTAAACATGTCTTTTAATCAAATAAAACAGCTGGGTCCACATATATGCGGTATTAATTTAACTCACTCTCATCCATTAAACATTAGGTCAATACCAACCAAGTGTGACTTCTCATCAGTAATTCACATGATTTAGCTCAGTCATCGACAAAACAGCCAACAGCTTCATAAAGAATGAACAAGTCATTCTTAAGTTGACTTCAAAGGAGGGCGGATTCCACGAGGTATGAAAGTTGCACAAAAAAAAAAAAAAAATTGATCACAATAAAAGCAGAACAATGAAACAAAGACTATTAATATTGAGAAAACATTCAATATTTTTCCTCTGCTTCTCTGACAGAGTCAATGGCAGAGCAGAGAAGCCTGGATTCACATGTTAATGAGATGCACTTATGTCTGGGTTTTAGTAAAGGATATGAAGTACTGTGGGCAGATATGAGGATGCATAGTCATGAGAAAAAAATGCACACATTGCTGCTATCCCAATATCTGCATAGATTAAATTTAATTTTGTTACAAGAAAAACCCCCCAGAAACAAACAAGTTAACATTACTGAAGAGCTGAAGAGACTTTATGACACTTGTTTCTACATGTAGAGTCTGTTCTCCAGTCTATTTGAATAATATTCAATTTGCAGGGTTTCCTGGTGCTGAGATGATAAAACACAGATGCTCATACATCTCTTGTTTTCAATTAACCTGGTTGATGTTATCCTGAGTAACACAACCTGTGTAAAATATTGCTTTTGCTCTCAAGCCCTGAAGGTTAAAGTTGCATTTCATTAAAAGTCTATGAACTTAGATTAGATGGCAGCAGAGATGGTCTTTTATCAGACGAAGAAGGCTACATCCACTATAATACATGAACTGAAATGGTCAAGTACACACAACTATTTTTTATTGTGTCTCTCTCTGTTACCTTAAGTTGATAGTACGGGCTTAAGCAAACACCACAGAGTAATAGGTACAAAATGCCAGGTGTCAGAACATATGAACACCATATTTATAAATTCAGCCAGAGATATTTTCATAAATGTAACATCTTTCTTTAAATAATTGCTAAGGAAGGATGTCCCTATTGTTGTTATTGTAATGCCAACTACTTCCAATAATTTAAATTATGTAATGATACAGCATACAGAAAGTCATCAGGGTTCTTTCTTGGTTGGCCCAGTTGTCCATCATATATCTGAGATGGTCTCTGATGACCAAGGCATGATTTCAAGCCAACAGAAAGCCAAGACAAGGATCAATAAAAAATTCAGACAGCTTTGATTGCCAACTGAAAAAGGATCAGATGGTCACTTGGATGAGAGAAATAAATGGAAAGTCTCCAGATTTAAGAAAAAAGAAAACAGTGCAAGAGTCAACCAGTACAGTTGTCAATTGCACACAGTCACATCTGGTAGGAAACTCAATATTTGTGCGATGCAATTGATCCCATGAGTGATGTCGAGCTCATAATCCATCTCAGACTAAAACATCGTTCACTGTGCTCAATTCTGAGAGAGGTTCAAACCTCTTACGACAGGGACATACGACTGGAATAGCTGGATTTAGTGTTCAGCCCACTGATATGCAGTTTGATACTTCAGCCTCAGTGAAGAGATGTGGAATTTAGCCTCTTAGCACAGCATTCATCCATTTTAACGTTCATTAATTTCATAGGTCACAATTGCAACATGAAATTCATTTGAAAATTAAGAGCAAAAAATTGCTAGATACAACACAATAAGCTTTTCCGTGACCTGTTAAGGCTTTCATTTCACAGAGCAAGCGTTTCCTCTTTCTACTTTTCTTATATTTGCCTTTCATTTCTTTTCATAATTTCAAGGTTGTGCACTTAATCTGTCAAAACACACTAAAAGTGTTGAACATGTTATTTTCTTCCTATCTAAGGTCACTACCATGGAAATTTGCCCTCAGATGTCTAGTTTACTGTTATGAAACAGCAACTAGAAAACAAATCCCCAGTTTATAAATCAAACTCTTCAATAAAAGTAAGAGAAGAAAGGGAGCATCACAGACAAATCCTAATAGTTTAGACTGAAGATTCGTCAGCAGAAATCTCCAGAGTGACCAAGTGTGAAGAACTGAGGTCCTGAATATTTTCCTCCTTAGTTCTGTCAGTCTTTATGTCCTCCAGTGTCCCCCCCAAGGATATGGGAAAGCAAAAAAAAAAAAAAAAAAAAAAAAAAAGTACATCGTGACTGAGGATGCATTTACACAACTATGCATACATATTTATACATACTAACTTTAGGAGAACATACCAGGCATGTGGATCAAATGGCTGATGGTGAGGACAAAGGTGGGCACAGCTGGAAAACGGCAAACCTAAAGCCATATCTATTAATGTGGTCTTTGAAGGTGATGCAGTTTTAAAAGGTTATGATGTAAAAGAAAAAGGAACCGTTTTAGCTGTGGAACTGAGTTCTTGAACTTACTGCTATTTTGGAGACCACTTGAGCTGTATAAGCACCTCAGTGTTTCTAGGTATGCATATAATCCAGACTGCCTGGATCCAGTTTGGAGTCTTGTAGGAGTTTGCTGTTTAACAAGCAGGAACTACACAGCCAAACCCTTGTTTAGTACAAGAGATATATTGAACGTGTCTATTGATGCCTGAAGGACAGCTTGACATCCTCTAGGAGGCAAAAAAGCTGGAGAGCTTCTTTAAATTTGTTTTTGCTTGGTTCTGAAGTTTAATCTGTCAGAACAAGAGGCCAGGGCCTCAGAAAAAGTCCTGTGGGGCTGTCACTTTGTTGTGGCTAAGGGCTCCAAGTCCTCACAGCTTATTTAACTACACTATGCTTGGAGAAAAACATCTTTGATAGTGGTGGTTAATCAACAGCTGCAGAAGCAAACTGTTAAGGATGTCTGAGACAAACACTATTTTTTCAATTCTAAAAATAAAATGAAGGTTCACTGAATATATTTCAAAGCACATTTGGTGTTATTTGATTTCACTGAAAACTCTTAAGTATTCCTTAGATCACATTTAGGAACTAAGAATGTATTAAAGGATCAGACAGTCGATAACCGTTTTAGCAAACCATGATGAAAACCCTCATAAAGTATCACAATTTCCCAGGACCAGAGGAGACATATTTAGATTTCTACTGTCTGAAGTATTTTAATCCAACAAACACTCTAAATCCAAAATTTAAATTATTTAAATTGATAAAGAATGAAGGAAAATATTAACTCTATTTGGTAGCAGTTTAATTTCTTTCAGTTATCTTAATTCAGCTGTACTCATGTGACCAATATAATATACTTAGTTAATGCGATCACATTTAATCCATCTCAATGACAACTGAACAACTCCACTTCTAGTGGAAGGCCATGAGAGCAGAAGACCAGTAGATTGTAATTTTTCCTGAGAATTCTAGTCAAAATGTTTTTTTTTTTCTTTTCAAAGTCAAATAAGAAGTTTAAAACTCTACATCAGTGAACCCCAAGATTGTTGTGGCTCAACCTGAAAAAAGACAACAGGCCTCCCACCAAAACCATTTGCTATTTTGTATGCATGACAACTGAGCAAGCAGGAGTTGAAACAGATGGCTAAATGTAAGGAATAAATGTTCTAACATCCAGTTCCTGACACTCCTTATGGCAGCAGTACAAACGTCAACTTACCTTAACCAGCTAAGAAACCCGTCAGTTTATTTCAACAGTCTCCTCTTATAAAAATCGTTCAAATTATCATCCACAACACTATCCATTCAGGAAATCACAATACTGTCAGGAAGTGACAGTGAATGGGTAATCTGAACCGTAAAACCTTTAAGCAGTTTTTAAATCTCTACTATTTATTTTATAATTTTTATTGTTTGTATACAAGTTTTGTCTTAACAGGTAAATAACTGACAGTGTATAAAATGTGCTATATAAATACAGTAAAGTATATTTGATGGGGCTGTAAGGACTGAACAGATAAAAATGGTTAGGGTTAGGTTCGAACATATAGCTCTCCCTGACACTGAACCATATTGTAGAAATATGCAAAAGACTTGTAACCAACTGTACTTTTAAATTTGCCTGCTGGAGGGCCCTGTATAGTCTTTCTCTTGGGAACTAAAGGTTTTGTCTTCCTAACTCAACTGGACTGAGATATTCTGTGACAAATGCTGTCGCCCACAGTTAGCACTCACACACACTCCCACAAACCCTTCCATTAGACGGGCTCTTGGGACTATTACACTTCAGCAAGATATTTGTCTGCCAGGCAAAGCTTCTTGTGCATTCCATTAAGTTAAAATCAGAAGCATAATGATCAAAGATCAATTAAAAACAGCAATAATGGTCCATATTTCAAGGTCGACAAACAAGAAGTAGGGTGTGAGAGAAGAAGGGACTTAATGTATATTAATTACACAGAGATGTAAGCTAAAGACAGAATAGCAAAAAAAAAAAAAAAAAAAAAAATCTCTTTATCAGCAGTTCCAGCTCAAACCCGTGAGACTTCAGGTTACTCCTGCCAGCAAAAACATCTGCCAAATGAGAAGAGGCTGAAACATGACAAACTGGACTTGAGTTCCTACAGAAAAAAAAAAAATAATAAAAATGTGTTGAATTCAGCAGAGTCAGCTGTACAATAGTAGCGTACAGAACTGGGGTATGAAGGAAGCATTAATCTTCGTGACATGAGTGACCCATTGTCCCCAGAACCAGGAATCAAGATGCATTCGGTAGTTAATGGTAGAACGTGTTTATCAGAGGACATGCTGTACCTTTTAATGGTAAATATAGGTCGTTCGTATTATACTTTCCACTTTGTGTCATTATACTGAATGGATGCCATTCAGCCCTTTATTCACATCTATGCTGCTTTTCATAATAGATCATACTCCATTCCCATATGTTGAAGCAGGCAGAGGAAGTGAAAGTGTATAAGCTAATGTTGGGTAGTTCATACGTCAGGTATCCCTCAATGGTACTCTCACTCACTGAATTTACAACACACACCATTTAATCTAATCCTCTGAGTCCAGAAAAAGGTGCTTCCAATTACTGAATGTTTATCTAGAAAACAGAAGTCACTACAATATTGACTTGATCATTCATCTGTAGGCCTACAGATAATTATCAGCTTGGCAGCTTCCCTTCTTAAGCTTCAGGGATTTATCACAGCTTTCTGATGGTGCTTTACTTTTTAAATTTGTTTCTCATTGGTCTCGTTTTGTTTTGGGCAGTGGCAGAAAGATGTCAATTTCTAGTTTAAAGCTCTGTACATGACTTTTTTGGGGGGTCTGCAATGGTAATGCATGCAGATGCAGAATGCCACATCATTTGGCAAATACAATGGTGCAAAGCCAAAAACTGCTTTAATCCATTCTTCAAGCATGCTCAATTAGACAAATTGAATCGATATAACATTTTGACTTAAATGGTCCTAAATTTTCATTGATGACATATGTCAGCATTTCTCCAAGTGTATGGATAATCCACCACAGGCAGAAATATCTCATGTTAATTAACAGGTCTAGAAAACTTTGGAAAAGTATCAGTGTTAAATTAAGAACGTGTAAATCACATTGGGAAACTGGTTGGCAAAATGTGTTTTTAAGGAATTTACAGTAAGAAGTATTTCTCGAGTCTAAAGCACCATTGCAGCCAGATGGAAGCCCCTAGCTGGAGAAGAATGTAACTCTTGGAAAACAAGGTTCAGGCCCTGGATTTAGGCCTGTCCGCCCACCAATTCCTGAGCTGTTGTCATCTACCAGGCTGCTGACTACTGCAGCAGCTGACAGCATCTTATCAGCAGCTGCCAACTACAACGTGGGAATCTTATCAGCGGTAGCCAATTAGAACCAGGGGAGTAGCTGTGAGGAAATGTCAACAGCTCAGTGAACTTGGCAGGGCTCCTATCAGGCCACACCTCTTCATCCAGGCAGCTCTCTTTGAGTCTAGTGTCACAGTAATGACTGCCAGCGTAATGTTGTGACAAGAAAGACTGTAGGTTTAGTAAGGTTTCAAAAGAGCAATCCTCCCAGAAAGACTTCACGTTTCCTGAAAACAGAAATAATTAATGTGTTTTTGACAGCTGATAAAAACTGGAAACCAACAAAATCTCCCTCATTATCACATTGGCCTCAGCTGGGTGTGTGTTCAGGCTGAATAAGTTAGTTACACAAGATATGAAAAACCAAATCCAAGATAACTTAGAAGTGTGAAACAAAACGTTTTTGATTTCTCAGAGTGATTACTATTTCTCAGAGATAGATTACCTTCTCTGTTTCACAGCTCCTTGAGATGGATGGCTATGATGGATTAGTTCCACCTAAAAACATCTGTTCACCAATCTCCACCGAGAAATCAATGGCACGCCTCAGCTTTTCCACAGCTGACCGAAGACCCATTAAAAGAACAAATACAGTGTTTTTGTCCATTTATGCCAAACTTGTCAGATTTTTTTTCTTGTCTTCTTTTCTTAATGACACCTGCAGGATTAGTATCTCCTAGTCATCATAACTTACAGCTCGATTGATGAGTCCTTCCGGAGGGTCCAGACTGGCATCTTAAAATGTTTTGTTCTGTTCAGCTACCACTTAAAAATCCAAAAGCATTTTGCTTACCATGATATGGTACAGAAATAGGGTAACAAAGTATTTTGTTGTTTGCAATTGTAATTTTTTTTCTCATTTTTGTTTGAAAATGAAATAAAATAAAAGGAAAAATCTTGATGTTCCACTTGCAAATACTGTTGCACGCTATTGTTCATTTGCATGAAAAAAAAAAAATAAAAAATCTACCTTTAACATAATAAGTATTATGCCAATTTGATTGGCATAATACTTATTAATACTTACTTAAAGCTCTGTTATCAATGAAAATGCTTTTCCTGCCACCCACACCCACACCCACACACCCACACACACACACACACAAGATAGTGCCCTCCATTAGAGCCATGGAGCACTGAATGAATCATGGTCTGGTGCTTTCTCTAGTTAGGCTTTCAAGAGTGGAGGTCACTGCCGTTATTTCAGTGCTCCATCATTCCTCTAATGGTCGGTCCACTAGAGGCATGAGCGATACCTGCTGTGGCACCAACACAGAGCTTGCGGAATGCCAAATCATCAGATTATAAATCTTTCTTTCGACTTGCTTGAAAAAGTGATAAAATCAAAGGCCGCTCAACATCTTTGGTCATGCATCTCTGTCCATATGCTGACTGAGTCACTGACTCATAGATTTATTTATTTATAAAGCTAAGCTGGGCAGGCTTCCATCTGTTTCCAGCGTTCTCCGACTTCATCTTGTAATCGTTAAGATAAAAAAAAATTATCTGCTGTCAGTACCTACTGTCTACAGAAATCCACCAACCTAAGAGCACGATTTTCAATTCTTGTGAAGGGAATTGAAAATCATGTTATCTGACTTATTTGTGAATTGACTCTCTTTTTGTCTTATTTTAGTAGGTGTTGGTTTGTTGTGCCTAAACCTTACCTGGTGTTCAGTAAATCTTGAATAATATTTACTTTCTTCTTTATATAAGTGATTAAAAAAGACAAAAGAATGGACATAAAAGAATAGTACATTTCCTGTTAAAATGACCAACAGTTGTTTTGGTGAACACACAAGCTTGTTTTGTCCAACAAACAGTAAAAAAAAAAAAAAAAAAAAGAAAGAAAGAAAGAAAGAAGAATGTGCTCATTATCTGCTCATGTGACAGGTATCGACCATGCCAGTTTATAGCACAGCAGGTATGACAAATGTATAGCAGTCTGGCCATAGAGGTAAGGATAAATGCCTTTGTCACAGAAGTAGAAGAAACGGAGAGTAAAGTTGTCAAAAAGAAAACTTTGGTGTATTTCCAGTGGTTCTGATAAATGTCTCTAACATTGGTCTGTTTAACGCCATTCAATGCAACAGTGCATAGCAGACACCTGAAAAAGCCATCAACATAGAAGGGGGAAAGAATCTGATAACACATAACAAAAAAAAGTCCTACCACTGTATAGCCAGCCTCTGTAAAATAACGTATGACAACAGCACTTCAAAAACAGACTAGTTTTCCTGTACAGTCAGGCATATGTATTGCAAAAACTGCTGTGATGAACAAGAAATCACAGCCACAATATATCACCAACATGATCCATTTGGGTCTCATCATTTATGCCAGTCTAGCGTCTGTAACTAGTGTGTCACTACTAACTTCACCATAATTCCACTTCATGTCAAAATCAATCTGCAATAATCTGGATGCACTGACCACAGAAAATCTCAGTCCCATTTCAAGTTTGTATATCAGAGTTTATGCCTCAAGTGCCCAATTTGTGTACACAAAGTATAATGAGCTAAAGATGATCTTGTGAACTTGAAACACTTCATGATGGGAACAACATCCTCTCACACACAATAACTAGGAGAGGGAGGGAGATACTGAACAAAAGAAAGGTACAAGTAGCAGCTAGATCCAGAGCAATGTAAGGCATTGTTACAGAAGGGGCTTTGCTCAGCATATAATTAGACTTTGGCAGTCAGACTACATCTGTCCTTCTTCCATGTCTTGGAGATTGAGTGAGAGAAACAGAGAAAAAGATAACGCAGAATTATAGTAGACTTTGCCCTAATCCATCAGACTTTTCACAAGGCAGACAAAAGGAGCCTGTATGATGTAATTTTGAGTTCGTCTTGGCAGCCATTGCTAGAGAGCAGTGAGTGCCCTTTAGAAAATGGCTTTGATTAAGAAAAGGTGCTTCTATGAATAAAGCAAGGGCAGGATCACTGCAGCAAAGAAGGTCATTAGTGAAAGAAATTCAAAGGAACTGAGAGGCAATGATGAAATATATAAAACAAATAATAGAAGAAGCAGTGATTTTATCAGTGAGGCACTAATTACCATACTATATTCAACACTGGAGCGTCATAGGAACAGAAAATATATCCGCGATTTCTTTACACTGAATTTTTGACACACACACACAAAAAAAAATGTACTCAATTTTTGACCGTGCGTGACGAAACAAGACATTTAAGGACATCAACATTCAAAGCTTCTGATAGGCTAATGGACATCATTTGAGCACCCTAACCCAAACACAAGGGCCTTTTCACACGACATCTTGGAAAAATCTAAAGAAATCAACTAAGACATCAGTAAAAGAACTGTGGACCTTAGAAAAGTCTGGCTGATCCTTGGGTATAATTTCCAGATGCCTGACGTTCATCTGTTCAAATAATAGTTACACAAGCATAAACACCATGGGAGCACACAGCTATCCTACCGCTCAGGAAGGAGACGGTTCTGCGTCCCAGAGATGATGTGAAAATGAACCCCAGAACAACTGTCAGAGATTGTGTACAGATGCTGACTGAAACTGGTAACCACCACAAAATGAGTTCTGTACCGACATGAGCTAAAGGGCCACTTAGCGCAGAGAAAGCCCCTGCTCCAAATCTGCCATAAAAAAGGCCGGATTACTGTCTGCAGCCGAACATGGGGACAAAGATTGTTATTTGTGGAGTCATGTCCTGTAGTCTGATGAAACAGAAATTAAACTATTTGGCATAATCATCAGTTATGTTTCGAGGAGAAAAGGTTAAACTTATGAGCCTCAGAACACCATCCCTACGGTGAAGCATGTGGGTGCGGCTGGTTTTCTGCCGAAGGCACTGATGCACTTCACAAAATAAATTAAATTATGTGGACATATTGAAGCAACATTTTAAGATATCAGCCAAAAAGTTAAAGCTTGGGAAAGGATGGGTCTTTGAAATAGAAAATGAACACCTCTAAATTAGTTGTAAAGCTGCTTAGGGACAACAAAGTGAATGTTTTGGAGTGGCCACCACAAAGCCCTCAATACTAGAGAAAATTTGTGGGTGGCACTGATAAGGTGCATGCAGGCACATAGGCCCACTAACTTGACTCAGTTAAACCCAGGCTGTCAGGAGGAAAGGCCCAAAATGCCAGCAAGATCTTGTTTATAAAAAAAAAAAAAAAAAAAAAAAAAAAAAAAACAACTCATGAAAGACTACCCCAAAAGGGTTCAAAATCACGGTGTATAAATAAAGTTATGCTTGCTTAGGAGCAGCATGTGTTTCTTCAGAGGAGGTCAGCCACAGCAGAGTTCACCCATGATGTTTAGGGATTTCGGGCCCTGTTGGTACTGCCTGTCATATTGCAATCCCACTTTATGTGTCATCACTCTGATGTTTGATGTTTTGCAACCCAGTGTGGCATTCAGATTGACTAATGCATTGTCACCCAGAAATACTCCCTTTGTTGGTGTGTAAATGGGTATGAAGCATTATCCACCAAGTATATCTCCTGAAGCCAATTAGCTGCAGGGATAAAACATCACATAGGTTTCCTTTTCAAAACCTCAGAGTGAACTATGTGCCATTTACTGAAACGAAGACACATGACCAAGTGAAAAGTGGGTCAGCTGCCCTCACATCCAGAGATGAGACAGTTGTTCTGTTTATTGTTTAGACTGCTTAATCTCCCCTTTCATTGGTGCATATGACTTCCATCTCCACAGCGAACAATCTGTGGCAGTCACCACTCACAGGATCTCTCTCCTGTGCTAATAGCAGCTAAAGTTACTTAGGTATTAGCTGACAATCTCCCTGCTGACAGCCAATTTCATCACCAAGCAGCTCTGGCCAGTTCATAACATATGATCATAAAGACGACACATGGAGCTACTGAATATAAGAAACGGTAAAGTATTTCTTATTCTGAAGAATCTATTTGACCCTAATCAGTCCTACCACTGAACGAGCCCATATGTGGGAGAACAGCATGATTAAGTGCACATGTATTGTGATAAATTGTGGCCTCATTTCCATCCCATTCATGGAATCAATCCATTTAGCTCATGGCTTTGTTGTTAGTTTGCTGTTGTAGATGAAGCTCTATGGGGCAACATTATTTCTGGTGTTTTTTAGTTGCAAAATAGCATCATGTGAACTGTCACTTCCTTCTGGATTGGGGAAGAGAGACATGTATATCTGGGTGCAGATTAAAGTGTTCCACGTCTCAACGGAACTGGAAGACACAATGACAAGCCAAAATGGATCAGCAAAATAAAACCCGACATGGTTGCACTAGCCCTGTAATTTACCCCTCCCCCACTTTCCTTTTTCTATATTTAGAATATAGTGTTTCAATAGTGTGCATCCACTCATCCATTACAGTGCAATTCTGTAATATGAACTAGGATGCCTCATCCACTAATGATCTTTTCTGGACTGATACGTGTGCAGTGGACTCTAAGAGTAATGTGAAATGAGGTTGTTGGAAAGAGCGGCAGGATGATGAAGAAGAGAGACAGAGGAGATGTTCAGCAGTTTTTTTCAGGAAGTGAGAGGCAGCTGGTGTGGATCAGTTAACCCGGCTGGAGGCTCAGAGAGAAGACGGAGAGAAAACAGAGAGATGGGGGGTGTGCAGGGAGCGAGAGGTGTTGATAGAAGAGGAGAGGTATCACAGGGTCACTGATGAAAATGTATAGTACTGGATAAAACTGGAGGAGATATTGGGGTAAGTGATGTGAGGAAGAACAGATGATGAAAAGGAAAAAAGAAGAGGTGAGGGGGCCATGGAGAGGTACTCTACTTTGGTTATTTTCTTGTTGCAAAATATTTTTTATCTCCAATAAGAGTAATGGGAGGAACTATAATATTTTCCTTTTGGGAACTCACCAAGATAAAGAAAATATTTGCATCCCACCCACCTTTCTTCTTGACCAGAAACATGTTTGGTGAGGTTGCATTGACTTTGATCCGTGGCCCCCAAGATCGATGCAATCTATCCTTGAGTCCAAAAGAATATTTGTGCCAAATGTATTGAAACTCCTGCTCTGATATATGAAGTTAACAAAAAGGCAGCCACAACTATGAACTCTGACAACCAAAGTTCCAATTCATCCTTTAATCCAAATAAATGTCAGTACCAAATGTAATAGTAGTGAAAAGTTGAAGAGAACCTGATGAATAGACAGACATCATGAAAACATGATGCCTCCAGCCCTGGCTGTGGCCGGCACAGAGGCTTCATGCGTTTTTAAAACGTAACACACTGAGTTTGTCAAAACAAAATATACACTCATTCATAGAAGAAACAAAAGTTGTTCAGCTAGACAATATAAATAATTTGCAATGTATTCCGACCTGAGTGAGCGGCTATTCATTGGTGTTTATTGGCAGAATCTGACATTTACTGGTGGCTTGATGAAAAACACTGTTGCTAAAAACCCTCAGTAGTCTTTACATATGTAATTGTAGCCACTGAGCCTTTAAATCTCGGGCGTGCGCTTTTGGTCAGATAACATGCCCTCAACAAGAAGAAATGGCACAGTTTATTTTAAAGTGAGGAAGGAATGTAGCGGGTTAGAGGACGGAGATACAGATATTTGATCTTATCCTTGAGGCCGGAGGATGAAGAGAAAAACCTGTGTCATGGGCAGATTGTCACCTTTATTCAACAACAACAATGTGAGGGAGATAAGTTATGAGAATGGGGCCATGTGTCCTGATTTGCTTTAATCAAGCAGAAAACTATACATCAGGTGGAGATGTTCAATTGGTTTTTAGAACCTATTTCAAGCCCAAGCCTTGCTTGAGGCTTAAACATTAACATTAACAACTTTAGGGTGAGTTAGCAGACAGAGCAGAGTGCCTTCTGGCACTGTGAATAATTTAAACGTCACATGTTTCTAGTCTTCGTAAGACAGGCTGAAGTGGTACTAAATCCCTGGCCACTGCAGTACACACTAGAATGACAGGGAGCAAGAGAATAAGATATAAAATAATGGTGGTATCAAATGGGAAATGGGATTGCGGGTGAACTCTGATTTAATTTCCTTGTTTGATTACTTGCTCATGTGTTGAAACAATGAGGATCTTATATTTCCCGTATGCTCTGGATCAAAGACAGTCTGGTAGGATTTGAACTGCTGTATCGAGCCCTCAGAAAACACTCTTAATACTCCTACTCCTATGTAAGCAAGCACACGCTGTCCATATAGGAATTGCATAGTTTTCATCTCTCCCAGAGCAGCAGTAGAGACAAGTGGACTCTTATGTTCTGACTGAAGCAGAGGAGTCCCAGATGAATACGGAAAGGCAGGTCCCTCAGCAGCTTGTCATGCATTTCAATCACAATTCTCTGTTAGACCAAAAAGACAAACACATGCAGTGATGCAGGGGAACGCAGCCAATCCTTCCAAACTAAATTCTTCACCAATCACTAAGACATTAACTTTTGTGAGCCTCCATACACTTCACATGCCGTTGTAATAACAATTTCATTTTTAACTACCATCTGTCATCCTGTCTCTCCCATCCATAAGCATCACTGTAATCTACTGTTGTCACTGTGTGGCCTCAGAATCACCAAGACTGACATCCAACTGTAGATCTCTCGTCTCAACACACAGGTCTCAGGACACTATACTTAGACCCCCCCCCTTTTCTGGGACAATGACACAGTCATATATCTCAACGGACTGCCATCTCTGACAGTTTAAGTAGCCCATTACATTATTTACCTTCTGACAGCTCTTTTCCTGCCAGCAGTGACTCAGTGACAAAACATTTTTCTATACTTGTGTGCATTACTTTCCAATGGGCAAAAAGGAGAAATGCTGTTACTTGTAATATAAAATGGTATATGGTACTTCTTCAAATGTGAACCCACATTCAGTTTACTGAAGTGCAGTCCCTTACTTGGATTTACTTGGGTTACCTCAGAAAACCCAATCTGAATGAAAACCATTCATCACAAGGTCTACATACACTCTCACAGGAGATCTTGTACTAACAAAATTGTTTCAGGAGTACAAACCTGGACCAAAGACAAAGTGAGGAATTTTTGTCACATGTCACCTGTAAAACTTGAATAGCTAACAAAACAAACAAACAAACAAAAAAAAAAAAAAACTGCGGTGTGTGCTCGACTATGTTGTCATTATAGCCAGGTTGACTGAGTTAAAAAGTACAGAAAAAGAGCAGGCTTTCACAACTGAAACTTTTTCTTTTATTTCTGTTTTCATGTCAAAACGACTCAACCAATGAGAATTTCCGAGTGTGTGATTTCCTATTACTTCCCTACTTTTAGAGGCAAAACAGAACAAACAACATTGTTGAGAAGACAATTTTTGATTTACTCACCAGAAGTGGAAGAGATACATGCTTATTACTGTAAGTGAAGGTTGTGGTTGTAGACTGAAGGGTGGTTCTCTCCAAAATAGACGTTAACAGCGACAGACAAGAAACAGACAGACACATGCATTTCTGTTTGCACCAAAATGGTTGGTAAAGGAGTTCACTTCAGGGCAGATGTAGCAAACTTGTAAATTTTGGGCTTTGAGGAGACTCAATTGGCCAATGAAAAATTCAGTGTCACTGAAAAATAGAAAATAGAACAATTTGCACTTTAAGATCAAGATTGAATTGAGAATTGCTCCAAACTCCAGCACAAATATTTATAGCATACACAAAGCTCTCAGAAGTTTACTTCTTTAATGAAAAATCTGTCCTGGTGACATCTGATGGTTGGGCCATCAAGGTGAAGTTTACATTTTCTCACAGTAAAAATATACGAAGTAAAAATCCATAGACTAACTGCAGAGCTTTAGAATAGACACTGGACCCATGATGGAAAACCAGAATATTTAATCATCTTAAAGATTTGTTTTCCAAACAGCTTTTAATCCGTAATGAGGCATGCAGCACGTTTGAGTGTGAAATGCTGAACGCAAACAAAACTCAGTTTATTTTTACTGAATGCTCTACAGGGTACCTTTAAATATTTTCATTCCCATTACCATACTTTGAGAGGCCTGAAATAAACCTTTACTGCAACACGTCATGACATTCCATTGAGAAATACTGTCTTTCCCAACCAACACAACATGCATCCTTATTTCCTCTTTGCTCAATGACATTAACCTTTCTCCTGGAGAATCAATAGCATTTTATTTTAACACTTAGGTCCCACTAAAGGTTAATACAAGAGGGATTGGATTGGTGAGAGTTCAACTCTTTTATTTGCTGAAACTACGGCTGTGACCTGGCCTTTGCAATAAAAAATAATCAATTTCATTTTCATGCACAAAAAAACAGAAGGGTAGGGCAATTTATTACATCCTACCATTGAAAATGCTGCAGAAGAATCCATACACAAGGCTTTAGGTTTGAAAAAATGCTTGTTTTCTGATCACTTCTGATCAATTTTTTTTTCCAGTCAACCAATCTTGTTACAAGGGTATTTGAAACCCATTTAGCCAAAGGCCAAGCGTTCTGCTTCAAAGAGTTATTTCACATAAATAAAGTTATTTCCACTCAAACGTTTCAAGTTGAAGCTGTTTATATGGTTTAAGTGTGATCAGGTCTTTATATATATATATATATATATATATATATATATATATATATATATATATATATATATATATATATATATATATAATATAAATAAAATAAATAAATAATAAATAAATAAAATAACTTTTATTAATTGACGTCAGCCTGGAATATTAAATATATAAATATTAAAAATTTCCTTGTATGCAATAAATTGTATTACGTTGATGGTTATTTTCCAATAAGTGATTTATTTGGGATAGCTTTTGAACAGTATTGTATTTCTACTTTATAAATCGCATATAACTCCCCGCAATGGATAAGTGGTTGAAGATGAATGAATGAGTCACAGTTTAACTGTTTTTAACCACTTTACAAATAATGATTGTTGTGTAGGCATTTGAGTAACAGGCACAAGAAAATTAAATGCAGCTTGTGCAGGTTCTGCAAAAAAGGCATTTATATTCATTGTAAGAAGGGGAATCCTATTCCAGAGAAAAAAAAGGAAAAAGAAGAGGAGAGAATTAAAAAAAGAGCAGCATTTCAAAATCTCATTCTCTTCACTACCTGCAGTTTCAACACAGCAGGGCTTGAGGCAAAATGGCCATCTCTGGCAGCATTGGATACAACTGAGAGAAAAAAAAAAAAACAAAAAACACAGAATAAGGAAAATCCTTGCAGTGTGCCTGCTGCCCCGAAGCAACACTTAGTGTGGATAGTTAAGATGGTGGATATAAACACACACACACATAAAAAGATCCAAAAGCAAATATGAGGGTGCTGTTTAATGAGAATGTATTCACTATTTCAACATTCCTGAATTTTCCACAACATATTTTTTAGTTTATTTAGTAGAAAGAATCACAAAAACCTGGGAATTCGCAGCCAGGTGGGCTTGATTTCAAATGATTTAGATTTCTTGGGAGTCATTTTATAGTCACCTAAATAAACTTATCAAGATATTCATACTGAGTCCCAGTGTGAGGTGAGTGAGCTAGATGGACAGTTTCCATTTTGGAGCTACAGAGTGAACAGGATATGAATTAAAGCTCATTCTGTTTACCAAGTTACAGGAGGTGAAAGCTCTCAATAAAGTACCTTGCTGTTTGTTTGGTCTGCTGCAGGTCTGCGCTGAGTCTGAATTAACTTGGATTCCTCATGGGCCACATAAGACAGGCAGTTTGCTCTGTTGACTTCTCAAATTCTTATTCGATTAAAAAAGAAATTTTCAGTTTCTTATCATATTTAAGAAAAGTATATGTGCTTTGTTGCTTTGAATTATTGCACATGGTTATGAGGGTATAAAAGGCAATTATGACGACAAAAATATCTACCCATGAGACTGAATGAACAAAGATTTTAATGAGTTGGGGCTCCATTTTATGAACATAAAATGTGGTGAACTCTACGTTGTCCAGCTGGCCTGCTTGTGCGCTCACCTTCTGTGATCTGAGTGCTGAGAGTGAAAGCAAGAAAGTGATAGAAAGTCTCATTAATCACCCCTAGCACTGCACTCCAGTGGATTAAAGCAGAAAGGGGAATTTTTAAACACATGATATGTTGGCCTGACATCAGCTCTCAGACTAAAGAAAAGAAAACAGAAATGAATCAATTCATTTCTATCAGTGCAAAGGGACATGACACTTCCACAGAGTCACAGTGTTTCATTAAGTCCTCTGACTCTGTCTCTGCCCTCTGAGCCATTACCTGATACTCATGTCAGCAAAGGATAGTTTTCGTCACTTAAAACTGCTGCTTCTCATGTGTGTTGAAAGTGAAACATTGTGACCCATACACACCATATTAATGTCACAAATTTGGTACAGCTTTCAACATTTGAACCTACTCTTCCCATTACACCTCCACAGAGTCATGGCGCTTCACCTAACATCTTATTTGTTTGACAATCATCTGTGATGCATTATCAAATTATAGCTCAATATCGTCATTGAATTAAAATGAAATGAAAGTTTATTGAAATGTGAACTCATCCATGTGAAGATGTGAATTAAAGATGAATAGTCAATTAGGGCTGTGTTAATGTAGAATATTAATCCAGTCCAATTAGAATCATCAAAAAAAGTAGAGAACATGGGACAAAACTTCTCAGTCTTATGGGCCCTCTTCTTTCTATTACAAACAGAGCAATTAATTAATCAGTACAATTTAGATTTTTAAATTATGAGGACATTCCTTCATTTGATACATTACCAGGCAATCCATAATTAAGTGAAATTATTGTTTAATTACACTTCACTCACACATAAACTCACATGCACACAGAAACTAATTCTTCTATGCCTCCCTCTCTGTGTGAAAGGTCAGTGTGTGTGTGTGTGTGTGTATGTGTGTGTGTGTGTGTGTGTGTGTGTGTGTGTGTGTTTTAGAGCGGGAAAGCTGAAGGTGTGTTGCAGTTGTGACTGGCAGGTGGTGCTGGCATAGTAACAGACAGTCAGACACACAATCTCAGAAGAGCAGTTTGCTGCTGCAGCTGCCTGACCTACCAACAGGCCAGACAACCAGAGCTGCAGGACATGGCAAGCTAATCGAAAACAACAAAGAGTAAACTGAGCCACATTTTCTTTCCACACCTGTATCAAATAATAGGATTATGCAACAATTCCCATCACAGCCATTTGATGTTGGTGGAGGAAAAGGAAGAGGAATCTCAAGGTAAGAAAGCTAGCTCTTCTCGCAAAACTCTCCAGAGTGATGGAGGCTATTCTGTTTTTGAAGTTACAGACACCTGCATTTAGAGTTTGACATGGCTGAGGGCAAAAATGTGAGGATTTTAAATCATGCAGTAATCCTGTGCCAATGGCAAAACGCTAACAAAGTAACAAAGTTGTACGTACCTGGAGGCAGGATGGTTCGCTTCCTCTTCTTGCTGTTCTCGGCTGTGGTTTCTAGAGGAGGACACTCTGACACCAGTGGCCCGTTGGAACTGGTGAACTGCAGAGGATCGTTGTTGGTTGCTGGATCAAAGGGCAAAGCGTTGAGTCCTTGAAGACACAGAAAGTCACATTGCAGTGAATTAAACACCAGCTCCTGACCAAAGGAGAAAGTACTGTCACATACAAGAGGAGGATACATTACACTGAGCTTTTGGTGTTAGCATCATCATGACACAGATCACCGTATTAAGACCTTTCATTCATATTAAGAAGTGTGGCACTGGTGGAAGTAAATTCAATCAACAATCAGAATGCAGCATATTCAAGTAGATCTACAGAAATAAATATCCTCATAGCTCTGAAAATAAATATCATTCTCAAATTAAAGCCCCTCAACTCTCTTTTGGTCACTTTTCTGACCAATTCAAAGACAACACTGAATACCAGCAGTATTCAAAGACATGGACAACTCTAAGAAGCACCGAACGAAAAAATAAATCTACAATGCCAAAACTGGTCAAACATCATCAATTGATTAAGACCATGATATGATCAAAAGTTCCAACATAGATGGTAGTTTATTTTCTCAAAGAAAATGTCTTTTTTTGATATGGAGTGAAATTAAAACCAAAAATGTTTAGTCAATTAACTAATTACTTGACAGGCAGTGCAGTAGTAACATAATTGATTCCTTAAGTAAAAAGAACCAAACCTTTATCTTGTGAAATGTGAGGATTTTCCTCCACTTTTCCCTGTTTTCTCCCCCAAACTTTTTGTTTTTAATCAAGTTATGAAGTCAACTTGCCAACTGATTAGCTAAAAACAAACTACTTGGAAATGCCATCTTGTGCTCTAGGAATTGTGGCTCACGACTTTCTCAGGAACCCAAGATAAAAATTGTCTGCCCTAATACAGAGTTAGGAAACAATAACAGATACCTGGGGCTGGATGTAAGAATTATACTTCTGTATAAATATTTTGAGCACACAGACAAACCAACCGATAAACTGTCTTTCTCTTCCAGTCAAGGTCAATTTTGAAACACCTCTTACTTTGATTTAGAACACTTTTCACAAGTCATTTCTATATTTCAAGAAAAATCCAGCTCAGGTAGTCTGTAAAATGAGACAGCTCGGTGGAGACAAGGTTTCCTTCAGTTTTTCTACTTTCCTCACTGTTATCGTACAAAAACAAATCAACAGTCATATCACGACCGCAGGGCAAAAACAACAGTTACAGCCACAAGAGATGAAAACTAAAATAATGTGGAGATTGCCTTGGCATCCAAATAAACAGTAAAAACTTAACTTGTGTTTTCTGCTTAATGTAGCAGCTATTCTGTGCTCTTCGGGTGATGTCTGTTTAGAATTCAGAGTCCTGGAGAGATGGTCTATGTACCTGAAAAACTTATGGCATTTCTTAGTGCTGAGATTTGTTTTTGCCTCCATGGCTCAACAGATCAGACGGCCTTCATTGCAGTGGCTTACCGAGGTCTGAGGTCTGATCAGTTGGTATTAAACTCGGACCATGCTCTAAATAACAACATCATTCCTTAGAATTACAACAGTGAAACTGTTTTTCTTTACAAAGAGCAACACAATATTGTCGCAGCAATAAAATCTGCACTGTGGACTATTACATTTTTTTACACTACTGACAGGTTTTGTGCTTTATCTTCACTACCTCATCCACATACACTCTACTGTATTACACTGTTTAACAGTTTTGAACCTCATAGTTGTATTTTTGCATTTTTTTTATATTTAAAGTCACTTTATTACGTAATGTCACTTTATCATTATCACCACCACTTTTTATTCTTGTTCTATTGTTGTACTTCTATATCTATGGTTGCTGCTGTAACGATCAAATTTCCCATACGCGAGATAAATAAAGTCCTAACTTATCTTATCTTAACATCATGACTCTGTAGTTCTGGGGGAATACTTTGATTAAGTTGCACACTGCTATATTTTCAAGTTTCCACATAAAAACGGATAGAATCAGATTACAGATTTTTTTGTCAACTTAGTCTTCACTTTGAATGAATTCAGTCAACCAATACCAAGATGGATCAAAAAGTTACCAGAGACGGACAATTCAGACATTCAGATAAGAAAGAAAAAGAAAGATAAGAAATGTTTTGCTGAGTGACAATACTTGTTAGTGCGCAAAACTTCTTCAGACAAAAACACTCACTGACTTTCTGCATCTACAAAATGATAGCAAACTGTCACGGGGCAGTGGTAAAGGTCACAATCCAGACAACACACCCTGAGAGTTAGGGCCTTGAGATACATTAAAGTTTTGTTTGGAACATTTTCTGGATTCAAGGAAGGGGTGAGGCAATCGCCGGAGTCAGTCTCCGTCATTTAAGTCAATTCCCACTCAGCATCCATCTGTCACACTTTTTTTATGGTTAACATCAATATTGTAGAGTGTTAACTGAGCCCATTACTTTGCCAGCATCACCAACAAACAGCTACAGATTATATTTAAACTGGCAACATCCAAGTCATGGAAGGCATGTGAGCTCCTGTGAAGAATGGCCAAGAGAGACCTTGGAAAGAGTGAAGCAGCTGACAGAGAAATACCACCTAACCTCACCAGACACTATGTTGTTCCAGTTCAAGATCAGAGAATAAAAGAAATATAATCTTTCCTCATAATGTTGGTTTTACCCAAACATTTTCTCAAATTCTTCAGACATGTGGTGTAAAGGTGACGTGTGCAACACACAGAGGATGAATCAGGTTGGAAGAAATGTGTTATTTAAAACTTAAATGGAACTGTGTGACTAACTGCATCCAGTGTGGTTTTTACCTCATCTGGATCTTGCTGTATGGCATCACAACACTATAAAAAGTTCTGAGGATGCAGCTTTCATGAAACAGCTTCTGACTGTTGGTTATTTTATCTCACACCAGAAGCATATTTCTCTGGGTTTTAATTCAGAAACAGTTGTCAGTGTTCAACACCAGTAATCAAACAGTTATGGAGCACTGTAGAAATATACGTTGATTCAAAAGTGAAGAGTGGGAACAGAGCGTAGAAGTGAAACCTGTAAGTGTGTATATATGCATGAGTGTAAACCTGTATTAGAAATGCTTTTGCTGGGTCATTGCTCCTGTCTGCGGGCTACTCATATGTCTGTGGGCTGATGGATGGTGTGTTTGAGTTTCAACATCTGGCCAGAGGGAGGGGGGATGTCAGTATCACTCCCTGAGGGAGGAAGAAAATGAATACCAGGAGGCTGGGTGGAGACAGGCGCAGGGTGTGGGCAGAGGGACTGCAGAGTAAAATTAACTTCATGCTCTGTGGAAATATCACGACTGAAATTGAACTGATCTTATTTCAAGGATACACTAACAACTGCCCCATTAATGATATGGTGAGCCAGGAAAACACAGGGCCATGAAAAGCACAACAAAACTCAATGGGTCATTAAAGCCCCATTTGGCTGCAAAGGTTGCAAACATAACTAGGACATCTGAAACATGTAGCTTGAGGGGCTGTCATGTCATCATTAAGACATAGCAATGAAATAATAACCAACTGACCAAATCCATGTGAGCTAGGTCAGGCTGGTTTGCCCTGTCACACACTCAGCCTGAGGATTTATGAAGCTAATGAAAATTGAAACCTTTCATGACCATTGAAAGGTTTAATATCGTCAGCAAACTAAGTAACAGGAAACCCTTAAAAACCAAAAAAAAACAAACAAACAAACAAACAAACAAACCTCCAGGGATACATGATGCCTCGTTTCACCACACAGAGAAACAGTGTAGAAAATCTCCTATAATACAGAAAAACCGTCTTGGTCGGTTAAACTAATTACAGAGAGCAAAGAATCAAGCTTTCTGCACAACAGAATCATGACATTTGAGCATCAGTAAGTTCACAATTTGCTTTAATAAATTCAAAGCACACTGATAGCTGCAGGGATCAAATCTACAATCTCCATGAACAGATCACCCACAAGCCACAGAGGAATGACTTTCTTTCAAATAAATATAATTCTCCCTGATATGCTCCAATCTAACTCCTATCAGCTAGTAAACTGTTGCAGTATACAAAGTGTAATGCAGATGAGGCGGAAATGCGCATCAGCAATACATTGTGAGAAAGTGCTGAATAGGGGAGAATGGCTACAGCAGGGCTCTGTTAATCAAAGATAACACTGAGAAACATATAGAGGCCATGTAGACTATGGCACATTCATTCATCTGAACAAGGCAAGAGGCCAGAGGGTGGCACACAACATTAACATATCCCCTGCCTCAGAACTAAATTTGCTTCTGACTAACCCACCACATTACTCAACCTGATCTGTCTGTCAACAAACTGCCTTTCAGGTCCACTGATTTGTATCATCAAACAAGCTAAATGGCTGAGCAAATTCACCAGGATTGAATCTAGATAAAGGTGTACAGGATCATCCTTTTATGCTAAAACAGTACCGACATCACAAGGAGGTGGGATTTTATGGAGGCCAAGAGATTATTCTCAAAGTTAAGAATGCTCATTAATTATTCATAATGTAAGATTTTTAATGCTTTGTTAGCTTTGTTAATAGCCAAATGTTGATGTTACAAATGTCCCTATTTCATATGATGTGAAAAATATAAGCACTAACACAAATAATATTCACAGCAAAGTGTCTGAACAAAGTTAGAAATTGCTCAAAATTTCCAAAGCAATATCCCATGACCAACACGAAGCCAAAGTTTTCTTGTTTTTAATTCATCACCATCATGCAGTGGAGCACCTTTCTTTCTTAAATTCAGGCGAATACGATCAAATAAAACACTGACATAAAAGATGTCAAGACTATAATCTTTCTGCCCAAAATTGTCACCTCAACTAATGCCACTCACAATTTCCCAAAGTCCAATATCAATGGAATTTGTTTGTTTTGCCAAGCCATAAATCTACCAGAAGACCAAAACATACTGAAGTATAATGACATAGAACAGATAGAAGCAGTAAACTCTCACATTTGAGCAGCATACTATGACACAATAAGAATGCAAATGTTATTGGTGAAATTTGGATGGGGTTGAAAAGGGCATAAATAATCTAATCTAATCACAAATTAAAATGAAAACAGGAGCAGTCACACTGTCCATTAGAACAATATTAATCCAGATTGCAAGTCCTGCTGAATTACCATCACTGCAGAGATAGCTGCTGTCTCTGCTAAACTCAGCGTCAGTCCTTCGTTCTTGGTCCTGGTGGCTTCAGCTGAAAAGTTTACATATAGGATCCCAATTTAGCCTTCAGTGACCTGAAAGGTTACCGATGAAGCCAAGTCACAAGACCTCCGTTAGGTCTCAATAAACCGTTTCAACACATATCAGTTCACCACAATAAAATGAGATACTGCTCTATTCATAGCCGGGAGCGTACATCAGAACAACAGGACATGCTTTGGCCCAGGGCGGTGGGCACAAGCTCTGAGCTTCCTAAAAAAAAGGTAGCTGACTTAAGTTATGAGTGGCCTCAGCAGATGTATAAACAAGGTGTCTGACTGACGTGGCTTAGCAATGAAGGGTGAGGCATGCCAAGCAGCTGCGGTATTCTCATGAGGTTATTAGCCAAGCTTTTCACTTACTATGTATTTATAGCAAAGACAAAGAGCTGTTAAAACAACAGGCAGTGTGTACAAGTGAAGGACCATTTTATGTGCAGCTGCAGGCTTTGCTCATTTAAAAAAAAAAAAACAACAACAATACAATTAACAGCTGAGAGTACTCTATGCTGTGGACCCTTGCACATTCCAAAAGGCAAAGAAAAACCTCAATAGTTTGTCAACCATGCAAGCTTTGGCTCCAACACAATCCACATAAATAACTATTGGCCACTTCAGTGTCCAAAAGGACAGAATGTGAGCTTTATCACAATGATGATGTTGTCATGTGCTTTCACTGACAAGCTCTCAAGTCCTGAGTGTTAATGAAAGCTTAACTTACGTTTCAATTTTCTTTATTGGTTCTTTGTGTTACATTCACAAAAGTTAATTGCTATTATAACACTCGAGGGGGCTTTGTGCACCATATTCTTTCTCATGAAACAAAACAGTTTTAATATTTAAAAAAAAAAAAAAAGAGGCAAAAGTTGACACCATCAAGTCTCACAGAAGAATGGTTTTGCTGAATACTGTGGTCCGTGATGCTACTTGTCTAACCTAACTATAGAAATCAAAGCAATTATGCAAACACACAAACACAGAAAATAAGAAAATAAAATGACTTTCATTTGGAAAATATCTCAGGATCCTGAATATACAGAGCCTTTAGGGTTTATTTTTGCCTTTAGTTTGGGTTTCACAAGTCAATAGTGCTTCATTAACATGAAATTTACATTTCAGAGATATTAGCAACTCTGTCAGCGCAGTGTTTCCTCTGGCACCTGGTTAAACTAATTTTTTTATTGCAATCATTTCTTTGAACCCCATAGATCAGCCCCATTATTTGGAGATGTAGCAGGTGTTATCAGTGAAGAAACTGGCAACAAAAAACAGCACTGGGATCACAGAGAAATGAGGCATAAGACAACACTGTTGAATATTCATCACCATTCACATTGCCAAAAAATATAAATCACAAAGATTATCACTTTAGAAGATCAAATTTAGTTGCAGGTACTCAGAAGAAATCTACAGTAACAAGGCGTTTCCCAAATTACACTTAGCATCTGCACGTCTGGTGAGTCAGTCATGGAGCAAGGACAAGAAAAACAACAAAAGCTTGTACAGTTGTAAATTAATGCTGTTTCAAAAGACAAAAAAAAAAAAAAAAAATATATATATATATATATATATATATATATATATATATATATATATATATATATATATATATGGCATGATAGCAGGTATGAAATACTGGCTCAAGTGTGATAATACATTTGAGCCAGTTAAGTACAGAAAATGGGATATTCTGCAATCTTTATGTAACACAAATCAGGGTTAATGTATGATAAGCATGACAAAAGAATTATGTGTTAGACTTGGAAGTTTGGTAAAGGTTAATATATTCCCTGATTTCGTGATGACATTTTAAACCATGCTAGTATTGAGCAACTCATTGTGTATTTACAAAATTCCCCTTCTCTGCATGTGGTATGAACCCTTCCAATGCATTGGCATATGGAGCCAGGGCATCTTGTGACACAAAGGGCAAAAGAAATGAGAACGGTTGCTAATGCTGACTTACGGATATTTGTTTTTTTTCTAACCTGAGATTGTGTTGGAAGCACAATCTCAAGTTAACATGGACATTGCGGAGCAGCAGTTCACCTTAATGATGCCATAACCATTCAAAAACGTCCCAGACGAGGGAAAAAAATAAAAATCTTCTCTGTCCTTCCTCCCAGCCTCAGGGACTTGGGAATTGAAGGTTAATTTATTTAAATCTCACATCCACTTATCTGTATTTCATTAAACTGACTAAGAATCTTTGGTTTGTAGTATAATCCGCTTTCCATTGTCAAAAGGCCCATGCCCTCCCTGTAATGGAGTGGGTAAATTTAAATAAATGTGTACAATGACACAATTGATGAATGAACATACTTTGTTGTTTTTGGTGTTGTGATTCTATCCTGCAGACACTGCGATGTCCAAAGAAAATTTCCCACTGGGGTAATAAAGCTGATCTTATTTACACACTTACACACAACACAGTGCCATGCTCGCGTACATATGCATGCACTAAGCCTTCTGAGAGCAATGCATTACCTGGGACTAATAATACTAGAAGCCACTCACATGGTAGGTAGCAATAAAGTGAAAGTATCGGTTCCCCCCAGGAGGACTGTTCTTTTATGCTGTTTACAGCCCCAGAATGTCTGAGCTCTGACCATCTGTCCCTTCCTTTGAAAGACAGGAGGCTTTAATGCATGCAGCGTGGGGTCAGATCAAGATATCAACAATTAGGCTGCAGTTCAGAGAATATCCTGGCCATGTGGGCCATCCATGTATCATTATTACAGCGTGGCATGCTTTATGGCTGGCACCAACATCGTTATACTAATGACTTTGGAAACACTGTCCCTGCCCTTAAATAGTTGCTGAGGCTATTTGCAGTCTGTTAGAAGAACATCCAGCCTATGTTGTTGTGGTATTGTGGCTAATGAGACTCGTGGCTCCAATGTATCTCAACAATGACACCTTGAAAGCTGCCAGTGTCTCCATGTGACCATTAATAACCTTGAACAGTCACCTGCAAATCTCAGTCCCAGACAAAACTGAACATCTATGAGTGGATTCACTGGAAAACTTCCGAGAATCTGCTCCAAATGCTGCAATGGAAAATTGGAAATGAAAAAGTGTTTTTTTTTTCCCCCTTGGTTGCACAAGCACTCTCTGGCTGACAAGTATTAATAAAAAAAAAAAAAACCCACTGAAATTGACCAAATAGAAGCCCTAAATCCTGCGACAGACACATTTTCAATAAAACATGGGTGCTCCTTGAAAGTTAGGCAAAGGTCATCCCTCCTACTCAAAGTGGGATTAGGCTGCAGGGGACTTCAGGTTTTTGTTTAGGGTGTAGATTAGTCGGGTACTTTATTAAGAATACCATGCTAAAGCTGGGTAAGCCTGGGCTGCCTTTGATTGTAAAACAATCTGGATTGATCTTGTTGTGGATTCCACTTGATGTTGGATACAGTCCTTCAAGATTATGGTCCATGTTATGCACATTCACACTGCCAGCCCTCTGTTCTGCTACATCCCGTAGGCTCTCCATTGGGTTTTTATTTTGTGACACGGTGCATTAAAGTGCCATAACACAAAGCACATGGTCAGGAACGATGTTCAAATAGGCAGTGGTATAGAAATGATGATTGGCATTAAAAAGCCCAAAGAATGCCAAGGAAATATTGTCCATACCATTACACCCAGAGTAGCAGCCTTGGCTGTTGAAACAAATTGAAGTTAGGTCCATGGATCCATGCTGTTGGTGCCAATTTCAAACACTACCATCTGCGCAGCTCAGCAGAAATTCAGATTCCTCATACCCGCCTGTTTTTTTCCCCAGTATTCAACTGTCCAATTTTGGTGAGCCTGGTCCAACTGAAGCTTAAGATTTCTCTTTTTGGCTGACAGGACAATACATCTTTTGCTTCTACTGCTAGGACCCATGTACTTTGATATTTTGCCTGTGGAGAAACTTTTCTATTTACCACAAAAAAAAAAAAAAAAAAAAAAAAAAGAGTGATAACGATAGTAAACACTTCAGACTGTTGTATGTAAAAAAAAAAAAAAAAAAAAAAAAAAAAATCACTTCAGATCATTTTAAACCAATCCATTTTACAACAATAGTCATGCCATGGTCAAAGATGATTTGGTCAAAATTGTCACCCATGCTGTGTTAATTTATACATTATACATTTGGGCTGTTACAATATTTGCATTAAGAAAAGCCATTTATTGTTCTCACCCATCTGCCTTTTTAAACATAAGCTGCTATTAACTATGCCTTTTTCTTCACACACTAATACTTTCCCTTTTACTTTGTTCTTCCCCCCGTCTCTCATTTTCTTGTCCTCAACTGCTCCATAATTTGCATCCGACCACCTATATTTTATCCCCATTAGGGAATGGACTGAAATAGACAAAACAGAAGATTTGCACAGAGCAGCTGTTATAAACAACAAGCTTTTAAAAGGTGCAAAATGTATCCTGCTGTAGCTGTCTGCACTTATAGTAAGACTTTAGAGTTTTAAGGTAATGCAAGTTTCACACCATATGAAAAATCTGGGGTATTATTTAAAATCTGATGAATAGTGATAAGTAATGAATCAGACATGGAAAGGCAGAATGCAGTGGGGAAACAAGTATTTGTCCTTTGCTCATTAATTAACTTCTCTAAGAACATTTAGCCAGAAGCGATTATGTCTATAATAATCCTCAATTGAATTCAATGGTAACTGGTTAGAGAAAAAAAATAAATGATGACTAATAAAAAAAAAAAAAAAAAAGGTGGTTTGAAATAAGATAAGATGGGGCTTTGCAGCTAGAAGTATGTCAACATTTTAAGTCATTACACTAAATTAATTCAGTCATTCTGGGGAAAGAATTTTCACAGCATCACAGATTTCTTTCGAAAACGTGTTCCAGTTTGGTTCTGAGAAACACACCCACAACCTGTGAGTTCACTTCAGACCATCCGAGAGGCTACACATCTTTTAATGGTAGGTAGATTAGACGCTTTATTCCCCTGTGTGTCAATTAATGCTTGTAAAAATTGTTCCTGAGTTGTTTGTATTGTTCATGTGTGCATGCAGTTTCTTCTCCCTCCCTACCTTCTCCTCTCTGAAAGATGGATTTAGTGGTACTGAATCACTATCCAGATGTATACGGCACCATGTGAACAGTACAAGCAAGATTTCAGTGCCCTAGATGCAACAGACCATTTTCAAAACATATTTCTTTGCCTTTGATGCTATTTTTGAGCTATAGCTGTTGAACGGGTCTGTAGAGAAGAATTACAAGATGTCAAATATTAATTCTCCCTGATTGGCCCAGCAGTCTGATGTTGACCTCAATCTAGTTATAATTAATTGCAAGGTCATTGAATAAAACACTTAATTTAAATAAACTCAACCACACCATTAGTTCGGTTCGGAAAAACAGAGTTCTTGAAATTATTTGCCACCCTTTCCAGTTCTACACGACTCAGTTAAGTTAATTAAGTAACAGACATACCCTTCTTCAGCATTTCCTATCTACACAACAAAGAAAAACTACAAACAATGAACTATTCCTGATGCCACTAAAAAAAATAAATGAATAAACATCAAATTTTAAGTAGGGTCACTGCCAATATATTGTAATCAGTCATTGGCCTTTCTGTTATAGTAAGTTCTCCACCAAGTCTTTGTCCTCTATGTATAACCATAATAACATTTGGAGGCATGAGTGGAAATAAAAAAATGTACTCACACATCAATGGTGCTAATGGACCCTGTGGCAGAAAATGTCAGCAGTCATTGTCGGAAGGCCCTTTGTTGCTTTGTGACTGTAAAGTGGTAACCACGGTGTTTGTAGAGAAAAGGGTTTTACTGTGCCAGAAGAAATTATTCAGTGAAGCAATAGAAAATTCTTCCTGTAATGACCAGGGAACCAGTCGCGGGGCGTCTATTCCAGAAGCTGCAACACTGAAATTTCAGGCACAAATAAAATGAAGCAGCTCAAGTGGGGTGCAACAGCACAAAACAAACATCTTCGTTTCACTTTGGGGATGCTGGGATCAGATAGAGTCTCAACAGGTTGCCCTCAGTCAAGTAAACACCCACTCAGGAACACAATGATTTATTTGATTTCTTCAAATTCCTTGAGTTTCCAATGATGCATGCTAAAGCTAAACTCTGACTCATTTAAAGAGAGAGTGACAAAGAATAGTGTGAATCATCTTTTTAAGTGCGACCCCTTGTGTGAACTTTACTAGCAAAGTATGTCAGTTAAGGAAGAATAGTAATACATTAAATTCTGCACAATTCAAAACAGATCTTAAAAAGATAAATGGGTTGTGTCAGGTATGATTCAGTACACTTGCATTACAATAATTTAAAAAATAAGAATTTGAGTGAAATCTCAAGCACAAAAGTTTATCTATATCATTTTCTTGGTCTGTCTCTCATGTCAGACATTTGACATTGATAGGGGACAATATTCATGGTGGGGACAATTCCAATTTCGGGAATCAGCCAGCCAAAGTGTTGGAACAGCAAATACTGCAATCACAATAAATAATAATAATAACAATAATAATAATAATAATAATAATAATAATAATTATTATTATTATTATTATTATTATTATTATTATTATTATTATTATTATAACAATAATAACAACAACAACATAAATTTTATTTATATGGCGGTCACCCAAGGTCGCCTTCCAACATGAGTACATGGTTGTTGGCATACATTTTAATCATGCTGTGATCTAGCAAGCAAAAATTTAAATATCACTGGATCAGTTTTTTCAATAGTGAGGACTTGTGCTTATCTGTTTTGTATTATTGAAAATTGAAAACCTGCATTTTGAACTGTTGGTTAGTCAAAATAAGTAATTTTAAAGATGCTGTGGTGTTTTTGACTTGATGCAAACAACATGATATATCATGAATACAAAAATTCTGTTAAATAAAAGTGCTTTCTCATACCCTATAACATTGGTTAAAATAATGTCATAAAAAATATCTGCAGGCATCTGCTCAAAAAACTGTCTTCCCAACCTTTACTTTGCAGAGTTTATCAAATGTTTCCTCTTCCTGCATCACTCCCTTGCCAACAAACAACAAAAAATAAACACATTTTGTGACTATGTCTTTCTGAAGAAGCCAAAAAACCCCTTTTGAAATATAAATCTTAAGTGGAGTTTCTAAAAGCTGGCTGTAAATAAATCAAGCTATTTAAGTGTTTAAATGACCTCTGCTGCCTCACAGCTTGTCAAAGCCAAGAGAAATGCAAGCAAAACAAAACAAGCAAATCCTATATTTCCTGGCGTTTGTGTCATTAATGGATCCAAATGAATTACACACTAAACAGCTAATACAACCTTAAGACAGAGTGTCAGCTTCGGGGAAAACCCTGCTACTTAATTTGGTCACTGCCAGAAAGACAGGCTGCTCACATTAGATTCAGTAACAATGAGTCTTGTGTCATGAGCCGCAGTGTCTCAAAACTGGAGGCTTTACAATACTTCCACTCTGCATTTCAGGCCAATATTGATTCAGTCTTGCAGTTTCCTTTAAACAGCTGTTATGGGCAGTTGCCCACATAAAAGTTGGGCTCTGTGCTCCCTTAGTGCCCAAACTTCACATTGGCTGGATGAATACACAAATCCTCAGCTAAATTCTTATTTATCTTCTCATTCTAAAGTCCATAGGCACAAATGTAGCACGTCAGCTTTCAGTGTTTAGATAACCATCTGTAGGCCTTCTTTTACATTCATATATACATTCTTTCGCAGGTGACAAGTTTCAATAATTTGACAAAAGGAAACAATGCTATTGTAATAATATCTTGTACAATATTCCTGAGTGTTCCTGATGGATGGTACAGAAAAAGGGCAGGAAACAACCTTTGCTGGCAGTAAATGGCCTGGCAATGGAAGCAATCAGGACAAAGGCAATTAGCCAGTTCATAGATCACACTTATCCAGCTATAGAGGAGGCATCCAAGGCCAGCAGAGGCCATTCAACCAGCATAATGAACAAAGAGTCCAGCTTCCATTTGAGCATATCCATTAAGAGATCAAAGACATTGAGCCAAATGCTATGCTGAAAACAAGATTCCCCCTAGCTGAAATGTTAACAGTGCAGCACTTCCTTAATTTCATTTCATGTTTTATCCACAGCTATAGTCCTGTAAACTATTTTTGCTATTTTGTTAGCTTTTGATTAGATTAAGGAAAAATATTATCAACGAGTAGGGAAAAACCATGGGATGTCGAGAGAATTATCTGTTATTCACCTGTGTTGGTGAAGAGGTAAGGTAAAGTTGGAGCCAAGTGCTTTAAGGAGAGGCTGCAGTTCAGAAGCTGTCTCCTACATCTCAATTCTTAAAGCTCCCCACAAGCACAAGAACGGAAGTCATCTGCGTTTTTCATATTGTGACTCCAACACATCTATAGACCATTGAATTCGTACATATATTAGAAGACACAATGTGTTTCTCTGACTACAGCTGACAGTTATCCAGAATAATACCTGCCCTGTACAGAATGCATCATCACTGAAATAATAGGTGATTCAGTAATTTCAGTCTCCCTCTCAATCAATTTCAATCTCCTTCTCAATCAATACAGCACTTGTCTAACAGAAGACATTGTTGCCAGGCACACTGTACAGCCTGCTTTTTTCCATAAAACTCACGTCTTAAGTTCTTTGTGTAACTCATGAATTATACATCGTTTACACCAAGATGCACCCTCGTATCTGGCAGCTATAATAATGCCCCATCATTGCATGCTTTATGGGGGGAATTAAATGACGCTTCAATGTGCCTTTGAGATTTTTTGTATCACCAAATGCCACTAGTGTTTCTTTGCAATCAAACTGCAGCCAGACATTCCTCTGCTCCCGATGTAGATAAGTAGGTCACAAAACAGCACTTCCACTGCCACTACCAAAATACTACTACTGATAACAATAATAATAACAACAACACGAACTGATCAGTCAATACAAAATTTGTAGAGATTCACTGTTAGATTTCACTATAACTAAGGGTTAGTTTATTGTAAGTTGCCAGTTGAAGTGGCCACGATATACTCATTCATCACACAGTTAATCGGCATGGTTTCATATTGTTCACCAATATTAATGATTTTTTTCTCTAGGCCAATGCATTTCCTCAGGCATGTGAAACAGGTGGAATAGCCTAAAACAAAGCTGGGATCTGGATGTCAGGACTACATTACTACAAATGGATTTTAGGAGATAGACAAAATAATCCACTGATGCACTGGTGATTTGTGGAAGAATTACAGACAGATTAACAAAGTTTGGCATGTCGCCTAAGATCCACAGCAACTTTTACAGCATTGTCGAGAGCATATTGACCAGCTGCATCAGCGAGTGGTATGGCAGCTCTACCGCCATGGACCGCAGACGCCTGCAGAGAGTAGTAAGGACTGTTGAAAGGATCACCAGGACTCCACTGCCTTCTCTGCAGAGTCCACAGGAGAGCTGCCTCCATCCTCAAGGACCCCACCCACCCCCAGCATGGACTGTTCACACTTCTGTCCTCAGGCCGGAGGTACAGAAGTGTGAAATGTAGGACTAGCAGACTAAAGAACTCTTTCTTTCCCACTGCAATCAGACTCCTAAACAAGAGTTAATAATTGAATCAACTACCTCAAGTAACAGTCAGGGAACTATTCACACTGCACACTTTCTGTTACACACAGAGCTGATAGTTTATATGCCAGCTTGTTCGACAGTATTTTATCTATTTCTATTGCCGTTTTTGAGATTGTCCTATTTTTTAAATTCTATTCATCTATTTTCTATATAGCTGTGCATTCATTGTGGACAGCAAAAGAGAATTTCATTGTACAGGGAAATGTGTTTCTTTACTGTACATATGACAAACATTTTGAATCTTGAAGACTTTTCATTAAATCAAACCCGCCTTACTCGAACATGGTCAGACCTCTAAATACTTTGAAGCCCTCTGGTACCCAGCCTGTCCCGGAGCAATGGATGAACAGTTTGTGCTATTCCTGGATTATGGACCACAACAGAACCATAATCCTCACTCTACTACAAGACCCAGTTGCATACCATTGGTCTGAATACCTCAGGGGACTATAGTCTCATCACTGATAAACGATACCACATGTCGTGATGCCACTTCATGTCTGGAACATGGATAGTGAAGCATTAGGAAAGTAAGCTCTAACCTCTATGGATGATAAGCAGTGAGCTCTGTAAATGTTCAAAAATTAAATGAGCATTTCACTGTTTTTTTTTTTTTTTTTCCTTCACAGGAAAGACATAATTGGCATCTCACGATTTAAAGAACAATCAATAGTTCTGACACCAAACCCAATATGTTTTAAGTCACGTATAAACGAAAAATTATTAAAAACAAACAAACAAAAAAAAAGGATTTTCATCAGATAAACTATCACTGTTAGAGAAGAACCTCTCAACTTTAATAATATGTAAATTATTGGCTGTATTATTTTGGCCAGCCTCCAGAAGAGTTATTACAGTCAATGCAAATCAATGTGATATTGAATTATAGAATTTTATCACACCAGCAACCTTTGTGTCATTTTATTACTGTTATAAACTGTAGTCACCTGTCACCATTGCAGCACAGACTGTGTGGTATGAGGTAGCTTGCACAGTGCTATCTTGAAGAGGGAAATAGAGTTTGGTATTTGACCTGGATCAAATGCTTATTTGAAACAGATTTTTCGTCCTTTTGGAATTGACACAATATTGACTCAGAAAAAGCCAATTTTCATTCTTTTTCTCAAATTCAGACTAAACTTTCTATAGGGTAAATATTGCACTCTGAGGGCTTCAATACTCAAGCCATCACATATTTTCAGTCAGTAAACTTTCAAGTAACAGTTAAGGTTTAATTTCACCTCAACGTCAACTAACCAGCTTTTCAGGAGCCTTTGATTATATCGCATGATTGTTACTAGCAAATAGGATGGCTAGTTGTCTTTGAATTATAGAATGGTCTGATGTAAACCTGAAGACCATTTTAAAACATCTGCAGGTCACCAACATGCAAACTGCATCTGGTACTGAAGATCCTTTGATAAGATCAAAGCATTTGGATATTTGACAGTGACAAATTCCCACACATTAGGAGATGCTCCAACTGTATCTGCTGCCCAGCAGAGTAATTCAAAAGTCTCAGCTCTTTAATTAGGTACGGTAATAGAGCAGTGAGGTAACAATGAGTGATCAGTGAGTGCACTTACAGAGCGGAGCACCCTTCAGATCTCCTCAACACCCTTCCTTTTACAAATCACACAGAAGCCAATCACCACTTTATAGTCCGCACACTGGTCAGATGCTGATGTTTCTCGACATGCAACAAGCCACAGCTATTACAATAATGCAAGCAAACTCTGCTTGGTATGCACTCAAATAGAAATCTAAACAATCCATCTACCATGGGAATATCTCTCAATACCACATTGCTCCGTTAGCCCCAAAACAGCTCCTGGGGATTAAGTTCTTCCTAGGATGTGAAATAATGAGAATTAGTATGGTAAGTCAGTCATACTGAATGTCCCACTTCTATAGACAATACTAAATGTGCTCTCCATGTCATTCTCACACACAATCAGTCCGTTTTTCCAAAATTAATTTGCAGTTAGAAACACATTCTCCCTTGAGTGCTGCTGAGGAGGTGTTTCCATCTTGCCTGCTCTCTGGGTAGTGGTGTTGGCTAATGAGAGTCTGGTCAGGAGGCTGACATTGACAGCTCAGCTCTTCAAAAGGTTTTGTCAGAATATTGCTCTGGGGAAAGATTTTGGCTGCTGGTTATCCATATGAAAACTTCTACATGAGTATATATCTAATATCTATTTCCTCACTGCTCTGTTTACCTGTAGGGTAAATGTCCAACTACTCTGTGTGACAAGCCATATTCTGCCTGACACTCAACAGGAATAGGACGAATGTAAAGCTACTGTATCCATTTTCACAGTCAGATGGAACAGTACTGAGCTAAATCCTGTGGCAGTCCACACAGACGTACACTACCAGTCAAAAGTTTGGACACACTTTCTAATTCATATAAATAGGAAAGTGTGTCCAAACTTTTGACTGGTAGTGCACATTAGTTTTCTCTTTTGAAAAGATAAGTCACACAATATAAGACTAGTACTGGGTAATATCTCCATCTGCTCTCAAGACATCCTCTATTCTCTTGGAATCTGCTCCATGTGGACATGACTGCCTCATAATTTCAGTGAGTTTATCAGCCAAGTCTTCTGCTCTATTACATCCCAAAGGTGTACTGGTGGAATCAGGTCTGCTGTGTAGGAAGGCCGATCCTGAACCCACTGCCAAGTTCAAAAACCCTCCTGAGATTACTTTTTCCTTTGTGACGAGCTACATTATGTTGGAGGTAGCCATTACAAGGTAGTAAATTGAGGCCATAAAGGGATGCAAATTTTCAGCAACAATGCCCAGAAAGCCTGTGGCATTCAAACTAGGAGCCCAAAGTGTGCCAGGAAAATATGTTCATTGCCATTACACCACCTGCACAAGACTGCACTGCTGACACAGGACAGGGTGGGTCCAGGACTAGCCGAAATCCTCATTCAGACTTTCCAGTCTTACAGTATGCTGTTTTAGTGTAACCACTGCTGCCTCAGATTTCTTTTTTTGAATGTGGTGATGAACTCCAACCAGAATGTATACTCTCTGACCTTTCTCATCAGCAAAGCAGTTCCATCTGCAGAACTACAGTACTGCTGACTGGATGCTATTTTTAAGCCCTCTGAGCAAAAGCTCTAATGATTGTTGTGCTTAAAAGTCCCAAGAGATAAGCAGTTTCAGAAATACTAAAACCAGAAAAAACATGCCGTTGAATTTGAGGTTCTGATAAACATCTGCTTGATTTTATGGTAAGCCATATAATTGCGCGGTTAAGCAGGAGTACATGTGTTACTTATAAAGTGGCAAACTTTCTGGCCTATGACAATAAAGGCAAAATTACAAATGTTAGGCTGTTGTGCATGTAATAGTCAGCGGAAATATTGTGATGGATTACTTTATGTCAAAGTAATATTCTAATTACTGAACTTTCAGTACTCTCATAATCCACTTAATATGTAACTTAAGCAAACAATGATGATAAAGTCACACAATTAGAATGAGGGATAAAGGATAAAGCCCAGCCTAGCAGTATTCGTGCTTGCTCCAGGACTTGTCACAATGTCATCTGCCATGAGATATATGGACAGATGCCAGCTCTCAATATCTTCGACCACCGCAGTGATGACACCCTGACCAAGCTCTGAATAAGCAAACAAGCAGTACATTGAGTAAACAAGATGAATCCCTTCCATTAACAGAAGGGCTGCTGGCTCTCATGCCATTCCACCATTAATTATCTGGTCTTATGGGAAGATTAGGGGTGAGAAACTAAGCCAAGAGCCACTGAGTAGGCCTCCCCTGTTTAATTACCAAAACAGCACAAACAAATGAAGCCCCATAGATCATGCAACAGGATAATTCCTGAGGCTACGATCTTGCTGAGCCTAACTCCACTCCCCTGTTCTGTCTTTTTCTCTACCGTCTCTCCTCATACCATTCATCCATCACTTATCACAGCAGGCAGGCAGGGGACTTTAGTCGCACCATTATAAATGGCTTATGTGATGAGAGATGAAACACAAAACAGGAATGGTGTGCTACAAACAAAGGGCTGATATCAGATTGATCACTTCATACATAAAAAAACTGAGGCATCACTTGAGTTTGCTCAGTAATGTTTACTATCACAACCTCGTCAAACAACTCTCAGACTCTTTGGCTTTGACAATAGTCCTACTTTGGCTGAGAAACAGAGCAGAAGCTTATCCACAATTAAGAAAGAATAAATGTAACAAAAAATAAAATAAAATAAATAAAAAAATCTAAAAAAAATAAATAAATAAATAAATCCTCAAACATCATGCTCAAAATAACATCACAAAACTTGAATTCTTGTGACTCACTATGGATTGTTTACCTTTTACCTATTTTACTCAACAGTAAAACATTCAATAAGAAATATCGACATGGGATAGTTGTAGAATAGGATCATCATTGCTCTCCAGGCTCATTGCTTCATTGAATAATCATGAAACAATTGACAGTATAACATAAATAAAGAAAATAGTCATTATAGGCATCCTACAGATCAATAAAGATAAATATTACTTCCTTGCTATTGATTTTTAATCCTTTAGAGGTCACACAGCGTGCGCAAAAACACACAGAAACAAAACGCTTGGCAAAGTTGTTAGTGAGGAAAGCTTCGCTCCAATAGTGATTCAAACAAGGCATTGCATTTGAATTGGCAACTTGCAATGAGTGCTTGACTGAAAATGTCTGGCAAAAACAGAGCATGTATACAACATATTAAATAATGCACTACAGACAATGCCAAGGTTATTCACCTTCTTCATGAAGACACAAGACCAGCATTCAACACTGTCCTGTAATTAAATGGGATTAGACAATGTCATTTATTGTACTGCCATCATTGTATTACATTTTTAATTTGTCCAATTAAGATTAAATGGAATGAAAAACTATTGAATCCAAGAACCAACATATTGTCTGTCTCTCCTACATTACATTAGGCTGCATCAGTGACTGCTGAATCAAACATGGGCTTGATGAGCAATCTGGTTTAAGTGGTTGTATTAAGCCATTCATGTTACAATTTCCCTTTTTAAGTCCTTTTCTATTAAGACTTACTGTCAAGGTGAACCTTTTAACTGAGTAAGTATTACTCAACCAAGCGTATTTTCAGTGCCATTTACTTATCAAACTTATCCTTTTCATTGTATAATCATCCCAACCATCTCAAATTCGTCTAATAATTTCAAAACATCTTCACTTGAACAAAACACAAAATTGTAGCCATCAGGAGGGAACTTAAGCCAAAAGCATGCGGGTGATTTACTGGTATGAAATATCGATGTGACACAATGTGTTTTCTGACTGTGCTCCAGCAAATATCACACTGACGCATCACACAAATACAAATCAACTAAACAATCTTAATGTAAACAAGGACTTAAAGAATACAATGAGAATACACTGAAAACAAAAACATAACCTACCACATCCTGGTTACTTCACTACTTCTGATACATCAAAGAACACTTGACTGAATACCTGCTACTCAGGAGGAAATATTAAGCCAAAAAAGGCTGTGGGACCGGTGTTTTGTCGGTTGGTGGGGCTGAACTGAGCTGTCCTGAGCCTCAGCCCATTAGCCCCTTGAGCCTGGTCCAATTTTGACTCAGCATAGCTTTGGTCAAGAGACCACACTAACAAACTAAAGCACAACGCTTGTTGGAAGCGAAAAAAATTAGTAGGTGCTGCCCTCAACTTGGACACATTGATTAATCTTCATATTGATATACCTCCCTGACTTCTGCTGGAACAAACACAGGAAGCATGACCGAGAAGCCTCAGTAGATTTCAGTCCAAGGAGAGGAGGAAAAGACATTTCTCTTCAGCTTTTCCTCACACTTAGCCTTCTAAGTACACCCATGCGCCATCACTGCCCTTCCTGTGTTTCAGAGGAAATTTTATTTCTCCACAGAGGCAAAACATGAATAGGGGAAAAATTTATATATACACATGTAATTTGTGTTTTATGTTGCATAAACATAAAGTGCATGAATAGAACAAGATAAACAAGCACAATACAGTGACAGGGAAGTAAAGAGGGCACCCTGAGGAAAAAAAAAAAAAAAAAAAAAAAAAAAAAGTTGTGTATTTGGGACAACTTCTCCTTAAAGCTTGTTTGGGGCAGCCAGGATCCACATTTAATCTGTCAATTTTCTCTCCATCATTTCAACTCAATTCAATCACTCCAAGGGAAAGGGAAAGTTCAGATGCTCCTCTGTATCAGTCCGGCTCCAGTTTCCTGATACCAGCAAACCTCTTCTGTGACAACCTTCCCACCAGTCTCTGAAATATGACCCATAAAGCCCAGTGCCATTACGAACCTGGAGCCATGGCTGATTTTTGAATCCAATTACTTCCCTGTCTGTAATGGCAGTGTTCAGTGCTATGATGCTAAGTCAGCTGTTGTCAGCATATGTCCTTAAGGGCACAGACTCCAAAAGGAAAGACATTCAGCATCTAGGACAGATTATCTAAATAATCACATTGAAGTACAGCAGCACAGGAAAGTGGGCATGCGTGGGAGGTCAAAAAGAAATATTTTACTTGCTGGGACAAACATTGAGTCAGTTGGTTGAAGAGCATTTAAAGATGTATAGGAAAATGTGAATTAAGTGGACTTGCTTGCAGAGAGTTCTGCAAAATAATACAATACAAGGAGCTTGGAGATTTGGTTTCCAGCCCTTGATCTGCTGACCGCTTTTGAATTGCCAATACATTTACATTGATTAATGTAAATCCACACCAGACAGTCTCTCTTAAACTGTGAAATAGAGCAAATACAGTCAGCAGCAATGAAGCAAAAAAGAAATGCCCAATTTAGAAACAGGGTCACCTCCTCTTTGGTGTTGACTATAAAAGCAAAATGATCCAAACAACAACATCATCATAAGCATCATGCTTCTGTACATGCCATTTTGTTTTTATAAAAAATATAAAAAAAATATTTGCTATGCGTTGAATAGATCATGATCTCATAGCATTTGAGCCAAGCTTGATGGATATTTATTTTACTCCCAAGGTAAATTTGGTATCAAAAGACAAATCGTATGTCAATTCTTGCTAAAAATCAATGTACTACATCAGTCCACAAAAGCATCAAAGTTCCAGCACCCCGTCCTCACTTTTATCTCCTCGGGCCTGTTTCACATTAACCCCCCAGAAAGCTCACCAGCACTTGCCTGAAGGGTAATAGTGTAATTTGATCTTTAGCTGCAACTACCTGAGGTGCTTTTCCAAACAAGGGTTGACCATAGAAAGAATGCTGCAAGGAATTAGAGGTATTAGACATATGATAGTCATTCAACAGTGACAGAAAAATATCATTACTAAACTAGATAGGAGGAATTGTCTCTGTCATGGAAGGAATTCCAACAAAGATGTATTCAGCTACAAAAAGCAACAACATATAGCCATGTGGACATGGATTTGTCAGCTGCTGGACTGACCAGAAATGAAGTCACCATAGCCATGTCACAGAGATAGCTCTTGGGTTCACCCAAACGCTGACCTCAACTAGTATTCCATTAGTCCAAAATAGACAGAGCTATAATTTAAAGAACCTGACTGAAAACTACACCACACTCTCTGACCAAACTGTTACACAGGTGTTGTATCATCCGCCCATAAATTCTGACCCCTGAATGCTAAAAAAGCAGAACTAATATATGCTCTTCAGATGTGCTGAGCAAAGAAAAAAGCCTTTCATTTATCCAAGATTGGGGGGGCTGACTCCAGCCAGGCTTAGCACAGTAAACATGCAAGTACAGGACTTCCTTTGAGCTCAAACACCAAACCCTGCATGGGCCAATCCAATGACATCTCAGACTGGGTTTTTTTTTTTTTTTTTTACCCAAAGTGCTGAAAGGTTCTGCACAGTGGGTATCTGTACGTTTGAGTTTGTTGATATATATTGGTAGGGAACACCTCAAACAAAACTGACCACAAAAAAAAAAAAAAAAAAAAAAAAAAGTATCTTGCAAATGGAAAATTTTTGGATTACCCTCACGCTTCCAGCTCAATTTCCAACAAGTGGCCAAGTTATAATGTAAGAACTGTTTAAAATGTGTGCTTGGTTTACCGATTTGACTATGAAAGCATTATGATTCACAGCACCATGTGACAGAAAAGCATACAGAAAACCTCTGCTATCCTCTCAATAATGCATTCTGGGTTACATTCTGTCCATCCATTCTGCGACCATTTCTTTTCTCTTCCCCCCCTAAAGCTATTCCTTTTTCCTAAAGTAGGGGCCCAATAAATCTCTATTACAGTAGATTGATGGCTGCTTTCCAGACAAGCAATCTCTGTGGACACCCCTGTTCTCTGGTCCAAACCACTGAACCACAGCCTCAGCTTTCTCCATTCACTCTTTGGGGAAAATGTTCCAACATATCAATGTTTGGGCAAACAGATTTTGGCCAAGAAAGTCAACTCCTGCACAGCCACTTATTCATAGAGCAGCAGCAGCAAACATTTTATAAATGTCAAAAAACTTCCTTCTATAATTTCTGCTTATAAGCAAATTCACAGTGTATGCAACAGCCAGTTTTTATTATATTTACACAGACAAAAAACAACTGATACACATGATTTACAAGCCCAATGCCAAAGTGAAAAATTTATTGAAATATGTGCAGTAGTAGCAAATACTGGTAACTTCAGAGATGTAGGGGAAAAACAGCCACATTTCCAGGTAGGTCTATTATTTCTGTGAGCAGGAGATTTGTGCTCTTTAACTGCAGCACACTGAAGTGGAACAGAACAGAGATACAGCTACAAGTGTGTGAACATTAAAGCAACAGATTTGGATTCTCCCATTAAACACTGAGCTACCATGAACACAGGTCTTGCAGTTTGCCAGAATGCAGCTCTTTAATCAGTTGTAAATGTCTGACAGTCAGCCTTGACATGATGTCTGCAAAGACTCGGTTTCATGGTCATAGGGTATTATTCAAGTCAAAATAAACTGAATTGCAGGTTTTCAGATTTTATTTTACAGTAAGACTATAGTAAGGTTAGTTTAAAAAAAATAAATAAATGTTTTTTTGGAATTTTGGTTTATGTCATAGAAGACAGTCTACAGAGACACAGGAAATGAGGGTGGGGAGGGGCGACGGCATAGTTTCCCAGCTGGGAATCAAACCATGAAAATTACAGTTATATGGTCGTGCCTTCACCATTACACTAACAGATGTCTTGTTAAACAGATATTTTGTCTCCCATCCAAGATCTTTACTGTTTACTAATTTTTACTAAAACCACTAGAAAAGGTAGGAAAATATGTTAAACCCATCTGCAGGAAATTAGTGACTTTATTGCTGCTTGGTCTTTAACTTTCAACAGTTTCTGTCTAACCAATATCTAACCAAGTTCTGCACAGTTCTGTTTTGAGTCTTTAGTCTAATAAAATAAACAATCCCCCCAGCTCCTTCCATAGAAGCAGCCTAAACTGAACCAGGTACTCAAAGTCCTTGTAAATCCAAAGTTAAAACCAATGTTAATATTATCATTCATTATCACACAGTACAATTAGTATAACCTTCGGTGTTTCATTCAAATAAACCATCTTTTCCACATTTTAGAGACCACAAAGAAACAGTAACACTTGAGCCGGACGTGCATAATGCGAATACTGAGCCTGTAGCATGTCATCCTTTTAATCTGAAGAAAACTTTACTTAGAGCAAGTAACCTTGAGTTCAAAGACTGGCTGACAGTGCATCACCCTATGAAGAGTCACGTGACATGTCTGAACTACACAATATTTAGTTTTTATAAATGAGCTGAACTGATACGGTATATGTGAATTAAAATTTACAATTGGAAGTAAAAGGGGGTCTGTCATTAATTGGTGCAAACGAGCTTTTTGCAGGAGAAAAGTTTGTTTTCATCGAAGGAATCTTTTTGTTGAACATGGAAAATACTCAGTAGTGTCAGATGTGGGAAACGTATCTCCAATGTTTGCTTTAGCCAACCCCCAACACACATGGGACCACAGAGTCACATGGCAGGGACAAAAGATGAAGACCAAAGATTTTACTATATGATTCTGAGTAGACATGAAAATGCTGAAGGGTTGTGCAGCAGCTCACTGGCGAAGAGCATAATCCAGCATCTTCAAACTGCTTCTGTATTCTCCACTGCTCATGGGGACTGTCAGCAGGGTTTAACACAGCAGCAACGCAACCACAATCCAGTTACAAACCCTGCTCATATACAGCGAATGCAGAATAAGGCGGATGTTTCATTTAATCCCACATGTAGCTTGAGAACTTCTTTATGCAGAGTCCTTAGCTGCAATTTCAGGGTTCCCTGCATGGCTGCTTATCATGAAAGTGGTTAGAAATTAAGAGCTCTGTAGGTGATATACTTGAGTCCTGGAGTTGGTTGCCTTAAGGCTGCAAAGTTCTCTTAGCTACTTTGTACCAGATGGGAAGTTGAACTGTTCCCCTGTCAACATTACTGATCCTCACTGGGATCTTCCAAACAAGGTTATATACTTTCATTTCAACCTGAACACACTTTGGCTTCTTTTGAACAGTGCTGCTGGATTCAAATACTAAACAATAAGACAAAGTCAAATGGCGTTTCTGGAGGGCACACACAATGCAAAAATTAGACACAGGAATAAGTAACAATCATTATCCTACATTAGCCTGCTACGGAGATTTGGGCTGAATGATGAAACAATAAAATGATCAAGTTATTAAACTAACGCCCTTAATCATCCGCCCAACAGATGTTGCAATGGAGTGATGGCACCACATGAAGGGGAATGACTTAATAAAAGAAGCCAAGTATTTTGTAAAAAGTGATGCGCATAAAAATTATTGCTGTCCTCCCATTCGGAGCTTTGTAATAAGTTTCTAATGAATCCCTATTCATTCATGATGGATGGTGGCAGATAAAAGTTGGGTTTTCACAAATATGGATCAAGACAACAATATATATATATAAATAAATAAAATGATGAATAGCATTGGAAAATTTAAACAATTACAAAACAGATGTGAAGAGAAATCCATGTTAGAACAGTAGATGGCATGGTGCTGCAATGGTTAGCACGTCACCTCAAATCATGGGTTTGAAACCTGAGCCTGTGGTTTTTGGTCCTACCAATTTAAACTGGGATTGTTTCAGTGTTGGTACAATATACTGGAACCAAGAAATTCTCCACAACAGGAGACAACCCGGAGCCCCTTTGCTGCCAAACCTTTACACAACAAATGTTCACTTTTGAGTTTATGCTCAAATCCTGCCTCATTTGTAAGCAAAAGAGCTTCCTACCTGTCTATAAGCTCAGCTCTGAATAGTCAGGTGACAGCAACAGTGCAGAACACCGACAGGCAGGCTGAGTCAGTGAGCAGCTGTGGGAGTTTGTCACAGGCGAGGATAAAACTGAAGCCAAGTCCTTTTTCATTTAAGGTGGAGCTCCTGTGATTGTTAAAGGAAAATAAAATACTTGGTCTTTATTCAGTTGGCATTTGTAGTTTCCCTGGGTGTATTAATTTCAGCCCTGACTTTGACAGTCACTTCCAAATTTATTGGCTGTGCCATGATTAATTAAAATTTTGTCCAAAGCCCCCGTGTCCAATACTGCATTAGTTGATTAAAATAAACACAATTTTTGGAATTAATAGTTTAGGATTTCACTGTGATGATGGGCAGCAATTAATATTTTTTAAGTACTTCCACAAATGTGTACATAAAGTAATTTATTTTCTTCATTTGCATTTTTCGTCATCTTCCTCTCTTTTGTTTTCACCCCAATGACAGTCACTGGTATGGGACTCATACTTGAAAACCACAAATTGTCATGCAGCAACCAATTAAAATGTGAGTTTCCAAAGCTGCTAAATCTCTTGGTATTATACAGTAGTCTGCTGTGTATTCAGTTTTAATTTGTTCTTCACCCCCATCATCCTATGCCAAAGAGAGATGAAATATTCAAGCTCCTTCTCAAGCACATGATGTACAACCTTTAAATCTCTCCTCTCTGACTGCTCTAAGTAAAGTGCCCCCCTTCCTCTTACCATTAAAGGCAATCTAAAGATACTTTGCTGATTGATCAGAGAAGACTAGCACAGTGTGGATGTAAATAATATTCGCAAGGCTTGATGGACCTTTCCTCTCTCAGTGGTCATGGATAGCTACTCAACCCCACTGTTTGACTGGATTGAAATCATATCAGTGCCTCCGAGAGAAAACAGGAGAAAGGCACTGACTCATTCTAATATTTGTCCAAGATGAACCACAGTGTGACAGAGAACCAAAGCCTTCCAATACGAGAAGTACAAGGAACACGTTTTCCCCTTTGAACAAAACTATTGGTTTTGCCTGTTTGAGGTAAACTACTTGTTTTAGAAGAGTGAACTAAGATGTGTGAAATCATATGCACCAAAGCACTTTAAACTGTTTTGGTTCAACAATGAGCGTTATCACAAAACCAATTAAGCCCTCTTTTCCACAGACTTCCAAAAACTTTCTTTCTAAAATGTCAAAAAATCTATAAAGAGCTAATTGTCTTGTGTCATCCGACGTAAATCTTATATTTTAGGTGGGGGGGGTGCAGGAAAAGAGTCTCCACAATGACAGCAAATGAATGCCTTGAGACCAATCTTTGACAAGCAATTGCTTTTATTGCTGAAGGAAAGCAGCAATTAGACTATGAACATAGAGGCGAAAAAGCTGTGGGACATCTGAGGTAAATCTACCATGACTATAAACAGAGGAAGCTGGTGAGCAAAGTGTCAGAATAAAGCAGCGTAAGCAGGTTAATGTGAGAGTTCAAACAGCATCCTCACTTAATTAGATCCTGTGAGCCCAAAGAAAACGTCCCATTTTAAACAGAGCTCATTTATGCGTTGTGGCGATTCGGGAATAAACGACACGGAAATCTGAACAACTGGACGTCGCAGCCGAGAAAGAGCAGAATTTATATATCTGTGAAGCAAATAACTCGCAAGCCCCCGCATGACAGGCCCCTCTACTACTATAATGTGACTCACCAGGCTCGGTTCTGGCTGCTCAAATATAATAGAAATTCAGACTGAACAGCTGGAGAAGAAGGAACATTTGAACAGCAGCGATCCGGCGTCAGGGAGGACCGAACCTATTCTGAAAACTTCATCCGTGAACAGCGCTCCGGTTCGTGTGTTTTGTCCTGACGGAGCTCCGACTCACATCCACAGCTGAGAGGCGCTCCTGATGCGGTCTGAGCAGCTGCGAACCGCCCCGCAATCAGGGAGGAGGAAATACGCCGGCTTCTTTCTCTAACTTCCCGTGAAAAAGGTAAAGGTGAGCCGCACGACCCTCCGCTCAGCCCTGCAGCAGCACTACACACGGTCTGTGCGCATGACGGGACGCAACAACAACACAAGAATGAATAAGAAAGAAAAAGCACAACACAGCTGCTGTCATCGTAGCCGAGAGAAGAGACCGTGTGGGCGAGCAAAACTTAGAAAACCTGTATCTACCTGTGTACTGCAAGAGAAACATTGTCCAGAGAGGGCGAGGTGCGGCTCCCGTCGGTCCCCCCGCTGCAGGACTAAGTGTTCGGGGTAAAATCCTTGAATGGAGCCGGAGCTCGTCCCTCCGTCGGCCCGCTCCGCTCCGCTCGGCAGACCGGACTGCAATGAGAGCAGCCCGGCAGAGCGGGACCTTATAGCGTCGGCAGCGGGCCCGCCCTCACGACGTCCCCGCTCGGCGGCCGAAGCGCCACGGGAGTTCGCCTTCAAACGCAAAACGCACGCAAGCTTTGAGGCGAACTGGGCTTTCCCCCCTCCTCCTCCCACAGACACCGACAAAACTCCTGCTCTTCTTCCTCTTCTGTCGGCTGAGTGGCAGAAAGTGTCAGAGGAGGATGTTTTCAGGGAGAGGCTCCCTCTGCACAGCACATCATTCAGGGCCAGCAGGAGGAACCAGGCCACATGCTCAGGTGAATGCCAAATAAACCTGAATGAGGGAACATGCATTCTTCTCTGAGCGTGAATTAAAGAAATAATGGATTTTTTTTTTTTTTAATGTAAGGTGCAGCCAAACCATTGTTTCAAGAAAACTTTTGGCAGCTTTGCTTTAAAGATGTCATTCTTTCACTTGCCAGCTGGAGGAGGAATTCAACATCAATGCAGAGCATGTGGACAGTAATGTCAGATACAAGCTAGTCTCTATGATCTGAAATAAATACATTGGGAAAGCATTTGTCCAAGTTGTCTTGGTAATGAAGGTATTGAAAAAGGTGGGATTCTGCTCATTTGATTGCTGATGCAGTCTCTTAAACTGTTTGGGGTTCAAGTGAATGAGTAAACTGGTCATATTTATGAAAATGTGTATATCTTCCATGCCTTTCATATTCTGATTGTGGCTTCATGCTTCCAGCTGCTGAAGCTTTCCTTCATATGTCCGAAAACATGTACACTGTGTAAATTGGTGACTCTAAAACAGCCCATAGGTATGAAGGGATGTTTGTTTCATTGTCAGCACTGTGATGGACTGGACCTGTCCAGGTGAACCCAATGCCAGCTGAGATTGGCTCCAGTCCTCTGCAGGCCTATCTGGATGAGTGGATTTGGAGATTGGATTAATACGTGTTTTATAGAACAGCTATCATGGTGGCACAGCAGCATGGTTGTTAGTCCTGTTGCCCCACAGCAAGAACGCCGTGTTTGGATCCCTGGGCCTGGGCCCTTTGTGTGCAGAGTTTGCATGCACTCCCACTATAAGTTGATAAGTAACTCTAAATAGCCTGTCGGTGTGAGTGTGAGTTTGAGTGTGAATGGTTGTGTGTCTCTGTACGTCAGCCCTGCAATAGACTGGTGACCTGTCCAGAGTGATACCCCCCGCCCTTACCCAAGATGTCAGCTGGGTTTGGCTGCAGCACCCCTGCAAATCTGATGGATCAGTGGTTGAAAATGAAATGAAAATAATAGCAATCATAATGAAACATATATATGCACATTAGTAAAATGAACAATTAAGAATTAAACAGCTGAGGACTATGAGAATGTGAGATACCAGGAACTAGTCTATGTTCTAACAAATTGCAGATTCAGGGAGTTCCTTGGAAAATAGAAAGAAAATTCCAGGCTCAAGATAATACAGCCATGGCTGCCAAGCTTTGAGGGACTGATCTGCTTTGGTATGTAGAACACTGTCAGATAGTCCAAAGAAACCAGCTCAAATATAACTTTACCACCAGCCCTTAGCAGAATGGTCTTTATCACTCATTCACTGCAATGTATATTTTTCCATGCAGCTGAAGTTAGAATCTTACATAACCTTTAGTTAGCTACAGTACCGATATTTCTATTGGGGGATCCAAAATCAAAGACATTAGACCTATTTCTAAATCTGGGAAAAAAAAAAAAAAAATTGTCCATTTCATACAGAATTCCACACTAATACTGGTGTAATTTAGAACGTGACCAAAAGCAATGAATCAAGGTACCTATAAAAGTTTTAAATTTAAGAAAAAGGGGACAAAGTGATGCTTTTTTAAATAGCTTATCATCACTAGACACATGTATACTATAAGATAATTCTATCCCTGGCCTACGATGGAGGCAGATCTTTTTGGTGTACAAATGCAACAAACATCTTCACACGTTTCCTCATCGTTAGTCAGTGACACTTCCTTTCTCCCTGGAACCTTTACTCGTCTGTGTATTAGTCAGGGTCATGCCATGCATTACATCATAAAGTGAATTAAAATGCTTTAACTCTTGTCTCCTGTTATCAAATAATAGAAGAAAATGCACTGTTAAGTAAAAAAATACTTATGGACAAAACTATAGGATTAAAGGAGCAGGTGGTACCAGTTTAGGAAAGGACTACGTGTAACTTCCTGTATGATATTCTTAACTACAAAATGTTACGAAACATGACCATAATGGCGAGAGCTGAGACTGATACTTCACGATTAGATGGAAACAGTGACATTATCAGCACAGCTATTTTATGACATATCTTTCCAACTTGTAAACCATTCAGTCTAATAACCTCAGCTAACTGTTCAATATCAAATGCAAGTATATAGCAAAGTAGAGCTTTGTATAGTTGAACCATCTTATCATATTACTACCAAGACTAAATTTTCCTAATTTGTAAAATAGAAAAGGTTCTACTTGGTCAAATGCTTTCTATGCATCTGGGGAAAGCACTAGACCATCTATAGATTTTAGTTCAAAGGCATGAATACATTAAAGACACATCAGAGGTTATTAGCTGAATTTTGGTGGTTATAAAACCAGTTTGATGGTGTTTAATTAATATGGGAATAAAGTCCTTGAAATGAGTAGTAGTATTTTAGAAATCAACATGTGCCCCGTTTTAGTAAAAGTGATACGTCAGCCTAATTAAGAGTGTGTGGTAACTCTGCAGTAAAAAATTAACGATTTGAAGTAATGGTTCTAAAAAGGTTGTCAAATGCCTTAATTCACAACAAGACGATCATGTGTTTCAGGTATGTTGTGAGATTGATCTGATTCAAAACATTAGGTTCAAGGTGAATCAAGGTATGTCTGTTCAGAAAAGTACAATTTGTGTCAAGCTCTATGTATCAGCCATTAATTAATCATTCATCAACCTATTTTCATATACTACATTTCCCTCTGCATCATTAATAACTACTACAGTCAGGGACTGTTGATTTTTAGCAAGCTATTCAAGACATTTCCTTGGCTCATCTCCATATTCATGAAAATTTTATCTAGGATCCTTAATTATTTTCTTAGAATATTTAATAAGGATACAATTTGTAGCTGATCTAACATAAGATACCTCTTTCTATAAAGTAAATTTAGGTGACAGAGAGCTCTGACCTGATAGTTTACCCTCTACAATTTTTTGTCATTCCAGTTTGCCATCAAAAGTGGAGGATTACCTTTTGACTGTGAAATGACAAAATTCGTTAAATTCTGTGGAAAAGATATTAAAGTATTTTTTTTGGGATTACCAGTCCAGCCAAGGCAAGTCACCAACTCAAGGCTGATTTATTACCAGTCGTGAAAGTGTGTGTCTCTGTGTGTGAGAAATCATGCAAAATGGGGCCCTGAAGATACCTAGTGCAGCGGGAGTAAACACATAGGTGGTTTTGAGCACATTTACCTGGTGCTGTTCAGAGGTCCATCTGTCACTGTGATAAAATGACAGTTATGAAACTGTGTGTTTGTCACTTTGACCTGCAACAATTCCACCATCATTTCATTGCCCATTATAGCAGTTCTGTCCTAAAACTCAATGACTCAAATTCTCAGTACTTGTATATGGGTTGTTGGTTCCTGATAGACACAGGTGTATCAGCTTTAGCATCAGTAACCCCAATGATGTTATTGGTTGTCCTGTCTTATGCCTGAGTTCAAGTGTTCAGCTCAACGATATTTCTATCATCTTTACTTTCAGTTTCTTCTACAACGCGAGCATCCAAGTTTTGTTCTTTTCTTTCTGTAAACAGCAAAAGCAACTGTGATTCCTCTATAATGCCATATTTGTCTTGTGATAATCCTAGTTATTTGCACAATTTTGTGATTAGGCTGTCAGAAATAATTATGTTGAAGATGTGTTTTGATTATATAAATTCAGTAATGGATCAACATAAATCCAAAAGATAGGTTATACAAAGAAAACAGCAGAGCAAACCTTGTTATGCTTCCATGATTAGACAAAAGCTGTGTACAAATACAAGAAAAATTTGAGAATCTATTCAAAAGTACCATTGTTCTGATCAGCTGAGTGATTTTGTCCTGATCTCATTGAAATGCCTTTAAATTGTTTGTTTAATTGTAATATTTAATTCAACTGCTGGAAACAGCATATTGAAAAGGTTTCTTAATTTAAGTGGATATAAAATATGTTGTAAAACCTTGTCCGAATCTTTGGTCTATTGGTTAGAAGAATGGATAGATCTGTTGCCCTGTTACACCTGATTTATAATTTCATAATGTTCAATTTTTGTTGAAAATGTTTGATTCAAGTAACAAACACTTCTATTATTTAGTTTCTACCTTCTCTAAAATTAGATAAAAAAAACACTCAATTAAATGTAATACAATTCGAATTACCATATCAGTTACCAAGTTGCTGTACATATTCAGACCTGTCATGATTTTGCACAATACTATGCAGCATGCAGTGACGTCTACAGGACAGTGACACCGAAGAGATGGATTTATGTGATTAATGTACATCTTCCTTCCACTACTTTTGGACAAATAAACTGTTGTAGAAGAACAGGGTTCAATGAGATTATGTGGTTAAGAGAATGCCAATAAAACCTAAAATGGTGAAAACATAGTGGAAAGATTAAATTCATATTTGTTAAAAAGTATTAATTTTAGCAAATCCTTTGATTTCTACATTTCAACATTTCTACTGAGGCTTTTTACATGCAAATGGAAAATGCACACAAATGTGTGTTTTTAAATGCACCCATTGTTTTGTAAATGCAGAACATCCATCACTTTCAATGGATGTAGCCAGCAAATTGGCAACTGAGTGTGTGTGGTTTCAAAGGCAATGGTTGTATTCAAACACGTCTGTACACAAATATGCATACATATATACAAGCTAAAATTGGGGTTGTGTGGTTCAGGTCAAAAAGCCTTGAATACATTTAGAAAATATCTGCCAGGTCAAATTATTTGCCCTCCAATAAGCCTGTGCCCACTGCCATGGCAAAATAATTTCAAAAGGTAAATAAAAGTATTATACAGGGTTAGAGTTCCATTCCCTTTTCTAAAGGTTCAAAGCTGGTCTCAATTTCCAGTCCAATTTGAAGTCACACACTATTCTACAAACAAGGTGTTGGACTGTTTACAGGTACAGTTTTGACTAACTTACAATGGTGCTTCTTTCATCCATCTTCAGCAAATGCTGAGTGTTTCTCTAAACAAGTTTGCCTTATTCAGAAAAATAAACTAGATTTCTTTTTTTGGTATTCAACAGCATTTGCTCAATACGGACTGTTATTTCCAGGAAATAAAAGCAGCATGCTCTTAGTCAGCCATTGCAGAAAGACATAAAGCTACATATTAATCCTCACACTTAGATTAATCTCACATGAGGAAAATGGAATTAAAATGATTTTATCAGCTGAAAACCATTGCAGATACATTACAAGTATCCAAACTGCCAGGTAGCTTGAAACATGATGGGAAGGTTGTTTCTTCTTATCACAGAGTTCCTTTTCTCTTTAAAATGTTATAGTAATCATGTAGTTTAAAATTCAATTATTTTGGGCAGCTATTGGCTCTATGATCTCAAGTATGTCATTAGCTGTGCATGGTGCAGTTATTCTCCTAACTGCTTGGTGCCTCACTCTCTCCCTCATATCAACACATTGACGGAAGATCCAGATTGGTTAAAAACAGCAAAGTGTTTATTTGTATATGGAGCCGGTCAGTGAGTGGTGGAGAAATGGCCTGATGTCATGTATGAACTGACATACTTGCAGTTGTTGTTCAAATCACCAAAGATGCTCATCAACACCAGTTCTGAACATGAACATTAATTTAGCATTGGGTGACACAAACAGTATTATCAATCAGAAGTTAATTATTCATCCTCTGCCTTTAGGAATATAAACACATGCAAAGCAACCAACCGGCTGGCCTTTTCGCTGCCCACATTTTCACCAGAAAAGACTTGTCATAAATAAACTGAATGTTCTCCGAGCAGAATTAAATTACCTATGTCAGCCAGTAGTAATGAGTAACAGCTAGTACATGCTCTCATTCAATTTCAGTGTCCCTCGGGAATGATGTTTGTCTGAGGTCTTGAATTTTATTTTATTTTATTTTATTTTTTTATCATTATTATTTTTATTTTTTTTATTATTATTTTTTATTTTTTACAAAGATGTTCTTTCAGTGGCCAGTTTAGTGTAGCAAAACATTCAAATCAAACACTAATATGACTGTGTGTCTCAGCGGATGAAAGCAGCCTTGGTTTGTTTTTATGGTTTTGAATGAGAGCGTGTGTGTTTGGTGACATTAGAGACCTCTTAAATCAAATAAACTATCTGACTTGAAAGCGAGGCGAAATAAGTAACTCTGGCTAAAAGATTTCACTATTTACTAAAAAAGGAGAAAATAACATATGTAAGTGAAATCACAAGCCAATATCGTCCAGCTCATCTCAGTTTTGTATGTGCATGTAGAAAATATAGATTGGGCGGTCCAGTTAGATCTAATCTCCAGCTCAATACATTTGTTGAGCTAGGAGGGAAATCTCTCAAATAATGAATAATTCAAATTCACTTACTGCAAATTAAATGGTAGCTAGGTCTCACTGAGTACTATCATAGTGAAAATTTTAACAAGGGCTCTGAGAGGCATAGCCTTCCTCTCAACTACAATTCATTTCATTCAATATTTCCCTTTCCCACTAAACAACGTTTATGACTAGTGATCCAGTGAGATAATGGCACCGTTTGTCTAACTCAATTGAATAATTTGGCAAATCACACAGTCGTGTTTTCTTGTGTACAGCATGGTATATCAAAATGTAATTCATAGTCACTAAACAGGTTCAGCCTTTCTCAGGTCTTCAGAAAGGGTAAAAGGATAATATTTTAAAAAGATCCCACTCAGCCACAGACCCATCAGGTTAAAGCAACTGCAGAGGTATTTATGAATAGTGTGTTTGTATCTCAGGCAGAAATGAAAAATGTCACTAACTGGACTGCCCTCCGTGGAGGAAGACAGCCAGCACAGAAATATGTCCTGAGGATGAGGAACATCTCTGTCTTATGGGATATTGCTAGTTATCTTTGACCTCTATCTTCCCTCATCTATCCCTCTGTAATTACCCATCTCTTCTTCTCCTCCTTTCTTTGCCTCACATTTCTGCTCATGAATTTTACTTAGCAAATCATCATCTGGACAGGAAAGGTTGAGGTGACTCTCCATCTCAAGTCATGCCTCATATGGTGAGCTTCAGTGTCCCAGCTCAGGTATAGGTTTAGTCCTACAGTACTTGGGTTAATGTGATGAGTTGTGGAGGAGTGGCAGGGCACCATACATAACTGGAACCACCCTAATTGTAGGTGCAGAGCAATGCTGATGTGAGAGGAAGGAAATCCTGTAGGTAACTTGGTGACGACAGCATCTGTTCTGGAAACCAGATTAAGCAAACTCAAAAAGAGGCAAGGGGAACCCCTGGAGAATTTTTCCCTCAGCATGAATATTGATGAAAATGAGTCTCAAACAGAGTGCAAAACAAATGTTCACCACTCAGCTGAAATGTGGTTAACACCATTTGCTGCCCCACCATCATTCACAGCAGAGAATCACTTGACTGGAATACATATTAACACATTGCCACCAATTCTGCCACAAAAAAAAGGCAAAGACAAATTATGTTTGCTGGGTCGACGACATTGCCACACTCGCTGAAAATGCTTCAAGTTATCTAATACAAGCAGAACAAGTTGATCGGAGCAAGAGAGGACTGTGGTGCATTTTGGCACCTGTGTTGTGCTGCAAGCAGGTTGTAATTCCTGGCAGCAAATGTACCATCAGTTCTGCACAGGCATCAAATTCACTGCCCTCAAGTCAACATTAACACAAAGTCAGGTAATTTCTTCTAGCCATGCCTTGCACTCCCACCAGGAAGTCAACAACAACGATAAAAAAAAAAAAAGAAACAGGCTGATGAATGTGCAATAAAGAGACCTTGGAGACCCCGTTGTTGAATTCACTGAATCACTGTGTTTGAAGAACCATTCTTGCATGTTTCATGAGAAGAGAGCACTTATTCATGTGTTCATTGACACATTGGTTATCTCTCTCCTGATCACAAAAAATAATGAATATAGAGCCAGTTTTGAATGGCAAATGAGCAGTGACCATTTCATGGTCCATTTCCACTAGTTTTTTTATGTAACACTTTTCAAGCAAGTGTTACAAAGTGCTGTACTGTAATAACATAAAATACAATAAAATAATGGCATAGTGTTGAAAAAAGACATTGCATCAATCAATAAGAATAAAAGCAAAACAGAAAAAGTTTACCAAACGTCTTTTGTGTAAAAGCAAGTTTTAAGGCATTTAAAAAAGGATATTGAGCTTGCTAGCCTGAAGTCCTCAGACAGGGAAACGCACAGCCGTGGGGCTCTAACTGAAGAAGCACGGTCTCCCATTGTCACACACATGCTTGTACGCATGGTTAGGATGGTCCTATCTGAGGAACAGAGTCAGTGGGTAGGTTTATAGCCAACTACAAGCTCTGATAGATAGTCCGGCGGAAAGAAGAGAAGGGCTTTAAAAGCAATTAGTAGAATTTTAGGTAGCCAGAGAAGTGTTACAAGGATAGGTGTGATGTGATCTTTCTAGGTGAATTTGTTAATGAACTTGCAGCAGCATTTTGAATAAGATGAAGAAAGGAGATGGCCTTTTGGCTTGGACCTGAATACAGAGAAATACAAAAATCTAGACCGGAAGAGATGAATACATGGGTGATATTCTTGAGGTGACTTTAATCAGAGTTGTTTCAGTACTTTGCTGGTTACAGCAAATATATAGAAAACACTGAAGAAATTATTTACATACAATAGTTTGGCTGATGCTTTCAGCTGCGGCTAAGATGGGGGTTTACCACTAAGTTAATTGACTGAAATATGACCCTGAGGTTATGAGAGCTGTTTGCAATGAGGTTGGAAAAGTAGGAGAATCTTGCTTCTTTTACTGCTTGTTGATAGGCCAACATAAGAACATCAAGAGATGCTTTAAGGCTGTCCTGCTTCCATTATCATTCCACCATTCAACATTGCCTCTTGAACTCCCTGGTATGGTTGTTGAGCAAGAGTGGAGCACTGAGTTTAGTTTTTCAGTCTAAAGGGGATAATGTCATTGAGGGTAAGTTGGCAGGTGCCAACTATATATATATATATATATATATACATAGTTGGCACCTGCCAAATATATATATATATATATATATATATATATATATATACATAATAATAATAATAATTATTATTATTATAGGCAATCTAGCATATTGTTATATTGTTTTATTGGTTTCATTCATATTTCATAGTTTAGTTACATTTATCAAACCTTGAACCTAATATCAAGTCTGTGTCCAAAACACTGGCTGGATGCAACATTCCTTTGTATTACACATTGCCTGGCTGCAGAGGTTAGTCCATCCACCCATCATTCATTCATCTTCAACCACTTATCTGAAGTTGGGTCGTGGGTGTAACAACTTTAGCAAGGAGCCCCAGAAAACCCTTCTCCCTGGCCGCCTCGGCTAACTCTGACTTGGGGATCCCGAGGTGCTCCTAGGCCAGTGAGGAGATATAATTATTCCCCCAGATGGACGTGCCAGGAGCACTGCCCTAGGGAGACACCCTTAAGACACACCTTATCAGATGCCTAAACCACCTCAACTGTCTCCTTTCTACACAAAGCAGCACCGGCTCTACTGCGGGTCTGTCCTGAATGACTGAGCTTCTCACCCTATCTCTAAGGAAGACACCAGCCACCCTGCGGAGATAACCCCTTTTAGTTGTTTGTATCTGCGATCTTGTTCTTTCGTTCATGACCATAGGTGAGGGTAGGAAGTACAACTGACCAGTCGATCAATAGTTTTGGAGGTTTGGTGTACACTAAAAGAATTCTTCCAATTCGGTGCACACAGTGAAGGCTTAAACAAATGATCTATCAACAAAGTTGTCTTTACTTTTTGTTCATACAAGCTTGACAAAATTAGTTTCCACAGACTTTAATTAATGGAAGAAGCCACAGAAAACTCAGCATTTTCACCAGCACACACACTGACCCAAGACACCTTTAAACTGCCTGACCATCCTGAACAGGAGAAGAGATTGCTTGATAATTAAAACCTATAAAAGTAATATATACTAGATAGTACAGAAAGCTCTGCAGTGTAAAGGTGAAGAGAGCGAAGATGCAACAGAGAGAGTAGACCAGACGAACATGAGGGAGAGAAAGGCCAAGTATAAGACAGACCATTCATTATCACCTGACTGACCTGCATATAGCACTGTGTGAGAGTAATGGGAAAGGACACACTCATTGGCCAAAGCCGAGCATGAGAACCGCTTTTCATTCCCCTTTTCTTCCCACTCTCTTAAGCAATCTGTCAGTTTCTTACTCAGTTCAGTTTCTATTCTAAGACAGCAACTGTACATCCCATTGTTTTCAAAAATACAATTACAGTTGGCCAACACCATGTCTAATTCATAATATGGTGCACACTGCCTACGCACTACATGATTATGCAACAGCCAAACATCCATTTAATGACTACTTGTATCCCTTTTTGTCTTTATCATGCATGTATCATGTGAGTTACATGCATCTTCAGAAATAAGCAGATATACAAGTCTAAGAGTTGATATTAAAATATGACAAGATTAAGACCCCACTATGAGCAGCTCTGTGAGGTTCTACACAGCTGTGCTTGGAGCTAAATGTTACATTGTCATGATAACATGCCCACAAGGAATGTGTTAACATTCTGATGACAAGCAGCAATGTTATTCATGATGTTTACTTTAATTTACCTTGTTAGTACACAGACTGTTGCAATTCAGAAAAAAAAAAAAACACACGAATGGTTATATTTTAATCTATTCTGCAAATGTCATTGTGGCAGAAAAAGATTGCTGTAGAGCACAAATTTCTGTAAAAACATCAGGGCAATCCATTAAGAAGTAATCACAACTTCAGTTTAGACCATAGTGGTGGACAGACTAACCTCCAACAGACCTGCTGCCCATTGTCTTCCCTAAAACCATCCCACTAGCTTTGCTAAAAGCTATAACACAATGCCACTTAAAATACGGTAATCAAATGTCAGACATGAAATTCAGCCTACACATCCCTCCACAAAGGAATGTAATGTACTCAATCAATAAATGTATAATAACATTAATTGATTAATTCAATTTCTTGGTCTCAATCTTCATACATTAATAACATCTGATTATCATAGTATTATCATCATTGATGCATTTGGAACTAAAGTCTGCGACAGCACAGTTCGTTTCACATAACCTAAACCTCCCACTGCACTATCTGATCAAAGAAAGAAAAAAGAAAAGTTTCTGTGAATGTACTTGACTGAACCACAGAACCATGGCCAACCAACAGTCAGGCTGCTTGGCACAAATATTTAATCTAGTATCATCTGATCTTATCTTGTGTCTACTTTGGCTCAAGTAAGCCAAATATGCTGCTCAAATTCAGAGTTTTACATTTTTCAGTAAAAAGTATTTTGGCTGTGAAACTATTTTTAGATGAGGATGCTCAGAGGCATCAGTAATCAATCTTATAAAGAGGGATTTAGTTTCAGGGCAGTAAACTATTGATATCAGTGGCAAAAGCTACCCAGCATGTTATATTATCACAGAGGTCATAGTTACTGTACCATCTTTTCATATGTGGCTTCCATGCTATGTTGAGACTATTTCTCTTACTTTGTCCATGTTGACAAGTGTTGACTCTGGCAGCCCATTCATATAAGTATCCCCCGACCAGAAGACCCCTTTGGATAGAAAACATCTTCCAGATATATAGTGCTCTGTTAGCAAATCTAAAATGAGCCTTCATGTCTTTTTGTCATATTGTATGTCACTTCTCTCTTTGTTGGAGTGCTATATGATTCATATGTGTGAGCTTGAATGAGATTAACACACTTACAATCAGAAGCTGTAGCACTAATTACTGACAGAATAGCACATAATTTGATGTCTTCCCAAAAAGAAACCAGACTGAAAATAGGTAGAATAAACACAATTAGGAGGATGGTTCAAATTCAGAAAAAAGTGAGGCACATTCAAAGGTTAAAGCAGAAATGAAGACAAATCTCTGAAGGGGAAGTTACTAAAAAGGCATAGATAGACTTACTAACTAGTTGGTTGTGGAGCGAGGCAAAAAAACTGAGCCTGGAAATCCTCTTTGTATGAAATTTCAGCATTCATTAGTCTGAATAACTCTGATGGACTGGAGCACAATGCACTGGAAACACCCACATATTCACCAAATATATACAAAAAAGGCCTCCTACCTGTGACTCGGCTTGATTTGTAGTCTTTGTACATGCTAGAGATACAGCGTCGCAGTGTGTGATTTCTGCCTTTCCAGACCTGTAGAAAATCTGTTTTGGAAATGAAAACCAAGGGAAAAGGTCTGATCAGTGTTTATTCTATATGTGGGAATACCGCAGCACACATTAACCCTGGAACACAATTTATTCATTCATTCATTCTGTATTTTTTTTAGGACACTGAATATCGCAGTTAAGAAATGGCAAAAAGAATAGTGAGAGAAGACAAACAGGAGAATCTTATTCATATGCTTCTCCAAAAGACACAACCTCCCCGCTTTGTGGAGCTGAACCTCATCTGAGCCAGGGAGAGAGGGCTCTGAGGTGCATTGACTGTACTATTAACACTCAAACTAGTGCGATCAGCATAGAGAAAATGAAAACGCTGCCAGAAGGATGCAGCGAGAATTCAGTAATGCATTTTATTCCACTAAGAGGGGCCCTGAGGGTGCTGTGATGACCAGAGTAATTGGCTTTCTCCAGCTATGATAATCTGCATCAGTCATGCCATGCCAACACACTCTGAGACCACTGAGAAGGTCACAATGATCCCCAATCCCAATGCTGTTGGCAACAGCATCTAAAAATCACTGGATCAACACATCAGCAGGACATTATTTTCTGTATTCCTCAGAGTCTACTGTAAGAAAACAGTATTTTCTTTTTAACTTTCTGAGTGAATTTTCTTCAATTCAGTATTGTGACTCAGTTCGCTTCATTTTAGACTGGAGTCCAGAACATACATATATGTCACATATAGGACATATAAAGGACATATTGAATGGCATTGAAATAATCCCTTCTAAACAATCATTTGTTTATTATGAATCAACATTTAGAGGTTTTTTCAGTCTTCTGTAAAATCACAAAATTAGTAGCTTTGTGTTTTGGATTGGTGTTCCAGCAAAATAAGCTGACTTGAGAGCTCAACTCAGAAAACAAAAAATGTGTGTTTTTCCACAAGGTTAAGAAATCTTAAAACAAAGAAGACAGGGTCAAAACTCAGCACGAAGCTGGACAAGGTATGACTAATGTGCTAATTTGAGGACATAGTTGAAAACTGTTGCAGAACAGCCAACAAACAACCGACATCACTTTATCATATTTCATTCTACCTTGTGTCACCCAGTTTACACCTTCATATGTTTATTCTTCTCCTACTTTCTGCAAAAGTAGGAGAAGCTTGCCAATTTGGCAAGCTGCAATTTGCAAGCTTGCCAAATTGCCCTTTTAAAATCTATACAATAATAAGGAATCACCCAATGAAAGCATACAAGGAATCTCTGAACAGTTAGACCAAATTAATTTGTCAGCATTGCTGGACTTTCCACTGCGATTAATGCTGTATAAATTGATGGCCAAGATATTTAATTATCCATCCCTTTCTGAAACTTTGACTCTGGCTAACCTGATGCACTTCAAAACCATCTAGGAAAGCTGGGGCACTTTCAAAAAAATGCTTAGTTGAATGAGCGATCTGTGCCTTGCATGAGAGAGTAGGAAAAACAACACAGCAACAAAACACAGTACAGCATAACAGAACCAAATAAAATAAAAGGGAAAAGGCAATGTGCAATTTGCGCATATGATATGCGTAATATTATTTGTACAGAAAGACCTCATTGAGGTCAGATGAGCAGCCATGATGTTTGAGAAACAGCTGTGTCCACTGAAATAGCAGCAGTTCTTATAAAGTGGCTGGTGCCAGCACGGTGGGCAAAGTTTTTGGTGTGTGGGTGGCGGGGCGGGGGGGTTGAGTCTTTCGTCAGTGGGGGAGTGCTGGTAAGGAGTTCAGGGTAACACCTCTATCGGCATCAGATTTGAATTATTTTTGCTCTGACTACTTCTGCAACTTATTTGCAGTGTGTTAAAACTATGGTTTTGTTAACCCCATACACCAAACACTGAAACAAACCATTTATAACCATTACTTTGTCTGCTGCGGTAAACAGAGTAGAAACAAAGTTCTGTTGCTAAAGATCAAAGTTCATCTCAGTGTTGATTGCACTTTTTATTTTTTCATTTTTTACTTCCATTTGTCTGTGGTATAATGAAATTATAGCTAACCTCCAGGGATCTCCTAATATTATGTATTGAAGACAACCTCTGAACAAAGGATATAAGGAGAAGTATATGAGTGAATGCATAATTGTTTCCCTTCTCCAGATGGTTTCAATATAGAAAACAATGTAGAAAAGAAAATGCTTGGGGGCTGAGAAAGAGAGAAAATTTATTAAAACACTGGCATGTGTTCAGAAAGAGGCTTTCCAAGTATGAATATTCTTAAAAAAAGACAATATGATAAAAAAAGGCACTATTCCCACAAGACCCCTTTTAAAACATCTGAACCCATTTGAATACATAATGAAGTATTTTCCACATAATGGCTTGTTAGGACAATGTTGTAAAAATCCAAAATGAATCTGGGAACAGAACTGAGCCATGATTTATAATAATATGATAATAATTCAAATGATGCGATTCTGATTTCTAATTAACACATCCAAAACCCAATGTGCACAAATTATGAAAAATTGCACTATCAGAGTCACTCATTAAATTTATAGTGTCCTTCTACCAAGACATTTGGACCTGAATATGATGCAACTGTAAGCCACTGAGACTGCTGAAAATGTGAATACACCATTCACTGACAGCAGTGATAGCAACTCCAAAGCAAAATGAAGGCCAAGTAGGAAATTCACTCCCACTGCAAGGACAAGAAAACAGGCTACTTATTCACCATCAGGATAGTATTAGTTTACACTCAGGAAGAATGATGACAGTTATTTTAATTTTGGAAAATAATACTTTTCTTAATGGAGAAGATGCGAATAAATTCTACTTTTAAAGTCCTTTGTGGGCACAACAACAAATGGCATTCATCACTCTTAAGGCACCCAATTTCCCTATTATGTTGGTTATTACCAGCATTTTTCATTTCCACACTCGGCTCAAAAATACATTTCGATAGTTAGGACAAACCTTGGGTTGCTAACTTGAGGAAATGTGTACACTAATGATTATGAACTATGCAGAGAAGCTGGAGAGAGGAGGACATTCAGCACTGTTCTTGAAATCAGTCTCTGAGATTGTAATTCAAATCCAGCACACACAACTGTGCAAGCTTTGGCATGAGCACAAAAATTGAGCAGACAGCATACTAAACAGAAATGCTTGTGACCACAAGTGTTACAATGTAAAAGATGATTTATTTTAGACACAATTTAGATTTATTAGTGAACATTGTGAAAGAAGGCAAAGGCGGCTAGAGCAACACATCTTGTTTAAAATGAAATAATGCTTATAATGATTTGGCCTATTTCTTTATATTTGGTATGTTCGTTCATGTTAAGATGGGAAATTAATATCACAAATGGTCAATAATGTCAGCTTTATGGCCTTAAAACACTATTAGAATTGTTCACTCCACCAGACATTCATCATATGGACAATGTTTCACGTATTTAGCCTAGTGCAACTCTTTATGTATTTTCACACATTGTTGAGTGCATTTGCCACCTTGACAAATGCACAAGGCCAAAAACCTGTGTCCAGCAGGAATTAGAGGATCATCTCAGTGAGGAGAGGATTAGTGGCATCAACCAGGCCCTGCAGTGATGGAGAAGGGAGATAGCCTACAATAGGCCAGATAGGTCCATTCATCTTTTGGCTCCCGAGCAGGTAAAAAGGAGCCTAAGAAGGTACAAACCAAATTGCCTGCTGCAAAAAATTTGCAGCACTGGATTAATCATACCAACTTCACAAGAACAGATCTGTACTTCGCAAGCAGTGCTTGTGTACCCTTTTTTTTCTGTAGTTGTCCCTCAGTCGGCATGTTTATCTCTGTGATGAAGTACCTCATCTCACACACAGGGACAACAAAATGAAAGCTTGGGGGTTTTACATTTGTCAGAAAATCTGAGAAATATGTACAGAATAACAAGTAAGGTAAAAAAAAAAAAAAAAAAAAGTGCAACAACAATCACATCGGGGTTACACAAATGCCCACAAAAATGGGATCCAATTGCCATCTGCTCACAGAAATTTGTATTTTAATTTCTAAGTTTTGTGTTACATTGAAGCTTTTCTTACAATTTCAGTGGGTAAGCCAGCCGTGCCCACAAATTCTATTTTTGCCAAGAAATGGGCCATCTTAAGGTGATGTCAGTTGGTGAGAAACACATTTATCCAAATGTAAACTCTTAAAAATAAATATTAAATTCAGCATTTTCTTTCTTGGAAGCACCACCATTGCAGCATTGTAGCGTCTATCAGATAAATATGACGTGCATGTGCATTGACAGACATACAACATATATAAAGACATATGTTCATTATTATTCTGCAGCCCATAGTAGATTCTTTGTGTATGATAGTCTCATTTGGATGGTTGAATGCACAGAATCTGTGAGTACTGAAAAACATGTCCGCCGTTGTCAGACGTCAGATGTGAGTTGTGAGGATGAATATGCTTCAATTGAGAGAGGCATTATCATGTTTAAAGTGATGCTGTCAACAATGATGGTTTGAGCATACACTGCCATCAACGTGATGCACATTTTTGACTCCATGAAACTGTATAGTATGTATTATAAACATAGACTTGCAGTCATATGGTCAAGTATTTTGTTGTTAATGAGCCCCTGCTGACATGATGACAAGATGACAGTCTGTCAAGCTTTTCTACACACAGGGGAAACAACATACCAGAGAGAAGGTGGCTCCACTGTGCTGCAATATGTGAGGGCACAGTGTAAAAGCAGTTATAAATACATTTAAAAGTGAGCACACACAAGCACTGAGGGAACCATCTGTGCCCTCCAGCAATACATGGACAATTTATTTTGTCACCAATGTTAGAATCATTTTAGACTGAACTTCTGCAAACACTATATGGTCATCCAAAAAAAAATAAAAAATAAAAAATCACTTCATTTTTCACTGGGTGATGAAAACAACAGCAGAAGTATATGTGCTATAAATCATGTGTAAGTATTTCTACCAACCAATTAGTTGATTTTGTATCAATGTATTGATGTGGCGCACAGACTGCCCATTATAAAAAAAGATTTATAATACATTGGACATGCACAGCCAAAGGGCAAAGGGAGAGGACATTGAGACAAGAGGATGAGCAAAACAGGGATGTGCCCACTGATCTTCATCCAAACAATGATCAAAGACAAAGAACTAGTTCAATATGAGCTGGACCTTCCACATGGCACAGGGTGAAAACAATGATGTTGAGCAGGAAAACGATTTCAAACTGCGTTCACACACAGAGCCAGAGGACCACCGAAAACACAATTTTCTATCACCCCAAGACAGGAAACAAGCCCCTAAGTGTGAGAGAACCAATAAACAACCCTGTACATCCTCAAATAACAAATGAAATTGCATCTTTGCTTCATGGAAAAGTTTTCATGATACGTGCCGCTTTGGTGCAAAGGGTCTTTTTAGAAGAAAGATGGCAGGGCCACTCTAAACGTGACTTTGTTGTGAAACTGTACCAACAGTATGCTGCTATCCAGACTACTCCTGTCAAGAAACTAATGAACCTTTCGAGCTGCTTTTCATACCCACAGTCCTGGTCTCAGAGTGACAAAACTGGTTATGGGAAAAAACCTCAGTGACTAAGCTGTTTATCTAAAGGCAGTCTTGGGAGAGGCTTTTGCTCTGTAATTTACGAGTGTGCTGGGGGCCAGTGAGTGTTGTTTAACAGTCATCGACACATACTGTCTTTGCATTAAAGGAAAATGCTACGAGGAGGATGGGGAAATCATTTTTACACACACACAGAGGCATACACAGACGCACAGACAGTAAGCACCACATAGCTGTAGGTATTCAATTGAGTTAAAAAAAAAAAGGTGCCTGGGAAGAAAAGAAAAATGGAATTTAATTCAAGAGATGACAAATAAACAGGGTTTAACATCAGAGATAGATTCAACCATTTAGGTGGCTTATTTATTACTGTGTGGATTAGTTTCCTTTTCGTAAAAAAAATATATCGAAAAGAACTCTCAAGTGCACACCATTACTTTATTATACTAATTAGCCAGTATGACAAGGATGGGACAATGACAATATCAAGAGTGAATGATTACTAGATGTGGCAATAAAGAGGGACAATGCTCTGTTGTTTTTAAGGTATTGGTAATTATCTTAAGGCTCCATCCTGAAAATGTGAAGGCTTTTTCACCTTAAAAATTCGTAGCCCTTTAGTGACCATACCCTTGAAAGATCTAATATAATGAACAATACACTTGAAATGCATGCCACACTCCTCATCTGATATGGGCAACTGGGTGAATGTGTACAGAGGCTGCTGCTGGAAAAGAGCAGAAGTGTTGAGTCAAGCAACCCTTGGTAAATAAAGGTTTGAAAAAGCAGTCTTGCATGTGAAGGGATAGATGGAGCTCACCTCTGCCTGTCACAAGTACTTAAGTCAGAGAAGAAAAGTAGGAGGGCAGGCTCAAGCATGTGCATAGAGGGGAAAGGATGAGACAGGAGGGCCAATACTGCTACTACAGGCAGACAGCCCCCTGTCTTTAATCCTAATGTCTCGGGTAAAGCTTTGACACAGAGCCTGCTGAATAACCTAATTAATAAAATATTAAACTTGCATCGAGCAGGAAGGGAAGTTAGCAAAAAAAAAAAATTTATCTGACTCATTTGAACAGAGCCAAAGTCCAAATTGTCAGTTTACAGGTAGAAAACTGAGTAGCTAAAAATGCTCAAGGATTATAAAGCCTAACCATCAACATGTGAACAAGTTGGTGCTATTTGGAGCAGAAATGCCTGTGATTGAAATTGTGAATGATGTGAATGAAACAATGTCTGACCTGATGAGGGTATTGTCTTGTAATACAATAAAAACAATGCAATGTTGAATGCTGAGAGTCAGTGACCACAAGCAGTACAATGCATTCTGTGCTATATAACACGTAAAGGTATACCGTCTTCTCATTGTGCCAGCCCTGAAAGACTTTGCCAATTTAACATTAAAGTAAATGATGATCAGATAGGTATGATCATCTGTGTCCTAAATTACTTGCCATGCAATGAAGGCTGAGTGTACAGCTGTCTCATTTTCAGCAGTCTGTTTCTGCCTGTGCCAGCAGCACGACTGAGTGTTCACCGTTCCATATGCTTCAGTCTGCATAAAAAATATAGAGATAAATAAAGTGATGAAAGAGAACTCAAAGTCCTTTGTTAATTAGTAAATAAGTTCACATATTCTATGTAAAAAACATGTACCCCCATTTGGCCATCCCTCCATCACAAACAATGATGAATTAATACAATCTGCTCTCCCAGCACAAGTTATGCATCCTCATTCACCTGGTGCATTTTGTTCTCTCCAGGTTCTGACCTGAGTGCACAGCCTTTGATTGAAGAGTAGATGAGTTTGTTCTGCTCTGTGCAGGCTCCTCTCTTAACAGCTAATTACCTTGTCTCAACACTGAAGCTGCCTCTGATAAGAGGGATGAGTTGCTTAGGAATAAAGAGAAACTGTGCAGCATAATGGCACATTCAAACCTGGAGATAATTAGGATGCAGGAGAAACTGGGCAGCTCACTAAAGTTTGGGTTCAATTATTAGAAATTCACTGCTATACACTAGTATATTCATTATAAAGTAAAGTTCTTCTTTTTCATCTTTGGGTCTATAAAATGTCACAATACAAGAAAAACATTTGATCACAAGTAACCAGAACCAAAAATTACACAGAATTTGTTTTGTTCACCTCACTCTGCAAAGCTCAGCCAAATAAATTCCACACTCTCTAACAGAAAGGTTTAACCAGCAAAGTGAACAAGGCTACCTTCTGATGACTTTAAATTTCAAGTGTACATGAGGTTAATTTCTGATATAGGTCAGCCCTTGAGTGGCACGCGGGTGCTGTCACAGACTGCTAGCTATCTGCTTGGCGTCATTTAATTCATTAGCTAATTTCAGTTGCTGAATGTGACCTCTCGGCAATGCTTGGGGTTGAGTCAGTCACTGCCAAGACGTTGCTGACAGAACAGCTCGTGCCAAGCTTGAAACTTGCTCGTCAGAAATCACTTGGTGACATTAAGGCTTTATTTAAAGTCACTGGTTGAACTTGGTGGATTCAAGTATTTGAATCTGGTGTTTTGTGTATTTCTCTATGGCTAAATGCCAAAGGTCCAAATGCTGCCAGGGCTATTTGGTCAATTTAGCCTTCTATGAAAGCACTTTAATAGTCTCTGGTGTACACTGAATAGGCACCAACTAAACAAGTGGGCTTATGTTTAGCTCCACTCAGTCTCCATTTAATAGTTATTTTCAAAAAGTAAGTAAAATGCAGTGGCCAAATATTGAGCTGGAATGGCTGTAATGCAAAAAAGACATTCACAAGAGTTAAAAAAAAAATCTAATTCATACAAGATGATTCAGATCTGCCCTTAAATGTAATGGGTTCTACTCTGGACAATGTCCCATTGTTCCACAAACTTTAGTAAAAGTCAACTGAAAACCTTTTGCTTAGTTCTGCTGACAAATAACCAGAAACAAGGAAAAACAAAGTCTCTCTGGGGTACGTAAATATCTATAGCTAAATATCATTGAGGAAAGATGCCTCTGTTCTCTGTGATATATGACACATGAAGTCTATTTGTAGTCTTGAATATCTATGCGCATAGTTATATCCTAGTGAGTTCTGTGTGACAGCCATGGAAGATAATAAACATACAAACATGGTGCATAACTTGATCACTCTACGTGAGCCTATAGCGTTCCAAAGACTCTGCTTCCCTTCATATGAGTCAATATGTACCTATCTTTGCTTGTTTGCACTCTGTCAAAATAAAGATTTATTTAACCAGTAGAGAACAACCTACCATATTTTCATACCACATCAATTGAAGTCAATTATGTATCTTAGATAAGCCATAAAAATCCATGAATCCTCTCAAACCAACACAAAGGACTACACGTCACTGTGTTCCTACACAAATAAGAGTCTAATTCTATGATCTAGTTGTCTCATCTTGTTCAATTACTACTTTCAATAGCAAACATCAGCACAAGAATTTATATGTTGTGTACACCATCCCATCTGATATGAAAGTGAGCTTCAAGTTGCAGTGACCCAACTGGGAGTTAATCAAGATGATTTTCTTCACTTCTTCACTTCACAGTCAGCTGCTCTGCTCTCTATCGTCATATAAAATTATTGATTCAAATACTGATTCTCAGCCCTTGGACAGATTTGTAAACCTGTTTCTACATGAGATAAAGAGAGACCAGGCAGTGCTCCCCCTCCTCTTCAAAGACTTGCTGTTAATGTCTTACTTTCCGATGTAACAGCACATGTATCACACAGAGAAAAACAAAGTTACCGTCGAAAGTGTTCCCTTTGCTCATAAACACCAACACACTCACGAGTCTGTCTGATGTCACGACATTCACAGAATTTAAACACTTAATGTGATTCAGATGTTCATTTGTTCACAATATGTCTGTTAGTTCAATTTCAGCTGCTGTTTGATATTGTGTAGTTTAAAGGAGCAATTAAATGTTTTTTTATGACTCCAGTCCATAACGAAGGTTTTTCCACAATCCCACTACCTGTTTCCTCACATACTAAGCATACTTGCACTCAGAAGGCAGCTCATCTCTATCTGGCTCAATTGACTGAGGGATTTCCAAACTCTCCATCAGCCAAAGCTATTAAGTGGTCTGCTGAAGCGAAATGACTTTACTGTTCCCAGAGTGCAACATTAGGCTCAGCAATTCCTGAATGCTATTGTTCAGGGCCAGTGTGACAAAGTTAATTTCTTGCCAGACAAGCAAAAACACTTATGCCAACGCACACAATAAATAACTTAAAAACTAAAAACAGAATGATTTTAGCAGCTCGGTTTTTTTTTTTTTTTTCTTCCAGCAAACATGGTGGTCACATGAGGTGACCCGTGCCAAATGAGTTTTGTTCAAGTGAATCACTTCTCTATTTTGTACTGCAGCGATGGTGAAGATGGTGAAGATGGTGAAGACAAGATATTATGTTTGAAATCCATGTGTAGTGAAATAACTACCTTTAATAGACTGCCTATTGGATATCTCAATTAAGGACTTAATACAGGTCTTGCAAGTTTATACCTCAGTACAGAAAACTGCAAGGAAAAATGTTCAGTTCATTGCCAAATGCATAAACAAGTGTTGCAGTTAACTAATCATGTAAAAAGGACAATCCACGTTGTTAATGTTTAAGGTGTCTTTATACAAAAAGAAAAAAGAAAAAAAAGGGGGTGAAAACTTCCTAACCTACCCCACCATCCATTATTCCTAGACATATCTCACTGCTAGGAGATTAGTCTCTGTATTCATGGAGCCAGACTACATGGCTCAAGCATCTTGTGGGGCCATGAGATTCAGGTTTGACTGCCATGGATAGCCAAACAGTCCAGAACTCAGACTGTGGCTATACCCAACAATGACTTGTGAAGATGTGGTGCACACGAGGGGCATGCCAAAAAATCCTTTCAAATAAGAATCACAATGTACGCCGATTCAGAATCGATTAAATAAAAAATAAAACTAATCCACAGCCCTATAAAATCAGTTTTACTTTTTTTCCCATTCATTTTTATTTTTCAGTTTTTAATTTTTGAGAGTTCCATTTTAAGCATTTAATGCAAATTTAACCCCATGACAGTGTTTTAAGTAATGAAATATAGACAATTTCTTCAGTTATCACTGAAAACGTTAATGCTTCCACACATTTAAGCAAAAACTTGAATAAAACAATGAAACATACGTCCCACAGCTTTGGTGGAAATATCAAATCTGGTCTAGTCTGCCTGACTACGCTCAAGTCACCACATTCATTCATTCATTTATTTATTCATGGGTAAGGGGGTGTGCATTATTAGTGACCCCTCTCAGAGCATTTTCCCAACAGATACGTTCCTTTTTATTCTGGGGGAAAAAAAAAAAGTTGATTTAAAATTCCAGTTCTGTGTTATTCCGTGTTTATAACGAATTTGCCTGATCGAATTTTATAGGGCCCTATTTACCGAATGCCCGGGAAGACCGAGCTTGACATGAGTTTCACAGTGTGCAAGGACTGCAAAATGAGGAAGCCATGTTTAACTTTTTTTTTTTTTTTTTAATATACAGACACTTTTATTTTTGTTACTTAAGCAATATGTGATATTGCTCTTATCCAACAGTTCTATCTAAGCATGGATAAATGTTTAAAACTGAATAAATGTGAGAAGGACACTTTAGTGTCTCCATTTGTCATTCTGTCTTGCAAAGCAGACTGGAGTAGATCATGAGGATCCTTTGCACACCTATAGATTGAAGCAGAAATCATTATGAATCAAATCTTATTAATCTTTTGAATTGAAAATCGATTCTGAATCAAATTGTACCCCCAAAAATCAGAATTGGAATCAAATCGAATTGTGAGAAAGTAAGATTCCCACCCCTAGTGCACACACAGGACGTACAGTAGTAAGGTGATAAAAGAAGATAAATGCACACACAATTTTTGCTCTAATAACATCTCCCACATTAAAAGTGTTCATAATACATCATAATACAGTGCGATAGTGGGAAGGAAAGCCTTCTCTCATAATGACAGAGACGATACGCCTCTACTGTCATTGTCACATTGCTTCATTCACTGTGAGAGACAGCTACAATCACAGAGAAGCGGGAGTTGTAGTGTAACCGGCTTTGTTAGATGTGTTTCACTGACAAAAGGCTGATTATATTTGCTTGCTTCATGGTGTCTTCATTTCAACGTTCTCTACCATCATCTAAAACTTCAGAAATCTGTTGGGTATGAGTTACTTCTGGTTGGCTCCAACCACTAATCTGCTGTTAATTATTAAAACAAACATTTAACTGTACTCTAATTTTTAAGCATGATGACCAGCCATGTTATATATGCAAAGTAAAGTGACCATGATGGTCAAAATCCATTGTAAGAGCGAAGTGACAGTGTAATTAGTCCATTTACATCATTACATAAAATAGAAAATGCTCAATAAAAAAATGGTAATTAGAGAATTAATATCTGGTGATTAACTATACAACCTTGGTGCCCAACAGAGCAAAGACTTAAGTATTTTTTTGTTTTAATTTACACACCACTAGAGCTCTGACTCTTGACTGGTCTCACAAACCTCTTCAATTAAAATTATCGTATCGACACTTCGATTCGATTTCATGATGCATCACGATAGGCAACATCAATATTTATGACTTCAAAGTTGTTGTTTTTTTTTATATTTATAATACAATTTAGCAAAGTTTTATGAACATGGCAAACACCTCTTTGAATCTGGAACACAGTGGACATAAATTGTCATCCACTCTTCTCTGTTTAAAAACATACCAAATTAGCCATCAGGATTACCAAGGATAGCCCGGCTAACACAGCTCATCCCCGCCCTTCTCAGCCCTCACTACTGGAAATGTAGTCTAGCTAGACTCTTCCCAAAGTCTAAATTCAGACAAACATTTATCAAACCTGAATTGTTTGATGAAGCTCTGAATAATGCGTATTTTGGGTATATGTATATTTTACTTACCTCATGGACTAACTAAAATTGTTCTCAAAGTATTTAACTGGAGCAAACTGTCAAGTATTATTAGCCATATATATCTTATTTTCTTCCCTCCATTGTGGTGAGTAAGTTCTAGCTGCAGTGGCTCTTTGTCTGGGGGTCTTATCAGACTGTGAAGCACCGAGCTCTGTGCTGCTGTCTCTATTGGCATGGTGATGGAGGCAAGGCCTGCCACCCCAGATAAACCTTCCTCTGTTCTCGCAGCAGCCCAGCAGGCTTCGTGTTTGCTGCAGGTGTCAGAGGAAATGTTCCCATAGCCATTAGACTTTAGCACTGCTGGTGACATTTTGGCACCTCTGATGGGAGACCACTGAAATGGGGGAAAGTGATGACGGGGTGGTTCGAGACAGACCATAGATAGGACAAGATAGGGTGAGGGAGACGTTAGCGTGGCTACCAAATAACATTAGTTACAATGGGGAGATGGTTGATGACAACTATCGTTTTTATATTGTGAAAGTATTTCTAAGAAAGGTGCTCTAAAATACATCTCCAACGGCCGTAATAGCTCAATTGACAATTCTGCCGATACCAGGCCCTGTAGTATGTTGAGAGCAAAGGTTAATGAGGAGGCACAGCTCATTTAGAAACTTTTTAGCCAAAGGTCTGCAAAAATCAAACAGAGGTAGTCAAGCTTGACAAAAATGCATGTATTGATTATGGAGTACCATCTAGAAAAAGAAATCCAAAAATGAAAAACTGAGTGAGACAGTTTATAGTAACCACATAGTAATAGTTGTTCTTGTTGCTGCTGCTGCTGCTCCAAAACTGTCACCAGGGGAAAAATGTGTTTTGCTGAATATTCAGCAGCCTTACTATTTCCAGGTGGCAAGAGATTGGATACAGGCAGGCATAATTGGATGCACTACTGTTTCCCTTCTCTAAAAAAATTGCAATTTTAAAAAGGTGGTCCTGAAGGCAAAGGAGCAAACCTACACATGGAATTTGTCAACAAAGCATGAGTGGCAAAAAGTTGAGTACAAAACATAATCAAAATGTAAATAACACAAAGAAAAGCAGCATTTTTTTATTTGCTTGACTGTTCAATCAATTTATATAACACAATTAATTTAGCATTTTTATTTGGATCATTAAATCATCTTGATTCCCTTTAGGTCATATTTACCCCAAACCTTTCTGAAACAAGCCATTCTGAAATTGTGAAACACATTTGCTATTTTGCAGGTAATTTACTAAAAGATCGTATCTCTTTTGGTCTTTTGGATAAGAGAGTAAAAAAGTACGAATGAGGCAACATTTTGATCAATATACAAGAACGAGCCCATCTGTGGATTCTGCTGCCAATGTTAATGTGAGGTCAAGCAAACGCCACACCACCTTGCCAGGCAGGGAGCAGGACACTGAACTGGCAGATTAGACCACCTGGCCCTGCCAGACTGTCAGCCTATTTATACCCAGGACAATAATTTACACGACTGCCTGGTCGCAGAGAGACAGGGACCCAGGGGAAGGTAGCTCTGTCACATTCCTGTGCAAAAAAATAAATTAAAATTCCAGCGCAATGACCCTCTGCCTTTTTTTCCCTCTAAGGTTTTCCAAGAGGAGTGGACTAATGACAATGTTAGACAGAATGGAATGGAATGGATAGACGTGTTTATCAAAGCAGATATATATATAATTGCAGTGTCTGAATGCATCCAATATTCCAGATGATGAGTGCAAAAATGCCTTTGACAAAGCTCATGTCAGAGTTTGATGTGTCACGCTGACAAACTTGTGGCACATATTGAAAATAAAGTCTGCGAAGGACAAGCAGCAGCATTTAGTTTAGTGACGTGCGTAAACATTAGCTAACTTTGTGACATGATTTGTGTAATAGGGGCTCTACCAAATTCTGAAAGTAGTCATCTTACAGTTTTGCAATAAACCACATAGCCATTAAACCAGGCAATGAGTTGCTTAAAGTAAAAACCCCCAAAGAGCTCTATTTTTCGCTCCTGTGGTGGCTGACATTTTCCCATTAGTGGCACGGGCACGTAATTTGGTGGCACCAATATTTCATTTCAGAGAGCGTTTCACACAGTAATGAACATGTCACCAACTGAAATTAATGTGTCACTGTGTTTAACAGAACCAATAAAAGTAAAGAATTTGAATCACTCAGAAATTACATATCAGACCCATTATCACAGTTCATACAGCCCTGACTGACTGTGGTGTTAGTCAACTTTGACATTTACAAATTTCTTACGCTGTGAACTTTGCAATCTCACAATAACAAAGATTTAGTCTCACCAAAATTACACATCTTAAAATGACAGGCATGACTCAAATATTGTGATTAGGAAAAGTTCTATCAAGAGATTATGAGCAGATGTAAGCACTGGGCATGCTAAACATTGAGCTAAACATCAACTGTGCTTTTCTGCTATGTGACTGACGAAGAAATTATCTAATGGACAAAACTGGGAAATACTTTATAAGTATTAAATATAATGTAGTTAATATGAAATATTTAATAATCACCAAACATGCACACTGAATCTGCATGTCTGGCAAAACTTTGGAATAATGTCAGTTTAAGTTTCTGATGAAAAAACAGCTGTTGTGTCCACAAGCAATTATTTTTGGAGTATTATTACAAAAGCCTGCATTTTCACACATTAGGTGTGCATACAGAAATGTATAACTACATATTCTAATTTAATACATAAAATTACAAACAACATGAGCAAATAAAGAAATCTTCAAGGAATAGTGGCAAACACTGGATCTGCAGCAGATCATGCTTATCATTGTCAGGAAATCTCCAAAGAGCTCAGCGGCTCCTTTGAAGTTCGTTCCAATTCCAACAAATTCACCAATTCAATCCAAGCAACAACAAAAAAAGTAGAAGTAGAAGAAGAAGAAAAAAAAAAAAACAAAACACAACAAGCACAGCAAACCAATGTAAGCCTTGTTGAATTTAGGCCTGACACTAACTTACTGACAGAATTACCATTGGTGACAGCTGATGTTAAAATGGCAATACCGGTAGCACCAGTATTGCCATTTTAACATTTATCCAGTTTATCCCGTTTATCAAATATGAATCCCAAAATATCAAAGTGTTCCTTCATTCCCTGATCACTGTCATGTCATTTTTTTTGTATTAAAATGAAGCTCCTTCTTTTTAGCACAAATGACAGTCAGAGTGGCTGACTGTTACAAATACTGATTCAAAAAAATGTTAAAGTATAGATATGTTCGTGTGGAACGAGCTGGAGTGTGCGTAGGTACTTCAGCAGCCAATTTCAGCCCACCAGATATACAAGACCTAGCCTTCCTTTCAAAAGTACAAAAGTCTGGAGGCAGAGATGGTTCGAAGATATTGTAATTAGCTTCCACCATCAAAAAATTACTGCCATGAAAAGCTCAAGAGAAAAAAACAAACAAACAAAAAAAAAAAAACATTAGAAAACATTTGATGATGAGTTCATTGAACTGACTCTTAACTGCTATGTTTTATAGTTTGATTTTGCCCACTTATTTGTCATGTTTTGCAGTGACAACACATCAAAACAAAATAGGCATTGGCACTGGATAGACAGCAGGCACTAATGATGACAGAAATAGGCATTAAACATCAATATTTTACGAGGAGACCAAAGTGCCCATGCATGAAAGTATTGTTTTTAGCAATGGCATCCAAATATACCAATGCTTTAAACTGATGTAGCACTATGAGTTCAATTAAAATGGCTTAGCGATTTGTAGTGTCACAGAAGTTGGGTTAGTAGCTGATGTGAAACTGCAGTGAGTATTCTGCCAATCACAAGTGTTCTGTTCTCCATAGAAAGAGAGTTGGAAGAGAGCTTAGCACTGAGCCCGGCAAACAGGTGGAGCTAAATGGAGCTAATTTGCTCACAGTGTGTGCGCGCGCATGCATTTCTGTGTATATTTGTATCACAAGAGAGTGTTTGAGAAAGACAGAGCAAGCCAGACTGACGCATAGTGCATAAATGATACTATTATTAAACTGCTGCTGCAGATGGCATGTTGGTTTATGCAAGAGGTTCACTAGCCTCCTTCCCATTTCACCCATTCATTAAAAAAAAAAAAAAAAAACGTCTGTTCACCAAAGAATATTTAAAAACTTTCTATGACCTTGTTTGAAAATGAAAATAATTTATTTCAATCCCTTTATATGATCATCATTTATGTCAGTACTTTCCAGCTCTGTAATTCTAAGAAAGTAAATAAGATGCACTGGGAGAAAACAGCAAGCTGGTTGAAGCAGTATGATGCTTTGGACAACGTTCTGCCGGGAAACCTTGTTCACTGCCAATCTTTCAGCTGTTACTTTGTCATGTATGACAGACCCCAACATTGTTCAGAGCAGGACCACCCCTTCAGAGAAACTCTTATTCCCGAAAGGCAGCGGCCACTTTCAGTATGGCAATGCTCCCTTCCACAGTGAAAATGGTTCAGGAACAATCTGAGGAAAAGAATAATCAATTCAAGGTGTTGACTTGACTTCAAAACCAGTACAAGTACCTTGGCTCCATCATTGACGAGAAGCTGACCTTTGAGGTGCAAGTTGCTGTGTATAAAAGGCAAATGGGCGGATGTTCTTTCTTAGGAAACTAAAACCTTAACATGGACCATCAGACTTTTATGAGAATGTTATATTGCACTTTTGTGGAAAGCATCCTTACTTTTTCTTTATCTGCTGGTATGGAGCCATCTCCGTCAAATGTAAAAGTAGACTGCAGTGTTGTTAAGCTGTGTTGCAAAATTGGTAACACTAAGCTAAACCTCCACACTCTGTACCGGGATCAGGCCCTGAAGAGAGCAGAGCAGATCCAATACCTCACAACCTCTCACCTCTGAGTTCAGCCTGCTTCCCTCTGGCCGCAGGTTCAGTCTGCTGAAATAGTAAAGAAAGAGACACAAAAATTCCTACATTCCTATGGCCATTGCCATAGGATAGCCATTGCTATTTTAAACAGCACCTTGTAATATATGATTGTTTTTTTGAACACAAATTGTGTTCTATGTATTTGTTCGGTGGGATGTCTGTGTTATTATTATTTTTTTTTTAAATGTACTGCCAGCTGCACAGAGAATTGTCCCTTGGTGATAATAAAGATTTGTGAACTTGAATCAATTGTGATTAAAACCCAACGACGCATCTGTGGGATGTGCTGGACCAACTAGTCCAATCCAGAGAGGCCCCACCTTGCAATTGACAGGACTAATAGGATCTCTAATTTCTTGGTATAAGATATCACAGCTTCCCTTAAAAGCTCTAGTGGAGTCCATGTCTCGAAAGGTTAGGGCTGTTTTGGTATGAAGGGAGGCCTTCACAATATTAGGCAGGTGGTAATCATGTTGTGTCACTGCTTTATAAAGGCTACTGGACCTGTCTTAGGTTGATGATTTTTTATTTCTATTTATAATAAAGTGATAGAACTCAGTGATAAGATGACCAAACCACAAAGAGAAGCAGACACACACACTGAGATCCAAAACAACCAAAAGGACACAGAAGATACCAAGAGAATCAAAATGACCATTTGTATGGATGTAACAAATAACTAATTTGAATTTGAAAATCTGTTTTGATGTAAAAGACAAAGTGCATTGGCACACAGACCGCTGGATTACATTATATGTAGCTAGAACCAATTAAAAGAACCGATTAAAACAATTAGGAATTGGTTTTATGTAGTTTTTGTGCTGCTGTTGTGCTTATAGCGCTCTGTTTGGGAGAGAAAGACAAAATGGCTGACAATACACAGCGTACCATTTTTTTCTTTGTCAGAGGGGCTTTGTAAAATTCATAAAATGCAACATGTTACACTAATAAACTAAAACAATACCCTACCTCAGGCAAAAGATTTTTTTTTTTTTTTATTTTAACATTAAGAGGACATCAAACGTTTTGATTTACCTAAGCAACAAACAAAGAAATTGAGGTGTCTGTAACTTGCACTGTTATACATCCCAAATGGAAGCACTGGGTTGTCAGTGTTGATACCTTTCTTTGAAAAGGTGTTATTTTGTTGAATATAAAGTGAAAGGGATATCCACTTTGAGAGCTGAGAGCAGTTATCCTCAACTATTGCTTGCTTACACATGTAAATGCATGTTTTCACCCTCTTACAGTAGTGCACTCAAGTATAGATCTTGCACAACAGACTGGAAAGGGAACAAAACCTCAGGGGAGAAAAAAAAAAAAAAAAAACACAAAGTACTTGAGAGAAAATGACTCCATCACTATGTTAAGTTAGAAATTGACAACCATTTGTCCTGGTCTGTAAAATGCCAGCACTAGTAACAGATAACAACAGGTAATATCCTCTCCATTCAGTCAGACAGTAGTATCTGTGTGGCTCACAGATCAAATGGCTTTTCTCAGTAATATCCAGTAAGAGGCTGACAAACCATGCTCTGGCAAGTGTCTCACATTGTGACCCTGTGATCAGGTGGCTGTGCTGAGTCAAGCAAGCTGATCTAAAAAAAAAAAAAAGCCAGACAATAGCATCAGTACTTTGAACAGAATTTCGATGAAAGAGGACAGAAAAAGCTCTTATCACATCTTACAGCTGTCCCCAGAGGGAGTTTTTGGAGAAAAGATGACCACAAATTCAAAAAAGTCTCACAGTGACAAAAGATTCTTACTCTGATGCAAAAGTCACAACTGGCAGCATGAAAGTCTCTGCTCGAATCCAATCTTTCACCTTGAAAGTTTTTCCCAGAAGCCACAGTGATGGACATTCGCCTCTGCCCAGTTATAAATGGGAGATATGACCCATTTGCTTCCATGTTGAGCATTAAACTAGGACACTGTGCGTCTACTGAGTATCACACAGAAATCTTTTATGTGTAAAATTAGAATGAGGACTTATTCTTCAACCAGCTAATGTTGGCATTCAGAATTTCAATTTCTTCACAAAAAGCAACAGAAATCTCTCTAGATAAAGATTGAGTGAGGTCTGATCACTCTGTTTGGCTGAAAACATAAACCACAGACCAGCAGAGAGGAAAAGGATCTTAATTTGCATGTAAACACAGATTATATAATTACAATACACATAAACTGTCATGACACAATTAATATTTAAAAGTGTAACTGTTACTCCTCAGTTTAATACTTAATATTGCCAAGCTCTTACTTGGCAGAATTTGAAAAACAGTAACAACTCCTATTAGTCCTGAAACAGGTACAATTAGCAGTGCTGACTTGAACTCCTCTGCAAATGAGCTTGATGACATGTTTTGGGTGAGAATTGTTATTCCACGTACGGTCATGAACACTGCAACGCTGCTGAAGATGTTCGGTCGTTGATTCAGCAAATCACGGTCACACAAAGACAAAGATGAAAATATGAATATAAAAGCTAAATATGGCACAAAAGTGGAGAAAATAATAAAAGAAGGAAATCTAACCAAACCTTAAGACATCCGTCAAATTTTCACTCGACTACATTTAACAGTCTAGCACAGTCTACACAGGCCATGTGCACATATAAACCACAACTAGAATAGACATTATACAGACTCAAACATTGTGCTGCAAAAAGGACAACACAACACAACATTGATATGATAATAAAAAATTGGGTTTTAATTGTAAGCGATATTATGGCAGTATGCCTTCAATTCCTGAATGAAAATAGAGGTTGGATAATTAGACTGCGAACTGAAAAACACACTGCAGTACATTCAAATTAGCAGGGATCTAATTTGCGCATGTAACCCAATGCGGGCACAGGATCTTGTTGAAGAAAACTATTTGACATGCAACCCGCATCTCAAGCAGTTAGCAGGTTTTGTGCAACAGGCAATTAGAGGAGACACCGCTGCTGCTATCTGCTGCTGAATCTGAGGGCAGGTTCAATATTAATAGTCTGAAAGGCAGCCAACACCTGAGTCCCAGGGACAACAAAGAGCAGCAAATATCCAGCAAGCAACATAGTTAAGGTGTTTTAGTCCCCTTTATACATCACTCTAACATTTTGACCTACGGTGAACTGCTTCAAGTCAACATGCAAAGACATTAAACCATAATGCACGTGACTGCTGCTTGCGCAGACACTCTAGACAATTGACAGATACATCTGCCACCTTCTGAAGGATAATGGGAGCAAGCAACAGAATGTGAAATAATTTGAAGTGATTATTCAACCCATGTAGGATTTATTCTCTAACTCCACAACTGGTTTCCTGCTACAGCTCTACAGTTAATTAAAACTGCTTTACACAAGCTTTAAATTTGAATGCAATTATTGAAAAACTTAAAAATTTGAGAAAAACAGAATGAGTGACATATACTAAGAATACAAGATGGTGGATTTAATCATTTAATTAATAACACCATCATCTCTTAAAAGGGATACTAATAAAAGCAAAGCAGGGAAAAACGCACTATGTAAGGCTGTGGTAGATTATGGTGGTAGAAGGCAATCGAAATCATACCTATGATTGTGCAGTCATATAACAGCCTGCATTAAGCACCAAGGCCACTTCACTCTGGCTCAGACGATGTTGCTGTTGTTTGGCTTTATCTCTGAGCCTGCAAAACACAACAGGCAAAGTGAATGCTGCTAACAAACTGAATATGCCTCCAATTTCTTACTTCTCAGGTACAGAGTATTGGTGCCAAAGATTCAGTCACTACCTGTGGTATCATTCAGTTTTTCCAATCCCAAAATGCAGCCTCAGGTAGCTCTCAAGCTGACAATAAGCTTGTTCACTCTTTTCAATGACACCTCTGCTTTAGCACAGTAGGGATCCTGTCACTTAAGGATCCATTGAAGCAGTTGGTTCTGGCTCTTTCTGTTCCACAAAACATTTAAGTCCACACACTAAAACACTGCTCAACAAAAAATGCTGTTGTGACGAACTTTCCAAAACTGTACAAACAGACCTTGATTCAGGGGCATAAACTGCTGTTTGGGCATTTTAAGTCTCCATCCAGGCCTTGTTTGTTTGTGTTTTATCTTCCTTACCTGGTCCTTAGGCAAAATGCCCATATTTATACAACCATTTACATTGTTTTTCCCATCAGAGCAAGGCTTTCAAATGATACGCAGGCAATGTGGCCGTACTCCAGGAAGCAAGAAAAGAAAGCACACAAGTGTCCTTTGATAAGCAAAATATAGATATCAAAGAGGAAACATTTCTGCTCATTACTTAGGGCCAATTAACATGAACATACAATAACTGTATGGCAACGTATGAGATATTGCAGCATGAGATCAGCACTAAATGAGGCAGAGTCAGCAGGAAGTGGATTGTTTCAGGAGCCTAAAACCAGCAACAGGTTTGTTTCTCGTCATCCCCCCTCGGAATTTGTCACTGTGATAACGTCTCCAAAGACTGTATAAATGTAAGTTGCGTTGATAAAAGGGACACCTTCCTGCAGATGGGGATGACTTGAAATTAAAATTCAGTGAAAAAACAAAAAAGAAAGAAAGAAAAGGGGGGCGAGTAGTTGGTCTAGTTTTGCTGAGAGAAATCTGACTGGTGTGGCATATTTTCGTGCTCTCAGCTGATTTAAATTAAATTTCTCTTCATTAGCCTTGACATTGTAATCATGTTATCCAATTTCTTGTTGTGTGTTTCCCTCACCAATCAGGATGGTTGTTAAAGTTGATTTTTACTTTGAATTTTGAATGAAGAATTAATTAATATCAGTTACATGTACAATAGTATTTCCCAACAACGGTAAACAGACTTAAACCTGTGTGTGGACTGACAACAGTTGTCTGTATCTTTTTTTCAGTCCCTATCTCTCATTAATGAAACTAGTTAGCAAATTGGCAACAGATAATATCCTCATAAACATCTCCTGAACTCTGATTGAACAGTTTCTGACTGTTGATCTGGCTGGAACAGCGATTTGCATCACTAAACTAACTGTGTTGGTGGCTTGTCAGAGGTCTGGGGCAAGGATGATGAAGTTAACTGCACAATTCAAATCTCCCTGCATCCTCTGAGGTTTAACAGCTGCTTATGGTTAGTATTATAAATTTAGTATACTGTATAAAAATGTACTGTCGACACCGACTAACCAGGGTCACAATCTGATGACTCTACCTCTAGTCAAATCTACAGCTGTACCCATGCCCACCCACACCCTCTGGAACAGATGACCCACACTCACAAAGAAACCATTAACAGTAACGAGAATTGATGGGGGTGTTACAAAGTATTGGCAGTCAAGCTCAGGAATTGCTCTCTGTGCCATCTTTATTAGTGTGGAAAAACAGTCTGGTTTCTAGTCTGCCAGCTCTAAATAGGAGTGCATTGATCAGCAGGTCATGGCAGGTTGAATTCAGCCCTTTGATTGTCTGTGCCACTCCTCATTCTCATTCCAACAGCTGTCAGTCGTCTCCCAAATAAACCAAGGCAACCAGAACACACGGCACTTCCCTCAGCGCCTGAGGTTAAAGCTCAGGCAGGATCCTGCTTACAGAGTAATGAATTTTGCAGTAACAGTCATCTTAATCAGTTTACAGCAAGACATAACACCACAGACATCTGGTGTCGTTTAAAAAACAAGGCACAAATTCAAACCTTTCATCAGACTCAGCACAGTCCTTAATGGCGTACCCTGCTTCTTCCCTGCTGCTGACTTAATCTCCTTTATGGCCACTAGAGTAACATTATACAGCTTAGTTTGGCAATTAGCATTAGCTACTCAGCCTGCATAAGTGTACTGCAGATTACACAGAACATACATACTTTATATTAAAGCACTAATTATATGTAATCTACAGTTTTTCTTAATTTCAGAGAAAATATTTTCTGTCGCTGATGCATACAGCTCTACAGCATACACAGCATACCAGTATGTAAGAAAATGACTGTTGTGATCAAGAAAAAGTCCAGTATCAAGCGTAAAGTAGTTTCAAGATTTAACAAATGAGATTTTATATGTTAATGGCAATTTCTTTTAAAAAATGCCATGCTGACAGAGTTAACGTGTCTGCATGGCTCTTTTGATTAAAAATATCACAAAATTATTTTGTATTTTCAGTTTGTGTATTCTTTCTATAATTCTTTTAGACCTGAGTAGAGAACTTGCAAACATGGTGGAAAAAGAATATCTAGTTGGCTTTTGACTTAAACAGCATAGCAGTTTTTCTTTCTTTTTTTTTTTTTTTTTTTTTACATAAATAACACTAACATTGGAAATAAGATGGAAGGTGATCCCACAAATGCTGCATCAAGTTTGATGTGTTTGAACCTTCAGCTGCAACTTTTTTTCCAGCAGGTTTTGCAGACGGGTGATCTGTCGTCTTGAATGACTCCCTGGTCATTCTTGCTGTATCCGCAATACTTGCACACTGCCGACTTCACTTTTTTCTTAGGTGGAAACAAAGCTTCACTGCTTGGTCCTTCTACTAATGCAACTCGGTGTTGTGGAGCCTTTGGGATTAAATTAACTGTGACGTCATATATATCAATATATATCAAAAATTTACACAGAAGAGAATTGTATATTGTATTTCCAGTAATAAAATATTTATTAGGAATATAGTGTCATAAATGCTGGTTGAAGGTTTTCATTCAACAGGCAGATAAACATATTCATGGGACATTGGCCCCTACGTCTATATATCTCTGATTCTTCCAACACCGGCTCTGAGGGAGTTAAAAGAGTAAAATCCTTTCGCACATTAATCCAGATGTCTGGCTCCTTAAGACGTACAGCTCTGTCAGAATTGTATCCTGGCTTTAGAGCCAGAGTCATTTCAAATGTCTTGGCAGCTAATCAGCAGCTATCTTTCATCAAGAACACACAGCTGAGCCAAGCCCATCTATACAAAATCTACCAGAGTAGGCTCATGTTTCAGCTGTACAGTCATTCAAAGCTTTACTGTTTGATAGGTTAATCACAAACAAATTTAGTATGCAGAATATATCTGGCAGTCTAGATTATTTTCTGGATGTAACAAGGTTAAATAAATAACTTCGTTTCAAATGCTACTCTATAAATCCTACAAATAAAAGGATGCTCACTTAACCAGAAAAACAGATAAAGAGGCCAACATGAAATCCAAGGACACAAGGGTTTAGAAATGCACCGCAAATTCTAATCCCATTTTTTATTAGTTTAAAATATGTAGATGTCATTGAGACAGGACACAATAGCCCACGAAGACACATGCAATGATGACCAGGTTTGTCCATAATTAAAGTCTGCACAGCTCATCTCAGTTCAATCACTGGAGGTGATAACCAAGAGTCAAAGCTGCCTGCTTAGACGTGTGGCTTTCACCTTTCTGCAAAATATGGAATTTGTTAAGGTAACTGCAAGCCCTCAAAAGGCTTAAAGCACTAAAGTGTTCCACAGATGACAAAGTCATCAGTGGAAAACAAAGAATAAAGTATGGCTCACTGTGCTGAATTAGAAGTCAAACCCATTTGAAATCTGATCATGTTTCTGTGTGATAAACACAGGACCACTTTGTAACCTGGATTAACATTAAAGTGTCTCCCTTTACTTGTTAACGTCACTGCAGCTTCCAGATTTACTGGAGCATGAAATTCATTTATGCACACATTTTGGGGACTTCACATGATCAAGGTCAATATCTACTGCAATATCATAAGGAGATTTTCTGGAAATGACTGACCACAGAGAGTGATAAAGGCTATTGTAGTGAGGTGATTACAGACCAATTTCAACACTAATTCAGTCTGCTTGAGGAAAAAAGGCTGTGCATAGTAGGTTAGTGTTTAGGATTAAATGGAAGCCATTATGAAGCACTGGTCCATGCCTTGAAAATAAAACCAATGTGTTTCACTTCTGTGTATCTTGATTACACACAGCAAGGTCATTGTGGATTTTTCATTCTTCTCCCTTACATACAGTACCTAGAGCCCGAAGCATCTCACATGTGACACCTGGAGTGTGGAGTAACTTCACTGCTCTATATTTTTTGACCCTCCTGGGTGTACTGCATAACCATTTGAGTGAAGTATGACAGAAAGTAACATAAGACCTCTACAAGGGAGGTGACTATAATTAAGTTACTATTAAAACTCAAAACCTCCATCTAACTTTGTCCTCTTGTCTACCCCTGATAGAGCAAATAAAGTTGTAAATCAGACATGCCCTGGCAGCATCTATATATAGTACAGAATTAGAAGAGACTTTCAAGCTAGAATAATGGTTCTTCCTGTTTTCACTCTATTGGCAATGTAAGAGAGCAATCGTTGGAAACATAACATGATTTTTTTTTTTTTTTTTTTTTTTAATGATCTGTCGATAAGAATGAAAATGAGGTAGATATCTGCTCAACATGTGTTTTGGTGCCATAACAGGGTTAGCAGCAACAGAGTTTTTCATATTTACTGTTTGATTATTACATTTTTTTTTCCAAGGTGAAAAAAGTACGTATATCCTTTGATTTGAAATACCCCAACTATTGCAGGCAAACTGGGAAATATGTTGTAAATTAACATCTTTGTAGACACCAAATGTTGACGTGACCTCTGACATCACAACCCAGAACAAAAAATTGGTCAACAACACAAAGAGCCAAATCCTGATGACACAATTTGACATCTTTGAGTACAAAGTTGAAAATGAACTGCCCAACACATTCATTGCAAATTCATCCATAAACTCCAAAATGTTTGTTAAGCAAAAGAAATGCAACTATTCAAGTTGCATACTATGATCCAGTGCAAACATGATCTGTATTGCCATTACAAATAAATACTCAATTTACAATAACAACCTCGAATTAAACTGTTGTTTTCTCGCAGTTTTCTCGCAGAAATTATAACTACAGTGTAAGGTGCCATATGTATAAAATGAGCTGCTGGGAGGAGATCAAATTCACTGCTTCCCCTTTGGGAAAGATAACCATAGAATAAAAATGCAGAACACGTCATGCATGTCAGTGAAGCCTTAAGCCAATTACAGCAAAGTTCTGCTGTTACAGAGATGGTTTCCAGTTGGTCCAACCAGAGTAGAGCAACTGCAGCACCCGCACAACAAAGCTGCATCAACATCACTCCCACAAGTTTTTATCATGTAGCACGGTGACATTCAGAAGTACGAGTGAAAGACACAAAATTTCAGGCACAGCAGGCACAAAAAACAGGAACAAAATTTCTAACCAGTATGAACTGTTTATGGCCCACCATTAATCCTGCTAAATCAGCACTGCACAGCAGCACATTAGGTGGATTGAACCAGCTGCCTGTTCATAACCTCTGAACATAGTTATCAGGATTTGTGAAATAAACTTCCTTTGTGTTTGCGGCAAAAACAAAACTATGCGTCCTTATTGCAGTAATGACAGTATCACAAACCCCATGTTTTACGAGATACACTTCAGTAATACTGCTAACTGATATTTTTGATATTTTACTACAAGCATTTATCTTGGTAGGTTTCATTTTCAATTGTAAATGCTGGATTACACCAACGTGGCAGCACTGTATCAGTAACAGCAGAAGTTGCTGTAAAAACTGCAGACAAAAAAGGGGGGGAGCAACCAATTTCCCAAAATTTCCCTCATCTCTCCTGCAGCAGATGAGTTGGGTGGTATTTTATGGTGGTTTTGTTGCTATTGTATCCAAGCAAATGAAATGATTGTTTTATCTCAGTGTAACAGTAATCATATAAAACATATTTTTGTTTACTTAAAGAGCAATTATAAATATACATGAGAAAATAAGTAATTTTAATTTATAATGAACAATTGGTTTGTTTTTTAGACAATCAACATTTGTCTTTATCATGGCTTTCGGCATTGAGTCTTTCTTCAATAGAGACAGAGCATTTAAGCCCCGCCCACACAATACAAAGTCAAGGGAAAGCTATCAAGAGCTCTCCTTTGACTTTGTATTGTGTGAAGGTGTCTCTTGTCATTGTCCGTGTTACAGCAAACCTAAACAAATGCTCAAAAGCTGCTGTGTGGTAGGGTGCACTACTAACAGGGTAAAGAACCCAAGTTTTTAGAAGCTCCCCAAACAGAAAAAATGACCCTTTAATACAGGCAGTAATATTGTTGGCTACACATCAGCCTTGAAAACCGGGCAGTGAGAGCTGTGTTCTGTCTCTGTCTTCCCCCTGCTAAAACCAAGCACATGTTCCCCCTCCTTTTTCTTCCTTTGCGTGTGTGACGTCAGCGCGTTGTGCTTCTGTCCTGATGAAGAACAAGACACAGTTGTGGGTATGTCTATTTAGAAAAGTCTCAGTTTAAAGAAGCAACAATGATAAAATTAACTTAAAGGCCCTACTGTTTTTTTCAGTTGAATTGCTAATTATTTTTGCAACAAATTATACATGTAGTTTTGTATGATAAAGAATACGTCTCATGCACTGATTTATGGACGTCGTCTCACTATTCAGTAAACAGATGTTACATTTTAAGACCGAGATTGCTGCATGTAATCACCCACAGGTAGTATTTAAATAACATGTAAGGGTATCAGGGGGCCATTGAAGTTACTCTAAACAAAACAAATAACATCATTGAACTTTTGACTTCATTTTAAAACAAAAAATAACAATCACTTTGCTCTGCACATTTGATGCACATCTCTACTTCATCTGCATTTTACTGACAAAAAAGATTACACACACAGCATTTACTTGAAAGTTGCATACTGCATTGAACCTTTAGTGTTGTCCCACAAGTCACAAAGTCACTTTGTATGAAAGAAAATGAGTAAATATTTATAGGTAAAGCAGGAAACGACTAGGTGTGTAACTCAGCTGCATCTACCAAACCGATGACAAGATGCCTAAACTGGTTCTCAAGGCTTCTTGCTGACTAGTACCAGAGCATCATACTTAACCTGAGTTCAGCTGTATTTTATTTATTTATTTATTTTATTTTGCATATTATATGACCCCTGTGCATGACCTTACTTGAGCAATGGTCTCAAAGCTTCCAACAAACTTAAATGGTGCACTTGATGTTGTGAGCAGCTGGCCCTTGCACGAGTGCATTTGCATTAGGAATGTAACTTTAGAACATCTTTCTGTTTCCAAAAGTGTTTCTTCATGTGTCTGTGAGAAGCGGTGTGTTCATCTGGAACTGCTGCAGGGGGAAGGTTTGGAAAAGGTTTTTCACAGCTTCTCTTCCTTTTTAGCATGAACAAAATATTGGAGCTCCAATCTGGTTCTTACAGAGATAGCACATGAGCTGTGATGCACGTGCACCAATTCTGGACTGTTTGTGATTGACAACTGCAGTAGAAAAATTTTATGCTACAGAGCAGAATAGACAGCACTTTAGATCTGTGTTATGTGGATGATATAACAATATGTGGTTGTTGAAAGCAGAGGGACTGCTCACCACTCACAGAGACCATGACTAATAACTAGAATTACAATGTTTTGATTGCATGCCCGCATCAAACCGCTGAGATGTAGTTTACATTCATGCCTTTTCCAGGCTCATATATGAGTGAATCATTTCAAGAAATCCATCCATCCATCCATCTTCTACCGCTTTTCTATTTCAGGGTTGTAGGGGGCGCTGGAGCCAATCCCATCCAATATTCTGGGTGAGGGCGGGGTACACCCTGGACAGCTCGCCAGTCCATCACAGGGCCAACACAGAGACTGCAAACCACTCACATTCACAGTCGGACCGACAGACAATTTAGAGTCACTCATTGAAGCTGCCATCCCACTTGGCTCTCAGACAGCCAGCTTCGAATTGCAAAGGTGCTTATATTTTTTCTTTTGGTGGGAGGGGCAACCACAGAATTGATGATGACTGGATAAGGTAGAGTAAGATTTCATGTTCATTTTCATGCAAACCAGAGGAGGGTCTTGTTTACACACAAACCCACATGTGTACAGCAGTCTCACACAAACTATCAGAGATAGCCTGCAACAATGGCGAGTCCGGAGCGTTTAGAAGTAAAGTTGTTGTTTTCGAAGGTGGAAGTTTTCCTGCTTCTGTGGGAGTGAGCTGCAATGGCTTCAGTTGCAGTGTGATAGGTTCATCACTGTGAGTGGGCGGAAGCACAACAGTGATTGGACATTGACTTGTGGGAGAGGGCTTTCGCATGGACAGTCAGGCACGCACGCACGCACGCACGCACGCACGCACGCACACATTAATCTGTAAAAACAGTAAGCACAAATGTGACCTGACTTGTACCGAAAATCCGTGGGACATAAGGGCGTCTTGTTCTGTGCAGGGTGATCCAAACAGTTCGGTCTTTTACCGAGTACTGTTGCATCTCTAGTAGACATGCATGACTTTGGACAATGGGAGGAAACCAGAGTACCCACACAGACACAGGGAGGACATGCAAACTCCACACAGAAAAGACTCAGGCCGGGAACTGAACCCATGACCTTCTTATTGTAGGGTGACAGCGCTAACCACTACACCACCATACTGCTCCCTTTCAACAAATGTCTAATCTAATAATTTCATCCAAGTGAACACTAGTGCCAAATTTGAAGAAATTACCCCCAATGTGTGAGTGAGAAATCGGGCAAATGATAATGTGTCATGAATGGCTGTATAGACACCCCAAACACAGAATGCAGGCTTAAAAAATCCTCACTGTTTGTAGCTGCTACTATTAATCAAATAAATTCTATTTATCAATGAAAACATTTACACTGCTACTGTCTTTATTTCTAACGGCTTATTTACTACTCATTTCTAAGCCACAAAATCACAAAGCAACTGAACACAATGAGTTCATTGTGCTGCCAAAATCATGACTGTATGATATCACAAAATGTAGCAAGAGGCCTCCTAATATGTTACAGTTGAAGAATTCTCTCCATACTTGATCCTTTGGTGTCCACATTTGTCTCTGTCCTGTGCCTTCAATAAGTCAAGCATGAATCCATCAACAGGGCAGTAGATCAGGTATCACTGGCATGGGTGCAGTTCTTATTTGTGCAAAGCAAGGTCATGGAAACACATGGATGCTGGATCAATCAGACAGATTAATGAAGCACAACCTGCTGACATGACGAATATTGACACGCCTCTTACATCTTGGTCCCACAGTCCTCAACACTGCTTAAATAAATCAGGCGCAAGCAGGAGGAGGCAGAAAAACTTCTGAAGCAAATCCTAATCCTTCACATGATAAAAAGAGGGGTTGGGCTGGAATCTAAAGGGAATGGAAAACATTGAATTCTGCAATATCAAAGAATTAAACATAATTTTGTTACCAGTGAGTGTAAAATTTTTTGCTTCAGATTTATACAATACAAAAACTAAGACCAAAAAAAAAATAAAACTTACTACCTTAACACAATGTGAGGTTGGGCTGTGACTTAAAATGCATGATAATTATTGTCATTACAATAATGTTAAATTCAATCCAGAAATCTTACAATGAACAACATCCTTTCTCTTGATGAATCTACACTGAGAAGCAGAAAATATATCAGATATCTATACAGTTGTCTTTGCTTGAGATAACTGGTTTGCTTAAATGCTTAAGACACCTCCAATATCATTTATCTTGCCCAAATTATGCTTATACTTTTGACAAAAGGCACTCAGAGTATATCAGAACAAACTGTATTCTCCATTTTTAAACAGAAGGATTAACCTTTGCTATCAGCTGCGCCTCTTAGCAAAATGTGGAGTCAAGATTCAGGATTATGCCCCTGTAGACATGCTTTAGCTCATTATTGGACTTATATTTCCAGACCTGTATGACACCCCATATATCACTAGCATTAGGTTACCATTAATTACTAAGTAATCCTTCAAATCTCTCTAAAGAAATGCATCTCAACATGGGCCTTTGGGAAATCAATGTATTAGCAGAGGTGTCTCCTGTAATGATCCACATTATTTTTAGTGGCGAGCTCTCCAATTTCATGCCCTCGCAAAAGCCTGGTCTCCTGAACATTTACACAAGTACCATAATGGTGATTCTTATAATTTTCAGATAATTCACACCGAAGTCATAAAAAAAAAAAAAAATCTTACTGCACAGAGAAAACTTAAGTTTCTTCAATTTTATGCAGCATAGCACAAGAATTGGAATACAATTTACATCTGGACCCCTGCTGAAACACAAACCACCAAAAATGGCATTTTCTTTTTTTTGTGTTTTTGTTGCTGCTTTAACTACACATCTTTGGGTTTCGGTCTGCTGGACATCATCTTTGGCTCAATAAAATATCTTCAAATTCTGTTGACTAAACAATTGTTAATTCTAATTTAAATATTAGATATTGTCATCGTGTTATCCATTGCTTTTTATTATGGGTGTAACATGTTGGTGACAAAGAGCAATGGCCATGTAGTTCTTCTGTTAGAGAGGCATTGTGGCCCAAATAGCAAATCTATTATACTTTCTCGCAGCCCAAAAGGAATAACAATCCACTGGGTGTCCACGCTAGGGCTATTTCTAGACCCCGAGATACTTCTCTATCTGCCAATAGCATTTCCACAGATGACCCTAAGCCATCCAATGCAGACCTGCACAAGTCTCAACTCTTTGACAAGATGTCAGCTTTCAGTAAACCTTTAAACCTGTAAATACTCTGCCCAGAGGGAAGTTGCCAAAAGAACGCACATTGACAGCCCTATTACATCTTGGTCCTGGAGTCTAAAAATAAATTACGTCCTAGTAGGAGGAAAATCTCAGCCTTATCCTCCTTGTGACAAACAGCAAACATGGGTTGCTCTTCCTTCAAATACTGAAATATTACTCAAATATTGAAAATATAATTTAAAAAGGTTTCTAAGGCGCTAAAAAGGTGCTAAAACTTCTTCCTCCGATCTTCACTAAGTGATAAAGAAATATATAATTTATTACTTTGCTTACCTATCAAAAACCCATACATATTTAGTTGGACACATCACTAGAAAGAGCTGCAGTTTGAATGTTTTAGCTTTTGTTCTTCTTTATTTTGCTTTAAATCACTCAACTTTGACTAAATTTGTCTGCCTTGACTTATATTCTCATTCAGATTAACGTTGCCACAACAAAGGTGGAATTTTACATACTCATCTACTTATATATTGCTACAGACAAGCTTGAATAATCTAATTTGAATTGAGGATTGCAGCATGAATTCAAAGGGTATGGCAGAAAAGAAACTACTGCCGATATAACACTCCAGAGTCTTTCTCCAGGCAGTAACTCCAAAATGAGATTGTGTCAAATTCAGCCATAATGCGCTTTATTATTGCTGCAATCATCTGTTCTCTGTTAAAATAACTTCCTCAACAGTGCTTTAAATCACACAAAATAGTTCAGCTGCTGCAGAAATCCTGCCAGCTGAGCGTCTCTAAACTAACTACACATAACTCACCAGCATTTTGACTGATTTGTGCAGGAAAACAAGAGAAAGCACCGATATACCATTAGCCAGGCTGTCAAAATGATGCTGCCACACTGCTCCGGTGAGATAATGTTCAGTCAGTTAACTTCCCGTCAAGTGTACCGAAGAGAAAGTCTGACTATTAGCCGTTTCATATAGCTCTGGACTGAGCAGCTTGTCTGACCAAACAGGTAAGTTGCGGCCAACTTTTGCGTCCCTGTGTTACTGCTGTAAACTTCGACAAAGTGAAAGACGCTAAAGCTAACAGCTGCAGTCGGCAGTTAACGCTGACGTAGTGAAAGAAAACAGAAAGGAGGCAGAGTAAAAGTACCTGACAGCCGAGTCTGTCCTCCTCCATGCCTCCTGTGCCGCGGAAAAGCCTACAACAAATCCATGCGGAACTTCGCCGTGAGTTGGCTTCCACGAAGCCCGGGTGAGCCTCCGGTTAGCAAGCAGACCTGTCAAACAATGGCGGAGCCAAGTACGGCAAGCCGCGAGGCAGACACGTGTTTTTTGTTGACGTTTTTTGGGCCGGCCCCCTATGGGCGAAATGTTGGATGAGTTTCGCTTTGCTGCCGGTCAGACGGACACCATAAAAGTAAGAGACTCTTGGTGATGAGAAGTGAAAGACAATGATATCGTGTGTGTGCGTGTATATCTATATATAGGTATATATATAGATATATAGTGATATATATATCACTGCAACTATTTATGCATACTAGTAGTCAATGCTAAGGGGCACATTAACATTTGAAAGTGTTTTTTATATGTTTTGATTTTTTTATACATATTTTAGAGAAAACAAAACAAGACTAGCACAGAACAGATATAAAATATCCACTCTCAGCAATTTATCAATCTCATCATTAGGTTTTTAACACTGATTTACAAATGTTAAAGTTCTGTTGAACTCCATTGCCTAATATTGACTGATATACTTGTGCTGTTTTTACATATTATAGTGATGAAAGTTGTCTCTTCAGCATTAATTTATGCTTTGACAGCATGTTTGTGTCCACTTACTAAGTCAATCCACCAATAATAGACAGTAGGCCATTACAGATATAGCTTTGATACATATAAATTTTTTTTATTCCACCTCTTATTTCACATGAAAGACATATGATGGTCTTCCTTTATAAATTATACAAAATCTTATAATTGTAAGCTCCTGGAGTTGGCTGCTCACATCTTTCTTTTAGTTTTCACTGAAGTGTTTTATAAAAGACTCATGAGAGAAATTTCTAGCTGCTGCATTAATCAGATGTCATTATCCTCTTTTACAGCTGTCATTCATCTGTATATTTTATCAATTTCATTCAAATTTACATTCATATTAATACAAGACTATTATGTAGATGAGGTTGGTTAAACTCAAAGTTGCATGAGGAGGAAAAATTCTGTCTGTGCAATTACAAAAGAAAATTTGATCATAAGAATATTGGTAACATATTTTGCCAAATCTTTGACACTTCATAAGCATCCACACATATTCTTTTTCACCAGGGAACTAACTATTTGTTAGTATCATTAGTGAAAAGTAACCAAATGCAAGTACAATATTAATTCCATTATTATTTTTTCTTGGTGGAAATATCAAATCCACTGTAAACTCTGGTCTAATCTCTCGTCTCTGGAGGTGTCCGGTCTCTGGTCGGTCCCATCTCTGATCTAACCTGGTCTCGTCTAGTCTCTCATCTCTGGTCTGATCTCTACTATCTGCAGGAGTCTGGTCTCTGGGGGGGCCCTATCTCTGGTCTAGTCTGGTCTGGTCCGGTCTTAGACTCTGGGGGGTCCGAGTGTCTCCTCTAGTCTGGTCTAGTTGCTGGCCCCGGGTCTAGGGGTCTGGCCTAGTATGGTTGCCGTTCCTTTCTGTAGCCCAGTCGATCACTCGTTTCCAATTAACCTAGACATGTGTCCCCACGAACTGGGAATCGAACCGCACCTTTCTTATTGCGATTCAACTGCATAACAAATTCATTCATTTTGAATCAAAAATCTATTTTTAATCGAATCGTGAGATAGTAAAAGATTCCCACACCTAATGACTTTCCAAATATGTAAATTAACAGGTCATATTGGATGTGAACCTGTATTTGGGTACAATCACATTTCATACAACGCACTTGGCTGATACAGTGTAGTTAGATAAAGATGTAATTTTGAGAAGACTAGCTTGTTTTATTTTGTTCTTTACCCCTGGCTGGAAAGATCTGGTCTTTTTAGTCCATTTAAAATCAACATTTACGCATTAGCATAACCAATGCCAATATACGTCATACAGGAATATATTAGGACAATTTTCCACCAGGTACTTTAACTTTTTACTTACACCATAGCCTGTGTTTATTGAAAGGAGTAATTCATCATTTTGCTGGCAATACGTCCATACTTTTATATAGGGCTATAAATACAGATTTTTCACAAAGTATTTTTATAACATTTATTGGTACTTTTACTGAAGTTTTGGTTTTGAATACTTTTTCCACCACTGAGAAGTGATAGCATCTTTAATCTTGGAGCTGCCATGAATTACAGTTTGGGTGTGAGCTGTTTATCCATAGACTTCATTTTTTCCATTTTTGGTTTGTGGTACCTTAGCCCTGGAATTTGCACATATTAGTTTGCCTGCATCCAAATGTTTAACAGCTAAAATAGCTCAAAGCTTTTTTTTTTTCATCACTTTCTCATTATTTAAAACACAGCCCTGAGGTGACAGTGGTAAACTGCCACTCATCACAAAAAAGCTGAAAAATGGGCATCCCATGTGAAACAATCACTGAATATCTCTTTTTCCTTATTAACCAAATGATTTAATTTTGTGTCGCTTTGTTCTCCATTGTATTTTGTGTCATCCCCTGGCCTACACCATGGCTTACTGATAGTCTTTTGCTGGCTAAGCTCGCCCATAGACACTTGGGCATGAACAAAGCCAATAATATCTAGTGAATTGTCATGACAAGGGGATTATCATATGTGCCGGCATGCATTTCACTCCCCCATCATGAAACGTTTTGGACCATTTACAGCCAATTACACAGCTCCTAATACTTTCTTTGCACCTACCCTCCCCCCAGGCTCATAATCATTGGGCTCACATGTTCTGACAACTTTGCATGAATTTATCTTCCTCAGTTTATTTCCAGTAGATTCGACTACCTGGCAGTCACTGTTTGCTCTGCAGAAAACATCAGAGCATATCACAGTTCTCCATGTCAAATGTGCTCCAGTGAGGAGGAAAAGATGAAAACTGGTACAGTGTAAACACCGATCTGTAAGATCTATTAATGTTTAATGAGCCATTAATATTCCCAAATGAGTCATAATCCCAGTTAACATGTCTTACCCAGCTGGAAAGATGTAATATTGCCTGGTTCACGGCAGGCTTCTTCATTTAGATACCTATTTCGCTGCCTCAGCCCCACAGCACAAGCCTGGAGTTCTATAACATGGATGTACTGCATTATATAGAGCACTCTTCTAGTAATTTTCAGTCTTCAAAAGTGAAACTACATCTCGTCCAGGAAGCGACCCACTAACAAGTTTTTCAAATTTAGGTTTGTGCCATACCTCCTGGGTTAATTATAAAATGTTCCTACTTAGCAACTACAAATTTGCAGAATTAGAGCTAATTAGGAGATTTCATTATGTATTTCAGTAAAAGGTGGCCATTTGGTCTCTGGGGTTTTCCTGTATCTTGACTAACATCAAACTGAATGCATCTTAATATCTTAAAGTATCTTTGCAATTCCAGGGCTATGGATTACATTGGTGGTCATCTGCGAATAAATGTAGGCCTTTTAGATCCCAGCTGTTTAGAGTGAATAAATATCCAACCCATCACCGGTCCCTGCCTGAACACCATAGCCTGTGTTTATTGAAAGGAGTAATTCATCATTTTAGGGTTAATCTGAACAGAATGTGAGACTGTAAATTGTTTGCAGATTGTGTTTTGGGATGGACTATGTCCAACCCTGTTCCCTTGAAATTCTATGAATATAGAGCTGAACTGCAACAACAGCTATGTTTTGCAGGACATGTAATTGTGACCAGATTGGGTTTTTATTACAGTTTTAAACTTTAGGACCCAAGTATTTAAAAAAAGCTGATGCTGCTTAAATAATAGACAGAGGAAACAAATCTTTACAGTAAGACAAATCTCATCTGGCACTATGAGGAAACCAGGGACATAAATGGACAAAGATAACAATAAGGCCGGCATGAGTAACAAGTAATCCAGACTGGAATACAACAAACAAAACAACACAGGCAAGTAAGAGCAAGGAGTCTAAATATACACAAAGGAAGTGAGGGTGATTGAACATCAGTTTTGCACATTCGGATGTGGCAGATTATTAAAAAAAAAAAAAAAAAAGGGGATGGGGGGGGCCAACAACAGGACGTAAAGAAAAATAATACACGAGGTAATTGATTACAAAATAAAATCACAAAATGAAGTAAAAGTCTAAATGAAGAGCCCAAATCCAGTTATGGAGTACTCATCTCTGAAAACAATACAGCTTCCTATGAGCAAAATAGGGACATGCTGTCAGTAGGAGAGTTATTTTGGTGTGGTGGAATAAAAATAGACATTTGATAAATTAACATTTTAATTAATTTGGTTGTATTTGAGATTACAAACATAGCAACTTAATTTCCATCCTCATCCGTTGTGTATTTAAAACCTAAACAAATGTAACTATGTTTCTTTTTGCAGTGCGTTTCCATGTGGTTAAGGGTCCATGGCACTGTGGGAACTTTTCTTTTAGTTTAATTGGCTATAGGCAAAAAGCTCCACTCTCACCTAACGGACTATGTGGAGCATTAGATTAGAAAAAAATTAGGAAAAAATATGAACCCTGTGCGGTAGTGTAGTTTACTCATCCAACCTCAAGCGGAGCGACACCTTGCGGGCCAGATGTGGCCTGCAAGAGCTTAAAATGTCTGATTGTCTTAAAATAAACAAGTGAAAAGTTTTGCATTGACCATAAACTACATTTGCCACAATGCATGCCGATTATGTTACACTCGAAGTGGCATCCCCCCACTAGATTGCAGTGTATCCAGATTAATGCGATTTTCTACAATTGGAATTGAGAAATACAAATGATCCCAAAATGTCCAGGGAGAGAAAAATTAATGCAGAGGGAAGGCTGTTTCCTGAAAGATGGGAAGGCGAATACATGTTTGTGCTTCCAGAAGAAAAACTGGTATGTCTTTTGTGCTATGAGGCTGACAATAATCTACGTCGGCATTTTGACACCAAACAAGGAGTTAAGCAAGCCAAAGTTAGCCTTCCAGAAAAACAACTGACTGTCACAATTGTTGGTTGTACCGTTGTTCTGCCCCTCTCAACCGTGACAAATAAGTTTTGAACAAAGTTAATGTCATAACTGGTGATGGATGATATTTTTCTTTATTCACTTGGATAGTTTGATCGTTGATTGATGGAGCAATGTGGGTTTATTAACCTGACAAATGAAACGGATTGATGTTATAATAACAGGGCAACTAGCAAATTTATATTTTCTTTTTAGGTCTATGTAAATGTAAATATTTGTAATTTGAAGTAATACGTTACATTTGGTTACATTCATACTGTCTTACAGTTACATGTGGCCCTTTGAGGGCAACCATTATGCCGATGTGGCCCTCGATTAAAGTAAATTTGACACCCCTGGTACAGAGCATGCATCCTGAGACAAATCACACACACACACACACACACACACACACACACAGTATCTGGGCCCCTTTCTCATCCATTGATCCACCACACTAACGTTGGTAAAGTTAGCTAGTTCTACCCAACCATCCCCCGCTACAGACAACCATGCTAATTTCACTTACCGGGTAACTTTGTTCTCTGTAACCTTATTTAGGACAGCCGCCTCACCTGGCTCCTCTTCTGTCATAGTAGGGGAAAACTTTCCGAAAAATCTGAAATATTATCGTCTGTTTTCGTTTCATGTCTGCTTCGTCCAACTCGAATGCTGGACTGATCAAATTCTGATAGAGAAACGAATCATTTTCGCGCGGTTTGTCAGAGCCGAACAAATGTGTTGCTGTTGCTGTTGCTTAGCAACGGGCCACAAGCCACAGGCGACGGAAGCGCCAGACGTCCAAAAGTGAGAAACACAGAAGGGGCGAAAAAGCGAAAGTGCAGTCACAAAATGATGCGCATTTTTAAGAGGGTATACGGAAATCAGGAACCTCTACTAGTGGGTAGACTACATCACTGACCCTATGTTATCTTAGGTGTATCTTAGGTTATTAAGATCGAGTATCCATTCATCCATCCATCTTCTGCCGCAGGGGTGTCAAACACATTTTCATCATCAGTATAATGGTTGCTCTCAAAGGGCCACAGACAGTATAAATGTAACTAAATGTAATGTAGAATAAATATATATACTCCTTAATGTTAAATAACTCTGAATTCATTACTGATTCAAATTATACATATGCATTCGCATTGATGTAATATATATATATATATATATATATATATATATATATATGTTTGTTTGCTAGTTGCCCTGTTATTATAACATCGATCCGTTTCATTTGTCCGGTTAATAAACCCACATTGCTCCATCAATCAACGATCAAACTATCCAAGTGAATAAAGAAAAATATCATCCATCACCAGTTATGACATTCACTTTGTTCAAAACTTATTTGTCACGGTTGAAAGGGGAAGAACAACGGTACAACCAATAATTGTGACAGTCAGTTGTTTTTCTGGAAGGCTAACTTTGGCTTGCTAAACTCCTTGTTTGGTGTCAAAAAACCGACGTAGATTGTACTCCGCTTCATAGCACAAAAGACATACCGGTTTTTCTCCTGGAAGCACAAACATGTATTGTATTCGCCTTCCCATCTTTCAGGAAACAGCCTTCCCTCTGCATTAATTTTCCTCTCCCTGGACATTTTGGGACCATTTGTATTTCTCAATTCCAATTGTTGAAAATCGCATTAATCTGGATACACTGCGATCTAGTAGGGGGATGCCGTCACTTCGCGTGCAACATAATCGGCATGCATTGTGGGAAATGTAGTTTATGGTCAATACACACTTTATTTTATGCGGCCTGTGCAAACTCCGCACAGGCCGTGACCTATTGCTGGGCAGCAGCGCTAACCACTCCGCGGCCATGCTGCCCTGAGGTCTTATTTGTGACAAAACGCGGTAAACTGGCCCGCCCAGCCTCGAGACCACCGGAAGTGCCAGTTAGATGTTAATTAGTTGCAGCCGTTTTTTAAATTAGGAGCTCACTCCGCCGTGTTTTTGTCGTTCGGAGATATCGCGTGTCCAAAGCGGGAGTATTTGATCCCGGAAATGTAAGTTTTATTCAAATATTCACCATATTAGAGATAAAGGGGGAAATTATTGCGAATGTGGACTTTTAAATCACTTCCTCACTCTGCAAGAGTGGTTTTGTCAAGCAGTATTTCTGAAGAGAAATGGTGAACCACCAAGTTTAGCGCCATCGCGTCTGCTAATAGCATTTAGCTAAATGATTGTCCTTACTGGGTGTTACTTTGATAGAAGGCTTCTGGATTCAGTGTTATTGCGTGTGATGCATTTGTGCTATTGTTTTATACTCACTAAGATGATTAAATGCTAATGTATTTATGTTATGTACACGTACTGTATGCTTAAAAAAAGCAATATATATGCTTCAGTATGATTGTCTGCATTTGTGCTTCACTTGACTTTTTTTCTTTCTTTTTTTTTTTATTAAAAAGTATGATGTTGTACTATGTAAGGAAAACAAAAAACATATAGAGGGCAGAGAATATGATTGTCTGTAATTGCAGATCTTATGAGTGAGATGATTCAGTGAAGATCAAACCTTTGCAGTAGATGTCCAGCCTCCAAGCTTCCAGAAGTCCAGCTTTGCTACTAACTGAGCAGCTGGATAAACGATGGTAGGAAAGTGCCAGTCAACTAGATTGGCACCAACTTTTACACTTATTTTACATAAAAAGTTCACCCATACTCATTATAATCAGACGGAATAGACTGCCATCTGATCTGAGTTTTCTCTGGTTAAACATGCCCAGTTTTAATTGTTCATATAGGCTATGCATATGAACTTGTGACAAGTTTACTGTACCTAATATTTAAAACCTACAAAATAGTTAACATAGTGGACTCACAGAGGAGGTTGCAGTTTCTGCTCTTGTTAGATTTTCTGCTTAGAATTAGTTTGCATAGCAATCTGGATAATATAGACCTTTTTATAAGTTGGTGTTGCCTGAGTGGTTTGTTCACTTAGACCTGCAGCTCTCAACCTCAAAATGTAATACTCTGTGAACATCACTGGTCTAGTCTAGTCCGGTCTAGGAGCTGACGGTGTTTAACACTACGCCACCATCTCTGCAAGAGAGATTACTTCTACAATACAAGTTGATGTTGACCAGAGACAACATGTCATTTCTCATATACAGTTTATATGAGAACATTCAATATCAGCCCTCCTGCAGGCATCCAATCTCCTTCCAAGCTGCTGCGGTCCCTCCACCAGTGTGTTCAGCTTTTCTCATTAGATTTCCCACTTTTATGCATCCCGAGTATTTTTGAAGTGCATAGTGTGTGTGGAATGATGCAATGCATTCAAGTGTCAAACCTGCACAAATCTCATCATGTCTGTGGAGATTCACATATGGAAAGTTTGGTATCCTAGCAACAGCAAATAAAAGAATGGCTTTGATTGGACATTGCCCAAGGCCATGCCAACTTAAGAGGCAACAGGGCTGTGTCCCTATGAACTGATTAGAAAATTGTTTACAAGCAATCAGAGGTTGTTTTAATCATTTTCCCTCGCTGGTGGTAAACCAGAAAAATAATGTCTTTTCTTGTCCTAAATGAAAGCTGAAGTGCGTGTAATCTCCACCCTCTCGAAATGGTTGAGCTTTACATGAGCATAGACAAAATGGACCCAATCAGGTATCCAAGTCTGATGGTGATTGCTGAGTTAAAGTATTTGGCGGTGTCTTTCACACCAGAGTGGTCATATTCATGGATAGGCTTCATCATGTGTCACTGCATCTTATGATGTCCTGATTGCCACTGTTCAGTTTGAGGATGATTTCATGAGTAAGATGAGTCCTTTGTGCATTTATCATTCTCTAGGCTTTCATGCTATGAAAATTTTACTTAAAGAAACCCCCAAGACTCGTTAAGTCTACAGTGCTGAGGGAGGTGAATTCATATTTTACCACTTTAGTTTCATCTGCATTATGTTTACACATAAGAATCTTAATTTACAATAAGACAATAACTTTTACTGGAAAAGACAGCTGTGACACCGTAACCACCTGAGCAGCATGCGAGTGAGAGAAAGCAGGATTTTATTTTTTTTTTATAAATATAGGTAAGACTATAGCTAAGCTGAAATTGGAGCCATTTTTATGTGAAATAAAACTTGTCGTCCTCTTAACTCAAAATGTTACTTCTTGAGAAAATAGTGTCCCATGACACTTGAATGAGACTCTTAAAGCTTACTATGTTTGTCCAAATTGAATTCAAGCATTAGATATGGACACAAAGAGCTGCTAAAACATAGAAAATAAAAAGTTTAATTCAAGATCTCTCCTCCTGAAAAGCAGGAACTGAGCAAGCATGAAGTTTGGCTTGCCAATTAAATCTTTACACCTCCTGCCCTTCTGGTATTCTCTGGTAACAGCCATTGCAGACCAGCTGGGTTGGTAAACATGTGCTTTGTGGATTTCACACAAAACATCAGCTATCTTTTTTTCCTTGTATCGAACATTTCCATACATACTGAACAACCAATTTTGTTTGGATTTGTTCTCGACTTCTGATGTTCAGTTGCCATGAAATATAATTGGCTGTCTTTCAAATCAATAATTGCTGCTTTGTACACACACTGCTTTATATATATACTGACTATCTTGGACTTCAAATAATGTTTTTCTTAGGTTGCTAATTAATTTTTTAATTATTTATTTTTTTGGGTGGGTAAACATTTTGTGCCAAATTCTTTCATTTTAACTTGAGTTCTATTTATATTGAGTATGTCGTCAGCACTCCTGTATACTGTATACTTGCGTACCGACACTTGCTTTCCTCTCTATGAAAAGAAAACAACCCAAATAACAATCGGCTTATAAAGAAATGGAGTAACAAGTTAGACACTGCAGTTGTCGAAGTTGCATTGTTTTACACTTTTAGTAACTTGTGCACTTTGTCTTAGTTTATGTCCCCTCCCTCAAAAAAAAAACAAAACAAAAAAAAAAACCCACACAAAACAAGACCTTGACCAGTTTGTTACGCTTTGTTTCTATCAAAGAGAATTATTTAAAGTATATAAATAAATGATAAAACATGTGTTCACACTTTCCTCCCCATTAAAGGTTTTCAGATATTCATGTCTGGATTGCACACTAAGATTTGACACACTGCAAGAAGAATTGTTCTAGTAAGTGATTGAAACCATGTAACGTATTTTCCACCCTGGATGAAATTATTTTTCAAGTGACCGACTAAATCATTAGTGTCACCTGTAATTTGTATTATTGTATAATTGAGAGATTAAACATGATATTAAGGCAGATAAATACCTATTACATTTGTTCTGCATGAAGTCCATTTGATTTTAGTTAATTAGTAATATAATTGGAGATGAGAAAGGCTGAACTCTATTTGTTTGTTAGTTGGATTAAAAAATATAATATATGATGAGCTGATATGTAACATTAGAACATGTGATCATGTAATTTTTAGTATAATTCTGTGTAAAATTTTGAAAGCTTTAGATCTGAATATTTTGTCTCAACACAAGTGATAATGACTACCACTTGTACACAATGTGACAATATTTACTATGCTTAAAATATTTGTCTGCAAATGTGCAGTTGGCATGTAGTTTTCAAGTATATTAACTACACATAGCAGCTAATTCGATTGTATTAAAATAAGACATTCATGTTTCTGTAATTTATTTTTCCTACACATTCCAGGACAAAGGAACACGAAGTCCATAAGAAGTACTGTGTGCAAAATGGAAATGATACACACAAATACAGCGATGGTGTAAAATTAGCGATAAGAAAAGTCTGTATTAAAGTCCCAGAACAAAGAATTTGAAGTCCAACTGGGTCCCTAAGCAGTGTGACAAATTGTGGATAATATGCTGATTCTAAGCATGAGAATATAAGAATCCAAGCGCAGAGATTGTTTCAAGATGGAGCGTTCCAAATTGCCTCGAAGATGAGCCTTTCATGTGTACACTGAAGCAAAGCGGTCACTTTATACAAAATCGGAACAGATCCTTACCGATGCAGCTGGCACATTTGTCTGTTGGTTGGCTCAAGATGAGATGAATGTGACCCCTAGTCACATTCAGCTATGAAATGGGGGGGACACTCCAAAGGCACGTAATTGTGAAAAATCAACCACTTGAAGGTTTTCTCTACAGGACAGAGCTGCAATTGAACAATTTTTCTTGCAAACAACTTTGAGAAATGAGTTCTTTCCTGACGGACAGGACAAATTAGATCATAGCTTGATGTATCAAAACCGCTATTGGATATCTCTATAGGACAAAAGATATTGGCAAACTAATTTTCAAGGGCTCAACTTGTTTTGACACAATGCACACACAATGCAAAATTTTCATCCATCATAGCAGAGCACCACTCTATATTCTGAGTTTAAACTGTCTCCAAAAAGTAGCATTCACATGTTGATCGTTTGCATCAGCAAGTATTTCCAGAGAAAATGTACCACTGCCCCAATAATCAGTGTGTACTCATTCTTAATTTGCTATAAATGCTTTCTGTATCTGAACAAAATTCGGACAACCCATTTATTTTCAGGAATGTCTGTTTTTGAACTATCATCAGTACAGATGTAATACAAGGCTTTTATGGTTGTACTTTCTAAGTCAAAACTCTTGATCAAAAGTACCCTTTGGACTTTTAGACCATTAGAATGGGCCCCTATTTCCTTTGTTGTATACTTGCAATGCACATGAAAGCACACAGATGTGCTTTTGCACTATCACACCAATGTAACGGTTGTGGTAACAGAATAAAAGACACTATGTCAGCAAATTAAGGAAAGAATGCAATGAGCAAGAAAGCGTGGAGTATAAAAATCAGATATAATTCATGACAAAGAACTTAAGATGTTGGATAGGCTGGAAGCTTCCAAATTTTGGCGTGCATTTTAACATTGTATTTCTGTAGTATATAAATGGAATTTCCAGAAAACGGGGTAGCTGTTTTTGCTGAATGACATGTTTTGTTTTTTTTTGTTGTTGTTGTGTTTTTTTGGGGGGAGGTCAAGAACTGATGTAAATGTATAGGTTTTTAGTTGAATAATTATTTCTGACCTTCAAGGCAATTAGGCACCACTTTGCAACTTAGTAAAATGATACATGTTTTTAATCCTCTGATCCAACCAATAGGCGTATCTAATTGTGCCCTGATGTTCGCAGGAACATTTGAATTAGGTTGTTATTGTTACAATAATGGACACAAGGACTGTAAAGCAGAATTTTTACCTTCAGTGTGACTGTTTCTACACTAACACTCATGACTTGCTTTAGAAGCAGAACTTACTCGGATAGGTTTCAGTAAAGGTTATTGTGCAATAATCTAACATTATGGTTAGTTGAAGGTCTGTGATAATGGTAACAAACAGCAAACTGAGACTGAAACAATAGGCCATAATAACTTGCTGCAACCACAGCACCCCCATATAGCAGTATCTGAATTTGTCATGTCAGCAGGCTGTGCTTCATTAATCTCTCTGATTGATCCTGCATACATGGGCCCATGACCCAGCATTTCACCTTGTGACCTGCATCCATGTCTCTGTCACCTGATCTGACTTTTCATCGACAACAAAATGCATGTATATACAATGTGCTGTGTGGGGTTGTAGGAGACTGAGTTGTATTAGGTGTATTTGACTGACCTTTTCTTTCATGTAATTGGACAGTTCTAAACATAGTCAACTTGGTTCGAGCGGTTTGGTCCACCTGGGTAAACCATTTTACAGTCAAGCAAGTTCATTAATCAGTAAACTGATTCGTTCATCCTGTTATCCTTCCTGAGCTTCTTACATCCACGCCCCACTGTTTTCAAAAGTCATTTCAAAGCAATTAAAAAATCACTTCCTCTGCAAAAAAAGAATATAAACTAACACTGTAAGGCTGGATAAACAATCTGATCTTACAATCATTGCCTCTGGATTACAGATAAACCCTTCTCTCATTTATTAAGCCCTGTGATGATATGGTGCTACTACATACCAGGGAAATGTGAATCAAGTGAATCAAGCAATACAATAATTGTATTTTGTCTTACAAGGCAAGTTTTCAGTGTAGACATTGGAGTACAGAGACTGAAGAGTCTGAAATAGCAGAGACCTTAACCTGTGATGTACAGTTGCAAGACTGTACTGTAATGTACAAATGCAGCTGCTTTGCTTTAGCTGAAACTCAGCTCATCCAGAAAACTGAGATTGTGCAGAGACCATAGAGAAGCTTCTCAGAGAAACCAGTGCTGGTTAATTAGATGTGATGGAGAGGCATTTAGTGATATAAAGAGCATGCACAGTAGTTTGTGCAGTACTGTAGAAGTGTATTAGGTGAGAAGATGCTTCTTATTCCTAAGATACTGTACAGTATGTCTGGACAAGGGTGTTATTTGGACATTCAGAATCAATATTTACAGTTTGAAAACAAACATCACATGATGCTTAACTAAATGTGGCATTGGGTGAAAAGTAGGTATGACCCAAAAGTGCGTTTTCGGCTGAAAGACCTAAATCACAGAAACAACATGGCCGAAATTTGTGATGACGCGAGCAAACGGTGCAGCCAGCACGCAGGAAACGGGATAAGAGCCAGCATGTCTGTGATGTGGAATTATTTCACTATCTCAGAGAAAAATAATCACAGATAGCAATTTGCAAAACATGCAATGCTGAACTTTCAAGAGGGGGTGCATCTGCAAAGAGTTTCTCCACGTTGGGTTTAATTTATCACCTGGAATCCAAACATCCCAATCCCGAGGAAAATGCGACACAGAAACGGAAACTGACACCGAGCATGAAATTCAAAAGGCACTTGACTTGTGCACTTTGTTTTTATGCGAGAACATATTTAATTTTACAGTCTTTCAGCAGGCCAGTCAGTTATAAGCCTGTACATTATCATTTAATGTGCTCGAGTGGGGTTAAGTCAAACATTTTATCTTGTATTTTAATTTATATTGTGCATTGTTGTCAGTGCTAAATATTTTCATACTTTTGTAATGGATTTATTGCAATACCTTGATTGTAGTGAGGTTAGTACACATAATAGCCATAAATGCTATGGTACTAATAATTGACATAATCATTTCTTTCAGTGTTTCGGTTTTTGGCCAAGAATTTTCGTTTCGGTGCATCCCTAGTGAAAAGGTTTGTTAGAACATTTTTGTGCATTTAGTTGTGTATTTGCAGCACATGTATTGGACAGTTTTTTCTGAATTTGCTTGCATTTTGACTGTTGCATTTTTTCTTAACTTGTCTTGTCTTGTTTATTTGCAATCAGTTATCTATAGAGCATTTTGATTTCTGTGTGGGTTAAATGTAACGTGATCATTTCAAAGTTAACTATTTCTCAAGAAGAAATGAATGTGTGACTGGGCTATATCTGAAAAATATTATGTTCAGTAAGCATACAGCATCAAAACACCTGTGACAAATCTCACAAGACGTGGATCTGAGGTAGGTCAGGCATCTGGTTAGGATAACCCAACAGCAACATGCTTTGGATATGTTTGAGGCACATGCCAGCAGGAGGAGATGAACAACAGAGCACAAAGGGGGAAGACCAGTACATGTTGACAAGGTTACCTCTCCTTTTGATGTCATCCAAGTAGGAGGTGGCAAGACTTCAGTGCTGCAAAGGAAATTAGAAACCATGGTGGTGCTGCAACTACATTCCTGCCATGGATAATCAGGACCTCCAAGATGGATTGATAGATGCTGGCTTCTCAGGTTGCTGCTATTCAGCAGAACATTTGCTGTGTATGCAATAGTTGAGTAATATTTTTTTAAATTTCCATCTTCTATCTTCTGTCCCTGAGCATACTGGTTCCTCCTGAGGGCATTAAAGCTTTAAAAACGGGCCATGTGTATCTACACTTTGTTTATTTTTAAATGATGAGTAAAGTCCTCAAACATCTGAGCATCGCATATTTTCACAAACAGAACTGAATTATCTCCCTGCTTAATACACAGATTAAAATGCACTCAATTTATGACCGTGACCAAAATAATGTGTCTTTGCTGTAGAGAAAGAACTTGTATGTTAAGTACTTGTCAAAACACTTTATCAGGCTTTGTTGGGTAAGATTTGTTCATTATAGATTTTGTGGAGTTCTTCAGGTTAACGATTTGCAAAATGCACTCTGACCAGACTTTTCTCAGAAAAGCAATTTTTAATTCAAGGCTTTCCTGATGTTGGTCCAGCTCCTGTATTATAACCCTTCACTTTGTTTGCTTTTCAAAGGTTAGTGCTAATTGAATTTAACTTGGCATATAATATATCCAGAATAGTAGTGATGTTTTTAATGCAGTGTATTTTTTGGAGATTGACTCAACATTCAGAAGAACAAACTGAAACTGCAGTTTATTTTTGAGATTGAAAGTTTTGTGTGTGGCAATGTTATTAATGTAGGTTATTTATTTAGTTTTTATTTCTATATTCGTTGCTCACCGTTCATTTTTCCTCCAAGGTTATAGCTGGCTGGGTTCAGAGATTTGTCAAAGCTGACCTCAGAGGGGTAACATTTCCCCTGCCTTAGGGTGAATACATAGAACCCAGCCCTGCAGACAGCATGTGAATGGAAAAGACATTAGTCTCATTTATTACCCATACTGGCCAAAATTGTTTTTGTCCTTCACTGTGAGGGTTTTGCAGCATTTCCAATTCCGAAAGACACCATGTTGACCCCCAAGGGCAGTGGCAAGATGAGAAAAGATGTAGATGTGAGGAGGTTCCATTCTATTCAATCAATATGCTTTTTATAGGCTGTACTTGTCTGCTTGAAGGAGTAGCAGTATCTTTACCTTCTGCAAAACTGACATGGGCTGAATCATGACACGGTGTCTGCGGATCGAGCACAGGCACTTGTTTCATTGCTGAAATATGGCTGCAGATTCTTATCAGAGGTTTTCATTTCTGGAACTTAAAAATCTAGTTTAATTTTCTAACTCTGACTTATTTTGGTTTGAAAGTGCAATATATTGATCTGTTACATAAACTCAGTCTTATTAAGGTATCGCAGTATGGAAAACTGAAACCTAGCATCGGAGAATAGAAGCCCTCACCCTAATTGCTATCCCACAGGTTGTTATGGATGCCTTTAGATTGGGATTTGGGGCACGCTGTCTGAATAATTCCCTGGAGGGTGGAGCTCTGAAAATGGTCAGCCCAAAAAAAAAAAAAAAGTGAATCTTGTGGTCCAGGATGACAGGAAAAAAATACTTATGGCAGTATCTAATTCACAGCATGTAAAAGTATCCCATTGACAAAGTATAAATAGAAACATATGCTGCCCATAAGCAGAATAGGCCATTTTCACATCATCATTTACATAATTTAGGAACATTGGTGTATGTCAGCTGGTCTAGTGTAAGTATAGTGTTGCAGTGGCGCCTTGTTTGATATTTGCTTATATGCTGGAAAATTAGCACCATTAAAAGTATCACAATTTAATTAGTTGGCAGTTTCCGAGGGTACCCCGGATGTTCAAATAATAATTACACATACACACAGAAAAACCCTGATAACGTGGTAATTTGTAGATAAACTTGTGCGGCATCTTCTATAATTTCACAGCATATTTCTGTATTTTATTCATGCTGGACATAGCAGATACTAAATCCACATTGATTGAATAAATGTGTGTTTAATATCTGTCTATGTTGGACTTTGAGAGGGAGAATTGTTTGGATGTTTAAATACTGTTAAGTCCATGAGCTGTCAAAGGCAATGCTGCACTTTAAACTGTCATACAATGTGTTAGTGAAGAGGTCACATCAACTTTTCAGTATTAGATGTTTGTGTTATTGATCTGGTTATGTCATAATGCTTTATGTATAGCTTCAGTGATAAATTGTTCAGAGTTTGGCACGTTATATAAGGAGAGAATCATAATCCAAGATTTCCCAGATATTTTGTGTGATGGAGAAAATGTCACAGGATAATCAGCATGCTGCAGTAAGATATTTTTAAAGCATATATCCTTACCCTTTTTTCACCCAGCTTCTTTATCCCCCGTATTCAAAGCATTTTGGTGTCAGCTGAATATTAACTGAATCACACCCTCCTGTTCCTGCCCTGATAGGGAGTTTGTTTCCTGTCTAACTGGCCTCTGTTGCTGTTGTTAAAAGCAAAGACAGAAACAAACATTTGCACCTCGTTCTAAAGTCATGTAATTAGATGCGGATTAGCGGGAAAATTAGTCAAGTCAATCTCCTTGTTTTAATGGTGAGATTTTCATGTTGTAGCTTCTGGAGATAATAGAAGCCAGAGACCATATTTTATTCAGAAGAAGGGGGAGACCAAAAAAGTTGTATTCATCAAATTGACAGAAACACAGACACTAAGTTGAGGCCTATGTTATTCTGAGAGTGTATTGCACAAGTTGTGTATTTTTGTTTTTGCTTATTTTTGTTATTTTTTTTAAAGTGTCTGAAAGTACAACCTCCTGTGCAGGGAATAATTCTTTCAGATGAACAACTATGACAAATCTAACATGGCATTTCAGAATCAGAAATAGTTTTATTGCCAGGTATGTGTAAACATACAAGGAATTTCACTCTGGTGTGTCAGTCTCGGACAAGGGAAAGACAAAAAGAAATAAAATATATATACATACATATATTGAAATTAGAAATATTTGTAGTGGGATATTATGGGATAATAATAATAATAATCATAATAATAATAATAATAGTGCAGTAATGTGCAAATGTTCACAAGGTTGTCAAATGGCTTATGGGGAGATCTGTGAGAGAGCCCGGGGGAAGAAACAGAACTGATTGTCTGTGGGGTGTGAGGGTTAGGGTTGGAGCTGTAAAGGTCCGGAATAGAGGGCAGGTTAGCCCCAAAGATCTTCCTTACCCTGTAGTATTTCACATTTGTTGCAGCTATGGAAAAAGAAGGAAAGGATTTTGAACCATGAAGTAGATTGTCAGGAGTTGTAATGAGACTAGGCATTCTAACTGCAAAAACTGCGCACACATAAGTGATTAACACACGATAAAGCCTGCAGACATCCTTAATTGTGTATGGGATGTCATCAATGAGGCCCCCAGTTAACTAATGACTTGAAATAAGGCACAGAGGGACCTTAAAATTCAGGAAATCCAGTAAATAACAATTGATAGAGGGGGTGGAATCTGTGACAGTCATCAAAAATAAAACGATTGAGGTGAATAGTGAATCTGTAAATTGGAACCATATTCAGTCTGTCTTTCTGTCTGTGGAGCAAGAAGTACTACTAAAACTTAGGCCAAGGCTATGTCTGCAACTGCTCAAGAAGTATATTATAGCACATCAATTTTAACATGGTGCAGACTCCAATAGCAGCATTTTTATTTTGGTATCTTCCGCATTTTGCATCCACACCAATGCCTCTAAACTAATCTCTGGCTGTGCTGTAGCTCAATACTGTCATTTTTGCGTGAATGCAAATGTGCTGCATGCACAAATGAAGTGTCAAAATTAAGGAAACTGAAAGATGGTACTTTGCCTAAATTAGCTTGATTTGTATGTTTGCTGCTGGTTGGCTTTACTGTTCCGCAATGTGCTGTACCAAATCAAAAAAATGAACACGATGCAGATGGTTTTTGGACCACACTAAGCAGATAAGATGAAATCTCCAGTGTAATTGACAGCAAAAATTTTAAGGTTGTGGTTTGTTTGCTGTTTATCAGCACATTTCTCAAATTAAGAGCAGACAGTTGTCGCGTCTTGGCTTGCTGGGAGTGTTGCCAATGTGCACCTCTTGTTTTCTTGGTGTATTCTGTTATGTCTGACTATGTGATCAGATGGCCTTCTTACTTGCCTGCTGCCCTTTCTTTGATAGTCTGGACAAAATAGAATTTGTAGCTAAAGTTGGATTGCAATTCTGGTTACAAGAAGCTGACTCCCTTTTAAACTAATGTTATCCATAATGCAGAGCTACCCTCCAGAGCAGGTTGGTTTCAGTGAATCAGGGAAAAATGACAGCATTTTGTTCAACTTTGTGAAAAGGTTGAGTCATGAGTTGTGAAGAAGTGACATTTACCATTGAATGGCAAGAAACATAGTTACTGTACAAAGCAAAATGCTGGCAAAAGCTCTTTCTTATACTTAGATACTTTCTTTTCTTATAACCTGACGTGTCTGGAACTCATTTACGGTTCCATAAATGATTCTTCTTAATTAAAATTAATATAAATAAATTGTATGTTTGTGTTGGTAAGTCCATTTCCTGTAAAATTAACATTTCACTCATCAAAAGAAATGCCTCCCCTAGTATATTTGAAATTATAAAATGTGACATGATCTTTAATAACAGATGCTTTTGTGATGGGAGAGGAAAAAATAAAAGAAAATAGATTTTAATTACTACAGCGTAAATGTTCTCTTAGCATGCATGCTAAATATAATAAACAACGGGATAAACTGCAGGATAGTACAAATGCATCTGTTGTAGACCACAAAGCCAAATGACACAAACGCTAGATGGGGCATAAATAAATGCATACATCAAACATAATTAAATATTCTTTTATCCACATGTATCTCGACAAAAGCATCCCTGATAAGGCTATAGCCATTTTCTTCCCTCTGCCCCCTGCTGCTGCCGCCATTAGCACAACACATACATAAGTAGCAAATGCTTCCCTAATCCTATGATGACACAATACACACATCTGATTCCACTAACCTTACATCTCTTTCTGTCAATATTTCCTTCCTGAATGCAAAGTTCTCTGCTGTAGATGCTGCAGGCAGCCAGATGCTGAAAGTCCTCCCATCAGAGCTGAATGGCCACTGATTTAAGATGAAGTCTGAGAAGAGGGGTGAAGTAAATGAATTTCATACACCACCAAGCCTGAAAACTCAGACTGCTCTGAGTGAGCAGTCTCCCTGATTGTGTGTGACGTGGGTAACTGCGCTATGCCTGTCCTGCACAGCATAAAGGTGTAGTGCAGCGTTAGGCACACCCATACACGTTTCATTGGACAAGGACGTTCATGAGTTGGGACATCGTACTTCCATTTTCTCTATTCCCACATTACCTGTGGATGGACTAAATGCTGTGAGTGATTTAAGCCAGTTACTTCTCACCACAACCCTGGAACTTACAGGCCTCACTCTCATAAACACCACATTTTTCACATGGACAGTTGGTCAATGTTGGGGTTGATTGCATTTTTGCTGCTGAAATTGAGCTATCAGAGTCAGCGGTGACGAAGCGTGAGCTGTTTGATATAAACTAGTGAAAGTGACAAGAAGATCATTGTTGGTTCTTACCTTGGTCAATCTTGCTGGTCATAAATAACCTGAAGGGCATCCTTTCAGCTCAGGCTAATGGGAGTTAGATGTCTCCCAAACAGGAGGCATTTCCCAGAGTCCTTTTAAATATATACTGTATATACCTATATACCTTTGGTACAGTACGTGAGTATTTACACTGCTGGGTTTATACTTTATCAAAGTGTGGTTGGCGCAGTTAGTATAAGCAAAGGCTATGCATGCACACTATAGTTAATGTAGGACTAAAAAATAGGTAAAGTCATGTCGGAGGCTTCAGATGCTACTGAGGGACCATGTGCGATGTGTAGAAACTGGTACTGATTAGAATTGGATGCAGTCTCTCTTTTCTGATTATTCAAGGTGGGGGGGGGGGGGGCGCTGGAGTTTTCACGTCCTTTCTAGTTGACATGTCAAGCAAAAAGTCATTTTCACTGGAAGCTGTGACAACTGAGCACAGTGTATGTTTTAGATGGGGGACTTGGGACACTCAGTTGTTGAATAAACAGCCTTTGCTCAAGCACAACAAAAAAGATTTGGTGCACAGAAACCAAACAATTCCATGGCAGTCTAAAGGTTAGATGAAACAATCTCGTTGAGCATTGGCTCACTAAGAAATATTTGATTTTGAACAAAAGGCTGGACCATTGTTATGTGCGACAGGATGGTACACAAGTGGAACACATTTATTAATTATCTATGAATTTCGTGTTTTTATTAATTATGCAATTTTTATTTGATTTTTAGAAAAATTTTTCAGAGCAGGGATTTTCACATAAAGCCCAGAGAAATTAAGAGGCATCTGAAGTGATTTGTGTTTCACTAGTAGTAGGAAACTACAGTAGAATATATAGTTTTTTACATTGCATTCTTCTTTTTTTTTTTTTTTTTTAAACCAAAAAAATATATGGATTCAGAAGGATTAAAAGAAGAATTTAAAATTGCTCATCATGGATTAATTTAAACAGAATCCAGGCCATGTTCTCTATTTCATGGTTGAAATTATGTATTGTAATATTTGATAGATGTAAAAAAAAAAAAAAAGCAACCACATGTTACACCAATAAAAAGTGAACTGCTGAATTAGGGAATGATTCTAGACACAGTGCTAATATAGTTAACCTTTTAACCAAATGGAAACAGAGCAAGAAAATATTAAAAATCAAAAAGCACAATCTTTGTGTCTTCTACAATTATACATAACTAGTTGGTTGTCACACTACATTTTAAAACAAAGTATTGGTAATTTATAATTAGTGTTTACTAATCTACAGCAGCTGGCATCTTTTCATCATGACTTTCAAATATCAATTTTAATTAATGTAACCATGACTAAAATAAGCAAAGGCCATGGGGGGGGCTTGGGAAATGTCAGGATTGACAATGGCTTTTGAAACTGTAGCATACCATCTGGTCAAATGTGGAGAAGGGTTGAACCTGTTTTCCCTCTGCAATGGAGGAACGTTGAGGCTGCAGCTTGGAGATGAAAGATTGACACATCACTGGCTGTCGTCTGTCTTTCATCTGATTTGTGGAGGAACACGTGTGGCTGTGGTGTTCAACATGACACATGTGTTGTTCACCTCTCTCTGTGTAAACACGGTGGCACTTGATGCTGGCTGGGAGTGCGTTAGGCACAGCCCAGCATGCCAACAGACCCCTCGCAGAGGAAGGGAAACATAAGACAGGCGTGCTCGCATGAGAATAGAAGATCATTGTGTATGCATGCACAGTTTTCATCAAGCTGACTCATTATTGATGCCCTCGTTGTGTTGAGCATGACAACATGAATGGGGAAATATTAAGTTTTTCTGTGATCCTGATCACAGTTTGCTAATCTATGCCCCAATGTTGACATTCCCATTACATTTTTAATTTACTGATCCAAGTTCTTGGTTATGCTTAAATGAATGTATACTTGATTTGAAACAAAAAATAAGCTGTCTTGCGAGCATAAGTCAATTTTGCCACTCACAATTATTTTAGATTGATTGATTGCCTTACAACTGCGTTGCTTGCTCTAGACATTTGGTATGCCATGTATGTTTCATGTATGACATCTGTGGCTTCTAGCAAAAATAGGCAGTAAGAAGTCCTGTTGTTGGTTATATTGCTGTCATACCAACAACACTGCAGAAAATTGTCACTTTTCACTGGATTTTCCAGCATAGGGGTGAATCTGAATATATCCCACACCTGGAAAAAATTATTATATTCTTTTTAACCGTAGGGGCAGAAAGAGAGGTGGAACACCGACATAGACATTATTCTGTAACCTGATTGATTCATGAAGTCCAGAGGTAACACTGAGCTACTACTGTAAATAATAAATTAGTTGGCTGGACATATTTATAATTATGTACATGATGTTTTTATCGAAAGTGCTTTCCAGTTTCATTTCCTTACTCTCACTTATGGCAGTGAGTTGCACTGTGCAACTTACTGGATGGTTGCCCAAAGATAGGGAGACGTACTTTTTCCAGAAATGGACCCATGAGTGTGTGAAGAAATCCAGAGCTTGGCAGACCTACTTGTGTTAATGAAAGTTGGATAATTAATGGTTAGGTGTTTTATAACTTTATTTTACACTCCCCTCTGGACACTTGCTTGAAGAGACCTCAGAGACCCTAAACCCCTTCCGAGTAATTAACTGCCATGGTTGCTCCTGACCTCTCTTGCCAGAACATGACAGCTGTTGGAGTGGGAACATGGGATAGCACAGTGAATTAGATGGTTGAATACAATCTGGTCTGACCCACCTATCAATGGCTGCCATTTAGAGATGGAAGAGTGAAGACCTGTGCTCCATTCACAGGCTTAGAGAGGGGACATGGGGAAATGGGCTTGAGTATGAATACCTTTACGCTCAGCATCAATTGTATTGTAAGTGTCAGAGGTTTTAGGTCCTCGAGTCATCCTGCTGTTTTGGAGCAGCAGGTGTTAATAGGAGTGCAAACAGGTTCATGGAGAGAAAAGTGGGGTGTCTCTTGGCTTTTGTGCAACCAGGCCATGCTTCTGTATAATGCTCACCTGGCAAGGTTTCCAGACAAGAAGCCAAGTACATACTTGCTGTTATCATGATCAGAGTAATTAGGAAGCTACCTGGATTTGCATACTTGTAGGATTATCCAAAGAGATCCCTCTGCCCCATCACCCCCCGAGATGCTGCCAATATTATTTGCTAACAGAAATGAAAATGAGAAGCACCCTCTTTTTTCCTTCCTTTTTTTTATTTTTTTATTTATTTTTTTAATCCACTGAAAGTATTCTCCCCTGTGGTGATATGTAGTAAGCTGTGTTCTCCCTCTCTCTTACTGTAATAAATAGCTCTGCATTTTTCACTGGGCTGTAGAACTGCTTGTTACATTCCTCCCTCCAGCTGTAATTAGTGGCTGGTTGAGAGAGTGGGACATGGTTACTTTGGGGGCCCGTAGTTCTTCTGTTGTTGAGTTTATGGAAGATAATTCATAGCTGTCTGTAGTGAGCTTCTCCTCTTTGTTTCAGTGCCCTGGGATTACAGCGTCATCTCTAATTCATGGCCACGGCTGCAGTGGTGTTCAGAGAGGACACAGCTGTACTGTACTCATGAGCGATGCGTTTTCTGAGAGGATCTGGTTGATTGATGGTCACTGTGCTGTTCTTTGTTTTGTAACAGGATCATGACGTGTCCTGGAAGGGAATGGATTTTCAAAGCAGCAGATCCTTTTGTTCCTGCATTGTCTGATTCATGCTTCCCAGCTTCCAGCCATCTTGTCTGGTTGCATGTGTGTCTCTCTGACCTTTGCCAGTCTGAGACTCTGTCCTTCGAGATAGAGCTGTAAAGACACTTGCATTAGCACTAGCAACAAGAATATGTTACAGAGAACACATTTGCTTAATGCCGCCCACATTTCTGTCAAAATCAGGAACGATTAATATATATGCAAATTATAACTTGTTTACTGACAATGTCTTACACGTATTTATTTTTCTTTAATGCAACTTAAAATAAAAACCTGAGACAGATCAATATTTGATTATTGTTAGCAATAACTTAACATTTAACATTTTGATTGTACTGACTCTATATATTGTATACTATGATAGTTTTATAATGCTGTCTAGCTTACCAATCACAATTTTCATTTATTTCACTTTTATAATTCAGATGTTTCAAATTTCTTTGGTTCCAACATTTAATATTCATTTACACATAATTCACATAAAATTAAATGATACTGTAATGGCATTCTATTGTGCATATAACACAACCACACATTTTTCTATGCTTATATATATAATTGTAACCTGATTGATTTATAATTCTCATTGATTCATATATAGAATTTAATTGCAACAAATTTATCAATGCTGATATTGTCAGTATGTTGTATGTTGCTGTAGTGGATTAGTCCCTCCCAAAAAGAACAAGAAAATATAGTTGTTTTGTTTTTTTTTTCTCCACACTTTCAAAATCTGCAATTGAAGAAATTAAGGCAGACATTTGCATGTAGTATAGGTGAAAATACCGCAGATGGTTAAATGTAGTTAAATTGCTGTCTTGTTTGTCACCACAGAGGATCTATGTAAAAGGCATATTGTGAACCACAATATGAATGAGGCCCACTATGCCAAACTGTGTCCTTAAACTTCACATTACCTCTCATCCCGTCCATAAAACCAATTTGTATGTATTTTCTAGAGCTTTCCAGTGTTAACAGATTTTATGCAAACCACACCCCTGTTACATTTCATCATGTCACAGTGTGGATTTCTTCATTACCTTTCATTTTGCCCTTTTTGTTTGTTGTTGTTAGTTATTGGCTGCAAATATTGGGTCCTTAGTCTTCCACAATGACCTGGGCTCATTACAATGAGCTCAAATCAATAAGCTAATAATTCAAACTTTGTCCTGATTGATCCTGATGTATGTACTAATCACCTTTGTCCTGATGTGAGACCTATAGAAAATCATTAATGTATTAATTAAGATAATTGCAGACAGCACAATTTATGCAACCTTGAGTATGATCAATTATCGTTAAAATCAATCTTTTCATTCCAAATATAGTCAATAATTGATATGGGTTCCATCATGGGTCAAGTGTGGTGGCAGATATTTCATTGAATGTACAGCATGTTGTTGTTGGAGTTAGAGTTGTTTTTGTTGTTATATATATTTGGCAAAGTCCTCACTGAAACATCTGAAACGACCAGTTGGATTCAGGCAGGTATTTAAACATAAATTTCCAGATTTCTGTTAGATTAATACCACCATGCTCTGCATTCAAGTTCTCCTGCTACATCTTTCTAAAGTTAACATACTTATAAAATCACCATTAATGATGAAAGTAAACTTATTAATATATAAGAAATATTACTAAGCATCCTCCAAGTAGCTAAAATCAGCGTGGGGTTAGTTGTCAGTCTGGCACAGACTCCCCCTCAACCTATCTATTAGTGTGTTGCTCTCCAATTTACCACTATCTCTATCTCCCTGTTGCATATGTATCATTGCTCAAGAGTAGCTCTGTGGTGAATTTTGATCAACTAATGCATATGCTGTTTATGCTTTCAGCTCCAAGGTATAGAAACGAGGCAAAACTGACAGATGACAGATGTCGCGAGTGCAAGTGAGTGGGGCTGAAATCACTGGGCAGAACATTCACGGGCAATTCTTCACCTTATCTTTAACGACAAGATAGATTGTCTTTTTTGTGTTAATGTTTGCATGACATGCATGGGTAAGAATGTTTATGGTTGGGAAGACCATTGTCATGGTGTGTAGTATACGCCAAGGATTTTATAGCTAAAAAATTTGTACAGTCACAGTAGCACAGTAAAACCCTGCCATACTTTTTATATATTTGCATTAAAGATTCACTGCTCTGGTGTCGTGGCACTGAATACTGACACTGGACATAAATCCTGAGTTTCAAAACTACTGAATATGAATTTAATACGCTGGTTTGAACCACACAGTAGAGCACAACAATAGACAAGTTATCAAAAGGTTGTGAGCAAAAACCAGAATTCACATTTTGTAACCTTATCAGGGGAATAGTTACATTGCTTAATAAAGATTCAGAGAGAAAAGGATCCTGTATTTAAGCAACTGTCGGAAGTATACTAACAAAGGACACAGAGGCGTCACTGACTTGTGGGCTACCTGCTAAGGAACAACACCGATCGGTTTACATCTATTCAAGATTGCTTGTATCGCATGTGCTTTACAGGTGATTGGCTTATTTTGGTTTATTTTCCACAGTTTCTTCAGTTTCTATGATGGCAAAGTATGTATGTCAACTAGAAAAAATATTATGGCATGATCGTCTTTGTCTTTTATGTAGCTAAATTTTTTAAGTCAGGTATAATATTAAATTACTTTCCAGGGTCTAATGAAATTTATTGTGTTGACCTTATGTTTTAACACTGTATTCATTACCTTTATCTATACAGTTATAAATTTCGTCTAGTAGCATTGACCTAATCATACATCCTATATTTACAGACATGCAGAATTTTTTTTTTACACAAATCAATAAAAGAAAAGGAAATGTGGCATATTATTGAGAAGCGAGCCTTTCTGAACACCGTTAACTACATGTTATTAAATTATAGACACCGGGGAAGGTTCAAGTCACCAATTAGTGTAATATTGGTGTTTTACAGTGCTGTTGTTATGAGGCTGCTCTTGAAAACAATCCACACTGATGCTACCACCATGGCAACAGATGAAGTCTCAATGTAATGAGAGAAATGCCGTAAGAGGTTACAGAGCTGCATGACACATTTTCATTACCCCCCAACAGCTCCAGTGGAAATGCTGTGATCATTTGGAAGTGAATCCCCAAGCAGCCACCAGTGCTGAGCTTTTCCTCTGTGGTTGGTCAATATGGCTTGTCAGTCACAACAAACCTGTTCAGAGTTGAGTGTTCCAGTGTCAGATACCTACATTCATCAAGTTGAAAGTGACAGTCAGGGGAAATGATTGATTGAACAAAATCAATTAAAAGCCCCACTTGATTTAGCAGGCAATTGAAGTAGTTTACAAGCAGATTAAAATATTTATATAATAAAATAGTTTGTATGATACTATTACTATTATATATTACTTTACTTGTTTTTGGGATATTAATTTAAAAGTTACAAAATGCAAACCATACATTCAAGTATCTAGCCAACTCCCCAGTGGATTATCATTTGTTGCAGAAACAATGATTTGGTGTTGGAATTCTAATTAATTTTAGACATTTAGCTGTGAATTTGGTTTGTTCTTTGTCTGAGCTGCTTGTTAAATTGACAGACAGCTGTGGAAACCCCGTCCTCACTTTTCCAATTTCGTTCAAAGATCTGGCTGCTGCTGTGTTTTTCATCTGGTAGAACAAGTTGAAATTTCACAATGATGGTGTGAAATTCATATGGTTTTTATTGTAATTTCAAATGGCGAGGCACTAGCTTTTAGGAATTTCTTCGATCCTGCTTTTTAAATCACATAATCTGATATTTGTCTGATAATACTTGCATGTATAGTGTAACTACTCAGTCATCATGAGTGGCTAGTTAACTTTTATAGCATTAGCACCAGTTGGTCAAAGCCACAAAAGACACTTTGCACTATTTCTTGACTCCAATTCAAAGATTGTCATATCACTCATTAACTTGACTTTTCGCTTTGCTTTTTGTTTGCTTAAACAAAGATATGTTGTGTTAATCTGAGAACTCTGGAGGTGTGTGTATTTGGACAGTGTCAGGCTAGCTGGTTCCCTCTTTTCCCAGTATTTGTACATATATCCCAAAATGTTTAACTTCTCATTTAACAAGGAAGTAAGACTGACTGATACTGAGAACTTTTGGGAAAAGGACTTCTTTTTTTTTTCTTTTTTTTTTTTTTTTAACGACGACTGTTGAGGATAGCTTCACTGTGAGGGAATCTTTGAGCAGCCAATCATCCATCTGTGGTTAAAGGGAATAGGAGGAGGGAGAGAGAAAATGGAAGATCTGAAGAACTAGATGTACTATCTTTCTGACTGTCATTTGGGAGCCTGTCCTCCAGCCTATTTCTACCACTCCACAATGTATTACTTCTCCTACACATAAAGAAGCGATGGAAGTATTCTACTTGTAATAACCTTACAGTGCATCCTTTAAGGAATGAAATATTAACTGAGAGTGGCTTTGAAATTGTTTTTTTCTTTTTGTTTTTTTTCTTTTGATGGAGGTTCAACTAAATTGAAATGGCCACAAAATTCATTGATTTATCACCACCTAATAGTATGGCTTCACTCCTATTACAGCATTTTTGATATATAGTAATTGCAATACATACCGTAACTGCACCATTCCCACAGTTACACTCAAAATATGCATTGTGGCCCTGATGGACAAGAAAAGGACTGTAAAAATACAGAACCATGTGGATTAAAAATGGAAGACAAGAATTTTTCACTTTCATATTGTGGTAATCATCTGCACTTGAGTGAAAGCTACCGTCTCTGAACAGACACTGTGTGTAGACTGGCCACAGCTTCTTGATGAATCACTGAAGCAGCACTTAGATAAGCAGAGAGGAGGTCTGTCTTGACGGATTGCAATATGGAGAGTCCAATTCAAATGATTCCCAGAAGCAGTTTGTGTGATATTGCAGTGTGTTCTCTGGTAAACTGCAAGCAACGATTATGTTGTGAATTAGTTTGACATTAAGTTTTTAGTGATTAGCAGGAGGCATCCAGCCTCCTGAGATGTTGTTGACATGATTTTAAGACTGTTTCTGTACCCTTGGGTGATATTTTAACCATAACATATTATTGTAGCACAAATGAATAAAAATGGCTGATTATAAATATAGAACCAGAAAACTTGTATAACTGAATGGATGTCATTCAAGCATATTTAGCTCTCCAAGACACAAATTTCACATTACAGTCGCAGAGCAGGGAAATGGGATTTAGCCTGAAAGAAATATTTTAGATTAAAAACAGCAGAGCACAAATCAAGATTTGCGCAGTGATGAAAAACAGGATTATAGATTTATTCAAAAGCTTTGGCATGTCATATAAGTAAGCAGTAGAGTCTGTATCTGTGCTCAAATACTTTATGCATGCTATCACTTGATCCGATTATTGTTTCAGGAAGTGCATGTTTATAGTTCTTTTGTTTTTGGTATGGAACAATGTTTTTGTATTTCAGTTTTATCTCAGGGATGCTTTAACACATAGCAAATGATTACCCATGTTTTGGCCTTGAAGCTATTAAAGCATGCCTGTCTGTGCTTGCTGCAGTTGCACATAAGGTGGAACTGGGTCTTTTGATGTCCCCTCAACAATGCTGTAGTTTAAATTGCATGCTATATACGGACAGAAATCAGGAAGTTAATAATTCCAGTTGCACTAAATAAAAACCTCTCATGCTAATGTGACACACCTCCCAGGGGCCAGCATTTCAAACTGATCATACAGGGGCACAATTTGGAGCTGCACAATGCTTCTCTCTCTGCCTGGATAATTGCTGCTCCTGCCTTAAGAGATTTAAGGAGAAACGTCTGTCTGCCTCTCCTCTGCTGTTCCTGCTGCATGTCCTCTTCATATTCTCATCTATATCCTGGTTAAGTCTCAGATACTCAGCAAGGTGTCTGGTGTTGCCAAGGTACCTCATGGTCCTCCCACACTCGGCACACACAGGGCTGTTGCAGTTTTCATAGCTGAAAATGTTATACACAAGATAAAAAAAAAAAATTGGTCAGTCCCACTTTTTGATGGCTTAAGCATTCATTGTTCATGAGGAGGTTGGCCTCTCTGTTTCACTCCTCAGACTTTGAGAGCTCCCCTAAAGGGCAGACACACGCTTAAGCTGTCAGTGATTAAAGTGTCTGTAATGTAGGACATTACTGAACCTTTCCAAGTCAAAGGAGGGTTTGATTTCCCCCCCCCCTCCACTGGGTGCATGCAGCATGGCTTACTTTTTACTTATAAACAAATTTAAGGATAAGCGACATGGGTCAATGTATACTGAGTTCATTGTAATGGAACACGTTACTGACAGGAGAAATGTTTTCTATGAACTTTCATTAGTATATGCTAGTGATATTGTTTGACTCTTTCCCGGTTGATAAAATGCATCTCCACATATTATAAGGTTGGACATTGATCTGTTGATATGACAAGTTATCGTAGGGAATCTGAGGTATTGATTAATATTTTAGCAGTTACCTGCTCATAATGAATGAGTAAACATGGGGAGTCATATTAACGATAAGTCACCTCCTTACTGCCAATGCAGGACAGTGTTAAATAAAATTAGTCATGTATGTTATTGTTTGGGGTGTGCATCACTGCCATTTAGGGGAGCTCTCCAAACCTGAACAAACTTTACATGTACAATGTCAATGCTTAAAATGTCTCTGAATGTCAAGTCAAGAAATGGGTGTAACCATCCTGAATAATGTCTGAACATTCCCAAGTCAGGGAGTTTTCATTTTCCTCCACTATCCCCCCTGGCACTGAGTGAATGCAGCATAACACTTACAGCAGATTAAACATTAGTGACTTGGATTTGCAAGATATACTAAATTTATAGTAATGGAGAAATATCACTGAATGAAATATGTGGACAGTGTCACTGTTGGCTTGAAGTGCTTATTATACAAGATGTGTCTGGAGCAGAGTGTGATCGCTACAGGTCCATTGCTGCTTCGGTTCACTATCGGGGCCCTGAAGAAAGATAGAGGAAAGCTCATCATTCAAGACCCAGTCATCCATCTCTCTCTCCTCCTATCTCTCCGTCTAGTTCTGTCTATATCTGCCTCTCTGTCTGATTCACTTTCCCACTCTCCCCCTCTCTTTTGCTGCATTGCCAGGCCCTGCTGAGGCCAAAGACAGTCATGTGGATTTGGGAGCTTGGAGCCAAGCGGCCTCCCAGGGAAATTACCTTGAGCTTGCTGGGCATTTAATGAGGTTCACTATGATTTATGTTGCCTTGTGTACGGAAAATGGAATCAGGGACCCACATATTGGTTTGTTACTGATTAATTTCACACTCTTATTTTAGCCTGGATACATTTCAATGTTATATTGATAACTGTGTGGCGCCCTCCACTTATTGCTTTCGAAGGAGGGAAATTTAAGTTCTCCAAAATTTAGCACATGGATCCCAGACTGAGTGTCGTCTTGCTGAGATGGGCGTTGTTTTTCCCTCTTTGCTTGGGAAAACATCAAGGTGAAAAGGTCTTGTTAAAGCCTGTGTCAGCTTTTTCTCCCTTTCTGCCTCTTTTCCTCATATCATCGCAAGTGGATACTGTTTTTCCAACAGTGACCACAGAGACACACAGCCACCCATGTGTAGGCTCATACACAGGAGTATGACATTTGTTTGACGTTGGGATGTGACACATGTGGACTCCTGTCTGTAAGAGAGTAGATATTATATACTGTCAAGTTACCACTTGGCATTTATTTCTCAGCACCCTGCATGAGTCACTGTCAAGTTTTAATTTATTAAAGCTGTCAAGTTATTACTGTTGAATACTTTCAGCTGTCTGCAGGAGCATTTTCACCTGCTGTGGGCTTCAGCTTGGTGATATCAGGCCTGCTGGCTATAGTATACCGGCTACAGAAGAAGCCAAGCAGTCAGTCTTGTGCCCAGGGGGGACAATGGATTATATTGCATCTAGCCTGCTCCCTTTCTTCTTACTTTGAAAGCCAACAAGTCTATCTACAGATCAGCTAATAACATGGCACTTCTCTCTTGGCCATATCTTTTGGTCGGCTTCAATTAAGGTGCCTCTTATTGACCTGGTATTTGAAAAGCACCCTCTCTTGTGGAAACTCCAAGCCAACATTTTGTATCCATGGTGAGCAAAGGCCGAGATTAGCAATAGCCTCAGCTCTGTGATGGGATCAGAAGAAAGCACCAAGTCACACTGTTCAAAAATGTGAAGTGGTTCCTTAAATAAGAGAGATTTTATTTTGTCATATTTGCAGTTTATCTTCAGAGGAAAGCAAGAGTGACTGTTCACTTGATCAGGATTCTGTGCCTGTTGAAATGTGCTTTTTGTTTTTCTTTTTTCTTAAACTCCCTTCAATAAAAATAATGATCATTGTGGTCCCTGCGAATCATCTCAAAGTACCATTAGCAAAATGCCTGAGATGGAGTAGTAGCATTAAAATCGCCCCTGCTGCTCATCTCCTAAACACATCAAGAAGAGAGGTTTTTTAAACGGTTCAGACCATATAGCAATGACTTACCAACATTTCAACCTGCTCCTCCCTTCCAAACTTTATGCAATGCTAAGTAAACTGCTGGTAATAGCTCCATGTTTAATGGCCAACTGTGGGAGTATCAATTATCAATATTCTCATCTAACTCCCTGCCAGAAAACTGAGCAAGCACATTTTCTACAGTGTCAATTTGTTCCTTAAGATATTATGTCCTGATTAATGGTTTAGCGAGACACATGCCTGGATTTGTCTGAAATTCCTGTCCAAATCATTACATTTACACAATGTAAATCCAGGCATAAGATGGCCTAGAATGACACCTGAGTTATGAATACTGGCTGCCACTATTTCAGTGGCATCTCCAAATCACACCCGTGATCAATGTCCAACACCAAGGCTGAGGTGAAACAGAATTTTTACAAGTGTCTGACATTGCATACTTCTCTCCTTTGCACTTGTGCACCTCTGGGGCCTACAGCCAAATGCATCTAAATGCATGAGCACACAACCTGAATGCATATTTTTAAATTGCACCTGTGCACACATGAATACAAGCTTCCCACCTGTTCTCACTGCTCAACAACACAGCTCCCATCCCCCTCTCTCTCTCTCTGCATAACAAACATGACTGCCAAAATGTTCTCTTAGCCACCCTGTTACTTCACTCTGTGCAATATTGCTTGTATTTAGATCAATTTAGCTGAACATATGCTCCTCTTCTACTGAATCATGTTTATTAGGATCATTTTTTTGAGCCTCATGAGGTAATTTGGATTTCTTATTCTTGCCCAATTTCAGGAATTGTAGACCTTTTGGAATAATGGTCCCTTGCTTGTTAGATATTGCGAGTGAACATACTAAGGTTTGTTGACTTCTTATCACCAAGAAATAAGATTTAATTGGTGTTTGGGTTTAAATCTGTTTTTCCCATCAGACTGGAGAATGTTGTTGATGGACAGCCAAAGCCAGTCTGACACTATCTCAAACTACCACGGATGCCTTGAGAGGTGACAGAAAGCAAATAGACTGTCACCCACCCATTGAATCGCCCACTTTACACTAGCTGACATTGTTCAAGGCAGCAAACACCTCCCTCATTCACTACCAAATCTGTGTCCTTAGCTTTGTGTGTTGCCTCTCTACCTCTGACCTTCACTCTTTTCAAAGGAGAGTCAAAGGCCAGGATGTCTCTTTAGTAAAAAGGCTGACTAACGGCAGCTCCAGCACATTCTCCCATTTTTACGCTTTCAGAGACATCAACTAACTGTGTGCTTGTAGACATACACGTAAGACACAAACCATACTTAGATATACCATTGTGTCTTCTGGAAATCAGTTGTGACATGTTTTGCTTTTTGTCCGCCTAACTATTGACAATTCATGTTTCAAGATAATTGTTTTCTCCCATATGGCTCTAATTGAGGAGGTGACAGCAGGCACTGACACTGGTTTATTCCGGCGCAAAAGCCTCATTGGGAAAATGGCAGGTCATCTGAATCTATATTAGTTAATCTTTTCTTCAGCAGAATGACTTTACCCCGACTCTCTCCTCTGGATCTTGATGTCAGTGGTATTGAGCAGTTCTAGTGGAAATAATTGTCATGGGTATTAATCGGCTGACAGCCTGGCAGGGGCAGGTGGTCTCATCTGGCAGTTCAGTGTTGTCCCCTCCGCCTGGCACGGCGTTGTGGCTCTGAAGTGGATGTTTTCCCCACATTCACTGTGACCTCAGATTGTCCACAGATGGCTAATTCCCTGGCAAAGTGAAATGAAGCAAGTTTTTTTTTCGTGAATAGCTGCAATTACTATAACCAATTTACTCAAACGTGCATTTTAATAATGGGAAAATTAACCCAAAATGCATCAAAGGTATACTTAGTCAGCGAAATATCATCCGACCTTGAAAGAGCCTTCACGTTTTCTGTTGATTTCTTGTTTCACTTTGTAATTAGTTTCCTTGTGTGTCTCATGGTTGTTTTACTTCCTGTCTCTGTTTGCTGTCAGTCAGACCCGCCCTTAAGGGTTTCACCTTTGTCCATTCACCGCAACTCCCTTGCGTCTTCAAGGCTGTGTCCTTCCCACAGTCCTTGTCAGTTTGTCTGTATTTGTCCCTGCAGTGTTCTCCAGTGTGTCCTTGAGTGCCTGTCTTTGTGCCTTTACCTTTGGACTTGCTTCTGGTATCTTTGTTGTATAAAGTTATTTTGTTTGTTGAAATAATTTTTAAGTTTTGCACTTCAGCAGTATCCTGTCCTGACACAGTTAGTACAGATTTTAGTTGAGGGACCTTTTTAAGGTCAGTTTAAGATTTTGAAAGGGTCGAGACTGACCCACTTAGCATAAGTAGGTAGCTTGGGGCCACAGGTCTATAGTTATTGCTGAAATTGCACCTGAGCTACTCCTACCTGATTTCTGCTTAGTGGATAATAATTGTAAAATAAATAAAGTAATTGACGCTGTTAAAAATGCTGGAAGTGGTGTAGAAGTGAAACGACCAGCAACTTGTTGGAATTCATAATCAATTGTTGAATGGTAAAGGTTGTATAAGTAACATTTCTGTGTGTTGATGAGAAGTGTTTCAAGGAGATAAGAAGTGGACTGGATATCCTCTTGTGTCTCCTCTACATTACATGGTACACACACATGTAAACAGCATTCAGTGTTCAAATACAGGACTAACTCAATGCATATATTTCCATAGGAGATTGCTGCTTACCAATTCCCAAGCAGAGACAGCTACACATTACTGTTAAGACAGTTCAGTGTTAAGAATACTTCAAAATGATTCACAAATTTTGAAACAATGTGGGTTTTCTGATTTGTAAAACCATATTTAATACCCAGATAGTTAAGGCCAAAACATGTACTATTGACACCATTTTCAAACTGCTCAAGATATTCATCAAACCCAAACATCTGTATTTATTTCCAATCCCTTACTTAGATATCAGCTTCATGTTTTGTTTGTTTTGTTATGTTAAAGCTGTGTTAACTATATTTTAAGTCAAATTAAAGCATTATTGTGTGATTACAGGTAGTGCAACAATGATCTAAAAAATGTATATTGATGTAGAAAACATCATATTTCTTTACATATCTTGCAGATGTGTAGAAACATCAGTCTGTTTAGAACTTTAGACAGTTTAGGGACTGATCACAACGTTTTGGATTTTTAAACTTGATTCTAAACATACATTAATTAAAAATGCATTTTGCTTCACTGCGCCTCCTTCCAGTCCCCTATTCTCCTGTCCTATACAAATCCTCCCCCATCTGTGTCCCTTTTTACCTGGTTCCTCTTATTTCTTCTTAATCTTCTCCAGTCATGGAAGCCAGCTTGTCACCTGCTGACATGTTAATGTCTAATGGTTGTGGGAGTATTTCCTACAACACCTGCAGCAAACAGGAAATCTGATGTACTGCTGGGAGTACAGAGGGAGGGTTTATCTGGTACGGGTAAGCCTTCCTTCTATCACTGTGCCAATAGAGACAGCGGCACAGAGCTTGGAGCTGCAGAACTGAGACTGAGTTATTAGTATTGAATTATAGAGGGGCAGAATTTTACTTTTTTTTTTTTTTTTTTTTCCCCTCCCCTCTTTTCATAATGATTAGCAAATTTTCTTCAACTAGAGGGTCAATGTGTCCCATTTGTTCCAAGAAAACCTTTTCTTATGGACTGTCAGTGTTCATTTTGAGGCTGTTCTCATTCACATTTCTTTGATATTAACATTGATGAAACATAAAAGGGGTTGCTTGTAGTGACAAACCCACACTAAAATATCTCCTGACTCTGCATGTCCACATACTGTAGGTCTACTGAGCATTTTATCATCTTACAGCTCTTTGTTTGGGCTTTAAAATTTTCCTGGGTTTTAGGAAATCTAAGCTTAAAGGCAACAATTATCTATGAACTCATCACTACAACAAAGATTTTTTTTTATATTGCCTTAGATTTTTTCCCCCCATCAATATGAAAATTATTATTGAAGCTGTAATATGAAAAAAGTTCTCTTTATCAATACACCACATTTATTTTTCACACACACAGCCATTCTTCATGCATACACTTCTTATACATACAATACATTCAGAAGTAGTTCATTGCCTGACTTTTTAATCTATGTGGAAATCAACTTTCAGTGCACCATAATGAGAGAGTGTCAATTAAAATGTTTTAAATGTTGATAAATGTATTAAGAGAAGGAATCTGAAATATAACTAAGTATTCAGGCTCTTTCTGCACTTATAGCTTTGTTGAGGCAATAATCTGCCAATAGCGCTTCAAGTCTTTTTGGGTGTGACTTGTAAGGCTTTGCACATGTGGCTTTGGGGATTTTCTGCCATTCTCCACAGATCCTCTCATGCTCTGTCAGGTTGCATGGAGACTGTTAGTGGACAGCCGTTTTCAGGGCTCTCTACAGATTTTGATTTGCTGCAGTTCAGAGCTGTGGCATGGCCACTTGAGAACATTCAGATGTGTCCTTAAGTCACTCCTGCGTTGTCTTGGCTGTGTACTTACGGTCATTGTACTGCTAGAAGGGGGACCTTTAGTGCAGAGTGAGAACCTGAGTGCTTTGGTTCAGGGTATTCAGCAGAGATGTATCGCAGCTTGTCCCTTGTCTCTCTCTCCCTGCCACCAAACAGTTCAATCTTGATTTCATCAGACCAGAGAATATTTTTTCTCAAAACCCTTTTAAGTTTTTTTTTTTTTTTTTTCCCTCCTCTCTCCAAGCAAACTTTCATGTATGTCCTGAGAAGTTTCAGCAGTTGGGAGGAAGAGACCTGTTTGTTTTGAATGTAGCCCACTGACCCTTATTGAAACGGTCTTGTTCAAAGCAGCCTTTATTCTGCATTGTCCAATGTGCGCCCATATATATATATATAATCAACTGAATATACCACATGTGGACTGAAATCGAAATGTAAAAATGTATGAAAATTATCAGAAGAAACATGAGCTACCTGAGTTGGGTTTCAAAGCAAAGTGGCAGAGTACTTACTATGAATACACGTATATGAGAGGAGAATGCTTGTGGTCAAGAATATGTCTTGGATTTACACTCATGGTTAACATTTCATTTTTGCCACACTTAATACATACATATTTCATGGATGCATGAGAAAGTGAGCACAACAAAATGAAAAATGTTTTTCTTTTCTTTTCTTTTGGGGGGCGTGGTGGTTCTTTCGTCTCATCACTGTTGCTGTAGACTCCTTTGTCTTATACATGGTCTTATGGGAAATGACTGCATTCATTGTGTTCTGGACTTGGAAATCCAGTTCTATGTTTCGCCAACCATGTCAGGCACCTAAATCACGAGGGCCAGAATTCCTCTGGGCCTTTCCTGCCTGTCAACATGAATATAAAGGCAGGCTTTATTTCCTAAGACTTAAATATGACCATGAATAATGTAGAAGTAGGTAGCGCAAGTATTGAAAAGAGATTACAGAAGCATTACATTCTCCATGCCTCTTTGATATTGAGTAAGTGGCCGGATGCCACTGAATTATCAAAACTGATTTACTGTTGCCATCCAAAAGTGAAAGTGGAATACAGTAATCAAAAATCCACAGAAAAACATAATGAGCTTGGACAGTGTAATCACATGATAGATGAGGCCTCTAACAGTCATAAGAAAAGAAGGTGTTAAAACACAATACATACAGCTGAGACAAAAAGCTCTTCTGTGGAGAATTTGTTTGGTTTGGGTCACTTCCTCCGTTTGGATTTTGTGCTGATAATGAGGGGGAGCAAGAAACGTTGTTGGGAATGGGATTTGCTGTATTTCCTGCTTATTATTTGTTGTGTGTCAGCATATATGCATTTGTGCTTGTCTGGCAAGAAATTAACTTAGTCACAGAGGTCTGAGACAATAGCGGGCAGGGATTGCTGAGCCAATTGCAGCACCTCGGCAACTGTAAAGCCATTTCGCTTCAGCAGACCACTTAATAGCTTTGGCTGATGCAGAGTTTGGAAAGTCATCAGTCAAGCTGGGCCAGACTGAGATGAGCAGCCTGCTTGGCTACATAACTAGTGGTTGAGGAAACAATGGCTTTGTCCTTATTGTGAGTTCAGGAGATTCAATGGTGGACCCTTTCAATCAAATGTAGATTTCTGAGATTACACTGTAGAAATGGACAGCAGCAGGGTCTTTGAATTTTAGAGCTGCTTTTTGTTTATGTAAAGTGTAGTTTGCACAATTATCTCCTACTCTGAAATGATAATGGAATAAACTGGAGCAATGAAAGAAGGTCAGAGTGCTGAGTGTATTTTATATGTATGAGTTAGTTTCCCTTCAGCTATTGTTGAATTTGGAGACATTTTGCAAATGTGTGTTCTTACAGGAGCCCTCTTTCTTTTCATTCAGGCTCGCCTTAGTTTAGACTCTGAGAAATTGAAATGCATGTGTGTTGGTAATTAGTACAGTTTGAGGTGGTCAGAACAGACACTGCAGCAGATGCTCAAGAATGTGAATCTCCCAGCTGCTTTCACACACTGATGTGGTTGAGTTCACACACTTGAGTTCACTCTAAGGTAGATTTTCTACTGCTAAACTTGTCGCCACATAATTTAATTTGCACAAATTAGCTACTTTTGCCTTTTCACATGTCTAGAGTGCTTTGTTAACAAGTGAAACCAGATGAAAACAAACAGTATAACGATCCTGTTAAAAATGAGTGCAATGGTGACTGTTGATACTTGAGTAGTTCACCTGTGCCTGCTAAATGCCTACATCTGTTATTCCAACACTCATGTGTTTCCAGCTGCATCACTTCATTCAGTGAGGAATCGTTTTTAGGGTGTGTTATGAATTATTTTATGCATATTTGTCCAGATTTAATCCTTTAATGCAGTATCTAGTTCATGGTTGTAGTTGCTGATCCCTCCAATGCTCAACTAGGGTTAAGAGATTATGAAGACCAGGAAATAAAGGAATTGCATAGACTATACTACAAATATATTAGAAAAAAATTGACTGTATGCATTATGTTTAGTGTCAGTGTTTTTGTTTTTGTATGTTTTTTTTAAGTGAAGCTGCCACATTCAACCAACTGGTAGCATTAATTCTGGAAAAAGTTTGTTTAAACTTGAATGTTTTTTTAGTACCTTGTTTAACTTTGGAAGTCAGATGACCTTCAGCTCTGCTGCATGAACTGGCACAGCTGCAGGACCACAGCAGTTCCAAGACATGGACACCCGTTCACCATTTTGCTGACAGTTATTGCCGCAGGGTGTGTATATTTGTGTCTGTGTCCGTGTGTGCGCGCGTGCGTGTGTGTGTGTGTGCGCGTCTCTCTCTCTCTCTGTCTGAGGGTACGCTTTTTGTGCTGACGTATGGAGAAATTTATACTGCACTTTGGAGAGGAGGATCTGTGTTGTGGTATCCTGCTGGTGTCAAGTAACATTTTAGTACTCGGCCGTGCCAACATGTTGCAAATGTAAATTATTATTTTTTTTCAGAACCTAGACTCAACGGGGTGGGGGTGAGGGGGGCTAAATCTGTGGAAATATGAAGTTTGTATGTAAATAAGATATTACAAATTACATCCACAGTTGACCTTTGAAGCACATTTGAGTGAGTCTTCAACAGGCATCTTACCTTATGATTTCAGAATTTTAAGCACAAAATTAGAATTAAGAAAATCTTGTGGCAGGGGCCCCCAAACTACTTTGTGTCGCGGACCGGGGGGGTATACTGTAAATGTAACCTCTACCTTATATTATGTGCTTTTAATAACGATTCAATTATTGACAGGCTCCTTCTCCCCCAACAAAGAAACACTTCAGTGGCTTCTGTTTTTGGGCCATTTTTGTTCGCTTGCCAACTTCATGAGGCAATTTTTCATAATAAAATACCTGGAAAACATTTGAAAATAAAATTCATTTGATTATAAACAATTTTATTCTTTCTTTGCAGTCCGGTACCAAATGGTCAACGGCAAGGGAGTTGGGGACCTTTGCCTTATAGCATAATTCTACTTGGATGTATCTTAAAGTGCTGCCATTAAAGAAACCATTCTTAAAGAGTCAGACATTGACCCACAACTTGGTGTGTTTTACTTGGCAGGTATCGGTCATTATTCAGGCTTTGCTGTATAAAGTGGTGATATCAAATTCAATTTCACTGAGGTTGCTGCAGGGAACTTAAGTGGTTTTGACTAAAAGGTTACATATGTTGTTGTGTGAACTCGGGTCATAAGTCGTATTGTTTTTTTTTTGTTTGTTTGTTTGTTTTTTTTTTGGCCCAATCCTGAATTAAATACTGAAAGGGGTGTGAAAGAAAGTGTTGTCTGTTCTTGAAGAGTCAAACTGTGAGCAGCGTTTCTGTGGTTTGTTTCTGGATGAGGGCAGTCAAAAACAGATGAAAATTAGTCAATTGCTTTTTTTAGCAACCAATGCCAAAAATTGCAAGCAGCCTTCCCTTTTTCTGTTGTTTAAAACAGTGAGAGACATCTGAGATTCAAATGCAACGTGAGGTCATATAGATGTTGACTTAATAAAGTTGATACAGCCTTTTGATGGAATGAGTTCAACAAAAAGTAAAGCCCTCTACAAATGTTAGAAATTTGCTCTTGAATTTACTCCATGAAGAAAAAAGATTTCTATGTGGGGTGAAAGTCGCTCCAGCTGCCATAAATCAGTTTATTTTTGTAAACAAGGAAGATGTCCAGCTAATACATTATATTACAGTTAAAGAAAATGATGGTGAAGACGATACTACAAAGATAAGCTTTGTATTTGAAGGGCAAATAACTGCAGCAGTAGCATTGTGTTTAGATTATGAAATGAGGAAACAAAGGAAGCAATCAAAGAAAGTATTGGACTTGTTTGACATCTAGGTAAATACACTGTCTCTTTATTGCCAAGGCTTGAATGAGAAGTTTGTTTCCACTTATGTGCAGAGTAAATGCGTAGCTAAAGCCAGCAATATATTAGCTTAACTTTAAAATGGAAAACAGTGAAAACAAGGGTCAACAAACTGTAACAACACCTGTGTATCTCAAAAAGGCCTTGCATGTGACAATCTGTACACAGTCTGCCATTTTTATTGTACATACAGTAGCTGCTTGCCAAACCACTAACTGCGGACCATAGTGGAACATTAAGCAACTTAACAGCCAGATATTTTCCTCCGGAGTTGGTGGTTATGCATTTTCCTCAAACCAAGCTAATCTGTGCCACCATTGATGAGAATGACTAAGCTGGTCGGCTGCTTGCTGTTGAAAACAGATGCTCACAACTGGCAGCTTGTGTTGGTCTGCAGAGCATGTACCCCATTTTCAAATCCAATAGCCAAGGTAAATTGTGTCTTTGCATGGCTAGTTGCCCCGAAGGTCCTTTATGCTACTTGCTAACATTCAAATCAAAGAGCGTAGCAAAAGTAAACACTTTCATCTCAGGGTGTGAGGTTGTCATTTTGCAATTTCAAGTTTATTTCTGCTTGTTGCACAGGTTGATACAAATCTAGTCATGCTTCCGAATTCTCTTTTGGCAGAGAGTTGAGAGATACAGGGGGAAAAGGGGAAGCCATCAGCAAATAATTTCTTAATGGACTAATTAAATTGTCTTGCCAGCAAGCAGGAACACAGGCAGATAAACTGGCTCCACAATGATAAATAAATGAAACAGGTTTCACACTGATTTCTATATGCACATATTTGTTTTAATATCAGCAGGTTTCCCGTGGATTTCTAGACAATCTCGGTGTCCAGTACTCCAAAGTAAGAACTTAATATTGCAGACATGCTGCCAACAGTAACAATCACCTCAGGTTGAGCAATCAGCCTTGATAGTGGTACTGAGCAATATGAGAGAATTGATATTCATTGTGTCCATTTCAAACTATGAATTATTTATGGCTTGATTGAAGCTACTGCTGGTCTGGTATAGTGAGGAGTTACTGCAGGATGATAAAAGGAGAAACACAAGGATGTTGACAGTGAATCAAACCTTATCTCTTACTCTCACAGTAGCAGCATTAAACAAACAGCGAAACAACTCAGCTGTCATTAATGGCTATGGGTCCTCTTTATTACTGTCCAAACTAAGATCCGAGCTAAGATATCAACAATAATAAACCCTCATGACAAGTAACACTTATTTTTAAGATTTCACTGTCATTTTCTCACCACATATTAATAAGCAGTTATTGCATTTTGAAGTATAAATTATACAGATTCCTACTGAAAGATCTGCAGTTCAATATATGTTCGAGCTATATTATAAAGACCAAGGAACCTTAAAGCTGCCAGCCCACAATACTTTAATTATACTAGAAAAAAACAAAAAAAAATCAACCCTAAGTAGGACTAAAAGAAGCTCCAGGCTGCCATCAAATAGGTTTGCATGTGAGGTTAGAATCCTGGAAAGCTTATTTAGTCGCCCTATGGCAAGAAGACGTTCTAAGTGTGGACAATCGTGAAGGAAAGATCTCAGGAAGGATTCCACGGCGATGAGGATGCAGATCGATATTCACATACGTTAGTGGGAATGCAATATTTGTGGCAGCCATCTAAATGTTTAATGACAGGACTGCAAGCACTGGCTCCTGTTTTATAAACTGAATGTTATTTTAAGAAACTGTTCTTTTATTGACTGTCTGCAGCATCTGCATTGCTAGGCTAGCAAGTTTCTAAGGGTGTGGAGATATTTTGTGTTGTGTTAGTGTGGTAGAATTTCCAAACTAACAGTGTTGGAGAAGCTCTTTTGAGAACACACTATCATTTACTTCATACTGGAAGAAGTTGAGCAGAACCAAGGCTACCACCAAAACTTTACAACATCCCACCATTTATCACAAAGTGCTGGAATGTAAACATTGATTTTTGTAAACAATTGTTAAAGAATGGCGGTATTGATTCAGGCTAGTAGTTATTCTAAAATGATGTATCAGTCTATAATCTATGTAACGTCCATGGCTTTTGCACAGGTACTAGAGCACTGGAGGGGATTGTTTGTATGCTCAATGGTAAACCACTGGCAACTGCAAAGAGAGAAAACCATCAGATTTAGCTCATAAATCTGATACTTACGATACATGGGTTCGGTCAATGTGATCTTTGCTGAACATGTGTTTCAACAAACCTCCTGCTGAGTTTCCACTGTTTTATTGTCAGTTTAAGGATAGACCAAGCTGGTGTACTGTAGGACTTCCAGATAAAGTGTGTCCCCAGACTTGGTTTTGAGCCTTTACTGTCAAACAACCAGGGTCTGTCTAAAATTCTCAAGAAAGGTGAAGGACTCTATATTTTCTGGGAAGCAAACTTTCATTTCTCTGTCTGCTGTCTGGTTGTAGAGCTCAGCACTGTAACAGCAAAGGTGTAATTTAAATGTAAGTTATTGCTGTTATTGACAGCTGATTTTTGTACTGTTTTAAACTTGATACATTTCGTCTTGGACATTTGACTTATGACTTTCTTTTTGTCAAAATAAGTAAACAGAACTGTTAAAGTTTAACAGACCATATAAAAATTCAGCGCAGTTGGTGAAGAAGTGTCTGCCACTTTGAAGGGGCTTTCTCTTTATGTGTTAGTCAAAAAATAAGTGGGGGTTTCCTATGAATTGTAAGAGGTCTTGCTCTTTGATTCAGAGTGACTCGCACTGAAAATTTTATCTCTCATTGATACCACTTGCCGTTTGGTTCCATTGTCTTTGTGCTGGAAATGTTTTAACTCCATATAAGACTATAAATTTTGTCAAAAATGGTCCCAAAAATGTAAACAAAAGACCCACGAGTAGAGTTAGTTTTATTTTATTTATTTTTTTGCCTGGTTACAACAAAGAGGCTAGCACTATGAATGGAAATGTTGCTGCTGTCATCATTGGTCTCTCAAAATCTTTCAAAAGGATTTGGCACCATGCAGTGTTGCCAATTTAACACCATTTTCATTAGCACCGCTGACTTTTTAGACTCCACTTAAAGAAAAAAGTAGCTAGCTACAAATCAAAACTTGATCTGTTTGTCAACAAAAATGAGAATTAAATGTGAATGAATGAATGAATGAATAAATCATTGTATAAGTGAGTAGAGAGAGCAGTGAACAGATATTGAGCTGAAGCCACGAGCTGACACTAGCTAGAATGCAATTGGCTTACAATGTAGTTCGGCCAGACACAAATTTTTGCGCCCACTTTCCTTAGACAGTGATTGAGATGCTGCATCGCTTATGTTGTGCAAGAACCTGTCCAAACAACCTTGTATCTTAAAACACAAGATGGTCCATTTGCCTAGAACTGTTACGATTGATTGTATTGTTCTAAAATTTCCAATATCAACTCTGCACACAATGTACTTCTGAATAGGGCTGGGCAATATATCGAGTATACTCGATGTATCGCAGCTTGTACTCTGTGTGATGTAGAAAATTACTATCATGAAACTCGAGTATACGTTGTCACACATTTGCTTTTAGCCACGGACATTTAACTATAGGCTTTTCACACTCTTTCTTGCCTCTACTTTTCACAGAGATATAAAACAAGCGCACCTAGTTACATACGTCAGTCACATACTGTTGTGCGTGTGACATCACACGCCCTCGCCCAGCAGGAAGGTAGTGGCAGCAGGTGCTAATGGTAACGCATGGAGGAGGATGAATTAATTCGGAAGAAAAACAGCACAGGATCCATCATCTGGCATTGGCTTGGGTTCAAGAAGGAAGACGTTGAACAAACAACGGTAATATGCAAAATATGTCGCAAAAGCGTTGCTTCAAAATGTAGCAGTACAACAAATTTATATCATCATTTGAGAAACCACCCGCTAGAAAATGAAGAGTGCTTGAAACTTTGCACAACATCTCAGACCGGTGCCAAATCGAAGACTACAACTTGACTTAGTTGTGACTTCCCCCTTTTTGCATGAAAGATTAGAATTAGCATAAATGAATGCATTATGAGAAAAATGTTTTTAATGTAGACATTTTGAATCATCGTACGGGTGGGATTGTATGCAAGTGTTAATTCAAGGCTAATGCAAAATATTGAGATATATATCGTGTATCGTGACATGGCCTAAAAATATCGAGATATTAATAAAAGGCCATATCGCCCAGCCCTACTTCTGAAACTAAAGATGTCAAACTCACATTTTCTCCCTTCCGTCACTCCACTCTCTGCCTTCCTTGTTACTTGAAAGCTCTTGTCATGACTGATTTAAACATTTACACCAGTTTTGTTTTTGTTTTGTTTTTTTTCTCTTTTTCTGGTGACATTTATTTACTTTACTTTTTGTGCAAGAAATCTTAGCAGATGCTGCCAAACTGCATCGTATCTTTGACATATTTGATGTATGTTCATGTGCACTTTTGAGATGAGGAGGGCTTGGAATAATTTCCTTCACATCTTACTAAGTGTAGACAGATCCAGAGAGAACATATGGCTATAGGCTGTTAAACAAGGTGCACTGGCTTCCAGCACTGTCATAAATAACAGGAGGGAAGCTCTTTTCCAAGTCTGGCTTCAGGACAGTTTCTTGGTCGATTTTAATCTGTGATGTTGTCATCAACGTGTGTGTCGGGAATTAATAACACAGTCTTTACAAATAATTTTCATCACTGAAATTGGTCTCCTTTTCTTCACAATATTCAGAGAACAGTCTCAGGAATGCTTGTTAGACAGTTTAATCTCGAAGCAAAGGCGTAATGAGAGATGTATTTGCTGTATGGGTCATTTAAATTACAGTGAGGTACACACTGACAATAACAAGGTTTAAGATTGAGTACTTGTTGCTCAGAGTTTGGGTGAGTGATGCTTGTGTCCATTATTCACAATAAATGGCAAATTCAATAATAAGAAACAAAGATTAATTGTTTTTAAAATTAAAATTTAATTAGTCACAGATGGACATGATGTGCAGTTTTGCCTTTTTCCAAAGGGCGAGGTTAGGAAATTGACAAAGTATTTTATAAATTATGGCCCAAAAACGCTCGATTGGTGTTTGCTTCAACGAGGGATTAATTAGTGTATTGTACCAATATTTCTTGTGGGATTCGCTTCTTCCAGTTTGTATAATTTAGCATACAAATGTGGAATCCGTTTTTTGCTCTGGAATGGTTTCCTGGTCACAAACAATGAGACTTCTACCCATTAAAAATTGGACTCACTTTAGTTGCTGTCAAATCCCTGATTTTACTCCTGAAACCATTTCAGCCTTTGTTATTCTCTGTTTGATGGGATCCATTTGTTATGTCTGGGTATCTGCTTTTCAGTGAGGAGTCTCTGCCAGCTTTCAAGCAGACATCTGTTTCTGGCACTAAGTTGTTGGTTCCTTGAGTGAAGGAAAGCATGACAGTGCCTGTCATGTTTTAATGTGTCAATGGGGACTCATTAACTAAACAAATCTGCGCCATCGCCCAACAGTCCAACAAGGGTTCCAGCATCAGAGAATAAGAGGAATTGTAAACAAAAGACCAACTGTTCTCACAAACAGCCCCTCTCCAAAGATAGACTGAACATGACTCTCACCTTTTATTGAAGTGTGAGGTGATTGCTGTCTGTCTGAATGAGCTTGGGACCAACTACTGAAAAATCATGCTCCGGGCTGATTCAGTTGACAGACAAAATCATGGCCTGCGGTTTGGCACTAAAACTAAATACTCTGAATTGTTAAGACCATATAAATGTGTCACATTGAAACAATGAAACATAAGCAGCACAGATGAGTATTACATGTTTAAGCTCATGTAAATTGTGTTTTTTTTGGTGCACCCTAATAGAAGTGCAAAAAATGGGAGAGAGAATTGAAATGTATACAAACGGCCACTGCACTTGATTTATCACTGCAGACTGCAGGAGAGGATGTTGCATCTAAAATGTAACATCTGAGGAAAGCTGGTGTGAGATCGGTGAATACGTGCTTCAGTGGCCTCCTGCTTTGTGACCTCCAAGACTTATAGCAGGTCTAATCTTGTTCAATATATTTGAGCAATTGATAATGCCTATTAAGCTTTTTAAGTCTTTCTCAGTCTTTTTCAATAATTTTTCAATAAATTTTCTGTCAAGATCAAGTCAAAGTTTTAATGAAAACATTTTCCACCATTACCCTGTTGGTATTAACATAAGGAATTTGATTTAGCGTGTTGGAGCACAAAGGATTAAAAATAATACAAGGAAAAAGCAAAAGAGTACTTTCAGTCAGGTAACTTGAATACAAATAGAAATATTTCATATATAATATTTATAATCTAATATATAAAAAATATGAAAACAATATTTCATATATTTATAATCTAATATATAAAATATATGAAAACATATTTCAAAATGTAAAAATCCTGCATAAATCCCAAATACTTTGAGTAGAGAAGACAATAACAGATGAACATTTTACCCAAAATGCATTTTCACTACTTCTGACAATCTTCTGAGGGAAGTAAATAAGAAATTCCTTCTGGCTTCCCAGTGAAAGGGTGGAGGTACTTCATCACACAGTTAAGAATGCAGACTGAGGCACAGCCACAGGAGAAGAGAGGAACCAGAGTCTTGCCTGTGAAGTATGGATTAGTTCTGGTAAAGTTGGTATGATTAATCCAATGCTCGGGAGCTGGTGAGGAGTAGCTTGGTCTGCACCGTGCTGTTGCTGCTGCTTTCCTGCTGTGCAACCAGGAAAGATGAATGGATGCGTTGTACTGCTGTATTTGCCTCTGTTATTGCACCATGAACATTGACTTTCTCTAACATGCGTGACTTTCTCTAACATGTGATCAAGCTTTTTGATTTAAAGGAATGACGCAAGTCAATGTTTTCTGCAAATATATTAAGCTCTTCAGCTCAGAGGTTAATTTTTGATTCACATCTGAAGGGCATGTTAGTTTGACTGAAGTGACTTGCAAATTTTCCATACAGCTCAAAAATCTGCTCTTGGGAGCTAAGAACACATGTGCAGCTCATTTTAATATCTTCAGCTCTGTAATAGTGTTTGATTTTAAAGAAGAATACATGTAATGTCTTCACATTTCAAGACAAAAGTCGTATCCATTTTCTCATAGCTCATTTTCATGTTTAATGGAGTATATCCTTTTAAAGACCTTTCCAAGATTCTCACTGTAAAATGCCCTATTTTCATGTATAGGATCAAGTTGAGTTAACAGGCGTGTAGGTAGCCTCGCTGGAATAGTATATTTTCCTATATCAATTGGCATCAATAACCATTACAAATTTGTTACTATTAAAGCTTTGCATATATAACGGAAGGAAAAACCTCACCGGTATACCTAGAAAGAAAATTGGTATTTTGGCTGTAATGAATAGATGCCGCTGACGTTGTTTTGCGTGTTTTTTTTTTTTTAATCCCGCTCTACCTTTTAGAATACTTCTTTACCAATTCAATTGTGATTTTTTTCACAAGGTGTTTTGCTATGCAATGCCCTCTACCTTCCTCCACAGTCGGCAATGCTGTTACACGTGTCCGGGGATAATTATGTGTTAGTGAGACTCCTGCACTTTGTGCACAACCTGCACCAAGTGTGTCTGGTTTGTAATACAACAATGCTGATACCACGGCTGCTCCAGCATCATCTTGTATTTTGCTCATACTTCAGATGACAATGTATCACCAGCTCAGCATGTGCGTCAGCTATAAATGAAAACAAAGCAGGACATGTCAACCACTGCAAAAATCAGTTGTCATCACAGACTACAAGTATCTACATTGTGTAAATGTAGTGTATTATATCAATCCTGATAAAATAAGCCAAAAAGTGGACAGTGCATGTCGTGTGATGTATTATGCTGGATAATTTTATACAACACAAGTTATTTATTTGTCATCTTTTTAAACACCTGCTGAAAACGGGCAACAATGGAAAGCATACTTCAGGTCAAGTTGAACACAATGAAAATGCCAAATTGTAATCTGTGACTGTTACTTCCTGTAGACACAAAGAAGAAATGTCTCAAGGGCTGCAGGCAGGGTACATAAAAAGTTCCTGACGGGGTTTGAAGTCCTAACAGATGGTGTATAAAACTACAAAACCAGAAGTATTTTCTCTCCAAGCATAAAACAGGAGTCTTAGACTTTGATCTCTTACTCCACTTTAAACATATCCTGCTATCAGATGAGGTGGGTTAGTGACTTTTTTTTTTTATTTATAAGCTGCTGATACAAAAGCTCTGTTCTCTCGTAATAACTTTTTTGCAGTTCCCTGTCATTAAATTAAACTGGCCATGGTGCAGTATGATGCTATGATCCACCATAAATTTTAATAGCAGCATTAGTGAAATGCTTTCACGGTTTCTCTGAAAAAACATTGTTGTATAGGGGCTTTGTATTCTCAACGCTTGTGCTTTTGGCAACACCGAGAAGCTTGTCTGGAGTCAGGACTTCGACAACACTGCTTGTGCTTCTGTCCTGTCAGCCATTACTCACTGTGACAACTAAGCTACAAGTAATGAACAACTTTGGATCTGCATCAGGGCTGAAGGTAGGCCTATCCTAATTTGAGATAAAGATAAGTTATTGATCAGCAGTCCTAAATCATTAGCTTTCTGCCTGGATTTCTAGTATGCAACAAATGAAATGGGCGAGCTGCTGAGGCTGCAGAAGACAGGCAGTGGGGACAGGGAGGGTGACTAAAGTGGACCGATCTGATGGTCAGCAGAAGGGAACAGTTCATCATTTGAATACTTTTGGAGTTTTTCACTTTTACAAATTAGGATTAGCTGCATATAAAAAAGACTAAGGATCTACAGCTACGTTGTATGTGTTCTGAAATGTAATGCTAATGTCCTCACAATGGGACAATGGCAAAATTTTGTATGCCAGTTGAGAAAATAAATTTCCCACTGTGTGCTCAATCTTTGTCACGAGGCACTCACCAGAAATAATGGTTGCTGTTGAAGAATTTGTTAGGCTTCTTTTACAACTCCATAAAGAGTTGGGTCCAGATCTACTCTATATGTAAAGTTGTGATCTGGCACGACATCAATAAATTTGTTTTGACTTCCTCAGTTGCTGTTTTCATAAATTAACCATTTTGTCAGACTTTCCCCTTCAGCCATAGTCACAACGATGAATGTTGTGTATTGTCTGTTATTTTACATTAAACTTTTTGCAGTCATTAGGGTGCACCATCTGGGTTCTTGTATTGCTCGCTCTGCGGCCATGCTTGTCTGTTAGTGCACTCAAACTCGAACTTGCGTTTGTGGGTATGTATGTGAATTCGGACTTAGCTGCAGTTTAGCATTCTAGTGTGATAATATTTGCTAATTAGCACTAATGAGAAAGAACAGTGATGTGAGTGCCCTAAGAGCAACATGTGACACACTGAAGTTTGATTTGTATTTTTGGGAAAGGCAGGGAATGATCACAATCAGTAGGGGGACACATGTTTTATGTAATGGAGATTATGGATGGAGCTTTGAAATGTGACTTTTCTCTAGGTAGCCTATCAATGAATGGAGCTTATTGTAATGGTAGAAATCAATAATTCAGGTAATCAAATGACCATCAGGGTTGTAGGCTACTCTCTTTCCATCCTCCTTTTGGTAGCTTCTTTTGTTCAAGTTAGTTTTTCAAGTTTCAGGGCCATAATAGAGTCACAACTTCGCTCCCAAACTTTGGAATTGACTCTGGATCAAATAATGTTCCACAACACTCAGTTTTACAGTACAGTAGAGCAAATAAAATACAAAAAAATCCTATTGTTTTACTTTTGTCTTTTTTTTTTTTCTTCCCCCCCCCCCCCCCCAAACAAAACAATGACCCTTATTAACCACTTGTCTCAGTGTCCTTGAACTAGTAGCAGTGCAGATAAATTGGAGCTTTAGGGTCATATATAACCTCTAGATGGGTTTTGGAGAGGGTGGGAGCGTGAATTTGTGTGGTGTATGACATTTTACGACGAGTATTTCGCTGGGAACATTTCTGCACGATACCTGAATATGGTGTCAATTGTCCCCTGTGAGAAGGTCCGTCCTTAGATCTGGGAGGAGTGCCTTCTCATCTGAGTAAGCCCCTGTAGCTGCATTGCTCACGCACTCCTCTGCATCACTTTGACAGTATCTTGGAGGGCTTTAATCAGCTTTTCTATTCAGACATTAAGACCTGCTGCTGCACTGTTTTTTTTGTTTTTGTTTTTTTTTGTTCTTGTCCAATGCTGATTTGGTTCGTCAAAGCGTGCCAGAGTGTAGTAACAGGTAACTGAATACAAAAACAGAGCACACCTCTTCTCTGCATCTCAAATGACACATAAGTGAGAGCCCTTTTCATTTTTTGTAATGACATGCAAATACACACAATCTGCTCTTTTGTCTAAAGGCCAGCAGTCCAGGGATGGGGAGAAAAAAAACAGCACAAGCTGGTCCTGTCTTTATTTGGACACTCCACAACCAAGCGCTTACAAAAGTGGATGTAGAATTGCAGGGCTTTAAGAGTGTTAGCATTTAATGTTGTATTAAAAAAAAAAAAAAAAAAACATATGAACAATACCATGCTCACATGTGTGGGCACAGCAGGCATGAAGAGAGACTGCCAGAGAGGGAAAGATGGGAGAGATGGATGATGGGGATGAGACTTTGCTCGGGGGGGGGGGGGTTGCAATAAAGATCAAAAGTGAAGAGGTGGTTTATAAGAAGGGTGGATAAAGCGAGAATCAAATGAGAAGTTCCTAAAGAATGATTAGAGTGCACGCAAACTCATGGTGAGTATCTTTATTTATTTTAGCTACTTCTAACCATATATCTGTCATCTGTTTTTCATCAGCTTTGATCTCTCTCATCTTTCAACCCCCCTCTTCGTAATCCTCACCCACTTTGAGATGATCTTTTTTTATGCACCACTAACAGCTGAACTGCCCATTTGAATCTTTCTGACAGTTTCTGGCATGTGTGTGTGTGTGTGTGTGTGTGTGTGTGTGTGTGTGTGTGTGTGTGTGTGTGTGTGTGTGTGTGTGTGTGTGTGTGTGTGTGTGTGTGTGTGTGTGTGTGTGTGTGTGTGTGTGTGTGTGTGTGTGACGTCAAGCCCTTGCCCTCTGCCTCTAATTGGGTCCTGTCCTCTCTGTGGCCTTCAGGGACTCAGATATAATTAAAGCAGAGAGATAGGAAGTGTCAAGTTCAGGGCTGCTAACGACACCCTCTTAATTGGTGAGAGTGAGAGGTGGAACACAGTTCAGGGGGTTTCAGCGTTGGTCGTATTTGAGTGCCTGATGGTTTTTTCTATCAGTTGAGACTGGCACTTGAATGTTGCAGGGGAAGGAGAATGATGGTAATGAATCTGGAATGTGTTTGATTCATAATTACCACAGAATGAGCATGCTGAGCCATAAGCAAAAGGATGATGTGATTTTAAATAAGCTCATGTTCATTATGGTTGTATTCCAGCGCACTTAAATGAAATTTCCAAGTTATTAAAACTCAGCTTTTTGGCTATGGAAGAGTTTTGGCTGTCACCTCTATCTGCTATTATGACAAATACCAAATTAGAGGTCCTGAAAAATATTTTCTCAGTAAGCCTGATGTAATAAACTATTTTCTGCCAAAGTTAAAACATTTTGATTATTTTTGTCTGTGCTGATTTGTTTATACCCTTTCATCTCACCACTCAGGCACTCAGGATTAAACTAATACTAAACTAAATCAGAATCATGCTTAACTTTTAAAGACATTGACAATTATATCTGATCACACTGCCAACACAGCCCTGATTAGCCAGCGCAGCAGATTAGCTCATTATGCAAAATTTACATGGTTGCATAATTCCATTTCTTAGAATTTAATGTTTTAAGCAAGAGAACTGTTTATCCAGATAATCAGAGCCACTTGATTTGGAGCTATAACCAAAAGTCATCACTCCTGAAATGTCACTGATTATTTTAGTGCTCACGGAATGAAGCAAGGGCTGTCGCTTGATAGCAAGGTCCAAATTTTTTAACTAAAACAGTTAGACCTACACTACAAATACAACTGGGTGTCGATAAAGCCTTTTATGATTGAAGGTGGCAACAGTGGAGGAAGGTGGGAGTAGAGGGGAGAGAAAGGTCCACTGTCTTACATGAGCTAGGAAAAGTGCTGATGCTCCTGAGCCTCAGCTTTCCTCGTACCTGTGGGCAAGAGGGAACAGATTTTCGTCATTTCTAACTCTCTGCTGTGCTGAGCTTGGTTTTTCATTGTGAGGTGTGATGGTCACAGAATGCAAAACATCACTTCTTTATGTAATTTGCATTTAAAATACAACTTGTAGGGTTATCTCTTTGCTCTCACATCTCAGCAGTTGACATGGAAAAAATGTTGCTGGCAAATCAACAAAACCTGTAAGGAGTTAGAACTACCTTTTTACTGACAAATCCTCTCTTCTGATTTTGGGTGTAGAACATGCATCTTTTTTTTTTTTTTTTTTTTTTTTTTTCTCTCTGTTGGTGTGGTGTTAATGTTGTCAAAGGGTATTGGTAGTGTATGTGATGCTTATCTGACAGATGGTACATTTGGTGCCAGATATCATGATCTGCTAGCTGCACAACACAGCTGCCAAAATGCATTAGAGTGCCCACTCACTGTCATGGTACTTTTGGGTTGTGAAACAGGATCCTTGTGGCATTTTAATGGGGATTTGGACTCCCTTGTGATGAAAAGGAATAAGTTAGCTCATCCTCTTCGCTGTACGGATGTTTTATATTCAAATGACCTCCACTCTCTGTTGACAGGAATTCATCAATATAGAAAGGTTAAAAAGTAGTTTGTGCTCTACATTGAATCCTGAAATCAGTATTCATGCATGGGGCAATCCTCTAGAGACCAAGTGGCCTCCCTGTGGATTTCATCCAATACATCCCCTGTCCATGAAAAGAAGTGACCTCAACACAAACTTCCTGGAACATAAAAAACCTCAGCCATCCTGCTGTCACTTCTTTTTGCTTTGCCCTGATTCATTACGTTACTCAAATTGGTATATGCCAGCCTGTTGACTTGTGCAATGTGGTGCACAGTTAATGAGGCAAGACTCTGACAGGCTGGAGATTTGAGTCAACCTTCCCAGTCCAAATGACCCCTTGTTAATCACTAACGAACAAGAAGGTATGGAGAAGAATTACAGAACAGATGATGAAAAATAATGAGAATTAATGATGATATGGCATGAAGGACAGATAGCACAAACAGACAGGAGAGAGGGAGTAGAGTAGTAGTGAACAAGAGGACCACACAGCGACATAAGCGGTTGAAAAGATATGTCTAAAACACAAACATTTGCTGCCTTTTTTTTTTTTTTAAACTGAGCTGAGGTCAGTAAAGTCTTAAAGCTAAACTGAGCTACATGGAATATGAAAGGGGCATTGTTTCTCTCGAAATAAATATTTGACAGTTTTTTCCCTGAGCAGCATTTTTAACATATGATTTTCTTGACCTTCGGAGGGCTAGATACTTAAGCCTCCCTCTGAGTTAGGAAAGACCATAAGAGCGCACCACGCTGGACTATTTACATTGTAACACACTGCATATTTTCTGAAGAATGCACCAGATGACAAGTCCTGAGTGTTTTCAGTTCAGAGAAGAGGATGTGAATAGGATGTGAAGATCCTATGAAGTGATTGGAACCTAACTGTTTTAAAGCTCGCGCTGTGTGTGAAAGTACAATAAGTAGCTTCATTCGATGTACACATCTTACAAATCCAAGCTCAGCAAATGTTTTACTATATATTTTCAAAATCAAGGTAGCTTTCATGGTGAAATAGTTGTCGCACTGCTGTGCGTCAGTGTTACGGCTACAGAGCCATAGGAATGTGTGTGATTGGGGTGATCCTGCGCAGTGTCTGTGTGTTTGTATACTTGTTTGTCCTTGTCCCACCTGTCCTGCAGTGTTGCACACCTGTAGGCCATCACGATCGGGCTGGGTATAAACGCTGAGGGGGAAGGGCAGAGCAGAGTGCTGCTCAGCTGGCATCTCCTGGGCTTTCTTTTTACTCTCCTTATGGAGAGGGTGACCTGTTTTCAGTTTTTGTTAATATGTTTATCGTTTTATGTTCTTTCCTTTTATTTATTTATTTATTTATTTTTATTTTATTTATTTATTTATTAATTTTTTTTTTTTTGCTGTGCTGGCCACAGATGTGGCAAATAAACCCTCTTCTCAGCGTTGGCCTGATGACCACTGATGCTACCCATTATTCTCCTTCCTCCTGGCCATTTCTTATAGAACAGTCAGGAAAGTTTGAAGAAACACATGATTTGTTGAATATAGATATATAAGATATAGATATGTCAGGGAGTTTCTTCTACCTAGCTTAGTACAGTACATTACCTTTTTAATAAGCAAAGTTTCCTAAATGCATTAAAATTTAGATGGAGCTTTCAGAAATGATCAGCTCACCTGTAAATTTTGTCTCTGGTTGGAATGAGCTGTATAAATTCATGCCTCTTTGACTGATGTAACTTTTAATGTAACACTTCTGTGATGAGAAAGATTTTTCCTCATTTCTGAGCAAAGTGGAAATTTTTTGGCAGGAATTACTTTGATTTATTGCGCCCCCACTTTGAGTTCCTCAGTTCACTTTGCTGCAGAGGACTGTGTTGTTAATGCACAGTTCTATCTATAAAGCTAAAGAAGATCTCCGTCATCTGTTAAGTATTATCTCAAATTAGCATTTGATTAAATGAATGTTGTTACTCAGAAAGCCATGGCAAACAAACCACTGTCTGGAAATTGAAGAAATGCAAACATCATCTCTCAGCACATGAAAGTAGAAAAAGACCACATATTGGCTTTTATTCATTTCTGTTGGGTGACAGAATTAATATAATTCAGTCTGGAAACTATTAAGATTATTTATGACTACGTATCCTCAGAAGTAACAGTAAAAGCGAACTGTGTTTGGCTGTACATTTTTGCATGGCCATTAAATACCAATGCAGCCAACACATGCAGCACATCTTTCTCACCCAGTGGGAGATTTTTTAAATCTTTTTTTCCTGCTTGTTTTGTATAAAAATAGATTATCTTAGGCTTCAAAACAGCATACAGAAAAAGCAATGCTCTGATCTACTTACCGTTTGCATTCAACTATGTGTTGCTGTCGAGCCAGCCAAATCCCTTTTGGCCTTTTTCAGTAACACTGGCATCAAATGATCAATACCCATGTTTAAATTTGGCTCGTTCAACACTTTTGTGCAGTACAGTGACTTCATTGAGAGCTCACTTATATCACAGTGGAGATAATATATTTGCTTCGTTTTGATATTGCACAAGGACATTCACCCTTGCAGAGATACTGGAAATGATAATCCATTGAACAAGTACCTAATTTTGGCATTATGTGCATTCTTGAGATGTATACACAGCTCCACTTTGGAGGAAACTCAATTACTTATTTGCAAATTGACTATATAGTTGTTTGTTTTGGAAAAATCCTCTTTCTGTTGTTCAACAACATATAAGATGCATTCAAATGATCTCCAATTTGACCAGATGAACAACAACAGTTAAATCATACACACAGTGTATGGAAAATGGAAAATAATTCTAATAATTCTACTGGCACGATAATGTTGTAGACAGTATCTGAACACAGATTGTGTGCTTATCGTTGAAAATGGAAAACCAAAGCTCAATATGGCTGCTTTTTCAGGAGATATTCCTCTGGCTTGTATCACAAGGTTGAGAGAATCAACCAATATATGGCTGTTCAGTTTCTGTTTATGGCTGTTCTTGATGCTAATAAATTATCTGAGCACTTCTTTCAACACTTGGGTGCTTACATAGACACACAACTAAATGCAAAATGTTTTTCTGCATCCACAGTGAATATCTGTCTCCTTTGGGTAAACCATCTGAGTTAAGCAATCAGCAGTGCTTTTGATTATATACATACTTAAGCAGCTTGTAATGCAAATTGCAATTTGCTTGTTTGCAAATGAAGTCTATTAAAGCTATGTGGGGTTCTTAATACAAGCCCTTACCTGTTTGGTGTGCAGCATGATCTCCCAGTAGCTTCAAGCACTTTTGATTTCCTATTTAAAGCCTTAAGAGACTCTGAGACCACAAAGTCTGGCACTTGGTATAAATATCACAAATTTACAAATAAAGTCACAGAAATTATGATACCTCGAAATACCCGGTTGCGCCACGCAATCACATTTTGCTTGCCGCAACGTATTGCTAAACTCAGGTAGCGCAGTGTGCTACCTATAAATTTTGCGGTACGGATGCTGCTTTCCCCCAGCTGCTCATGTTAGCTGTGCAACAGCCAGTCTGGAACATGATCCACAAACGCAAGAGCAAGGCACACGTGAAACGACCCGCAGAAGTGGCACCACTATGTAGATGCATGACGCTCCCATGGCGGCAGCCCTTTGATGTTGTGCCTGCACAAGGGGTGCTCGCTGACGGGACAAATCCAATTATCTATCCGCCAATCACTACAAGGAACAGCCCAGACAATGCCGTTGCCCGGTGGTGGTCTGCTGGTAAGACAACCAGAAGACCAAGGACCAGACCAGGAGGGCCAGGAACAGGCCTGCTGAGTCTGAGTGGAGTAGCAGTAGTTCTTCTTCCTCAGAGTCTGAAGAGATGTGAAGGTAGCATTTTTGAATAAAATATGCTGTTTGATAGCTTTTCTGTTCACTACATGATAATATAAGTAATTAATTAGAAGAAAAGATAATGGTTAATAGCGTTGGTTTGAAGAAATCGATAACTTGTAAGTGGGGCAACCTGGCTGAAAAAAGTATTTTGAGCACAGTACCTCTGATAATCATCAATTAATCCAAAACCCCCCGTTCTTTTGATTTCTGCACTGCATTCAACTCTTTAAAACGCAAACTATTTTAAACTGCAGATTATAAATGACTATACATAATAAACCGAGTAAGAGCAGTCTTTCACTTTTAATGTATTCACACATCAGGATTTTCATATGTGGTCCGATGTTGTTGTTGTTGCTGCTGCAGAGACTGGCTGTAAACATGTAATTTCCTAATGCAGAAAATGGCTGCACGGAATGAAAAATCAGCATTAGTGCCCCATAAACGGTGGATGCCTCATTTATTTCTGTAATTAGATCAAAGTTGTTTAAAAATCAATGCTGAGAACACTTTGCTGGGCATGATGGATGCACCACGTGCCTCATTCTTTTCTGCTCTAGAATATATCTGGTGTGCTGTTTATCGCTAGCCTTTTTCTAGTTGAAGGGCGAGAGAGAGAGTTGTTCAAAATAATTTTTCAAAGAGACTTTTGTGTCAGGTGGTAAATGCAGAACGTCACCTTGGAACAAAAAAATACTGAGGTAAAGAGAAAATGCTGGGTCTTCTGCTGCCCACATATACATCAAACAGCTTTGTAATTATCTCACCTGCTCTGCAGTATTGGAAATGGTACTGTATATAATTTGACATCAGAATACCTTTTCTTGTCAACCTTTGCTGTATCACTGTTACTGTGTTTGTTGTTGTTGTTTTTTTTTTTTTTTGGTTTGTTTTTTCCTCTCCAACAAATGACTTTACTGCACATATTGAATATAGTACATATGGCTGTCAATGCAGTCAGTTTATACACATGACTTTTCTTTCAGCAAAACACACCATTTTGAAGAATTAGCAACAGGCCCACTGATTTTTCTCCTGCTTCTCCCATAAGTGTCTGAGTGCAGTTCCCGAAATGAGCAGATGAACTAACGTAGGAGGAAATAACATGTCTGGTGAACATGTTTTTCTCAGGTGGTGCTTCCCTGTGTATGAACTGGCTCAGTGATATTAGGCAAAGAGCCAACCAGACATTTGTGGTGAAGCACAAGGACATTTTAGCCTTTCCTACCGCATTGTGACCACCTGAACATTTTAAGTGTGTCGGGGACTTTGGCTCAAGCTATTTTTCTGTAATGATTGCCAGTGTTGTCCCACTGACTTTACTTACCTTATTGTTACCTTATTGTTTTGGTCGCATATGTCCTGTTAATTCTGCATTTAAGCTTAAGTAGAAGTACAAAGAGTTTGGCATGTTTGCCACTGAACACTTCCTCTGGAGCAGCTGGAGTTCAGGGCTCTGCTCCTGGGCCTAACAGTGATGTTGAGGGATGGAGAAGTGTTGCTCTATAATTTTTCCCATGCAACTTTATTTTATTTATTTATTTATGTGTATGTTTTGACTTTTTCTACCACATGACTGGTAACTAAAATTGTAAAAGAAATCGAACATAGTAAAACCTACATGTGCGTCTGAATGTAGCCTCTAGAAGTATAAAATTGTGTAAAATGGAGATCGCGTTAATCATGTTCCGTTAAAGGACTTATTTACTTCATACCTCTCTACCACTGATGAATAGGGAGTGAACTGAGAGCTCATCTATGATTTGTATATTTTTTTTCTTTGAAGTTTATATTTTATCTTATCCCATGATGACTTAAGTTTCAATCCCTTTAAAACCTTATTACAGGATCAGTTTACTCTCTTTCATAATGAGATGCATCTGTCTCATTTGACTTTATGATGTCCTTGATCCCTTTTCTCATCTGTGACTGATTAGGAAACTTGGGAGAAGTGTGAACAAACAGTTGATGTAATTTGGCTTGGCTCAGGATAAACACAGTCCAACTCATCAGACTCTCCTGCCACAGATCTGATACTGTAGGTGTGCAAACCTTCCTGTTTTTTAACCAGGCACTCCAGTTTCATTATAACAAATGTAAGACAGTATTTTCTCAGACATAATTGGAGTAGATATAGCCCAACACTTAATTCCAACATTAATCTCTTGGAGTTCCTTGTTTCTTCCTGGAGAAAAAACACTGTTGAACACCCAGTACTGGCTTCAACACATACCAGTTGGGTAAAGTCCAACAGGTTTTGAAGTCAAGTACCACTGATTTAGTGGTGGTGGTGTTGTTTTTTTCCTCTATTTGTGTCCCTAATTTCTCTTTGATCTTTGTAACTGAAATAAAATAAACCAGTTTGCCACCCTCACTGAGCAATGCGGGGAACAAAAAATCCTTGCGCCGCCCATCATCAGACTTATCAGCCTTCATTTTTTTATTTCAACACTTTGTTCACTCTTTTAACCACCTCTGATTTGTAGTGCTGTGATTTATTTAGCGCTTCTGGTCTCTCACAGTCACTGTAATGATGGATAAATGCCCATAATTTGGCCAGTTACTTCCCCCTGGAAATAACTGGCCAAATGCTGAGAATATGGAAGCAAATGAATTTCTGAGTGAGTAGCTCTATACACACAGCTGTGAAAACCTGTCGTACAGATAACCCATTATGAGTCCTTATGTGTGGGGACTATCGTAGATAACTTTGAAGCACAATGCCAAATTAAACTAGAGCTACAGCTAATGACTATTTCCTTTATCAGATAATCTGTTTGCTCTGGAGGGGGCTTCATGAATCCGTGAAAACAACTCAACTCGAAACTCCAATTTTATATCATACTCTATATCATACTGAGAGCGTTGAGATGGGGACAGGGCTGTGATTATCTAATACAAATAAACTAGACATTAATGCTAGACTGAAAATTAGTACATTTAGATATAATGCTGTGTTTTTCTCATCAAAATGATTACAAAACTATTGATAAATCTGGAAAAGTATTGTTAATAAAAATAGTTGTTAGTTTTAAGATGTTGTGATTGTGACAATATTGTCTTCAAAACGAGTGGAAATAAACGATTGACTATCAAGTTGGCATGAAAAGCAAGCATAATGATTAATAGTTTTAAATGAAGTGGATTTGTTGACGCTACTTCCTCTGCAATGTCTACTTTGACAGCCACTCATGTCAACAAAAGGTAGATGAAGTGATTTGTAAAAGGGATGGTTTATGTAAATATTTCTTGAGTCCTCCATTAATGGGACAAAAGTCTTCCTGAGTCTCAAGACTGTGATGGGCGACATTTCTGCATCCATCACTATAAGTGGTGGCTGAGTGGCCTCAGGAGCAACCATGGTTGAGTTAAGGTCTATCATTCCTTGTGACAGCCATTTACCTCTAGACTGCACCAATCCCCTCTCTGATCAATGAGCAGGACATTGTTGGATTGCCTTCAGGAGGGTGGGCCTGTCAGACGGGGCTGACAGAAATGGAGAGGGAGGAAGAGTTTGACACACACACACACACACAGACAGAAAGAATGAGTACGGGATATCAGCTTTGTTTTGAGTTCACAGTGGCCTCAGGATAATGATACTAGTATAGCTAAATTAAAGTGCAACTGAAAGCAGAGTGATATGTTGTACAGAGTTGAGAGATTTGTCAGCTTTGAAAAGAAAAATTCCTTTTAAATGAGGAAATGTGAGGTCTGTTTTGATCATAATTCAGCAGTAAGTGTGTCTCTTGCAACAATGGCAGCATAATGGAATATGAAAATATGAGTTGGAGATAAAGGAAGCTCTCATTCCGAGTACCGCTGGTAATGTTGAGGTTGGGGAATGGAGGATTCAAAAAGGTTCATAGCTTAAAAAGCCTTACAGGTTCAGATCTAGTTACATGGTTATGGATCACTCAGGAGAGCCTCAAAGGCCCAGAAAGATGTTCAATCTTTTGGCTGTTAAATTGTGATTATTTATATTTCAGGGTACTCCATAGTATTGAGCACTTTGTGATAATATCACTTTGCATTTCACATTTCAGTTGATTAACAGTTCATTATTAGTGTGACTCTAAAAGTGACTATTAAATGTAATACTCTAAAACACATAGTGGGTGATAATATATTAATCTTTTAGTTCACATTTTTAGGCGCACTCTTAAAAACAAAACAAAAACCCATATATATATATGAGATTATTATTATTACAATTATTACAAAAATGAATACCATAAATTCTGTTGTAACACTTGTTCACCTTCTGCAGGTCTTCCCCCCTCCTTATTGGAACTGAAATTTTTGCCATTCCTTTTTTATTGTTTTTAACACCTGCATTCCTTCTGTCTCTCTTATCGATACCAGAAAATTTGAAAGGCTGTGGCAATCTGCCGAAAGGAATAACCAAAGAAAGGAAGCAAGGTGGCACAGATAACTGCTCATTGCAGGTAAGTGAATAAAGCTTCGCTGTGATAAATATTTCTGTGCATACATGGTGATTTTTGAGCTCTGACTGAGCTTATGAATGCAAAGCAATCAGTCTAATCATTTTAGTAATCGTAATGAGTGAGTGGAGCCTTCCTTCCATACTTTATATAGTATGTTCGTGGTTGAACTGGTGGAAGCATCTTTCTGCAGCACAGTCTGTCTGAATAATTTTCAAGAACTGGATGAGAAGGAAGAATAACTCCCCAAATAGTGTTTCACTGGTGAAAATTACACGTTCGTATGCTGACAATAAAGTTAATAGAGGCAATATATTATGCTGCAGCAATTATCTGTTATGAAGTGTGATTTGAAAGTCATTTGGAACGTCAAAAAATGGAAAAATTGTTTTTATTTGGACAAACTGGGAGTTCTTCAGTTCCCTAGAAATTTGAAAAACCATATTTTATTGACTTGTAATTTATTATCAAAACTAATGAATAAATGGGGGTAAATCATGAAAGTAAAAATTAAATGTTCAGATGAATGAACAGGGGGATCACAAAGTGTATGACAGTCATTACTCTGCCAGTTGATTAACTTATATAATTAATAAAAGCCAAAACTGCATGGGTAAAATTGTAAATCTTTCTATTTTTCTGAAATCTAAATCAAATTTTCACTTTCCTCTATAATAGTGGCACAGCAATGGCAGGGTTGAATGAAACTGACTCAGCTGTATAAAACAACTGGTGTAGGAAGTGGCTCCTAAATAAACACAATTGATGCAAAAAAAAAAAAAAAAAAGTCAACGCAACTACTATTGTAGCTTGCAGCTGACAGGACAGTAGTTTTTTCAGATGCTATGAGAACTAAAGAAAAATGAAGGGGGATTTCAGTCAGGTCTGTTGTAAGTTGCAATATATGATTACTTTTTCTTCTTGCTCATTTTGAAAGGTTTCAAAACAAATGACATACCAGCAGAATTTATCTGCAATTTGTTAGTGCTGATTGTGAAACTTTACCTGGTCACCATTTGCAATCTGTGCTTTGTGCTCCTAGCTTCTACTCGTGCCTTTTTCCTTCTGTAACATCTGTCCTTAAATATCCATTTGCATCTGTCTGGCTGTTCTCTTTGGCCGGCCTTGTCTTCCAGGTTAGACATTCAGTAGATAAGTGGGATTTTTTCTGGTTCCAGAGTCAGTTCCTTTGTAAAGCAGTGTGAAGGGTTGTGTACTAGGATATTGTGAGTGTCAGCAGAATCATCAAAAACTTGGCAGCCTGGAGGTGTTTTTGGATCAGCTCTGGCACTATCTGGGGCTCCACCACCTGATTGATGGAGCTGTTTGTTCCTAATCACTTCAGAGATAAAGTACCACGCAAGGAACCTCCAAATGGGAATGAAGAAGTCTGCAGGTGCAGCAGCTACACCACAGTGTGGACAGTAACTTAAAATTGTCTCATTGCCTCAACACTCTTGGAGTTTCTCCCTGTAGATTGATTTCTGGTAGGTGCTGGCAGTTGTTTTAGCTTGTCATCAATGTTCAAATGTCTGTGTTTGCCACAAACTCGATTAGGTTAGGTCTGATTGCTCAGCTTTGCGACCCTTTAGAGGGTCACAAAGCTGAGCAATCAGTCAGTATGACCTAATTCAGTTGATTTTAGTAAAAGTGGTATCAGTTCAGTTACACTGTTTGTGTGGTAAATCGGTCTACCATCCAGAAATATTGTGCATGCAAATGATCAAATTAACAAACGGGTAGAGGACGGGTATTGGGTCAAAAGAAGAACGAATATATAAACTCAAGATACTGTGCTTTAGAGGAAAGTTGAAAAGTGGAGCAATGGGATGGGATGCTGGATAAGGCTGTTCACTGGGGACCAACTCTGTGATTACACCTTGGAAGAGTTTTATTTTGTTTTTGCATGTGACCTGGAAAAACAGCCTCAATCAATATCAGTATTCACCTCAGCCTGTCACAGTAAGCCTCTGTATGGGAAGGGGGGCAGACTGAGCCATAAATGGATTCCACTTGAATTGTCAACATAAAACAGCTGCATCTCAACAATACGGCAGTCCTTCAGAAATAAAAACTAGGATTAGGTGAAAAACTGAGCTAAAATACAGAACACACCCACAGCTCCCTTTCAGAATGGAGAACATGCAGTAAAACAGTTGTTGCGGCAGAGCAACAAAACTGTAAGCAGTGTAACTGTAGCTATGGCCTTCACAGCACCGTCTTCTCTCTCAAGAGACAAAGTGATGCTGAGATTTTGCTTTGATTCTGACTTTTTTTTTTTTTTTTCCTGGCATTGCCAGGAAAAACAATTGCAAATACCATGACACAGGTTATGATGGATTATGGTATGGATGAAGAGCACTATATTAGAAGGCCTGAGCACACTGCTGGTGGCATGATTGTTGGTGCAAGACGATCTGGTCTGATTTGATCTTTACCTAGACCAGGGGTCGGCAACCATCGTCATTAAGAGCCATTTGGGCCAAAATAAAACTCCAAATAAAATCCACCTGGAGCCACAAAACCTTCCTTAGCTTACTGGGGGTCAACAGCTCAGAATAAGTCACCAGCTTGTCAGCAGTAGGTGACGCATATTTTGATCAACAAAAACAAACACGTTTTAATGCTCTAGAATCATAACTATTTAATTGAAAAGAAATAGCTAAATAGAATAAAATGTATTTAAATGAAATAGCTATTATTTATTCACATTGTTTTCTCAAAGCCACAGAGAAGCACAGGTTACTGACCCCTGACCTCGACCATGGACCTTAAAATCTGTCAGTGGTACAGTGGGCTCTGATGGGCAGTTTTGTTGATCATTCCTGCAAGAAAAGCCGGCCCGGGAAAATATTTGACTTTGAATTTTTTTCATTGTTTTGTGCTAAAATCCCTTCCATTGTTATGACCTCCAGACCTCCAAAATCTCCACTAGTGTTTTTCTATTAAACTGGTTGCAAATGCTAGAGATTGGAACTATTTTCTGCTACAGCTGTAAAACACCTAATCCTAAATGTTTAATTCATTGTAAGCATGCCATTGTCTCAGTGAAGTGCCTGGACACAAAATTACAGGACTAATTATCTACATGGAGTGCATTCAGACATTATACAAGTCAGTGTTAATTGCTGTCTACCACTGTGGTGGAGCAACCTAAGTGCTGCTCTCAACTGAGTATGTAATATGTAGATGCTAATATATTTGGAAATACTCGCCCTCCCAAGATCAATTTGGTCTTTATTTTCCTTTACGTGATCCAGAACCTTTTGTTGTGGATGTTTTTTTGTCTGTTTTTAACTACTGAAGAAACCAGAAATTGAAGTAAAAATCTGTTACTTTCAGTAATAATTAACCTATCCCTCATCCACACTGTCAATATATTTACTCATGATGTTGTCTATATAAAACCCCCTTTCTTGCAGACATAACATGATCAATATTTCCCTGTAGTGACAATGGTGGACACTGATGTTGTGAGTGGGTGAGTGGTTAAAACTTGTAAGAAACAGCTTGCATGGAGATTGCTTGTCTAAAAAGGAGCCATGTCTCCAATATGAAACACATGGGATGCCCCAAGGGCTGTTTATGGCACAAAGATAGCTTGACCAAAGAAAAGTAAACAATAATGGTGAGGAAGCGGATCCACACTTTTGACCCAAACATATGAATATAGTGGCTAAATCTCTGTGGACATGGAATGATTTTTGTCCCAGACAGCAGGTCTATCTTAGGATGTGAGAACTTTATTCCCACATCGTAAGCTGCACTGAAAGAGAGCACATTTCTATTTTCCTCTTCATGGTTTAATCATCATGGAGGAGTCTTTCTTCTTTTTTTTATTTTGGAATAAGAGCTAATTCTGTTGAAGAGCTTGACTTATTTTACAACCCCTGAAATTTAGAGGAACTTTGGCATCTTGGTAATTTTCCATTTACCTGAGTGGGCTTTTCCTTGGAATGGGATATTGGGATGTTTGTCTTGTTTGATGTCAACTTTCTTACTCTGAAAGACTCCCACTGTGCAGGATTTATCCACACACAAGAAGCTCTATCTAATATGTCAGTTTGAGTAGCGATGAAAGGTTCACTGTATGAGCTCAAAAGAAGCCCTGTACCTGAGTGTTTACAGCACCAAACTCTGCCGGAGCCCTGCTGTTTGGACAATTCCTGCGAATTTTTGTGTTCAGCACATCTTGCTGACCAAAATTTGTTGGGTTGCTTTTTTTGGAAGTCTTCTTGTGTAATGGGTTGCAGCCAGCATTTTCAGGAAAAATATAAATTGCATGTTTCACTTTTAAAGAGAAATTCAAAACAGATTTTATTGACTTGTTAATGTGGTGCCATCTATTTCTAACAAGTAAGACGTACCTTGAAGTCAGCAGCATTACTCTCTCACTTAGACTGTCTTTCATGTTTTAAATCAGTACAGCTTTTTTATGTTTGCCTTTACAGCCCTCTTGCATTTATTAGCATTTTCTGTATTTGCTTGTTTTTGTATTTCTGCTTATAATTTTTCCTCCCACACTATGCTTTATCAAGAATTTCACATATTAAAGAAGGAATATAGAAGGTACTAAAGTGGTGACATTCACTGATAAAATAATATCCCTGACACTTTAATCTTTCTCTTGACTTAGTCTGAACTTGATAACTGCTCAATTTAGGTTACATGTATTGTCATCAGATTGTCATCTGATCAAATGTGTGGGTTTGACTTCAGTTTAAACATGTTGAGCATATTACATGGCAGTCAGCCAAACATCTGCCTAAGTAGTGAAAGGCGATTGCAAGGCTGTCCTAGATTTTAACCAGCATGGCATTGGGCATTAAGGGGCAATGAACACAAGGAATTTGTGTAGGAATCATTTAATTTGTTTGTGCTGAGCTGCATTCTTCACATCCTTACTGCAGTAAAACTGTCATGCCGACACGAGCCAAACGCATCAAATTGACTTGGCACAGGCAACACAAGCTGGCCAAGTTTAATAGGCTGGCTTTATAAGGTTTCTGCATCATAAATAAAAGAAGCTGTCTAGAGGAAGTCATGAATGGAAGGATATCTTCCTACTTTTTCTCTATTAATGATACTTAGGGGAAAAAAATACATTTATTTCAGTGTTCTAAGACTGTCAGCAGCTATCAGAAATTTTTAAGGAAGAACTTTGTAGAGATAGACCGATATGGATTTTTCAGGGCTGATGCAGATTATTAGTAGTGAAGGAGCCTGATAACTGATATTTGGAGCCAATATTCATTTGCAGTAAAAGGGAAAATATTGGTCTCAAAGTTTTGGATAATACAAACTCCAAACGCTCAACTTCATTTACATGCCTTTAAGCATATGTATATTAAACAGCTTATCAGACTTGCAACATGTTAAAGATTTTTTCTTTTTTTTTTTTTCTTCTTTTTTTTTCTTTGACAATAGATATCTTTGTTTTAAAATTCTAACAAAAAGCGCAGGGAGCTCCAAACTACAAATAAATAGCTCCCTAAAGTTTTCTACAATAAATAAAGTTTTCCTAAATTTCAATATAACTGATGCAGAAGATCTGGGTATTTTTGTGCCCACCATGACACCCGGAAAACAAACTTTTTTGGCATCATTTGCCACTGGGCACCATCCATAGGAATGAATGGGCCCTGCCTCCGACGCTGTATCCAGCTCTTATTATACATCCTTGTTCGAAACATATACCTGCTCTCTGCACCTTTTCCATTCGGCAAAACTTTTTCTCCTCTCCGTCGTGTGTGTGAGCACTGTACATGCTCAGCTTTCACTGCTGATTGGCTGTTACCCGTGCCGTGGCTCTGCGTGTAACCAATCAGATGGTGCTGTGGGTGGGACAGTGTTGGAGCGACGGTAGTGACGGCTACATGAAAGCCAAAATAACCCAGTTTTAAATTGATCTCTTATCAGCCGTTGGATAAATAAAATAAAAAGGCTGATGCCGATTGTCGGCGCCTATAAACGGTCGATCCCTAGAGCTTTGTCTTACTCAATGCAGAGAAACAATCAATACATCCTAAATGCAAATATGACAGATTTGACTAGTCCATTTGTTTTCATTGCCTTGTAAGCGATGATTGTATCTTTAAATATCCAATGTGATAATTCATTGATTGTAACTAAACTTTGGAAAAACTCAAAATTACATTTGATATATGTCACTGAGGGGAACCCAGTCTGAAGCACAAATGTTGCACACAGAATGACAAACATAGAGGGGGCCGTAAGAAAGACTGACACGACACAGCCAGTACAAACTAGGATTTTTTGACAGCTCACAGGCTCACCAAGATTTGTCCAGTGGGCCCGGTGGTCAGCCCAACTATGAAGTGTTTCGTTTTACCTCTGCGGTGCAATCGTCAGACTGATTGGGTATTGAAAATCTAATTTGTCAGCTTGTTAAATCTAGTTATCTCTCTGCTTAATATACATTTAAAGGCAGATGGGGATTTTTGAATGACATGACAGATGAAGGTCTTTAACTCTGTAAAAAATGTTCTTATCTGTAGATCCAAAAGTTTTGGTTTGTGAGTGACCTGCAGTTCTTTTTGAAAATTATGACTTAAAGATGGAACTAACAAAAATTGAAAGACACCAGCTTCTATAGTTCCTGTCAGGGTTCATTTCTTCAACTCTCACGCTTATGTGAATCCTTGCAGCCTCCTCGCTGTGTGACTTCCCATCTATATTCACATCCTTCCTCTGCCTGTGGCTCTGCATCCAAACATCTTTCCATTGGGGTTTGCTGTCTGCATTTCTCTGCAGCCCTCATTGAGTTGGCCTCGTCTGTGAGCTGAGGAGACCTCCATCTGGGTCAGCCCAATCTGAATCCCTCTTTAGGCTGGAAGTTGTGGGTCTCAAACAGTTCAGATGCCCCCTCTGATTATTTTGTGAGCCTGAGGAAATCAAAACAGTGTGATAAAATAAAATTACTCTTTTACTGTATGAGAAACTGTCACTATCTTCCTCAGTGCACTTAGCCTTTAGACTTTCAATAGCACAGCAGGAAGTAAGATGGTGAAAACATCAACATTAAAGCCCTGACGTCAATTCACCCATCTAATGTTGTTGGGCAAGACAAACTATGATTCAAATATGGCACACTTTTCCTTATACTGAACCAGAATTTAATTAGATCGATTATAACTGACGGAAATAGAGAGAAAAATAATTTATTTACCAGAGGCAAGAGGGAAGCTAACAATTACACACAGTTGGATTCTGTCCTCTCCTCCCCCCCCCCCCCCGTTTTCAACCGTACACTGACCATTTGACATCAAACTGGCCTGACCGCAGCCTCCTGCAGGTGACACATGCCTGTTGGATCTGAGTCATTCCTGTACTTTACTTTTTAATGGATGAGCTCTCCACCTCTGTACGGGCCATATTTTCTCATCTCTTGAGTGGGACACAACTGTATTATCATACAGTTTTTGCAACCGGTTCAAATGTGTCCCCTTTAAAAGCCAGATAAACACACAATTTTGGAAAAAATTTTTATGATTTAAAAAAAAGTGTGGGGGGGTTCTATGGTCATTATGAAAGTCTTTTGAGACAAATTTAGTCTAGATGATAAACTGGAATCACTGTGGTGGAGTAACCAGGTTAGAAACATGGCAACATGGTGCAAACATGTAATATGCCACAAAGACAACTCTGAACTTCTGACAGCTGTGTTGTAATGTGCCATCTGACTCATTCAAACATCTGGAGGGCATTTTCAGCTCACTCTGCTTGTGTATAACAGGCACTTTGTGCGTTACACATCTGTTTGTCTCGGTGCAGGCTGCTCTCTTGTTAATATGGCTTTGAAGTGAAATATTATGACTCAGACTTCTAATGAGGTAAATGCTTTCCATTACCTCAAGTTAGAGACGCACAAACAATGAATCTGACCACACCTGATTTTAAAACACTTCGACAGGCAAGAGTGCATGAGCTGTTTAAACAGGGATGCTGAACAGGTAAATGGGAATCGTGTAGGTCTCAAACTAGCAAGAATGTTGTTGTGCTTTGCCTCTTGTTTAAAATAGGGGCCTATATATTTTTGTTTAACAATTAGTTACATATATTTTGCTCTTTTATTTCCCCTGTATCCATGAAAGTCTTTTCAAACAAACCTTGGAGTCCTTGCTCCCTAAGGAGCGTCACAGCTACAGTGGACAGCTCCGACTGTGCTGAAGCTCCAGTGGAGATAATCTCCCTGTCAGCAGCCTGTCTCTTTCCCAGATGTCAACTGATGCCAACTGTTGTGTATCTTCAGCTTGCACTCTCATGGTGCCATCAGCAAGTGCTCACTTCACCATCTTAATGTACCATCACATGCCAAACTCTCTGCTTACATTTTTCTGCTTCAGTATTTGAGTCCTGAATGGAAAGTGTGAATGTGATGAATGGCATGTATGTACAGTAGGTGTTTCGTTTGCACTCTAATAAGAATAAATTACTACAATCATTTTTGAAAATTCAGTATGTTGAAAGAAACCAGAACATACTGATGGCTGGTGAGAAGATGAAGAGGCTATGCATTATTTGCCCTTTTAACCCTGTAATGGCTTCACATTCTACATGCCTCCCTCTTATCCTCCTGCTCACAAATGACCTGCCTCCACTAAATCTCTAAGATAAAAGGTTAAATGAATTGAAGAAACAAGCTGTCATTCATCACACATCTTCTCAGTACCTGGGTTTTCCCTTTCAATAGTGTAAAAAGACTGAATTTAATTTGTGAGTACCTCTCATTTTGATACAGCATCTCCTTTTGGCTGGGCCGTTTAACCCTGTGGACAGCACAGGGGTTTAGGCTGTACTTGGCACAGTGGTAGTGTTTGCGAAAATATCAGATTATTTTGTATATCCATAAATATTAACATTTGTTCATGAGAATGTTTTAGATTTGGGGACTGTGATTTGGTCCAGAAAGTAGCATCTGCTCAATCAAAACGTGAATCTCATGTTGGATGACCCAGACCTGCATCAGCTGACACGTCAACTGAAGATAAGTACCTTGTGTCACATAAGCCAAACTATCACTACAAAGGTGATGTCATAAAGTCAGCATTTAAATTTTGTGACCGGGATACCATGATCTTTGTGAAAACTGACTCTTTGTTGACGTTTTCTAGCAGCAGCTGACTTACATTATGGCACTGAACACACCCATTACAGAGAGGAGGGTAATTGGATTCACAAATCAGCTCTCAGTTCCAGGTTTATAGTGGTATTGGGCTTTATTGGTAATATTTCAGGAACTGTTGGATGGTTTGTCTGAGGTAGTTTGTCAGCGGTGAAGAACTGGCACAGGAGAGAGTACCAGGGGAATGTCAGCATTCATTTCTTATCTTTTTTGCCAAGCTTTTACTGAGCAAAAACCGCTGGTGAGCAACGGGTCGCTGTGATACTACTCATCCCTGAAAAACTAAGCTATGCATCATTGAATGAAATGATGTGCGCTTTTGAAGGCAATTGACTTATCTATGTTGAGGAATATCTGATTACTTTTCAAAATCCTCTTAAATAAAAAAAAAAAAAGACCATCCGAAAGACTCAGTTATTTGCAACTGTGGCCCAGGATGTCATGAGTTTTTCCCCTGTCTTGTCTCTTTGAGCAGCAGCAACGTCGTCTTTGCATTGACAAGGACTGAGCTGGGGAGATGGACGACATTATAAAAGGGGAGGCTATAAGGACTGAATGGGGAGGTCAGAACAAGTGACTGGGCATATTATCAGGCGACTCCTTTCCCACCATATCTTTGTTGTGTGCTCTTTATTATTGCAAACTGAGCAGATTTTTCTTGCTTCGTGAGAAATACTGGTACTCCTTCTCCTAGGTCACAGGACAGGAAATTGCATCGACTTTAGAAGTAGCCATTGAGTCCCCCTGCATCTTTTAAGATTTTCAGCCTTATCCTTTCTTTCTGAACTGTTGAGACTGGTCCAAGTTAGTAACATCAAGGCAGAAAGGAATGAGGATTAATTGTTTTCTGTAGGTTCAGAGGGCAGTCACAGCGATCTGTTTCATTGGGCCCCTGTTGAGTTTCCATATGCAGGGTGAAATCTGTTGCTATTCTCACGAGCTGGCTTGAGCATGTTTGTCTGCACTCTGGACTGAAAAAGAGCCCTCCAGATCAGCACACTGTGGCTCGCCTCCCAGCAGGAGGAGCATCCAAACCCAGATATGATGCCATCCACTTGGCCTAATGAAATCTGCAAACATTTAAATAAAGGATTAGATTTCAGGGTTTGTTGTTGTTGGAGAGACCAGCTCTTGTGTGACTTTGCCTGCCCAGTGTCATACTGGCTTCTCTTTTCTACCAAGACAGCTGATTTGAACATATATGTAATTTGAGCAATTTCAGGTCAGAACATCTGTGTGCTTGAATGTATCTCGACCTTAAGGACACTGCTTTGGATATTTGGACAACATGCTTTTGGGTTTTTTCCCTTTTCAATTTCTATTTGTCCTTGTGGTGACGATTGGTCTGTGACAGCTTCAAGATAAATTTCTTCCGTCCTGAGGAACATATTTTATTTTCCTATGTCCAGTATATCATGCCAATAAATCAACAGTATGTGTGTAACCTCCCTCACTGTTGCCAGCAGCGCTCAGGGTGTGCCAGATTTGGTCAACAGCTGAATGATGCATTCGGTTTCTGAAGGCCATGGAAAGATGTGGGCGTTGCCATACTGATTTATTAAAGATAAAACAGAATGTGAGTGGAGGAGTTTTGTTACTGATGCGGTCTTGAATGATATCTGCTGTTGCCACTGGCATATATTGAGGAGATGATGTCACTGTCGGTGTGCATGGGACCATCGGATTGGATGAACTGCTGAAGCGGATGCAAAACACAGCAGGAGACAAACGGAAACCAAGCTGCTCCCTCCAGAGAGATTTGCATTCCCAGGAAAAGCATTTTGCCTCCATGAACGAGTCAAGCAATGTCCTCATCTACACTAATCTCCACATACTTGCACACATACAGTTTAATACTTGGATAGCATTGTGAACAGGCTTAAGTCACATTTCCGTGTGATGACTATTTATGCATCCTCTTCAGCAGTAATTCAGTAAAAAAAAAAAAAGGGGGGGAGGGGGGAAGGCAGCATCTTTTAATTCTTCAGAATTGAGTGGTTAGATAGATGAGGTCATGCTGATATAATTTTATGCTGATGTTAAGAGGTTTGTAAAACAACCAATTTATTACTGCTTTTGCTATCTGTAGAGTAAACCTTGTGTAATCCTTCCATTTTTTCATCTGCTACTTTGTGGTGGCTGTAATCTCATGACATTTTAAGGTGTTTAGCCTGTAATTTTAGTTAGTCATACAGTTTTGTTCAACCACTATGATTCATACTCAACATCTGTGATTTTGAGAAAATCTTGGAGTATGAATAAAAGGTGACATTAAAATCAGCTTTGCATTAATTCTATCTTAATGACTTGACAACTGAATACCCTTGCCTTGACATTTTGTCACCCCTTCCATTACCTTCAACTTGACAGATTTACAGTGTCTCATTGGGGAAATGAATAAAGCAAAGTTGGGTAGAATAGGGAGCAAATGAGAGCAGGAGGAGGAGATATTCAACACAGGTGCAAGCAGGAACATATATGAAGTTCATAGAAATATGAGAGCAGCAGGTATTGCAGGAACATGGGGTAGCGATGATTCACCTGCAGGAGAGGTAGCGAGAGCAGAGAAACGGGGACTTTGGGGAAACATAGTAAGGGGGAGAGAGGTGCTTAGTGCTTCCCCATATATAGATACAGCAAAAAAAAAAGTTTTTTCATGAAGTGGTTATCAGTTTTTATGTCTGGGAACAAACAACTTGCACATTTTCACCCTCAACTTAATGTTGGATTTTAGGATTAAAGCCTCACGTCCCTCACTCCCTGCTGTTTGTCAGTATTCACTCACAAACACACCCATAGGTATACACATGTACAAGTAGAAATACCATGCTGCAAATGGCCTTCATCTTGCCATATGCCTCTGTGTATTGTAAAATCTGTACTGGAAAGCAAAATCTTGAAATTGTGATAACTTCACATCAACCACTTTCAGTAGGAGAATGCAGTAAGAAAGAGGAGAAGAGGAAGGGAAAAGGAGGTGGCGAATCAGTGAAGGATTTAGCATAGCTGGAGGTGTACTTAATGCTGTTTGCTTGCAGGCTGACTACTTACTCCTACTTAGCAATCTGGCTAAGAGCTGGCAGCATCACAGAGCTCCCAGTGCTCCTTCCTGGAACTATGAATGAGTGTTTAAGAGGACAGTCGTCACGCATGAAATGCACTTGTTTGTTTTATTGTATAGAGTGTGAGGAGAAGATGCACAGACAGAGGCCAGTGCTCCTTATGCTGCGATGCTGCCTTATGCTATCTGATTGTCTGAAGGCCGGCTGATGACTCACTGGTAGCTTCATATCTACTATAGAAAAGGGTCTATCAGGTTTGCCCTCAAACTCACAGAAAAGAGGTGATGTCTATTTTCATATTGTGAATTGTTGCTTTTTTTCTAGACTAGTGATTTTTATGACTTTTGAAATAAGGATGGGATGTGTTATTTTCAAATATCAAATGATTCAACAGAAAATGTTCATTAGGTTAATTCTCCCGCAAATTATGTTCAAGCCACAGTATCTAAACATGAAATATCCTGCCTGGCCTGTTCATTTTATAACGTATTGTCTAATAGCAATAAGAAAATGTAAAGACATGAGATACTTTATCTTGATCTTTTAAATATAAGAAAAATCTAAATTAAAAAAATAAATATTTTACATTAAAAATCAAAGCAGAAAGTGTTCAACCAGCAGACAATAAGGAACATCACCTCCAAAGCAGCAGTTTTGAGAGACCACAGCAATTTATTACATCACTGGCATAACAAATCTTTGCTGTTTCCAGGTTATTTGCCCACTTTGGCTATAAAACAGCTTCTAACAAATAGCACAAAGCTTTGGTTTGGGGTATCAGTGATGAAGGGCATATGCCATTGCTTATTAAAAATACTAGCATTATTCCATGGAATTTCTGACAGTGATTGGCTTAATTCAACGTATTGCACCCATTTTACCTTCCTGGCTTTCCTTTGAAGATCTTTTCACAGCCACAGTGTGATCACACCCTATCATCACAATAGAAATTGGGGCCTACTCTGCCTTAATGCAGTGGCAGTGTGCCTTAAAGACAGTGCTAATCCTTTGATTTACTCTTGTGCTGATCGTCAAGAGCCTCTTTCTGCAGCCGTTTTTAAGAATGGCTGTAGACCCAGTTTCCATTTGGTCAGTGTTTGTGTAATCCCCATGTGTTTTTACCATAATAATTTGTTCCTTCTTGAAGGAAGAATATGAATCAGAGTCATTTAATAAGGACACATATTTAATGGGGTCAAACTGAAAACCAGCCAAGTCACATTTGGATGCCAGAGTAAACAGAATGGTTAGTAGCTTCATCATTTACACATATTTGACTTGATGGAAATAATGATTTGGCCTCATAATTCTGGTGCAGTTTGAAAATGAGTAATCAACGATGTTATTTCATATACAGGTAATTCACTTAGCATTGTATTTAGTGGAGTGATCAGGCTATTTAACTTACTTCACAATTTATACTGCATTGAGCTAAAATGAAAAAAGTACAACCGCAACCTCCTGTGAGACTGAGGATGAATCTTTGATTTTTATTTATTTTGTCTTGCCATATCAAAGCTGTTTCTGAAATACATGCTGGAAGCAGGTTCAGGCTGAGGAAGTGGGAATGTAGTCAAGTTTTGCCCAATAAGGTTTTTTTCTGGGTGAAAAACAAACTCATTTTTAGTGGGTTAAACTTATTTCTTATTTTGTATAACACTAATGTATAGGGATGACATTTTAACTGTCCACAAAATGCTGTTTCGATATATCCTAGTTGTGTGCATATGGATAATTACAAGAAGTTGGGGAAGCCTGCCTCTTCTGGTTTTAATGCTACACATTCTGGCGTGTCAGCATAGCAGATACTCTCGTGGTGAAAATCTGTCCAAAAAGGTTATATTCAGTTATAAATGTATAAAAATCAGGAATAAATGTATGAGGTGTTTGGTCATGCTGTGGCTTCATGAAGAACGTCTGTCTAATTAAAAAGTCAGCAGACCTCCAGGCAGTAGATGCTAGCTTGTTGTTTTCCCTCATCTAATCTCTCTGTAACACCAGATAATTAAGGGTGGTGTGATAGGGGAGCCCACAGCCATTATTGGAATGGGTTCAGCTTGTTTACTCAACTTCCTCCTTGTTCTGTACTTTCCTAATGAGGAAGTGGGCAAGGGCAAGTCATCACTGTGGTCATCAGATATGAGGGGTTGTGGCATCAGTTAGGGGCTCCTTGTAGACAATCACAAGGTTCAAGTAAAGTGTATAATGGTCAGTAACTGTATTCAGAGCTGTAGTTACCCAGCATTCACATTATTTTTATTTTCACAAAAATGAAGCGAAAAAGAAAATGTATGATGGAATAAGCACGAAGGTATGTGAATATAGTTGTAGTATTTCAAGGGCTTTAACAGTCACCAATCAAAACATCGGGCAACGTGGCGTTTTCTGAATGTGGATCATTGTACGATCTTTATGAAAAAATAGGGTTGAATAAACAATCAACAAGAAGCAACAGGTACTTCCCAAGTATGCTATTGACGCCCCCAGTCAGCAATTGTAGCCTGCAGGTGGGGAGATGAGAAATGGGACCACTTGCTCACTGTTCAAATCCCCCTATAGACCAGGCAGCTGGCTAAAGCCTTTCAAGAGATGAGAGGTTAGACACCCAGGTCCTCGCACATTATCTTTCACAACAATAGAAAAATAGGGGAATGGACAGACTTTGAATATAGGCGGTATGACGAAGAGAAGGGCCAATACTTTACTGAGTCTTTATTTATGTTGCATTTCCATTGTAACTATGTTGAGTAGGTGGCTTGATGTTTGAAAGG